>NC_141700.1:717921260-718608135 GCF_964263255.1 Lissotriton vulgaris | reverse complement strand
AAAGTGTTAGAACCGGCTGTCTCTAGTTGGCAGAGGTATACACTTCTGACAAATAGGGACACTCCTTTTCTAGTCAGGGCAAGGGGATCACACCCTTCGATAACCCCTGCTCACCCCCTTGGTAGCTTGGCAGAGCAGAACAGGCTTATCTCAGAGGCTGTGTGTTAAGCAATTATGACCACATACAGTAATAAGGTGAATACACTACAAATGGACACGACACAGTAGTATTATAAAAATAAGTATTTTTATATAAGACTTAGCACAAGACCAAATAGCGGCAAAACTGTACACAATCGGAATAAATACGTTCGGGAAGGAAAAAGGATAGTTCAAAGGTAGTTTCTTCTTTAGCACAAAAGTCTTTAGTATCAAGCAAATCTTCTTCTTGGACACACAGTTCTTAGCAACAGGGTAACTCACACGGGAGCTACACAACGCTGGGGCAAAGATAATCCACAGGTTCGGCGTCGACCGCGAGGAGCGCTGCGCCGGGCCTGGAGTCACACGGACCCCCAACAACACAGTACCTTAGGAAAATGAAGCACACGATGATCAGCGGCGTCGAGCAATCCGGCGTCGCGCCTTCGGTGTCGATCAGGCCACAGCAGGCGTTGTCGATGATGCAGTTGCACAGAGTGAGCAGCGCTCACGGCGTCGAAGGGCACACGGTTGATGCGATCAGCAGCGGGGCAGACACGAGGTCCTCTGGAGTTAGAGCCGTACTCCTACTCACTGGCGTTGCTGCTGGCGTCGGTCGGGCCCAGCGTCCGATCGTCGTGATTGCTGGTTCTTTCAGAGGTGCTGGATTCACACTTCCAGCGGATAGCACTTTTTAGCAGGTGAAGTCCTTTAGCCCTGTGACTTCGGCAGGAGACTGGCACTCTTCCAGTCCTTGGAGATTTTCTTAGCAAGCGTGAGAGTACACACCCAGTTCCTCTCTCCTGGTTCCTTGGCAAAAATAAAGAAGCACCGCAGGATTCCCCCAACAACAGCACACCGGCAGAAGGGGTAGGCAGTCCTTTAGATCAGCAGGCTTCTTGTCCTTGGTTACAGGGTTCCTTGTCAGAAGTGATCTGATTTCCTAGTTCAGGGGTCCTTCTCTTATACCCCTTTTTGTCTTTGATCCCTTTGTCTATGCCGGGGGTTTCCCAACATCCTGGGTCTGTGGTGGGTGGAGCTGGGCAGTAGCACCTGGCCTATTCATTGAGCCGGGCCGGGTCCTCAGACGCCCCGCAGGAGGTGGAGCCAGCATTGATACTGGCAGGAGCAGAGCTATCGCCCTCCTGGCAGGAGGTGGGGATAGGATCGTCCATGGCAGGCACAGAGCCATCAGTCGCTTGGCAGGAGGTGGAGCCAGCATTGTCTCAGGCAAGGCAGGCTATCAACAACTACTCTCCCCCTACTCTCAACGTAAATGTCCCACTCATCCCACACTGACTCATCCAGACCTCTTGGAGCCACCCAGCTCCTGTCACACACACGTCAGACCAGCAGAGACCAGATATGGTTAGACAAGAAAATAGACACTTTCTAAAAGTACTACTTTCGAAACCAGAGTCCAAAAACCATCCACACCAACGGATGCGTAATTAAACCCTGAGTTCAGGGATACCAAACTCGACATTGCACCGTACTCTCCGAGCCAGCTAGGATCATAACATTAATAATCCCGGCGGCCCATTCTATCCAACGGAGAGCAGGCTACCTCGCAATAGTGAAGCCCTAAGATGGCGGTACTTCACTATCAGGACATGCCAACTTGGTCAGGCTTGTCCTACCTTACACTTACAATGCACCCTGCCCATGGGCCTACCATAGGGGTGACTAACATGAAGTTAAGGGAAGGTTGGAGGGGCTGGCAAGTAGGTATACCTGCGCAGCCGACGTGACAGTGCAAGACTGCACGTGGGTCTCGCAATGACCGACCCGTAGACATTCTTTTACAAGGCCGCTCCTGTGGGTGGCACAACACGTGCTGCAAGCCCACGAGCGGTATTTGTATTTACAAGCCCCGGCACTCCTGGTGCACTAGACTAGGGACTGACAGTAAACCAAATAAGCCAAACATGGATACAATAGATACATCATATTAACAGAGGTAGCACTTGCGCTATGGCACTGATCAGCAGTGACACGGCGCCCAAAGCATATACCAGCAAAACATCGTAAAACAGTAGAGGCAAACAGAAAAATGGAGGAGAGACTCAAGCCAATGATGTCAGGTCTAACACGTGTCCCCTCCAGCTGAAATGTGGGGACAACTACCCTTAACCTAGGGAGTCCTCATCACTAAGGCGGAAAAATCTGGACAGACCATCAGCATTGGCGTGATCTGTACCAGGGCGGTGTTCCACCGTAAAGTCCATCCCCTGTAGAGCAATGGACCACCTCAACAGTTTTGGATTCTCACCCCTCATTTGCATCAACCATCTGAGGGGCCTGTGGTCTGTCTGAACCCGGAAGTGAGTCCCAAACAGGTAGGGTCTTAGCTTCTTCAGCGCCCAGACCACAGCAAATGCTTCTCTCTCTATCGCACTCCACCTCGTTTCCCTGGGAAGTAACCTCCTACTGATGAAGGCTACAGGCAAGTCTCGGCCCTCTTCATTCACCTGAGCTAGAACAGCCCCCACGCCATGCTCTGAAGCGTCCGTCTGAACAATGAATTCTTTTGAAAAGTCGGGTGCCTGGAGTATAGGTGCTGTGCACATTGCAGTTTTCAGGGTGTCAAAGGCCGTTTGACAGGCATCAGTCCAGATCACGTTTCGTGGCTGCTTCCTGGAAGTCAGCGAAGTCAAGGGGTGCACAATGTTACCGTAATCCTTGACAAACCTCCTGTAATAACCCGTGAGTCCTAAGAAGGCTCTCACCTGTGTTTGGGTTTTGGGCGGTGCCCAAGCCAGGATGGTATCAATCTTGGGTTGTAGGGGGGCCACCTTACCGCTCCCTACTTGGTGCCCCAAGTACACCACAGAACCCTGCCCAATCTGGCACTTACTGGCTTTGATTGTGAGGCCTGCTCCGCGCAGGGCCAACAACACTTCCTGGAGGTGGCGCAAGTGTTCCTCCCAGCTGGCGCTGAACACTGCGATGTCGTCCAGGTAGGCGGCGCTGAATTCCTCCAGTCCAGCCAAGACCTGGTTGACCAACCTCTGGAAGGTGGCAGGGGCATTCTTCATCCCAAAGGGCATCACCCGGAACTGGTATAGCCCATCTGGTGTGGAGAACGCTGACCTCTCTTTTGCCCCATCAGTCAAGGCGATCTGCCAGTACCCAGACGTTAAGTCAAACGTACTAAGGTACCGGGCAGCCCCTAACCGATCGATGAGCTCATCAGCTCTGGGGATGGGGTGCGCGTCAGTCTTCGTGACCGAATTGAGTCCTCGGTAATCCACGCAGAACCGGAGTTCTGGTGAAGCACCAGGCGCTGCAGCCTTCGGGACCAAGACCACTGGGCTGGCCCAAGGACTGCTAGAGGACTCAATCACCCCTAACGCGAACATTTTGGAGACCTCCTCCTTAATGTACGCTCTGACCTTGTCAGTCACCCTGTAAGCCTTGTGCTTCACAGGAGGGCTGTCTCCGGTGTCAACGTCATGGACACACCAATGCGTGACACCCGGAACCAAGGAAAACAGATCCGGGAATTGTCCCAACAGGTGGCGACAATCCTGTTTCTGCTCAAGGGTCAGTGTGTCAGTGAGGACCACACCATCCACCGACCCGTCTTGCTCTTTAGCATACAGGAGGTCAGGAAGAGGCTCACTCTCCTCCTCCGTTCCATCATCTGTAGCTAAGAGCATGCCCACTTCGGACCTTTCTAAGTGGGGCTTCAAACGGTTGACATGCAGGACCCGCAAGGGGTTCCTGGGAGATTTCAAGTCCACCAAGTAGGTGACATCGCTCTTCTTCTCCACAACCTTAAACGGTCCAGTCCACCTGTCCTTGAGCGCACAAGGTTCCACAGGGGACATGACCCACACTTCCTGACCAGGCTGAAGCTCTACCAGAGTGGCATTCCGGTCGTACCACCGCTTCATCTCCTCCTGGCTGGCCTCCAGATTTGCCTGAGCAAGATCTCTGAAGCGCCGAGTCTGGTTCCGAAAGGCCAGCATGTAGCTGTATACATCCTGGGGAGGTTTCCTGGGAGATTGCTCCCAGCCTTCCTTGACCAGACTCAAAGGCCCTCTTACCGGGTGACCGTATAAGAGCTCAAAGGGGCTGAACCCTAGAGCCTTCTGCGGTACCTCACGGTAAGCAAACAACAGGCATGGCAAGAGGACGTCCCATTTCCGCCTCATTGGTTCTTCAAGACCCATAATCATGCCTTTCAGGGTCCGGTTGAATCTCTCAACCAGCCCATTTCCTTGAGGGTGGTAAGGAGTGGTGAACTTGTAGGTTACCCCACACTCCTTCCACAGAGACGTCATATAGTTCGAAATGAAGTTGGTGTCTCGGTCGGACACCACCTCTCTGGGGAACCCCATCCGGGAGAAAACACCCATCAGTGCCCGTCCCACCACGGGGGCCGTCACTGTCCTGAGAGGGATGGCTTCCGGGTACCTTGTGGCATGATCCACCAAGACCAGGATGAACCTGTTGCCCAGGGCTGTCTTGGGGTCCAGGGGCCCAACAATGTCAATACCCACCCGGTCAAAGGGGGTGCTGACCACCGGAAAAGGTTGGAGGGGAGCCTTCTGCTTCCTTCCGCTTTTCCCACTTGCCTGGCAAGTGCGACAAGTCTTGCAATGGATGTCTACATCCCTACGCATCTGAGGCCAATAAAAATGGGTGACAAGCCTGTCATAGGTCTTGTCCTGCCCCAGATGTCCAGCTAACGGTACGTCATGAGCCAAACCCAGTAGGAAGGCTCTGAAGCGCTGGGGTACCACCAGCACACGGGCTGACCCAGGCTCAGCAGCCTTAGGCTCGCTATACAGGAGGTCGTTCTCCCAGTACACAAAATGTGACCCTGACTGATCACCTGAGGATTGGGCTGAGGCCTGCTGCCTCATGCCCACAAGAGAAGGGCACACCTTCTGTTCCGCACAGAATTCCTCCCTGGAGGGACCACCATCCTGCTGCCAGTGGGTCAGCTCGGGCAGATCTCCCAGTTCGACAATTTGTTCCCCTGTGGGCTCCAGGGCATCCCCCTCAGGGTCTACCTCCTTCTGGACCACGGGAACAACGGGGGCCGGTTTCCCGCGCCTCCTGCCTCTTCTCTTCACAGCTGGGTCCTGGGCCGTACTTTCAGGCTCCGGGACCCCATCAACACCCTTACTCGCTGTCATGGATCGAGTGGTTGCACACACCCACTCTGGCACACCCAACATTTTCAAGTGCGCCGCTCGCTCCACCTTAGCCCATTCAAAGGAAACCTGAGCCACCTCACACTCTTTCTGGGAGTTATCGGCAGCTATCACGGGGTAGAATGCGTGGGGAACCACCTGCTCTCTGGACACCAAGTGACACTTGACAGCTGTCACACTCGCTCCGGTGTCTCTGAGAGCTTCCACTCTATGGCCATTAATGGTCACCCACTGCCTATATTTACTAGTGTTACTAGGCAGAGGGGGTGGAGGGACCATTTGCATGTCTCCTAGCGAGACCAGGGACATTTCTGCGGGACCCCTCCCACCATGGACAACCATCTCCTCCCCTCCCAAGGCTACACTTGCCAACTGACGAGGGGGTGCACGCGGTGGTGCATTCGAATCCTTCTTGGGACACTGGGGGTCATAAAACCGGTGTCCCACCTGCCCACAACCGTAGCAGGTTAGGGGGGCCCTATGAACAGGTTTACCCGTCGGGCCCCTGGCTTCTTCTCAGGGGGAGGCTGGGAACCTTTCCCTTGGTTCCCTTGGGGATTACTTTGGGGCCCTTTCTGAGACTCCTTCTGTTTACCCTTGTCCCCCCCACTCTTCTGCTGGGGACCCTGCCCACCTTTGGCTGAGTCTCCCACTGGACCCTTGTGGACCCTGGTGCTGACCCAGCGGTCCGCCTCCTCAGCAAGTTTTCTAGGGTTAGATATCTTGCTATCAATCAGGTGCTGGCGCAGCTCTGGAAAACAGTTATTAGACAAGTGCTCCCACGCAAACAAATCATAGAGAGCTTCATAACTTTCCACTTTGCTGCCCTTTACCCAACCATCCATGGCTCTGCAAAAATAAGACACATATTCAACCCACGTCGTACCAGGCAACTTCTTACATTCTCTAAAAGCTTGTCTGTACTGCTCGGGGGTTAAACCATATCGCAACATTAAAGCATCTTTCATATGAGCATACGACATCCTATCTGCAACAGGCATGTCTAACAGGGTATCTCTTCCCTCATTCACAAAGCGACCCCACAACCCCGCTCCCCAATTCTTCTCAGGGACCTGGTGGGCCAACAATGCTAACTCATATGCTTTAAACCATTGACCAATATCTTCATTCTTATTGTAATCTTTGATCACATCTTTCGGGAAGTAAAACTTACTTTCTGCAGGCTCGGATGGAATGCTGCCACCAGAGGGATTCAACTCTAACTTTTTAGCTTGGATATCCAGTTCCCTCAACCTGGCTTCACGCTCCAAAGCTAACTTCTCTCGTTCAAACTCCAACTTTTTGATCTCTAACTCAGCTTCCCTTCTACCTCTTGCATTTTCTAACTCCAACTGCCCATTTATCTTTAGCCTTGCCATCTCCATGTTGTAAGCTCGCTCTTTCGCCCTTTCTTCTCTTTCTTCAGGGGAAAGACCTTTGGAGGAAACACTGCTTCCGGGAGAGGGCACAGGTCCATTCACTGGCACCTCCTCATCCCCTTCCTCTGTGGGTACCACCACCACATCAGAGGGATTTCTGGATTCCCACCAGGCCTGTAATGCTTTATAAAAATCATCTTTTCTCGAGAGGCCGGTGGTAGGAACTTCAAACTGGTTGCAAAAGTGTTTCAGCTCATCTTTCTTGTATCTTTTTAGCTTACTCCTCTCGAACTCTTCAACAACAACGATAGCAGGGGCAGTGACTCCGTTGTCACTCATGGTTAAACTGGCAGTGTTCAGAAAATCAAGTTTCAGGAAAGCGGAGAACAAAAATAGGATCCTTCCAAATCAGATTGTGACTGCGTTATGGTCTGCTTTCACTACGTAGCGCACACTAATCACTGTACATGGGTCATAAATGCAAGGTCCAAATCCTCACCGCTGCATCCAATGTTAGAACCGGCTGTCTCTAGTTGGCAGAGGTATACACTTCTGACAAATAGGGACACTCCTTTTCTAGTCAGGGCAAGGGGATCACACCCTTCGATAACCCCTGCTCACCCCCTTGGTAGCTTGGCAGAGCAGAACAGGCTTATCTCAGAGGCTGTGTGTTAAGCAATTATGACCACATACAGTAATAAGGTGAATACACTACAAATGGACACGACACAGTAGTATTATAAAAATAAGTATTTTTATATAAGACTTAGCACAAGACCAAATAGCGGCAAAACTGTACACAATCAGAATAAATACGTTCGGGAAGGAAAAAGGATAGTTCAAAGGTAGTTTCTTCTTTAGCACAAAAGTCTTTAGTATCAAGCAAATCTTCTTCTTGGACACACAGTTCTTAGCAACAGGGTAACTCACACGGGAGCTACACAACGCTGGGGCAAAGATAATCCACAGGTTCGGCGTCGACCGCGAGGAGCGCTGCGCCGGGCCTGGAGTCACACGACCCCCAACAACACAGTACCTTAGGAAAATGAAGCACACGATGATCAGCGGCGTCGAGCAATCCGGCGTTGCGCCTTCGGTGTCGATCAGGCCACAGCAGGCGTTGTCGATGATGCAGTTGCACAGAGTGAGCAGCGCTCACGGCGTCGAAGGGCACACGGTTGATGCGATCAGCAGCGGGGCAGACACGAGGTCCTCTGGAGTTAGAGCCGTACTCCTACTCACTGGCGTTGCTGCTGGCGTCGGTCGGGCCCAGCGTCCGATCGTCGTGATTGCTGGTTCTTTCAGAGGTGCTGGATTCACACTTCCAGCGGATAGCACTTTTTAGCAGGTGAAGTCCTTTAGCCCTGTGACTTCGGCAGGAGACTGGCACTCTTCCAGTCCTTGGAGATTTTCTTAGCAAGCGTGAGAGTACACACCCAGTTCCTCTCTCCTGGTTCCTTGGCAAAAATAAAGAAGCACCGCAGGATTCCCCCAACAACAGCACACCGGCAGAAGGGGTAGGCAGTCCTTTAGATCAGCAGGCTTCTTGTCCTTGGTTACAGGGTTCCTTGTCAGAAGTGATCTGATTTCCTAGTTCAGGGGTCCTTCTCTTATACCCCTTTTCGTCTTTGATCCCTTTGTCTATGCCGGGGGTTTCCCAACATCCTGGGTCTGTGGTGGGTGGAGCTGGGCAGTAGCACCTGGCCTATTCATTGAGCCGGGCCGGGTCCTCAGACGCCCCGCAGGAGGTGGAGCCAGCATTGATACTGGCAGGAGCAGAGCTATCGCCCTCCTGGCAGGAGGTGGGGCTAGGATCGTCCATGGCAGGCACAGAGCCATCAGTCGCTTGGCAGGAGGTGGAGCCAGCATTGTCTCAGGCAAGGCAGGCTATCAACAACTACTCTCCCCCTACTCTCAACGTAAATGTCCCACTCATCCCACACTGACTCATCCAGACCTCTTGGAGCCACCCAGCTCCTGTCACACACACGTCAGACCAGCAGAGACCAGATATGGTTAGACAAGAAAATAGACACTTTCTAAAAGTACTACTTTCGAACCCAGAGTCCAAAAACCATCCACACCAACGGATGCGTAATTAAACCCTGAGTTCAGGGATACCAAACTCGACATTGCACCGTACTCTCCGAGCCAGCTAGGATCATAACATTAATAATCCCGGCGGCCCATTCTATCCAACGGAGAGCAGGCTACCTCGCAATAGTGAAGCCCTAAGATGGCGGTACTTCACTATCAGGACATGCCAACTTGGTCAGGCTTGTCCTACCTTACACTTACAATGCACCCTGCCCATGGGCCTACCATAGGGGTGACTAACATGAAGTTAAGGGAAGGTTGGAGGGGCTGGCAAGTAGGTATACCTGCGCAGCCGACGTGACAGTGCAAGACTGCACGTGGGTCTCGCAATGACCGACCCGTAGACATTCTTTTACAAGGCCGCTCCTGTGGGTGGCACAACACGTGCTGCAAGCCCACGAGCGGTATTTTATTTACAAGCCCCGGCACTCCTGGTGCACTAGACTAGGGACTGACAGTAAACCAAATAGGCCAAACATGGATACAATAGATACATCATATTAACAGAGGGAGCACTTGCGCTATGGCACTGATCAGCAGTGACACGGCGCCCAAAGCATATACCAGCAAAACATCGTAAAACAGTAGAGGCAAACAGAAAAATGGAGGAGAGACTCAAGCCAATGATGTCAGGTCTAACACAAAGGCATGACAGTTGCAAGGGCCAAATGCAAATTCATGACAAAAGAGGTTGAGTATTTAGGGCACGTCCTAACTGCTGAAGGTATTTTACCCAAGGACGATTTAGTTCGTGCAATAAGGGAGGCTCCTGAACCTAGAAATAAGGAAACACTCAAGTCATTCCTTGGCCTCAGTGAATATTATGCGAAGTTTATCCAGAAATATGCAGAAATGGTGGGTCCACTCAGGAAACTACTAAAGAAAAATGTAAAATATGAGTGGAAGGACGAACAAGTTGAGGCATTCAAATCAGTCAAAGAGGAAATAGCCAGAGCGCCAGCACTAAAACCCTACGATCAGCAACTTGACAACATAGTGACTGTAGATGCAAGCAATGAAGGTATAGGTGCTGTGTTCCGCCAAAGGAAAGGAAGTGAAGAGAACACAATAGCATTTATTTTGAGGAAGCTAAATGACACAGAGATTCATTACAGCACAATTGAACGGGAGACTTTGGCTTGTGTATGGGCTGTGCACAAACTCAAGGACTATCTGTGGGGTAAGAGTTTCAAACTTGTAACCGACCATAAACCGCTTGTGTACATGATGGACGGCAAGGGTCGGGGCAATGGCAACGCAAGTTCCAGGCTGATCAGACTGATGTCAAAGCTTCAGGAATTTAACTTCAAAATTGAACACATAAAAGGAGGTAAGAACAATAGGGCGGATTGTTTATCCAGATTGCCAGTGAGAGAGAAAAAAGATGAGGAACTGGACGACAACGAATGCGTAGTTGCGCATATTGACGCAATGGTAATGTGTGAGGGATCAATAAGTGAAAAGGAATGGGAAGAGAGTACGAAGGAAGATACCGTTTTGGCCAAGGTGAAGGAATATGTACAAACCAAATGGCCACATGTGAGGAATATACCAAAGGAACTAAAGAATTATCAACAAGTGAGTGATGAATTAACTCTTGAAAATGGATTCTTAAAAAGAGGTGAGGTCTTTGTGCCGCCATTGGGACTCAGACAGAAAATAATTCAGATGGCTCACAGAGGGCATCCTGGCACCACGGCCACAAAGAACGTTCTAAGAATGCACTATTGGTGGCCGGGTGTGGACAGCGAAGTTAGGAATCTTATTGACAAATGTGAGCAATGCTTAAGATCTGACAAACATTGGAGAATAGAGAAAAATGAATTGCAGATGGTGCAAATCCCTGATGGTCCCTGGGCTAAAATAGCAATAGACTTTGCTGGACCCTTCAATATCTTGCCAGATGAATGCAAACATTTGATAGTTTTGACGGACTACTACACTAAATGGGTGTGTTACAAATTCGTGAAAATGGTTACAACAGAAGTGGTAATAAAATTCCTAGAAAAAACCTTTGAAAGAGAAGGGCAACCAAAGGTTATGGTGTCTGATAATGGATCACAACTGGTATCACGAGCAATGGTTGAATTTTTAGGAAAACGTGGAATAAAACAGGAGAAAACGCCTCTTTACAGTCCCAAGAGCAATGGTCAAGTAGAGAGGATAAACAGATTCTTTAAAGAAGGAATTCAAATGGATGTTAAAGAGTTTATTAAGACAAAGATCAATGCGTACAACAATACGCCGAAAGAAGCTACGGGGTTTACTCCGTTTTTCTTGATGAGAGGAAGGGTGTGCAACAATGTCATGACACCAAAAATAGGTGAATGGGAAAAAACAGCTGTTGAAGCTAAACAAGTGTGTGAAAAAGAACTCAATGTGAGGGAGAACATAGTGTGTAAACAATTGCAGAACAAGACATATTCTGACAAGGTGAACAGAGTTAAGGATAAGGTCATTGCACCTGGTGATTGGGTGCTTGTTAAAAAGCCTGGTCTGGTGAGCAAGGGAGAGTCTAAGCTCAGCAAACCAATGAGAGTTAGTAAAGCGTCAGGTGGAGCTGTATTTGTCGAAGGTGAAGGATGGCGTAATAAAGATGATATAGTAAAACTGAAACCAGGTCAAGAACAAATCATAATGAGAAAAGCAGAAGAGTGAGAAGGAAGTCTAGATGATAGTGTCTTAGAATGGGATGATGTGTCAAGTGACCCAGATATGTTACATTCCAATGCCAGTTGTGGACCGTCTTTGGTTTCTGGTGGAAACTCTGCCAGACATTCTTCTAGTTTCGAGGACACTGCTTTAGTTCAGGAAGATTCCATGATAGACAATGAAGCAGAGAGAAATGAAAATACTGCAACTGGCATGAGTGATGTTGGTACCCATCTTAATGGGGGGCAGCCTTCAAGAACGGGCAAAGTTATTAAATTGCCTACCAGATTTAAGGACTATGTTATGGAATAAATTCAGGTTAAGTTTTCATGGAGGAAGGGAGATGTTGTATGTTATGCTGTTATGGGACATTGTCATGGCAGTATGTTTTCCATTTCTGTTATCAGCGTCATCCGCATCACCATAGAATGTTGGGAATGTATTTAGGTGACGTCACCTGTAGTCAGGTGACAGATGACAGCTGATTACTTTCATGCTAAGTCGTTCATTCCGCTACTGCGGGCCCTTGTTGTTCCAATAAATCAATTATTATCAACACCCTTCATTTCCTGCGTGTTCTATGCTACAGGTCCCAAAACGCGTTTTTCCCATGTTAATTTCCATAGGGCGGTTGGCCTCACTTTTAGCTCGAACGGCTGAATGGATTTGCACGAAACTTGGCAAAATTGTAGGGACTGTTAGCCCGATGTGCCTTTGCTAGGTCTCAATATATGTGCTCCAGTGGATTTTGAGTAATTTAGGTTCAAAAAAAGATATATATCTGGGCGGAGCCTAACCACACATCTGATCTGATTGGCTGTCAGCACTTCATCCAAGAAGTGTTGGCAGCCATCTTGGGACCAATATACGTTATAGCACCTCATTAAAAAGCATTGTAGTTAATAGAGGGTTTTAGGACTTTAGTTACATTATAAATCATTTGTTGATGGTACCATACTCGTTTTAGGAATTGTGGTGGGTTCTAAGGTGATTTTACCATGTGAAAAAACCTTCTGCTGTGATATCATGAATATTGTTTGAAAGAAAACTAATATCTCATGATTTTCCCACAGTGGTTTGGAAGGGGATCTATAAGCTAAACTGAAAGCATATTTTCTGTAAATTCACATTATCTTTCTCAGTCATGTGAAAATGAAGTCTGACATTCTCAGTAAAACATGTACATCCAACAAGGACAGAGACTGTCAGTTGATTCCTTTGTGTTCTACTGCAGCCTCCTAGAGTGTTCTAAAGAACAACTAGAGCGCTAACAGTCCTACTTATTACAAAGGTATGGCACACCTGAAGCCATCTTGATTGGAATAAAGTGGTAACTCTTAAAACATTTAATTTAAAAAGAAACAACATGAGGGGGTATATTTTGCCATAGAAAGGATGATTAGTGCTGCAGAATGAAAAATTAGGGCACATTTTGAGTGACTTCTCAAATCCTTTTCTATTTCATTAAAACATTCTGACATGCAGTCTCCCAAAATGGCCACCAGAGACAAAAGAGCCCAAATGTAGCCCAAATATCACCCAGATGTAGCCCAAGTATAGCCCAATGACAGAATGTCCCAGAGTGTTCTAAAGAACAACTAGAGCGCTAACAGTCCTACTTATTACAAAGGTATGGCACACCTGAAGCCATCTTGATTGGAAAAAAGCGGTAACTCTTAAAACATTTAATTTAAAAAGAAACAACATGAGGGGGTATATTTTGCCATAGAAAGTATGATTAGTGCTGCAGAATGAAAAATTAGGGCACATTTTGAGTGACTTCTCAAATCCTTTTCTATTTCATTAAAACATTCTGACATGCAGTCTCCCAAAATGGCCACCAGAGACAAAAGAGCCCAAATGTAGCCCAAATATCACCCAGATGTAGCCCAAGTATAGCCCAATGACAGAATGTCCCAGAGTGTTCTAAAGAACAACTAGAGCGCTAACAGTCCTACTTATTACAAAGGTATAGCACACCTGGAGCCATCGTGATGGGAATAAAGTGGTAACTCTTAAAACATTTAATTTAAAAAGGAACAAAATGAGGGGGCATATTATGCAATAGAAGGTATTATTAGTGCTGCAGAAAGAAAAATTAGGGCACATTTTGAGTGACTTTTCAAATCCTCTTCTATTTCATTAAAAAATTCTGACATGCAGTCTCCCAAAATGGCCACCAGAGACAAAAGAGCCCAAATGTAGCCCAAATATCACCCAGATGTAGCCCAAGTATAGCCCAATGACAGAATGTCCCAGAGTGTTCTAAAGAACAACTAGAGCGCTAACAGTCCTACTTATTACAAAGGTATGGCACACCTGAAGCCATCTTGATTGGAATAAAGTGGTAACTCTTAAAACATTTAATTTAAAAAGGAACAAAATGAGGGGGTATATTTTGCCATATGAATTATGATTAGTGCTGCAGAAAGAAAAATTAGGGCACATTTTGAGTGACTTCTCAAACCCTCTTCAATTTCATTAAAAAATTCTGACATACAGTCTCCCAAGATGGCCACCAGAGACAAAAGAGCCTAAATGTAGCCCAAATATCACCCAGATGTACCCCAAGTATAGCCCAATGACAGAATGTCCCAGAGTGTTCTAAAGAACAACTAGAGCGCTAACAGTCCTACTTATGACAAAAGTATGGCACACCAGAAGCCATCTTGATTGGAATGAAGTGGTAAGTCTGAAAACACACAATTTAAAAAGGAACAACATGAGGGGGTTTATTTTGCCATAGAAAGCATGATTAGTGCTTCAGAAAGAAAAATTAGGGATCATTTTGAGTGACTTCTCAAATCCTCTTCTATTTCATTAAAATAATTCTGTCATGCAGACTGAAACATGCACTTTGAATACCAGCAGCAGACGTCCCTGGTGAGCAGTAGCTTTACTACAGT
Source organism: Lissotriton vulgaris (assembly GCF_964263255.1). Classification (NCBI taxonomy): domain Eukaryota; kingdom Metazoa; phylum Chordata; class Amphibia; order Caudata; family Salamandridae; genus Lissotriton; species Lissotriton vulgaris. The sequence goes on along the minus strand of NC_141700.1, from coordinate 718,593,792 downwards.
GATCTAATGTGCAACCAGAGTGCTAACATTCAGAATTTCTGGCAAATCTGTGACACATCTGAATGCCTTCTTGATGGAACCAAAGTAAACAAGCATTGAAAATGCAATAGATCTCGCCCTCGTTTAAGTTAAAGCCATTCTGTTTGTAATGAGGTGGCTTTTTAGCTTTGCTTTTATTAGTGTTTTTTCAACTTTCATATAAATAACATGCATCTGTATGCATATAAGTATATGTATGCATGCATTTATGTTTGTATTTATATAGATATACAGATGATATATGTTTATATATGTATGTATATATATATATTCACTGAAAAAACCATAGGCTATAGACCATATATAGTTAGGAATTAGCATTTACAAAACCTTGAAAATTCACTGAAAAAACCATAGGTTATAGACCATATATAGTTAGGAATTAGCATTTACAAAACCTTGAAAATTCACTGAAAAAACCATAGGTTATAGACCATATATAGTTAGGAATTCTCATTTACAAAACCTTATTTTACTCACACAAAACCATTGAAATTCCATATATAGTTAGTTGCACTAACTATATATCGCGCACCTGCAATCCACTGCTGATGATGTCACATATTACATCATTCATGACATGGTCAGTGACATCACTGATGACATCACTGATGACATCTCAAATGACATCACTGAGGACATCACTGATGACAACATCCAGTGACTGTATGTTTCTGTAAAGTTAAAATATGTCTTACATATTGAAGAATGAGTGGATGTATAAGTGTCTGGATGAAGGATTTAGTAGGTGCATGACTGACTGTATGATTGAGTGATTAAATGTGTCTCACTGAGTGCATGGGTTAGTGACTAAACTGTCTTAATTTGTGCATCATTATGTCTGTTGTTCTGTAAACTGCTGCATGTGTTGATAAGTAGCTATATGAGTAACTATATGGGTTATTGATTGGTTGCCCAAGTATTTGTATGGGAGACTGAGTGTGTGTGTGGGTGGCTGGGAGGTGTATGACTCTGTGCATAGATGTGTGAGCAGTTGATTCACTAGATGTATGGTTTCAAAAGTGCATGTGGAAACAGCTGTATGGGCGGTTGACTGTGTGCATGAGTGTATTGGTGAGTGAATGGATATCTCAGTGCTACATGTCAAAGTAAGTACATATGTAAAACACAGTACATGTGAGAGTTGACATATATAAATAACTGTGCATAAGAGCCAGTGAATGTGTGAGTGGCTGTATGGATCATTGTGAACTTGTATCAGGGATTGTATAAGAGAGTAAATATGTGTTAGTATATGTTTGAATAAGTACAGTTTGTATAACTGTATAGTTGAGGAAATGGAGGTGTGATTGATTCTTTGCATGACTGACTAGGTGTGTGAGTAACTCCATGGATGAGTGACAGTCTGTGAGTGTCTGTTTACACTGATTGTATCTAAGGTTATATTAGAGTCTGAAGAGGTTCATCGTATTATCACATGAATGATATCATCAGTGATGTGATCAGTAATGTCAAATGAGATGTCATCAGTGACGTCATCAGTGATGTCATTTGAGATGTCATCAGTGATGTCATTTGAGATGTCATCAGTGATGTCATCAGTGATGTCACTGACCATGTCATGAATGATGTAATATGTGACATCATCAGCAGTGGATTGCGGGTGCGCGATATATAGTTAGTGCAACTAACTATATATGGAATTTCAATGGTTTTGTGTGAGTAAAATAAGGTTTTGTAAATGCGAATTCCTAACTATATATGGTCTATAACCTATGGTTTTTTCAGTGAATATATATATATATATATATATATATATATATATATATATAGATATATATATACATATATATATATATATATATATATCGATACGTTCACTAGGTTTTTGTGTTCTGATAAAAACAAAATAGAAGCCTCCGTTGTGTCCTGTTACTTCGAATCCTGCGGGAGGAGATGCTTTTGAATTGATGTTACTGCGTTACCCTTGACGCGCAGGCGGGACCCTTTCAAATTTGTGGCCAGGAAACATGGGACTGTTTCTGATGTTAAGCCGTGGTTGCGGAATATTATCCTGGCCCTCCACCATGTCCTCTGTTTTTTTTTTTTTTTTTAAAGTAATTTTTATTGTAGACACACTTTACACAGGCCAATAGTTACACATATTCAGTATCATTCACAGTGCTACAGTCTGGAGAAAATGATGTTTGGGACTAAGAGCATTTGAAGAAGGCAACTCGCCGAAACCGGTTATGCTGGTCTGTGATTAAAAACCCTTGAATAGAATCCTCTGTTGTGTCCTGTTACTTCGAATGCCGTGGGAGGAGATGCTTTTGAATTGATATATATATATATATATATATATATATATATACATACATAATTGCACTACGATTTGGGTCTGCTCTCGTCTGTTCGAGTGGGAACGGAGACGGTGTCAGTGATATATATATATATATATATATTCACTGAAAAAACCATAGGTTTTAAACACGTTATAGTTAGGAAGTTGCATTTAAAAAACCTATGAAATTCACTGAAAAAAAACATAGGTTTTACACACGTTATAGTTAGGAAGTAGCATTTACAAAACCTATGAAATTCACTGAAAAAACCATAGGTTTGACACATGTTATAGTTAGCTGGATATTTTACTCATATAAAACCAATGAAATTCCCCCGTTATAGTTACTTCAGCTAACTATAACTCACGCGCCCGCAATGCACTGCTGATGACTTCACATATTACATCACTCATGCCATGGTCATGGTCCTGTGGGACCCCCTGAGCAGGCCTAGGGGGTCAGGGTGCTTCTACCCTGCCCCCTTTTCGAGTTCTACTCCTTGGTTTTTCTGCTTTCCTGTGCCTCAGTCTACCGAGGCACAAGATGGCTGCCAACAATTTCTGTTTTAGAGTGTTGACAGACAGTGGCAGCCAATCAGCATGAAGCTCGTGCATGGCAAGGTGCTCGCACGGTGCGCGCACCCATGCACGCTTATAGATATATAATTGATTTCAACTTTAATTTTCTCAGCAACTACTGGAGGGATTTACACCATTTAAACAAAAGCGTGATCTGCGTACCAGACCCTACCATTTTCCCAAATTTGGTGTAATTCCGTTCAGCGGTTCGGGCTGTAGCCGTGTCTAAAGGTCCTATGGAAATTAACATGGGGAAAACACGTTTTGGGACCCCCCTTTTTTCTCGGCCCCCGCTTGACGAATCTTCCCGAGATTTTCAGGGAAGGAGCGGAGCGTAGCGAGCCATCTTCTTTGAGAAATTCGCGGAGATTCATCAACCGGTGCCAAAGTTATTCCCAATAGAATGTTGCGGATTTCCTATGGAAACTAGGTCCTAACTATAACTACCTACTGGCTACCGCCAGTAGGTAATATAGATAGATAGATAGATAGATAGATAGATAGATAGATAGATAGATAGATAGATAGATAGATAGATAGATAGATAGATAGATAGATAGATAGATAGATAGATAGATCTAGATATATATGGGCATGGGCAATATGTGGATTAATATATATATATATATATATACACATATACATATCGATACGTTCACTAGGTTTTTGTGTTCTGATAAAATAAAAGCTGTATCTATATAGAAACAACTTTTTGTGTTCGAGAAATACTTCTCCAACCGAGTAACAGCAATCTCAAACTCAAACTCATCAGAATCCTCACCTTCAGAAGGTACAAATTCTGTTGAAACATCACAAACATTTTGACCCTCTACTCCCAAATAGTAATACTTTAAGCTTTTCTTTGTGGTCTGAAACCTTTGTGCACCACTAGCACCCAAATAAGCCTTGGAAGATCTAAACAATAGCTTCCATTCTCGTGGAGATGTACCAGGTTCTTGGAGAAAAGGTGCTGGTGGTGTAATGTTTTGCATGCTGATAACAAAAAACAGATATTGTTGCCCGAAAGTAGAACTGGTTAACTACCACGTGCAGATCGTTTTATTGGAGTACTCAAGCTCTGTCATACAGCAATCACGCAAATCACTGTTGCAAAATATGTGTGTAAATCACAGATTAAATTGAAAATTGTGCATGTATTTCTAAAACGCAAACCGATTTTAGAGATTAACGCTTCGCATTACTGTAATCATTCTGGAGTAATAGTAGACAATTAGTGCCAATCGCTGTATTATTGTTAAATAAGATCCACTCAAACTGTAAAGCAAAGATTGGCTTTAAACAAAGTGTCAATCTTTGTGTACAAAGATGAGTTCCACAAAGATTCACTAGATAGAGTCACTGTGCTTCAAGAGAGCTTGTGACTCGAAGACAAGACGAGTTTCCAGTCCCAGCATCAGTTTGAAGGCAATTTATTGGGAAGAGGCACACCAACAGTAAAATGAGTTGTTCCAGTTTTCTGAGTGCAGTTGGTCTTGTGTTATGTTAGTTGCTAAATCTGTATTGAAGCTTTCAAATGGAACGAGATTCCTAGTCAGAAAGACTGTCATACCAAAAGCAAACGTGTTTTCTTTTGCCTTAGTAACATTTGTTAGTGTATAACGCATTCAACAGATATTTCTGTCACTCATTTACGTTTTTTAAAGCATGTTCGTGGTGATTATTAAAACAAAAAGGCTGCCAATTGTTAGTTCTAAAGAGCACGCTAGCCCTGACAGGCAGTGCCTGATTACAGACTCCTCAGATGTAAACAGGTGTTATGTCCACAAAATGCGGAGGGATGGAAAGCGTGAAGCAAAACAGTTCTGAATCCGTGCTGATGTACGGAGAGAATAACTATTCACATTAACCACCAACCTCTGGCCGGCCCCTGCGGTAAGATAAATAAAATAAAGACTCGTTCATTGAAACAAAACACGTTCGCACATGTAATTCCCCCGTCCCACTAGTCCTTGTCCCATTCCTGAACTAAGTGGAGATGGTTGCCACATGGCAGCGAACCATCGCCGAACAAACTCCCAACGACAACACCAAAAAAAAGCATTTGCAATACAAATTGGTCTTACATTTGTGAGAGTTACATTTTTAGCAATTCTGTAATTTTTGGCATTGTGATTATTCTATTACAGAAATTGTTTGTCCGAACTTGCTTAAAATTGATGTAAAATGCAAGGGACAGTTGGCTCCCACGTTCCTCTTGCCTGATATTTCTTGTCTCCTTTTTCTATTTTTCTATCTCTCACTCTTGAACCTCTTTTGAGTGATTTCTGGATAGGTGCAGGCTTGTACCCTATCAGATAGTGAATTTGACCCCCCTGGTGGTCTCGTTTATCCATGCATATATTTGAATAAAGCTTTTCAGGCCCGGCTGGGTACTGAAATTGTTTGATATAGTACTGATTTCAGTCTATATTTCATTTTATTGTTCATGCTGTTTATCCTAAGGACCGTTGTTTTCTCAAAACGATAGTTTGCCCATGGTCCCTATGTACCTTTTTGGGTTCCCTTGTTACTACTAAAAAATCTGAATCCTTGCTGAGGCACGGAGAGAATAACTATTCACATTAACCACCAACCTCTGGCCGGCCCCTGCTGTAAGATAAATAAAATAAGGACTCGCTCATTGAAACAAAACACGTTCGCACATGTAATTCCCCCCGTCCCACTAGTCCGTGTCCCATTCCTGAACTAAGTGGAGATGGTTGCCACATGACAGCGAACCATCGCCGAACAAACTCCCAACGACAACACCAAAAAAAAGCATTTGCAATACAAATTGGTCTTACATTTGTGAGAGTTAGAGTTATTGGGATTATTAATGACAATGTTTGTTACCTAAGTGTTTTGGATTGAGGTGGATGCATGTGGTGTATAGTGGAATTATGTGGATTGGAATTATTAGTTGTGAAATTGTATGTGGTGGAATTGTGTTGTATGGAGGGGATTTGTGTAGTGGAATTATGTGGCATGGTGTTGAGTGGAATTATGTGAATGGTAATTGTGTTGTATTGAGTGCAGTGAAATGATGGGGAGTGTGATTGTGTGTTATGGAGTATACTTACGTGGAATTGTATTTTGTGTTGTGGAGTGATATGTAGTGGAGTTTAATTAAGTGGCGCGCTGTTGAATTTTGTGGCGTGATATGGAATTTTGTGGTGTGGATTGGATGTATGTAGTGTGGCGAGTAGTTGTGTTGCAGAGATGAATTATGTTGCTTTGTCTTTAATTATGTGGTGTGGATTGTCAATATGTGGAGTTGAATAGTGTAGTATGGAACTGCGTAGATAACGAATAATACGTTGTCAAAAGCAGCACACTATAGAAGTAGCCAGGTTAAAGCATCACGCCAGATGACCCGTGCCAAACAGCAAGTATTGAAGAACACATGCACACGAAAGCATGCATACATCGGATAGAACTCCTCTACTATAACCCTGGCACACTGATCCTCAATTTATTGGTGTGTGCATACCAGAACTCTGCAGCAACCGTTAGTCCAGGCAGCACGGGGCACTGCTGCAAAACATATTGCAGACAGGTTAGAGCCAAAAAAGCAAAAGAAGGAAATGAGCAGTAACATAACATAATCCAATGTGTTTCATTCTGGAGATGAAACATGTTGCTGTTTCCAGAACTTGAATTGGAAATATAGAAGTGTAGGTATGCACTATGTAGAAGTCTTGGTTTATGGTAATGTGCACAAGCTGTCAGAATTTTAAGATATGACACCTCCCCCTCTATTGTGTTTGCGGCATCCCGTTTTTTATATGGTATGTGGCGCAGAAGGCTCACTTTAATGAATTGCGATAATCTGTGATTAACTGGGATGTTTTGATACCATTACTTTGATAACTTACTGTTTAATAACTTTTTAAACATGTATTTTTTTAATTATTTATGTATTTTATTCCGTGCATGTACATATTTTATCTGTGCTTTTATGGTCTATGACCGCAATAAAGTTATCAAAACGAAACGAAACGAAACGAAACTATTTAGAATACCTGTTTGTTCCTGAGAAGTGCAAGTAAGCTTCTATTAAATGTACGGCAGCAGTACTAAGAAGTGGTACTATATATGGCAGTTTTGGACAATGGTTTTTTTGGGTGTGAGGTTGGCAGCTGGGAGACGAGGAGCATTTTTTAATAAGAGAGAGGGTGCTGAGCGGTGCCTTCACCTACTTGCGCTAAGAAAGCTGTGCGTTTTTTGCAGCACCACGTGCGCTGAGCTCCTAAGCCAAGTGAATATTACAGCGAAGGTCACACTCTCCATGCATGTCGGTGGGACTGTTAAAGCATGCCAGGTACATTTACCTGTAAACTGTTCACTTAGTGTGAGCCAATCAAGAGCAGCAATAATAATAATAATAATGATCTTTATTTAGATATAAAACATATCTTTAAAAGAATTTACAGATTCACAGCCTGACCGAATATTAGAATAAAAACTTCTAAGAATAACAACACAAGTTTAGATATAAAGGCACAATCCATTAACAAACATTCTAAAAACAGGGATATTATCTCATAGTATATTTTAAAATCACAAAAATTGAAACAAGGCGCCAGCTTGCATTAGTTATAGCCACATTTAGTCTAACATTGCTAAGAATAATGCCAGTTAATGCTGTTTTCGGTGAAAAGAAAAAGATTGGGCACTTTAGCATGGTCTCCTTAGGTTAAAGATGTGATATGCTCGCAGGATAAATTTTATAAATTTTATGTTTAGCGCTGTGTTTTCCGGGTTCAGAGCTGCCATGATGGCTTGCCTGCAGGTCCGAACACCCAGCCTATTCCATTCTGATTTTAAACCAGACCTGCGTTCTGTGTTAAGGGCTGGGCAAAGGCAGCTTACATGCAACATGGTTTCCGCTGTTTCCCCACACCCTCTACAAGAGAGATCTTCCGATGTGCGTCGCCATGGTGGTAAATCTTGCAAGAAACGCCAGTCACCCAGTCTGATGGCAATAAAGCTGCGTTTCAGGTATAATGGATATGTGCTGGCCAGATAGCAGGCTGGGATCGGGTGTCTGTAGGAATTTATTGTGACCCAGGCGTGACTACGTTTCAGAAAAAGTACTTTATCATTGAGACGAGAAGTCATTCTCACACATTTTTTTATAGCTTTTTTAAATGCTATCTGGCCTGGATTTAGGGCCCACAACTCGCTTGCTGACATTTTTTTAATGGCGTCTGTAAAACGACGTCCGTACAGACCCCACGGGTTTATCTGGCTAATTTCTTGCCACACTAGGGATTCTAAAGTACCTGGCTCAGCTTGTCTTAACTTGTGACACAGGTTAAGGTATGCCCCAGTGGCTGAGGCCTCGTAGTTTATTAGCCCCATCTCCAACCTGATCTGCGCTGCCGAAGAGGTCTTTGGCAACCGGAGCACCCCTTTGTAAATTTTAGTGGTCTGTTGGTTCAGGGTTGTGTTCATTTTACCACTGAAAATCTAAACGCCGTAGGATAGGGTGGGGCCAACCTTTGCTCTCATTACCTCCAGAAGGGGGGCTAGGGTTGGACCGGGAAGGTCTTTTGCAAGTTTGCCTAGTGACACCATAAGGGTCACTGCTTTAACTCCGATCTCTCTACGCTTTTTCTTGTAACTACTTTTTGAGTCAAGGTGGACGCCTAGGTATTTATAGGACTGGCCGATTTTTAAGCTAACATTATTGAATGACCAGCCGCCCCCTGTGTATCGTTTCTTGCCGAATGTAACTACTTGCGTTTTCTTTAGGTTAACCTCGAGTTGGTTGCTGATCGTGTAATCGAACAGTTTATCGAGGAGTCTTTGCAACCCTACCCTGGTTAAACTAAAGAGAGCCAGGTCGTCGGCATATAAGAGATTGCTTAGAGTCATGCCGCCCACCTTCGGAGAGTGACTATTAGTGTCGTCTAGGACCGCTGACAAATCTGCTACAAATAAGTTAAAAAGGAGAGGGGCCAGCACACATCCCTGCTTCACACCTCTAGTTGTCATTATTTTCCGTGAGAGATGTGTGCCGGTCCCCAACTTCACCCGCACCCACGTCCTAGTGTGGAGCTGAATTATTCCCTCTAGTAGTTTCTCTGGAATCCCTCACATCTTTAGTTTGGCCCATAGGGCCTCCCTGGGGACTCTATCGAATGCTGCTTTGAAGTCGACAAAACAGCAATGAACTAATCTTGAGGTTGCAGCTGCCCTGTCGACTACAGTTGTTATTGCTAGCAAGTTGGTACAGGTTCCTGAGTGTGCCACAAACCCTGTCTGGTTCATTGGCAAAAGGTTATTGTCCTTTACCCATAACCTTAGGTCCTCTAGTAGAAGACCTGCATAATGTTTTGCCTCTATGTCCAGTAGGGCAATGAGTCTATAATTGCTCGGATGGGCGTGGGATCCAGATTTATAAATTGGGTGTATTATAGCTCCCCGCCATGGCTCTGGAATTGTGGATGTTCTTAGTGCATAATTGAAAAGATTGGCCAATGTTCCTGACCAGAGGGTGATATCAGATTTAAACAAAGTTTGTGGCAGGCCATTTGGGCCTGGCGCCCCATCAGATCTTGCTTTTGACAATAGTTTTGAGACGTTTTCATGTGTTATACTCCACGAAGGACCATGCCCTTGACTGGTCTCACTTACGGTGGTGTTTCCAAAGGGGCTTGGATAATCAGGAGACTTAAAGTGATCAAGCAGGAAATTTGCCCAGTCTGATTCTGGGATGTTGGCCGACCCCGAACACACTGTTCCTAAGCTGGTGCGGTTAATAAGCGCCCAGAATTTCCTTGAGTTTTTTTGCTTACTTTCCCACACCAGTTTACTCCAGAATTGGTTTTCATATGCCCATTTGTCCTTTTTAATCGCTCGCATGAATAATTTTTGTGAGGTTTGATAATTGGATATGCAATCACTGTTTCCCGGGGATTTGGTCAGTGCCCGCAGGTCCTTATTTCTTGTTTTCTTTAGTGACTTCGTCGTCTGCGATAATGTGAATTGATGGGTCCGGGTTGCCCTTTGGGCTTGGTGCCTTACAGGGAACAGATGAATCAAGTGGGAGCATAACGTGGACCATTGTTCGGTTGGACTAGCCTCATGCTCCTGGCCCAGTCTTATTATGTCCGAGCTTACCTCAAGAATATTCAAGCTAGTTTCTTCAGTCCACTTTAGGCGCTTTAAGTTTTCTGTGTAGGTTCCCTGAAGTGTCGATGGTGCCATTTTGTGATACTCTGGGTTTATGTTGAAGACTGTGACCTGGGGCCTGTGATCACTTTCCATTCTTGGGTGTATTCTAAAGTCAATGATGCAATTTAACAGGGGTGCAGTGCAGATTGTATAGTCCAGATGCGATTGCTTTGAGCCATTTGTCCATGTCCACTTTGGTGGAGTGTCCCCGGCTGTTCTGCCATTGATGACAAGATAACCTGCACTATAAAATTGGCTCACGCATAGGTCGCCTAGATTACTTTGAGTTTGTGTAAGTGGTTTAGTTTGCTTGGTGGCCTCGATGATTTGGATTAGGGGGGGGGCATCATTATCTGCTATGTTCCCCTGAAATAGGTAGGTGTTAAAGTCCCCAGTAACTATGCAGTCTGAATTGGGTTGGTCCGTGGCTATATCATTCATAATCTCGATTAGACGGGTCAGGTGGACCTTTTTTGTGCGTGTACTGGGGTTAATGTACACATTTAAAAGAACGAGGGGGCGGTGTTTCCGCCAAGGATCGATCTTGGCCCCAAGGATCCAGTCTTCCTTGAGGGGCCATCGTGCTATTCTGGCTTTTATAGAGTTTGATACATAAGTTGCCAGCCCGCCTTTCGAGTGGCCAAAGCGACTGACTCTGGTTGCTGGAATCCATGTCTCAGTGAACCCAAGCACTGGGCACCCCTGTAAAGCCCAGGTTTCCTGTAGTGCTATTACTGAGTGATTCCACAAGAAAGATTGCGTATCTGGGTCCCCAATTTTTTGGAGTAAACCACTTATGTTCCAGGAGCATAATAGGGTAATTTGGTCTGAAGGGGAGTTGGGTGCTGCTCCTGACTGTGGTGGCTGTGCTGGAATTTTTTTGCCAATTGGCGTAATCATAGGTTTAACTGGTCATTCGTGGTTTTTAGTTGATAAAATTGCTGGGAGCCAGTCCCATCCTTGGCCAATATCGTTGGTGGCAACTTCTCTGAGATGGATGTTGCAATCTTCTTCTGGCCCTAAGGCGTTTTTTAGAATTGAGTGGGTTTTTTCTTGACCTTTCTGCCTTGTTATCCCACTTTTTTTAGGTGATGTTAGTTGGTTAAGGAGTGTGGTTGGGTAGCCCGGCAAAGAGTATGGGTAGACTCGAATACCCCATTCCCTTAGGGTTGCTTTGTTTTTCAAAAACGTGGATGCCCACTTTGCCTCCTTGAATGTCACCAGAGTTACCTCCGATGGCTCTTGGTGGGAGGAACTCGATAGCCTCAATTTCATCCGATACTAGGCCCATGAATCCAGGGGTCCCCTCTATCAATTTGAGTATGTTTGCTCTGTTGAGGATGTCATGGCGGCCCTTTAATTTGTATTCTGGGGCTAGTAAGATGTAGGAGTATGATGTAACTTTGGCAGTCTCTTTTTGAAGATTGTACATTTTGTTTTTATTCGGTCTCAATTCCTCATTGTGTTTGTTCTCCTGTACTATCAAGTTGGTCCTTGTCCTTGGCGACCGACGATGATTTATGGGATGATCTGGTCTCTGAATGTGGAACATTTTAGTCAGATTCTGACCCCTCATTGTAACGTCTCCCTGAACTGGGGGTGTGACGTACCCTGTTTTTGGAGACACTTGGGGTTCTTTAATTCTCGGTGACCCTTTTTCGTCTTTTGTCGTGTCCTTGTTTACTGGAGCCGGGCCAGACTCTTTTTTGACTACTTGTATTGAGGGATCACTTATTTCCTGGGGACCCCCCATTGTGGGTTGGGTGTTAATTACAGGTGGGACCTCTTTTATCTTGGGCGCAGCGTGGTTTCCTAGCGAAGGTAGTGCGTCTGTCACACTCAGAGCTTGTTTGCTTGATGCTGTTGAAAAAAGCGGGTAGTATCCCAGGTTGGCAGCTGTTCTTGGTGCCTTGGCCTTGTTTCGTTGTTTGCGTTGGCGCTTGCGTTCTCTTTTGCTTAGGTGGGGTTCAAACCCTGACTGATCATCCTGGGTGGGGAGTATCAGACACTGGGGACTGGCCAGTAGGCCCTTCGGAGAGTTAGCTGAACTGGTGGTACCTCTATTTGGCGGCCCCGTCTTTCCCTGATCGACTTCTGCCTGGCCAGGTTGTGTGTGACCTGGAGTCGGTTGATCCCTTGCCTGGTTTAAGCGAGAGTCTGTGCCCTCGGTTGGCTTAGTGCCTTCTTTGGCAACTGGCTGGGAAGTGGCATGATCCTGGGTCCAATATGATGACTTTTGAGTTGGAGCTCCCGGTGTGGTGCCTGTGCTGTTACCCCTCAACTTTCTTACCTCCTGTAGAACGCTGGCCAGAAAGTCAGGGAGCGATGATAGAGAATCGATTATTGGGGAGCAGCAGCATACCGACTGAATTAGTTTTGTCGGCGCTTGGGCACCCATAATTAGATTGTTCAGTTGGTGTAATTTATTATCTATCCCTGCCGTGAATACGGCTAGCATGTTTAGGAGATCAACCTGTACGTCCAGTTTGTCCGAATGGTAGTGTAGGGCGTTGACTGTTTGTTGAAATGTCTGCAAAAGTTGGGGCCAAACGCTGGAGATTGTTTGAGCATCGTAGTTGGAGTTTAAGACGGTAGCAGAGTCATTGACAGGGTTTTGGGTAGCTTTAAAAAAATAGGACAGATCTGCTAGGAGCTGGTCACTTGGGTCGGTTTTGGTAGGAGTGTTTTGAGACAGAGGCATAGTTTGTTCGTATGGAGCAAATGAGTGCAAAACCATGGGTGATGGACAATGTCTTGGCTCCGTCGATTGGGCAGTAGGAATACTAATTAGAGGAGGTGTTTGAGCAATATTATTGCTCAGTGCGGTGCCTTGGGCGTGGATTTGAGCGCAGGTTATCTTCCGATGAGGGTCCAGCAAATCTTCTGTTGCGATGGGAGAATCTTCTTCTCCTTGGGTGGTTGCCAATGCACATTGTTTCTGGGTTTTTGCAATGGTACCAGTCTGTGTTTTCCATGGACTCGTCGGAGAGGTTTGCGACTGGAGACCACCCTGGGTGTCTGACGCCAGATGAGCCGGTTGCTGGTCCAAAGCCTCGCCCGAGAATATATTCTGTTGCCAGTTGATGTTACTTGGTTCTAGGTTAGCACCACCCCGGGTTCCTAGGCTTCCAAGACTGGGCTGTGGATTGATTGGGGTGGCGCCAAAGGTAAATACCTCCCGGACTTGGGCTGACTTGTTGTATTCGCCATCCCAAGGCTGGACGGTCGGGTGTTGTTGAAGAGGGGAAGTTAATTTCCACTCCCAGGGTGGATTCCTACTCCTGGTTGCCTCCTGGGGCTGAGACTGTTGGGGAATTTTGGGTGTAGTTAAAAAATAATTTAAAAGATCAGACTGCTTTCCTTCATGTAGTTTGGTCTTGGTCGTGGCCTTTTGGGAAGAGCCGCGGCACCCTTCAGGTTGGGTTCCGTCTACCGGTTGGGTTTCACTGGCTGGATGAGGGGCCATCGCCGATATCGGTTGCCTGGTCCTTTTTCGTTTTGGAACCGATACCACCTTCCTTACTTTCCCAGACCTCATCTTTGTTGTGTTGTGGCTTTTTGTTGCAGCTCTGATCTTCAGGGCGGGGGACAGCAAGGCTGCGGGAGGGTTCCTTGAACTGAAGACCAAGTGGTAAGGAGGTCTCTGACTGCCCACCCCCTGCTCCCAGCTCTCTCCTCTCTGAGAAAACAGGTCGTGAATCCCTGCCGTACAGGGTGGCTCTTGTGACTCTGGCTGGTCTGGCGACACTTGCTGCTTGCTTGCTGCGCCGTCTCATGCAGCTCACGGGAGGAAATTTCTTCTCCCTCCGCTCCTCGTCACCGGTCTCTGCTGTCTCGGCTGTTCAGCTTGAATGCCAGGAGCACGAGTCACTCAAGCATTACCTTGATGGTAGACCACAGGCTGGGCTCACTGACTCCTCGATGGATGAGCGCTAAATAGCCCTGTGTGCTCTCCCTGTTATTCGCAGTTATTGTGATAGGCTTTACACCCCCCTACTGCATCGGGGGGTCAAGACCTCAACTTGGCCTCAACTTGGCCCGATCCGCCCTCCGTGCAGGAACCCGGGTGAGCAGACTCCCAGCTGCTCACTGTCCCATCCGCACGGGGGAGAAGGCAAGGGGCTAAAAGGATCCTTATGTGTCGTGGCACCTCTCCTTGGGGTTAGTCAAGCCCCCATGGGGCCGACGAGATGGGACTTTTACAAAGGCTAGGGCTAAGGTGATAACAAGAGAGACGGCTCCTGTGGGGACCCGCTATTCGCGGAGGGGAGCACTCAGCCGCTCCTGCTGAGAAAGCTCCCGCTTCGTCAGGGGTCACCCGCCCCCGTCACTCGATGTGCCTGGAGCTCACCTGTGCCAGCGCAGTTTTGCCTCTCAGTTCCGGCTCGGCTCGCTCGGCCACAAAGTCGAGGCCTGGCTTCTCTGGCGGCTTTCTCTGACACGGTGCTGGGACACGGTGCTTGGAGGGGGGGGGGGGGCGGCGCTGTTCTCACAGCGCTTTGACCAGCGCTCACGCCCAACCACACCCGTAGCCTCCTCTCCTCTGCTCCGCTCAGCACGGCGTCTGGCTGGACGTGAAAGGTGGAAAGCCAGGCACCTTGGCTTAACTGATTTCGAGATGTGGCTGCGACCGACTGACGGGCGGGCAAGCAGGACTCCCCCCGTCCTAAGGGCTCGCCTCACTCTTCACCTCCGACCTCCTTCAGCCTTCAGCCTTCAGCCTCCGATGCAGCTTCTGCTCTGCTGCTCTAGGGCCACGCACGCGATCGCCACCTAGCGGTCACCGGAGTTCCACACAATCTCAGGGACAAACTCAAAAGACCTGTTCAGACTGGTTGTTCGTAATGAGACAGGAGAACAAGAGCAGCATTTCTCAAGATAGTAAATATGAACATTGATAAGGGCTGGGATTTTCTATCGTTCTAGAGAAATCCAGAGCTGTCCTAATAATCCTACCCGCTGGCTGTGATGGAAGATGGTGCGTGGCAGCAAGGGTCAGTGTGGCATAATTCTGCACTTTTATCCAAGAAATACTGCCAGTTTCATGTGCACATACAATTTGCAGAGTGTGGCTGACTTCGGCCCACCCAGATATTAACACAAATGATGGCATGTTTTTGGACACCTGTGGCTAAAGGGACTAACAAAAATGATTTTCAAAAATATTTTTAAAATTGTCTTATGGAACAGACTAACCCACAATATAGCTTATACTTGTATGATGCTCCTGCAAAAATGTTTCCTTACATTACAACATTAATGTTATGTTGTCTATGAATAATGAACATCCTTTTGCTAGAAAAACAGATTAAACACATTTCAGCTGAAAAAAATGACTTGGAGCTTAAGAAAATAGCCGCACAACGTCCTCTTTCCAGGTATATTAAGCTCTTTGGAACATTGAATGGGAACCTGGATGGTACTTTAATAACTATGCATGGAACTCAAAAAAGTTGTCTCAGGGTCCACCAGAACAGTGCTTAAAACAGGAAGAGACAAAATTTCATTTTGATTTGCTAGTTAGATCTCCTTTTGTGTCCTAAAAGCATGCCGCCAAGCACTCATGTGAAAGCTGGAATGAGCTACAGGCAGGCAGAAGGCCATCAAGCCGATTGTCCGCTGAGACCAAGAAGACGCATATTGTGAAACGGATGTTTGTTTCAGTGATGCGGGGGCTGGTCTTTCAGGCTGTTGGCGCCACCGCTTTGGAACACTCTGCCCGTGGCACTGCGGAGTACCTCCAATCTGTTGGCTTTCAGGAAGGGCCTTAAAACCTGGCTTTTTGCTCTTTAGATACGCTCTTTTCTTTTGATCTCTGGTTCTTTTTATTTGCCTTGTTATGCTTTCTACTACAGGTTTACAATAAAGCGCCGGGACACTCCTTGGAGTAGCCATGCGCTATAAAAGATTTTTATAACATAACATCAGCAGGGGCAAAAAGAGCTATTCCAGCCTTTAGTATAAGGCTGATCCTGTAACCTACTGCTTTTGAGTTAAAGGCCGAACAGACATGAACTAGATGACAGATACAATATCCTGGTGAGAGGATGCCCAGAACCGGAAGTGGTTTGTGAAATAGAAACTGCATTGTTTTTCAACTATACAGGTAGCAACGTTGTAGGACCTCATAGGGGTAATGTGCACTGGCAAACCAGCCTGTGCTTTGGAAATGGCATGATGGAAGGGCCCTGCTTAGCAGTGTGATTGTGGAAAGATCTTGTACAAGAGCGTGCTAAGTTCTTCCCCTTGTGAACTTTTTTACAAACTCTGGAAAACTCAAAAAGGTTGTGATGTATATATTATGGGGAACATTTTGGAACTGTGGGCGTTATATAACATTTTGCTTTCAGAGGAACATGCCTTTCAAAGAATAGCTTTGGAAAGAAAACTGTTCTGCAATAAACGTTTTCAGAGAATTAATAAACTGTGCAATCCTCATGGAATGCAAAGTGTGTAAACTCCACTGGCAAAATGTATTTTGTTGATCTTTAGTCTTGTATTGGAAATGTGCAATCACTACCAGAATTTTCAAATATGTGTTTTCTATTTATACAGTGCTCAGTAGCACATTTTCTTGGAGTGATTATAAAACAAGAAACAGGGTAAACCTTCTAAATGTGACTTTGGTCTAATGTTCACAAAACGAGTACAAGAGTGGCTGAATCCTATCTTTATTTTTTTAGCTACAATTTAACTTTTTCATTACAATAGTTTTGAAAGTGTAACTTGAAATATACCAAAGGATGGACTACCGGGTTTTACAGCACTTATTATATAATGACAGCACTGGCTGTCTGCCTTTCTTTATGGTTTAAGCACAACCAGTTCTATTACAAAAGTTGTGTAAACCGGCGCCTTTTAGCTCCAATTCTGCTTGGCTTCGAAAGTGCCCATGAGGGAAAATTATGAACTGCCAAAGCAGTACAAGGACATACAATGGCATAATGTGTGCTATTCAAATGATGTTGACTATGAAACTGAATGTCATTTAAATACACTGTATGAATTCTTCTCTTCTGTGTCTATTTATGTTGCCCAATACTGTAGCACTAGGTATGCATAGTTGAGATTAACAGTAATGTGTTGGAAACCTATAGTGCCTACTGCAAACTAAAGTGTTCCAAGGCAATGCAGCAGATGCCAGCAGTCTGAAGCTCAGTGTGCCACCTGCCGGTTTACTACCGGCAACACAGGTAATCCGGTCGTCACCAAAATAAGCAGAATTACCTAAATCCTGTTTTTTCCCTTCTTATCTAGGCAAACATGTGTTCTAGAGGGATGTATGACGGTACAACGCGTACCGTTACAATGCGTACCTTTACAACGTAGTTTTAACAACTCAAGTCGTTACAACGACTTGCGTTGGGGGGCGCTGGATAGTGAATAGTTTAATTTACTGTTCCAACTCCAGTCCCCGTGGATAGTAGGGAAGGTGTTGGATAGTAAATTAAACTATCCCCTATCCTGGAGCACCGTCCAGCGAAAGTAGTTGTAACGACTTTCGTTGTAAATCCTCCGTTGTAACGGTACCGCGTTGTAACGGTTCCGTTGTAAAGGATGTTTCCCGTTCTAGAGATGCACTAATTGCCCTTGATTAACAATTAACAGAAACCAGCGCACAAAACTAAAGTTATAAATTAATACATACGATTTTGATAAAAGCCCGATGTAGCATGTCCGGGCCTCTTCAGACAACAACTGGCCGGCAATTTTTCTTTTCGAAAGAAAGGAACCATGGGAACAGATGGGCTTTAAGTCATGACAATTGCTCATTAGTGAATATTTTGAAGGAGGAATAGTAGCAAGAAATTCTACAACTGTGGTTCGGAGATAGAAAAACATCTTTCTTCTCTGGCACATGCATACTTAAATGATCAGCAGAAACACCCAAGTAGGTGTTTAGTGCAAGATATTCCTAAAACAGGCTGCGACTAATTCACAAAAGCATTTTAATGTCAGAGATATAGATT
This sequence comes from Lissotriton vulgaris, assembly GCF_964263255.1. Classification (NCBI taxonomy): domain Eukaryota; kingdom Metazoa; phylum Chordata; class Amphibia; order Caudata; family Salamandridae; genus Lissotriton; species Lissotriton vulgaris. The sequence goes on along the minus strand of NC_141700.1, from coordinate 718,575,717 downwards.
AGGTTCAACTGACAAACAATGTGGGAGACAACTGATTGATCTCAGGAAGGCGTAAACACGTATGCATTTCTTACACCAGAAATCAGACTGCCAGTAGTATGCTTTTCAATATACAAACCTCCAAATTCCTCTCTGAGAGCAAAGCTTTGTAGAATTTCAAATAGAGTAAAAAAAGTAATTTAAATCCACTCACCCAGTAAAGTCGGGGCAGGGCAGGCTTATTAAAACTAAAAAAAAGTTTTAGCAGTAGTGGGTTAAGGCTGATGGTGTTTATTTAAATCATCTATACGTCTACTTACCCCTCATACCACTGTCCACTTTTTGTTTAAAGACATCATATCCATATAGACAATGACCTTGGTAACACGACAGAAACTGCAAATGACTCGCCCATTAATACAATGGCTGTGATATTTCATAGCCTGTAATCCACGGGCGGCTCGACTGTCAGCATCTTGCACACTCAGTGAAGCTGCCTGCTCAAGCTTCACTCCTGGTGACTTCCTGCTTAATTCATGGATTCTAAATGGCAGATTTCTGGGCGGTGTCGAGTTTCCCGCTGTCATGGCAACTAACGGAGAGGCATTTTCATTAAACATTTAGAGCACATGAAGTCTTGGCCAGTCTGATTGCGGCATATAGGCTAACCTCCTAGCACCGCTTGGGACTTCGATGCTTTGAATTAAACAAGCATTTACAATGCAATAGGACTCACATTTATGCAAGACCTATTGCATTGTAAACGTGAGTGCGGGCATGTGAGAAGGCATGAACTGGAGTGCAGTTGGGGGTGGGGGGGGCCGAGAAGTCAAGGACTGCGGGATGGAGGCATAAGAAGAAAATAGTGTTTGAAAAAAAGGGAAATTAGCCATGGAAGGATACTAATGAAGACATGGCCGTCATGAGGATGGACTAACAGGCCTTAAACCAATTGTAAGCAGCATTTAGGACCTTAATAAATTAAAAAGATGGGTGGTGAGTGGGCAGAACTTCCACGAAGCTTCCACACCATACTGAATACTGCATGCCTCACAAAGCGAGCAGCGCATTCGCACTGCCGCTATAGGCTCAACCTAAAAAGCTGAGGGAAAGGAAGGAGAGACCAAACAAGCCCTCCCCAACAGCAGGAGACAAAGGTACTAGACAAACCCCAATACACCAGGGGAAGCCCCCAGCAGAGCCCCAGAGACTGAAGAGAACGGAGCCCGAAAAGAACACAGGCACTGACTCAGAGGACAACCAATGACAGGTACAAACTGAGCAAACCAGGAAGAAAGGGGGCAGGGACAACGAGCAAGCCACCCTCCGCAACAAGGACAGCCCAGCAGCCTGACGATAACTCCAACAAAGACTGCAAACAGGTAAGAACCAGCAGGCTGAATGCTGGATGGTACCGTTTATGTACTCCCAGTAGGAGAGGTGGGTTTAGGTATCCCTGCATTCTCCTGCTCTTTTTTCTGTCGTGGATATGGTCATTTCCACATAGTTAAGGAATGGGACGAGGACAACGGACCAGTAATACTGAAGATTACCGGTAAATAATAGGATATTACTCACAGCACCAAGGAGCTCGAGCAGGACAGGAGTCTTATCAATCAAAATATTTTGTGTTTTGTAAAATAATGACAGGAAGACATACAAAATAGAACAGCAAAATAGTCATACTTTTTAGAATAAATTTATACTATAGATAGTGTTGCTTAGTACAATCATGTTATACAATCCATAAAAGAAGCTAAAACAAGTAAAGGCCTGCATGTATAATACTATCTCATATAAACCAGTTCACTTAACCCCTTGCGTGCTGATGACAGAACGGTTCCGTCATCAGCTACGGGTGAGCTGTGCTGATGACGGAACCGTTCCGTCATGACTCCGCCCGCGCAAGGCGGAGTCAGCACTGGCGGAAAATACGCCCCGCACGCAAGGGGTTAAAGCAATTAACGAGCAATAAGAAAAACATCCAAAGTCATCCAAACTGACGATGTGAGATAAAACGACTTCCTATTCTTCTTATTGAATGAAAATTCAATCCCATTTCATAGATATTATATCCAATCCCACCAGGCAGTTGAAAAGATATTAATCACAGATTTCCAATTCATATTAAGAGATTTCATAGCAGAAGAAATGAGTAAATCAAACAATGTAGCATTCCTATATGAAATGTGAACGAAATGAGGGATTGATTTACTTATTATAATTTCATATGTAATGGGATGATCAATATTTAAAAATCTGTGAGATTTTACACCAGACAGAGCAGAAATTGGATATCACTGGACATTCAAATAACATATATTTGAATGAACCTTGTTTAGTTTTACAATTCCAACAAGTAGGGTAATTAAGGAGTCCAGTAGCAATTGTTCAATATAAAAGAATTGGCCTGGCATATGAAATACGTAAACCAACGTGAAATGTTACATCACCAAATCTTTTTCCACATTTGCTGAGAATAGTTTTTATTTAAGACGGGATTCCAGAATTCACTCATCTTTAACAGATTAAGCAAGTTTGTATAGGTTGAGTTTGAATATATTTAAGAAGGAACATGACCAGTGAGACTATGTATATCAAAAACACCTCAATATTTGTGGGCGCAGCGGCGGCAGTTCTACAAGAGGACAACCAAAGTCAAAATAATGCCCTTAAAACCAGGTAGGGAACTATTGTTGACATTGAGAATTGCATTACACAATATAGTATATCTATGATATTCGAAAGCAGGCAACTTATATTTAGATTATAGACCTGAAAAAGATAAAAACATATTAGTAATGCAAATGTCTGAGTTATAAAATATACCAGCAGTAATCCAGTAAGAGCTTGGAGAATTCAATTTATTCAAAGGGTTTTTCCGTAGAGATATCTTCTTTGAAAATATATTTATATTACAAAATGTTGCATGAGAACCTAATATAGCATTTTTAGTAGTGTTGATAATTGATGAAGAAAACTTTGCTTTTTTTAGATCCATAGTAAGAGGGATAGATAGAGGTAATGGTGCAACAGTATTTCTTTCTAGTAAGATCCAGGGGGGTGCCAAGTGGGACTCCAGATTAAAAAAACTGGAAACACTTTGAGCAGTAAAAAAGGAGTTATGACATTTCCTAAAATGTGGAATACTGATGCCTCCTTCTAATTTAGTAGATTGTAAGTGACTGTATTTAATACAAGGGGTCTTATTATTATATCAAATAAATTTAGGAAGGGATTTATTAATATTTGTGACAAAAGATGAGGGAAAAAGTAACAGGCAGCATTGATAATAGATATAACAATTATGGGGCTATTCCTATTTTAATTGCCACCAAGCCAAGTTGAGAGATGACCATTTGTCTAATTTGTCACAAATTTTTGTCAATCATTTTTGTAATTGAAAACAACTGTGCTCATTTATGAGAAGTGATGCATCGCTGCATGAAAGCAGAGATGCGTCACTTCTCAGTGCGCCCTCCATGTGTCATATTTACTGTATGAGGCATCATGTCGCAAGGAGTTACAAATAGGTCAGTATTTCTGACGTATCTGTAGGTGCAAAAGTGACACATTGCTGGAGTGTGTCACAAAAGTGACGCAACTCCAGCAATGGGTCCTGCATCAGTCTTACGCCTGTTGTGAGATATTGACGCATTTGCGTCCTAGAAGTGACGCAGTGAAGTCTCATAGATTTCACTGCGTCACTTCTACGAGGCGCAGGTATAATATGTTGCAGGGGTTTACAAAGTGACGCATCTACCTAGATGTGTCACTTTGTAAATATGATGCAGCATTGCGCATGTTTTACCCTGCTGGTGCGTCACAAAAAGTGACGCACCAGCATAGCAAAAGTGACGCAAGGGCTCATAAATAAGCCCCTTTATTTTTAAGATAGCCTACCTTTTCAGGAAGCCAGTTGGGTCATGATGAAAAATATGGTGTAGGGTTGGATCGAGTCCATTTGCTAGAATTTTAGCATACATTTTACCATACTGATTAATAAGTGAAATGGGGTGATAATTAGAGAGTAATGTAAGATTAATATCAGGTTTAGAAAGGACAACAATTGTTGCTTTCTTAAACGAACCTTCCACAGAAGCTTTATGCATACATTCTTGAAAAAGTGATAACAGGAGATACTTTGACTCTGACAGTTGGGTCACTGTAGAGAAGATGTGTAAACCATGTAAAGAATGGGTCAAGATCAAACTTCTCGAGTACTGCAAATAGGTAAGGCCATTCTAAAGAATTGAAGGCCTTCTCCAGGTCCAACACGCTCTCGGCCATTCCCTGTAGAAACGGCGGAGATTAAGGGAGGTGCTCTATGGGTGGGTACAAAGCCATTTTGGTCTGCATGGAACCACCTGCGCTAGTCGATCGGCCGATCCCTTTGCCAGTATTTTATAGTCGGTGTCAAGCAGGGCTAGAGGTCTATAGGAGCCCATCTCCACTGGGTTTTTACCTGGCTTCAGTAATAATATTAAATGAGCGTCACCAATGGAGGGTGGGAGCCACCCAGAGTCCAATGCAGTGGTGAGGACAGTATCAAGACGTTGCCCCAATGAGACGTGATACACCTTATAGTACTCTGCCTGTAGCCCTTCCGGTGCTGGGGATTGTAAAGCTTCGCCAATATCCTGCGGTGAGATCTGTTCATTGGGCATCTCTTTGTGTTCCCTGGGTATTTTGGGCAGTTTCAGACTATCCAAACACCTCCCCAGATCCTGATCATCACAGCTACATTGAGATCTGTATAAAAATGTGTAGTATTGCATCAGCGCAGCTTGTATGTCATGCTGTGTATCCAAGAGTTGTCCCGCGTGTGAGCGTAATGCTCCAATTGGAGCACAGATGTGGTCTTGGCGGATCAGCCAAGATGGAAATCTGCCAGCTCTGTCTGCCGCAAAGCGTGTATGGACTGTGCGTGCGGCATAATTGTGGGAGCACAGTCGCTCTATGTATTCCACGTGTTCCGAACGCAGTAACGCCAGGCGCTGGAAATCTCTGCATGTTGCCTCCCCATCTTGCTCAAAATGCAGAAGTTCATCCTCAATCTGTGTTAGGGAATAGGAGAGTTGCTTGAGAACATTCCATGTGGCCCCCATACAGTAGCTTCTGATGGATACATTGAATGATTCCCATTCAATGAGTGAATCGCTGGCCGTGCCTTCATTCAGCTCAACATATGCTAAGATCGCAGTCCTCATTGACAATCAGAATGCCAGATCTTCGAGGGCACTAGGTTGGAGATGCCATGCAGGGACTGGAGGTCGATATGGTTCCCATCTGAGGTGCAGTAATAGGGGATTATTATTAGAGTGGGTCTGCCTTAGGTAGGCAGTACCCCAGACTAGAGAGAGTAAGGTCTGTGAGGCCACCAGCTTGTATAGGCGTACATGTAACCCAACCCATGTACTGCCGAATAATGAGGGTAAACATGGACGGCGGGATTAAGAATTCGCCACACATCATGTAGGGCCCAGTGTGTCAACCAGTCAGAGTGGGCCTGCACATTAGATGTAGAGAGGGTCCTGTTGAGGGGTGGGAATGTCCTGTCTAGGTCCACATTTAAAACAGAATTAAAATCTCCCCAAGAAGCCAGGGGGTCCCGCTCCAGCGGGTGACCACCTCGGATACATGTGTGAGGAAAGAGGTCTGATCTGAATTTGGGGCATAAAGGGAGCCTAACACTATCTCTTGGCCAGCGCCCTTTCACAGAAATGTATCTGCCAGCTGTGTCGTTGATGTCTTCTTCATAAACAAACGGGGTTCCCGCTTTGACCCATATCAGTGTGACTCTTGCATGCAGCAAATACGTGGTGCCAAAAATCTGGCCCCTTCACCATTTGTGCAAGTGCTCCAACTCTACTCTGGACAAGTACGTTTCCTGTAGTAGGGCTATTCCCACTTTAAAGAGAAACGCCCTAGACATCCGCGCAGAACCGGCAAACAATCTAGGGTGACACTCCTTCTTTGGGCGTGATCCGTTTTGAGTTAAGCATTAATTAGACTCGCACTGTGTAGTATATAAGGGGCGATTCTCCAACACACGGCAGTACATCGGAGCCGCGTTGAGGGGAAGGCAGCCCACCGAGTTTTGCTGAAACCGTGAGTTTGTTGCTTAAGGAACTATGTCTACGCTACTCGTGAGTAGTACCAACAAAAAACCTGAATTAAGCTTCCTATGTCCTTTAGGTTGCCGCATTGAGCCGGAAGACAACCCCCAATACCACGCAGGGCTCATGAGGCCATCCTGCCTTAATATATAAGTAAGCATTGATAAAACCAATCTTCCTCCAATAATCCAACCACTAAGGAGAAGCATATGACTTATTCATTGTAATGTGTGTGTCCTTGTCTTTGTGTGTGTCCTTGTCCTTTTCTTTTTCAGGGTTCTAGACCTCACCTGGTCAGAGACTACCCTTCATTTTGAACAGGTTATTTTTCCTGATGAGAATTTACGTCCAAATGTGATGATATGATTTATTTTGCTTTTATCTTTACAGGTCTTGTTCTATTATCGCCAACTAGGCGCAACAGACTATTATATTATAAACACTATTAGGAACATTACACCTAATTTTTTGTAGATAGAATTTTTGTAAAATCCACTTTTACATCTACACTACATGTGAGTAAGGTGAGGAGGTTTGTGCATTCCCTCGTCCTGAAGAAGGAGTTTTTAGGCTCCGAAACATGTCGACACACTTTCTGAGGTTGATGTACCTTAAAACACAGTAACAACCTCATTCTGTACCCCTTTTATCGATACCAGTTGAGGGCCTAATACATTTTATTTTTCACCCTACAAGCCAGGTATTTTTTAACCATCACTTTTCACCACCTCACCACTCACACTTAATTCCCTACACACACCAACACATAGTACACTTCAAGTGCTCCTACGTAGTCGTGAGTCGTAGCACGCCGCATCCCGTAGAGGGGTGCGAAGACCCCAATGATGAAGCATGACACCAAGGGGCCTGTTGGTGTGTGAGGGGTTTTAAAAACAACACTGTGTGCTCCCCACCATTGTAGGGACCACTACCACTACCTGAGTGGATTCCATTCTGTTTATGTATATTCCCACTTTATGACATTGCAAGTACGAATATATGGAATAGTGATATGTGGGTGTTTGCATGCCGCGTATATTCTATGTGGCTATGTGATACTGTGTCATGTCTGGTTACTGAGTAGGACCAAGCGGCGCTAGGGGTGGACCATGTAGCTATACAGGTGTAATAGGTGTGGGTGTTACGGGTCGGTCTTAAGTAAAAAAAATTGAGAACAAGAACTCGAAACAGTGTAACATCAAGGGCGAGCGCCATGGTGAGGCTATTCTAAATTAGTGGAGTGCCCAACAGTGTCAGTAACTACACCAATGAAGGCATTGGTAGGGGGGCAGCGAGTACCTAGCTAGGTGTGTTGCTTTTCCCCCCTCTATGATCCAGAGTTGTCATCCGCACCCCCAGCCCATGCATTGGTGTGCCAGAGTGCTAGATGTGTGTGACAACAGTCATAGTCAAACAACAGCAGGTGTATGTGTGATATAATGCAACAATAGCAGTGATGGCACAATCGCAAGAGGCAGACAGTAATACAGACAATCTACATAGGAGAAGCACTGCTCCTGCAAACAAAAGTCTTATAGAGTGAAATAGAAACATCAGAACCGAGCATTGTAACATTAGTCTATACTTCCGTGCGGAGCCCCCTTCAGTGCACCCAGCGGTGGAAGACTCTCCCACGATGTCATCAGCAGTCTGCACGGCAACATCAGGCAGTCTTCCCCCCATTCAAGTCCTTAGGCCTAGGGGTGGATGAACCACTGGCAATTTCAAATTCAGAGGAACTGAGTTCTGGAGCCTCCTCATATGTTTGGATTCCCAGTCTTGCAGCTGCTTCCAGGGCATTGGAATGCTCTACTTCACACTGCTCTGGTCGTGGTGCCGTTGCCTTCAAGGGCATGTCTCCTAGTCTTCTTGGCTTCCCAAGGCAAAAGGACCGAGCGGAATAGAGCCTAACATTTGACACATGCAACCCAACTCTCGGCTGCTGCACACGAAACACTTGAGAATGTTTAAAATCTTAAAAATGTAAATTTGCACATCTTGTGGAATTGACGAGGATGTTAGCGCTCTAGCTGCCATGGTCCTCATGCTCACCCCTGATCGGTCACGCCGCTGGCACGCCGAAGGTGCGCCTAAGGCAAACCTGTCTGCGCCAGTCTGCGCCCAAACTGCCCCAGTGGCAAGGACCCTTGGTTCTCCCACAAGGACACTACCCTCTTATTTGGCAGCTCAGCTTTATGATTTCAGAGGGACTGGGGTGCAGGTATGCAATCACAGTATGGGGCCACCTTTGTCAGTAATATCTGCCCCCATTGTACCCTCGAACTAGATCCCCAAATCTCAGTAGTAAAGACTCCACTTCACCACACAGTTTATAAAATGCGCTTGTGAATTGCCGCCCGCTTCCTAAACATGCCATTGAAAACCAGTTAATTTTAGAAAAAGAAGATCCGAATGTTATGTTTCTTAGGAAAACTTGGTTTACTAGCTCACTAGACCCGGTAGTGGTCCAGGTTCTTCCTCCAGGCTATTTGATCCAAAGACAAGATCGGGTATTGGAGTAGAGGAGGGAGCCTGGCTATTATTTATAAAGATACCTTTAACTGTCGGACCATAGCTGGATTGATCTCCGACTGTGAAAGTGTCTTTTGCCATTAGCTTCTCCCAAACCTGCACCTTCTCCGGGGTCTTAATCTACTGACCCCCAGGGGCAATTGGGCACTTTAACAGTGACCTACCCGAAACAATAGCCAATTCAGTTAGCTCCCTCCCCAATTTCTCTGTACTAGGGGACTTTTAGCCTGGGTGCCCTCCTTCTCAACCTGAAAGTGACCAGTCATACACACCAAAAAGGTCATTTACTCAACCCTATCTTCACCAACATTAATACCCTGATGGTGGAGAAGCCTATTCCATTGCCTTGGTCTGATCACTATATAATACCTTTCTCATGGACCCCCTTGATCAGTGATCCGCCACCGGAGCCGGTAAAGAAGCTAAGCTGTAACTGGTCCAAGCTTCCCACTGAGGCCTGTGCACTTACTCTCAGCAATACCTGACCAGTATTTGAGGCCAATCCAGAATCTGCCAAACATAAATTTAATCATTGGATCGAATCCTCCTTGGACCTGGTGGCTCCAAAAAAATGGACAACCAATAAGAAAAGCTTTAAGAGGATTGCATGGTACACCCCAAGCTCAGAGAGCTGAAACTTAAATGTAAACAATCGGAGAGGCACTGGAGGAAAGGCTTCTCTGATGAGAGGAAGTGTGTCTACAGGGAGGCTACTAAAATTTACAAGTTACAAATTAGAAGGGCCCAATCCTCGCACTACGCTACAAGGATAACCTCAGCCTCTAATTCTCTGTGTGAATATTTTAAAATCGCCAAATCCCTTCTTAGCCCTCCGTCTCCAGCTTTGCCCACTGTTGACACCTTAGGATGCTGCAATGTATCATGATTGGATTCTACCTGGAGCCGCCAGAGAGCGCCAAAGAGCCAGAGAGAAGCCAGAGAGTAGCAGCAGTAGTAGTGTGCAGCAGGACGCCTGGATCACCGCCTGGATCACCGAACTGCGAGCCAGAGCCGCCGCCGCCACAGCTGCCACAGCCGCCACAGTCCATCACAGCCGGCGGGAAAGCGGCAAGCGGTAAGCAGTAGGCGTTAGGCGAGCTCCGGCCTCCAGGCATTCCCGCCGCAGCCACCTCCGCCCTCTGCCATTTACCATTTACAGCCGCGGCTTCATCCACCAGCCGCGGCTTCACCCGCGGCTCCACCCGCCACAGTGGCGGCTGGCGTTACAGTGTCACAGCGTTACAGCGGGTGTTATAGTGGCGGGTGTTATAGTGGCGGAAATTGCGGTGAGCTCCATAAGGAGCGGTAGCTTAAAAAAAAAAAAAGAACACAAGTGAAGCGGCGGACGGCACAAGACTGCACAAGGCACGAGACACAGAAAAGCAGAATACAAACCGCTAAGCAAGCGGCATCATCGCCCCTGGCCCACAGGCACTTACCATTTCCCTCCGCATTGCCTGTATTCACCCTGCCCCCCCCCCCCCAAAGGGAGCTGCCGGACCAGCAGACTTAACTACAGGTCTGCGCATAGGGGAAGAGCACCTGGGGGGGGCAGGGTTGTCGTGCAGAACGGACTTCACCGGCGCCACCGTCAAAAATTCCCTACAACCCTCCACAGGGCCCGGAGGCCAGGGGGACAGGGGGCGCCAAGCCAAGCCTAGCGCTGCCCGCATCAATGGGGGTCACGGGCGCGACGGGGGCACAGTACCCAGCAGCAGGACAGCGGTCAGCGGCCAGTAGGTCAGGGCCAGAGCCTCCAACTTCAACTCCCCGCAAAAGCACCAGCTGACCCACTGCAGAACTATAACCAGAGCACAGAGCCGCAGAACATCACCCAGCCGAAGTTGAACTACGCTCTCCCCGTGGCTAGGGAGCCGCCACAGCTTTGGCATACAGCTTGGTCCTCCACCCGGGCAACAAGCGCTTGCCTACCAGCATAAGCACAAGCACCGGATTTGCAGCAGTAGGAGAGGCTAGGGCGCCTTTCAACCCAGCAGGAGCCTCCAGGAGACCCCAGGAAGCCCCCACAGATCCCTTTTTACTACGTGGATTCCACCAACCAAGCAACCAAGCAGCAGCTGTTGGGTCCCGGCAAGCTACCCAAAACCAACTGCAAAATGAGGACCAGAAACTCCACCCTAATCCAATCCCAGGAGAGGACCCGGCCACACAGCTTGGCCAAGAGACGGAAAGCGAAGCTATTTTATCCCCCAGTATTAGAACTAGGGGGGTCTTACCAAGGCCCAGGGCCCTGGGATGGGGAACACTTATGATCAACGGGTGCGACTGGAGCAACTCCAACCTTCCCGGGACCCCACATCGACCTCATCGTGGAATCGCCGGCTCACTTCCCCATATCTCAACCCCCGACTGACTTCACGGGGAAGCCTTATAGCCCCCAGAAGTTAAATGCACACAAGGCTAAGCTCAGCACTAAAGAACGCTCAAACTGCGCCGTGGGAAACAGAGATATAAGAAGCTTTTTGAGCCCCAAAGCAACCTCCCCTCCCACCAGCTCTAGGACCTTGAACAGATCACCTACCACGCAAGTAAGGGAGGAAGGGCCGAGCCCAACACTCGCGAGTCCTCGGGCCGCCAGGATTCCCCTCTCACCAACAGTACTTACCCTCAAGAGCGGAATACCTCCTAAAACTACGACACTAGATAGGGTGGTGCTCGGGCCCACCCGATCAAACACAACGGACATGATCCTTCCTACACCAGAGGATTGTCAGCGGAGCATCCCTCCCTTAATCAATGCTAATAAGTTTGACACCTCAGACAGCACCTATGATGACAAGAAAGGAACAATTCCCCCTATCATAGCGATGCACGCAGGACCGGCCCACGGAACACCCTCTACAAAGGGAGGAGCAACCAGACCACCCCTCGCCAGGACCCTAAATCAGCTACTGAAGTCGCCAGGACCGGGCTCCTCGGAACATGATAAAACGGTCCCGCCCCCGCTCCCTGACAGCGGCTCTTTAAACACAAATCATCTATCACTGATCAGCGAAGCCCTCCTCTCAATGACAGGTGCAGCGATAATGCACGCGGACAAGCTTGATGTCCAGATCAATATCCTACAAATAGTGGCTAACCTGATCTCTGGCATAGATTCAAAACTGGACAACTTGAACGCTCTGATACGCAGAGCGCAGGACAGTGCGCAATTCAAGCCAGAGTCATGTAGTTGCAGTCCGATCCTGCACAGCCTAGAAAAACTCCCAAACATCATGACCACATTAATAGAGGATCTTAAGGGCGAAGCAAACAAAAAAAACTGCCAGACGAGCTTGCCTTTAATCACAAAGGATTCTACACAGGCACACTCCATGGACAACGGCCCAGCAATCCTCTGCCCAAGCACTCCGAAAAAGACTGCTTCCATGGCCTCGATCACAACGTCCACCGCTCATGGAACAAGAATTCCCCCGAGCAAGGCTAAAAACCCAGTCCTTCAACAAACCCTTAAACCGATCAGCCCAGAGTCGCAAAACCTATCAAGGAAAAATAAGAAAAAACTAAGAAAACTCAACAAGGAAAAGAAAAATAACGCATATGCCACCAGCGTTATTCACAATTGGTTACGACCCAATAAACAGCCTCCCGGTAATACCATAACAGTTGAAACACCCAATCAGGGAGCCGGTACGCACATTGCAGAAGTAATCGAACCATCCACGGGAAATCCACACATAGTTACTTCAGCACCGGAACTAAGCTCGCCAGCCCTCCTTGTGGCTCCTCAACACGCTACAGTTCCGACAAGAGGAAAATATGCGCACGAATCACAGGCACACAACCTTGATGAAGCAAACAAACCCACGCCACATGAGCGGGAGTTCCACCATACAAGTTATGAGCACTCTGGGCAACATCAGTGCACACCGAATGGAGCACTAGAACTTGACAACACAAAAACCCCCAACGTCACCATTGGAGATCCTCAGAGGGCCCCCCCCGGGTCAACATGCCTTAAATTGGAGCACGCAGTGAACAGGCTATGGAATAACAGCCCACCCTGCTTAATGCCCACTGAGGCGCCAAAACTTACAACAGGGTTAAAACATCAGATAAACTCTCACCAGCCCGGCCCGACACCGCTACTCCCAACTGGCACTCAGGGTAAAACTCGGCCCAACGAGGCTAGCGTAAGCTTTGCAAGTCAAGAAAGCGTGAATGAACGGAAAATACAGCTACACCCAGAATACACCTCGCAAGGAAAATGGGACATCCTCAACCGCAGCAACCTTTTAACACTCTGCGCAAACATCCCGGGACTCGAAGACATAAAAACCACAGATATCGAAACCATCTCTTTCCTGCCCCCGGATGCGGAGGAAAAAAACGAAACAACGGAACTAACTTTCATCAGCCCAGCCCTGGCGGAGGCACTGAGGAGCCAATATTCTCTACTGGAAAGCTGGGGCATAAAGATAAAGGCAAAACCGGCACAAAAATATCCCTCAATTTTAAAAACCTTGATGACACATTCTAAGCGGGACAACCAGGAACAGGGAGTGGCAGGACTCACACGTGCAAATGCTTCCTCGAACTACAGGCCAAAAGTTGTGTCCGTCCTCCAGGGATGTAAAAGCAGCATAAACACTAGTGCAATTAATGGAACCCCAATCAAGATTACAACTAATCCCAGCCAAGGAAATCGACTGTGCATAACCAGGGGCCATGCAAGCAATGATTGGTCCTGGTTGTCATCAGCACTAAATTTCAGCTCCTAACACACTTTGCACTGCAAATTTAGCCCGATCCTACCAACACACTCCCATTGAGCGAGTAAAAACTTTAGACAAAAAGAGAATTATTGAGAGCTTAAAAATTCTAACGTGGAACGTATCAGGCCTCAAAAAACTGCTACTGAATCAAGCCGCGGTGAAATTCTTGGAGGAAGCAGACATCATATGCATACAGGAAACTTGGCTGACCCAACTGCTGTCGCTAAGAGGATATGCAGAATATGGCAAAGCAGCAAAAAAGAATAACATATTTGGAAGACCCTCGGGGGGGACCTGCGTCTATATTAAACACTCGTTGAACATAGAATTCATGGAACTTCATAACCAACCAGACACCTTTCAGGCGGGCATTTTGAAATTCCCCCACCCCAACAACGGCACTGCTCCAATATTATTAATCAACATCTATCATAACACGCAGGAGAACACAGCTAATTCGCTCACACTTGCAAAACAATTAGAATCCCTACTGCTACACCACTCATCATTAGACTGTATCATCCTCGGTGACTTTAATATCCATAACATTGGGGTCTCATCTGAGCATAAACAACAGCGCGGGGCCGCCAAAGCACTCAATGAACTTTTAAAATCCTACAATCTGGGGACGGCGCACACAGTGCTCTTAAAGAACACCCCGGGAGCCTTGGTCGGTCCTACGTACAACCAACAAACGACGATCGACTACATCATTCTAAGCGACAAACTGCAAACTCAAATGACAAACTTCATTGTACACCAACGCAACGACAGCGACCATGCAGCTCTAACAATCACCATGAATTTATCAGTGAATCCACGACATAGGCCCGTATGCATTGGAGAAACGGACGTCCAAGAATTAATAAAGCTGCCCAGAAGAATCAAATGGGGACAAGTAGCCACCGCATCTTTTAACAACTGGGCAAACTCGTGGGCAGGTTGGCCACAGCGCAAACACAGCCATGATGCAATAGCAATATGGGATGGAATCACAGCCACCTTAGCGGCAATACTTCGGGGACGCGGGGATAAACAAACGACAATCTACTGGCATCCCCCGACAGCCTTTGGATTTAATGCAGAAATCAAAACAAGTGCAAAGGATTTAAATAAAAAAAGAAAAGCCCTCAGTAAAAACCGCTCAATCACAAACAAAATACAACTGCAGGAGGCGGCAAAGAGCCCCTCCAAAAAAGTGTGGGCTGCAAAGCGTAACCATTGCGAGGCTCAGTGGCTGAAAATCTTCGATTTGTTGAGCCCCGGGAAATCACAGGAGTTCTGGAGTTACATAAACCATCTTGGTCGAGGCACAAATCACAAAGAAAACTCCCTTGAGGCAGCAGCCTGGGTCTCCCATGTAAAAGCGCTCTACAACGAAGAACGATCAACCAATCAGCCACTCGACATGCCCCCACTAAGAGTGAACCCGGCTCTAATCATCGAAACATCGCCCCCTCCCGGAAAATCTCTAGTGTCCAAAATACTAAAAAAAATCAGACCAAACGGCGCACCGGGCCCCAATGGCCTCCCAGGCCACTTGTTCAAATCAAACATTGAATTCTGGTCCGAAAATCTGACCCATCTATACACTGACTGCTGGCTAACGGGGTATGTGCCGGACTCATGGCGAGGCTCGCTCTTGCACCCAATCCATAAGAAAGGGACTAAATCGGATCCAACCAACTATCGTATGATTGCTCTCCTGGACATCGAGGGCAAAGCCTACGCCAGTGCCATCCTGAAGGACCTCACAGACTGGGCAAGCGAAGAAAATCTCCTGCCATTCTGTCAAACCGGCTTTAGACCAGGGTCCTCGACCGTAGATAATATCATTGCACTCTCCTACCTAGCCAATCAAGCGCGGGCGCGTAAAAGCCTACCATTATTCGCCTGCTTCATCGATTACTCAGCTGCGTTTGATGGAGTAGATCGCATCATCCTATGGAGAAAGCTGGTCCACTGGAACATCGACCCTTCTCTGTTAAGAGCGATACAATTCTTATATCAAAACACCTGGGTAAGAATCAAACTTTCAAGTGACTCTGCAACAGACAAGATTGAAACGAACCGGGGCTTAAAACAAGGGTGCGTGTTGGCACCCCTGCTGTTTAATCTATATACAGCAGACATGGAGACAGCCCTGTCGGGGGCCGCCTTAGCAACACCAAAGATAGGTGCAACCAAAATTCACTTTATGCAATACGCGGATGACCTCGTAATCTTGGATCACACAAAAATAGGGCTTCAAAAGGCACTCACCGCCCTGGCAACATACAATAACAAAAACAGGTTGGTAGCAAACCCGACCAAGTCAAAAATAGTTATCTTCGGACACTACTCCAAAAAAACAAGAGCAAAATGGAGCCTTGGCCACCTGACCTTGGACAGCACTCAGAAGTATACATACCTGGGGGTCTCCTTTCACGAATCGGGGTTGTGTGGCACCCACCTAAAGCAAATTCAGGGCAAAGGGAAGACCATCACCTTCGCCCTATGCAAATTACAAGCCTCCTTACACAGCCCATCATCAACTGCCATCCAAAGAGTCCTCAAGGCCAAGTTAATGCCGGCCCTCAATTACGCACAACAGGCGTATCCAGGAAAACTGAACAAGGAGCTGGAAAAAATTCACTGCGGGGTATACAAGAGATTGTATCATTTACCAAAATGTACAAGAAACACTCTAATTCGCCTGGAATTTTCACTCAACCAACAAAATCTGGAAGAGATGGCAGCTTTAAGCAAATATTACTACTTAACAACAGCGGCACGTGACAACACACTGAAGGCCGTCTTGAAACATATCTTCATGGCACCCGGGAACCCCTGGTCAGCTACCATTGAAATGGCAAAAACCCAACTTAACCTGGCGATCGAGTCGTGGAATCCAGACCTTGTCAACTACACGACCATCAAACACGCGATAAAAAAGCAAGTGCGTGCCTGCTCCCGGGCCTTGGACCTTGAGTCTCTCGCAAAAAGAGCCTTCCATGAGTCTCTATGCTTGCCACACACTGCGCACAACCCCCGAAACCATCTCATGCAGGCCGTGGGTCTCCCAGCTCTCCAAAAGATCCTAGCCTACAGACTGCACCCCCTCCCGCTCAAAGAACTATACCATCCGGGAAATGCGGGCACTGGAGCTCAGGAATGCAGACTCTGTAACTACAAACGTGAGTCATTGGCCCACTTACTATTCTGCTGCCCTGCCCTACGTGCACCCCGCACCCTCTACCTCAGGCCCATCCTTAGGGACGCGGGGACACGCACAGCCAAGGAGGCAATCCAACATTTATACTCCTTGAGCATAGTAAAACAGATGGCCGCGTTCGGAAAGTTTATACAACAGACCCGGTCCGTGCTGATGGCAGCCAAGGGCGCACAGGAATAGAAACATTGTTGCGGGACACTGGGGTGGCACTTACAGGTCCCTGACTGCGTGTGCCATTTTGAACTCTGAGAACTTTTTATAAATGCTTGCCCGCAGAAACATTTTTGGTTTTAACTTTTGTAATTTTATATTCTGGACTTAATGTAATGGTTTTAAGTAACCACACAATAAAGTTATTCATTCATTCATTCATTCATTCATTCATTCATTCATTCATTCATTCATTAGGATGCTGCAATATTCTGGCAGAATTCTTTTTTTTTTTAAATCAAGCAATTTACTCAGCATTTTTGCCAGTTGCTACCCCTCTGAAGGACTTACCACTGGAAAATAAGTCGAAATTACCTTCCACTTCCCTGGTGGTCTTCCCTCCCCTGGACATGAAATCCCTAAATATTTACTCCAATAAAATAAAATCAGGTTCCCCTAGAGGTGTGCCCCCCCCCCACCATTCTGAACCAAGCCTTTGAGACAGTCACACCTAATATGCTAGACCTTATCAACCTTTCACTAGCCTCTGGGACCGTTCCTTCTCTATGGAAATGGGCCATGGTCAGAGCATTGCTTAAAAAAGCCATGCGCGGACCCTGAAATATTTGCCAACTACTGGCCGATCTCACTTCTTCCAGGGATCGCAAAAATTCTGGAAAAGCATGTTGCAACCCTCCCCACTAGGCCCCAGCTCCCTATGGCCTAAGTGTCTGGATAGCATGCCCCCCAAAAGAACAAATCAAAAGCCTTGGAGTCTGGCAGGACCATAATCTAGACATGAAAGAGCTATCCCGGAAGGTAGCAGGAACCTGTTATGGAACACTTAAGATGGTTAGGAAAATCCTCCCCCTGCTGCTTCACACACCTAGTTAGTCATGCAAAGGATCAATTACACTTCCATTTACTGACCTATACAGTTATATACTGTTAGACCTGACATCATTGGCTTGAGTCTCTCCTCCATTTTTTCGGTTTGCCTCCACTGTTTTACGATGTTTGCTGGTATATGCTTTGGGCGCGGTGTCACTGCTGATCAGTGCCACAGCGCAAGTGCTCCCTATGTTAAATTGTTGTATCTAGTGTATCCATGTTTGGCTTATTTGGTTTACTGTCAGTCCCTAGTCTAGTGCACCGGGAGTGCCGGGGCTTGTAAATACAAATGCCGCTCGTGGGCTTGCAGCACGTGTTGTGCCACCCACAGGAGCGGCCTCGTAAAAGAATCTCTACGGGTCGGTCATTGCGAGACCCACGTGCAGCCTCGTGCTGTCACGCAGGCTGCGCAGGTATACCTACTTGCCAGCCTCTTGAACCTTCCCTTGACTTCATGTTAGTCACCCCTATGATAGGCCCGCGGGCAGGGTGCGTTGTAAGTATAAGGTAGGACGCGCCTGACCAAGTTGGCATGTCCTAATAGTGAATTACAGCCATCTTCGTTCTTCACTATTGCAAGGTAGCCGGCTCTCCATTAGTTAGAATGGGCCGCCGGGATTATTAATGCTATGATCCTAGTTGGCTCGGGGAGCATGGTGCAATGTCGAGTTTGGTATCCCTGAACTCGGGGTTTAATTACGCATCCCTTGGTGTGGATGGTTTTTGGACTCTGGGTTTGAAAATAGCACTTTTAGAAAGTGTCTATTTTCTTGTCCAACCATTTCTGGTTTCTGCTGGTCTTGCGTGTGTGTGACAGGAGCTGGGTGGCTCCACAGGTCTGGATGAGTCAGTGTGGGATGAGTGGGACATTTGCGTTGAGAGTAGGGGGAGAGTAGTTGTTGATAGCCTGCCCTGTCTGATACAATGCTGGCTCCACCTCCTGCCAAGCGGCTGATGGCTCTGTGCCTGCCATGGACGATCCTAGCCCCACCTCCTGCCAGGAGGCCGATAGCTCTGCTCCTGCCAGTGTCAATGCTGGCTCCACCTCCTGCTGGGCGTCTGAGGACCTAGCCCTGCTCAGTGAATAGGCCGGGTGCTTCTGCCTGGCTCCACCCACAACAGACCAAGGATGTTGGGAAATCCCCCTGCATGGACAAAGGGATCAAAGCCGAAAAGGGGTATAAGAGAAGGACCCCTGAACCAAGAATTTAGATCACTTCTGACAAGGAACCCTGTAACCAAGGACAAGAGGCCTGCTGATCTGAGGACTTGCCTACCCCTTCTGCCAGTGTGCTGTTTGCTGGGGGGAATCCTGCAGTGCTTCTTTATTTTTGCCAAGGAACCAGGAGAGAGGAACTTTGTGTGTACTCTCACGCTTGCTAAGAAAATCTCCAAGGACTGGAAGAGTGCCAGTCTCCTGCTGAAGTCACAGGGCTAAAAGACTTCATCTGCTAAAGTGCTATTTGCTGGAACTGTGAATCCGGCACCTCTGAAAGAACCAGCAATCTCGACGCCGACGGACGTCGCCGAATCCAGCTCGACGTAGTGGGTAACGGCCCCAGTGTCCCGCTTCCTCGACGACCGCCCGCCGGGCCCGACCGACGCCAGCAGCAACGCCAGTGAGTGGGAGTACGGCTCTAGCTCCAGAGGACCTCGTGTCTGCACCGCTGCTGATCGCATCAACTGTGTGCCCTCTCGACGCCGTGAGCGCTGCTCACTCTGTGCAACCGCATCATCGACGACGCCTGCTGAGGCCTGATTGACACCGAAGACGCGACGCCGGATTGCTCGACGCCGCTGATCATCGTGTGCTTCATTTTCCAAAGGTACTGTGTTGTTGGGGGCCCGCGTGACTCCGGGCTCGACGTAGCGCTCCTCGCGGTCGACGCCGAACCTTTGGATTAACTTTGCCTCGACGTCGTGTAGCTCTCGTGTGGGTTACCCTGTTGCTAAGAACTGTTTTGCCAAGAAGAAGATTTGCTTTTGCTACTTAAGACTTTTGTGCTAAAGAAGAAACAACCTTTGAACTATCCTTTTTCCCTTCCCAGAGTATTTATTACGATTGTGTACATTTTTGTCGTTATTTGGTCTTGTGCTAAGCCTTATATAAAAATACCTATTTTTATAATACTACTGTGTCGTGTCCATTTGTAGTGTATTCACTTTATTACTGTATGTGGTCATAAATGCTTAACACACAGCCTCTGAGATAAGCCTGTCTGCTCTGCCAAGCTACCAAGGGGGTGAGCAGGGGTTATCGAAGGGTGTGATCCCCTTGCCCTGACTAGAAAAGGTGTGTCCCTATTTGTCGGAAGTGTATACCTCTGCCAACTAGAGACAGCCGGCTCTAACATATACACACCACATCACTTTTTCAAACAGAAACAAATGCATACTTACTCTCTTATACAATCACTGATACAAGTACACACTCATTCATACAGCCACTCTCACAATCTCTGACTCTGACATATAGTCATTTATATACTTCAACTCTCACATACACTACCTTTTACACATTTAGTTACTTTGACATGTACCATTGAGATATACATTCGCTCACCTACACACCCATACACACACTAAACCACCCATACAGCTGTTTCCACATGCACTCTTGAACCCATAAACACAGTGAGTCAACCACTCAAACATCTATGTACAGAGTAACACACCTCCCACCCACACACACACTCAGGCACCCATACAAATACTCAGGCAACCAATCGATAACCCATATAGACTCTCATGTAGCTACTGACCAACCCATGCAGCAGCTTATACAACAACAGACTGATACAGACATTCACACAGTTTAGTCACTAAGCTATGCATTCATTTAGACACATGTAATCACTCACTTAAACAGTCAGTCACGCACCTATTACATCCTCCATCCAGACAATAATACACCCACTCATTCTTCAATACACCTTGGCATATATATAATACATATTTAAATTTTAAAGAAAAGCACAGTCACTGGATGATGTCATCAGTGATGTCATCAGTGATGTCATTTGAGATGTCATCACTGATGTCATCAGTGATGTGACTGTCCATGTCATGAATGATGTAATATGTGACATCATCAGCAGTGCATTGTTGGTGCAAGAGTTATAGTTAACTGAACTAACTATAACGGGGATTTTTTTTTGTTTTGTTTTGTACGTGTCCAATACTATCCTTGACATATATTTTAGTGCAGTAGGAACAGTTCATGTTGCCTCTTTAGTGTTCAGCACATTAACTGCGTTAAGCTAGATTGGAGTGGGGATTAATTGTTGCCACTTTAGTGTCCAGCACCTTGCATGACTTATTTTATCTTGGAAAGGGAAAGGTACATTTAACCATTTTAGTGTCCATTACCTTCCTTGAGATACGTTTTATAGCAGTGGCAATGGATAATGCTGTCTCTTTAGTAGGCCTGGGCGGTAAATTCAGTTCCGCTCGCGCAATTTGCGGAAATTGTGTAATTTCGTGTTCAGCGGAGAACGCGAAATTGCCCAAAATTCTGCATTCCGCGACTTTACAAAATGTTTCGCTTGTTCGTGTTCTCAACATGCATGTTCGCGAGATATTTCCCCTCGAGCCCTCAAACAGTGATTGCAAACACGAAAAAAGCATCACAAACAAGCAATTCCGCGTGTTTGCGGAATTTCTGCGTGCTCGCAGAGATTTCTTACAATTTCGCGGAGGTTTGCGTAACGCAATTACGCAAATTACGCCCACCTCTACTCTTTACTCTTCAGCACCTTCACCGATTTAAGTGATATTGGGGTGGGAATAGTAAATGTTGACCCTTAAGGGGCTAATTACGATGAGTCTTTTCAACACTTATTGTTGGTTTCACTTCCAACCGCCTAATTTCAATCTTAACCCAGATCTCTTGACTGGGGTGAATGTTTTGATTTGTTCTGCATTCAGTCCATCAATTGTGTGTCTTTTGCTTTCTCGCCCTAAGTGCACCGGGTATGCCCAGACGTGGGTCCCGGGTTCACTGTCTAACTGGAATCAAGCTATCCTGGCTTATGAGAGGTGAAACCCCGAAATCGGTCCTAGGATGCTTGTTTCTTGTCCAGGGAGGACCTGGCTTGGCAGTTCGGGCTGGACTGTTCCCATGATGCACAGGGTCAAGACTGATTTGCATATGGCCAGGTCTAAACTGGAGTGGCATGGTGAGCAAAAGAATGATGGATTTAACCCAGATCTTTTGACTGGGGCTGAATGTTTTGATTTGATGTGCATTCCGTCAATCAATTGTGTGTCTTTTGCTTAATTCCAATCTAGGTGGCTGGAATTGAAACCGGACGGTCATTCCGGCTAGATTCCGATTGTCTCGAGGAGCCTCTCGACCAGTCGGATACCGGCCCGTAATTCCATTGGACGGCGTTTTCGCCATTGGGAGTACGATGCTTGGTTTCCCACAGGCTTTCCATGCTAGGCTTTCCAACATGGAAAGCCTTTTGGAAAGCGAGTGTGGGGGCCCGTAGCAGAGCTCCCTTCTCCTTGAGGCATCCGGTTGGGATGGTGCAGGGATGAACACAATCTCCCATTTCTCTATTGGAGCTTGTGCTACAACCGGTTTCTGGCTGTAGCACAAGTTCCCATTGAGAAATGGGAGTATGCCATCGAGCCATGTGCGGTCGCACTAGAATTGCGGTGTCGGGACCACTGACCGGAGGATGGGTGAGTGACTTAATGACCTGGACACTTGCACGCTGAAGCATACAGTACATTATTGCTCAGGACATAGAGAACAAAGAATATTTGGGACCACTATGGAAGCACCTGGCTGCAAAGGATAGCAGCCAGTGGGCAGCTGAGATGGACTGAGTGACAGACTGTGCTTCAGAGATTTCCAAACTTTATGAGATGGGGTGGACAGGGTCTTTTAATTATTTGTGGACCATGTCCCCAATTGTATGTTCCTAATTTGATAAGGCATTGTGCAGAACCGCTTGTCAAGCACTGTACTGGTTTCATTGATAAATGGCTGTAAGATAAATACAGGTTTAGACAAAAAGATCAGAGGGGCGGATGGCCCGGACGCTGTGCAAACTCACATTTCTTGAGGTGCTTCCCCTAAGCAGAGGTCTCAGAGGCCCTGAAGAAGAGTAATGGTAGGAGTTGAATGCCACCTTCAGTTGGAAGAGTGGAGAACAAGGGCATACCTGCTCTGGAAGGAGAGGACCCTTCGAATGGCACTGATCAAGCCACTTCTGGACTGGAGGTGTTGCCTGCACAGTCACGGTGAAAGACTGACTACTGTAAGACACCCCAAACACAAACTAGAGAACACTACAGATTGAGCCTTCCCTTGTTGTCCAAATACTAACACTAGAACTCACCAAACGAGAAGGACAAAGAAAAAATGAAAAACTCCAACAACCCCGATAAGGTACTTAGAGAGTAAAGAACGGAAAGTGTATATATTGGAAGGAACCACCTACTGAAAAACCCATACGATTATTAAAATTGCCATCACCCACTAGATAGTGGCATGTTTTATCATAGGGATGCTTACACACCAAGGTGTGTTGCAAGGATCCCGCTCATACACAGAACTGTGCACAGAGACCTAGGACATCAGTTAATTGTGGTGTGCCAGAAACTCACCTCAGTACCTAGAAAAACCCCAACCAGCTAGCATCAGTGTCACATTAGCTCTTCGCCCTATAGCAAAGTAACCAATGATTAGACAACCTACAACATGCAACTTAGGACCATCTCAGGAATGGTGGGAAGTGAGAACACGCTTTTGTTAAACTTTCATACCAGTTCACAACAGGAGTAAATAAGAGACACGGTAAGGTTAAAATATTTATTCTAACGACGTGATCTCAGGTGCAGTATTTTAGCTAACATAAGCAGACATATGATTAAAAATATTATGGTCAGCATTGTTACAATTCCATAAAATACAAAAGGAGGGGTCATATTACAATGATGGTGAAAACAGGTCTTATAGTGCCTAGTTTTAACACCCTCCCTATATTGGAACTATGTATTATAAACTAAAGAAGGTCTCTTAGGCTTGTTTGGGGGACCCCATTACCTTTCCGCTCAGTAAGAGTAAATTACAGCTGGAGCAGCATAAGCTCTCTGCATCCCTGGAAACGGAAATCTTCCAAGTGTGTGAAATCATGGCAAGTGTGCAATAATAAGGGCGCCAGAATCTTAGTTGGCTCACAGCTGCAGAATTGTTGTGTCTAACAAGTTTTACTTGAACATGTCGAAAAACAGCTAACATGTTTTGATAACCTTGACGGCTTCAGCACTCACTGTGCAGACTAGGGGCATGAGGTTAGTCTAGAGATGTCGAAAACAAAACTTTTTCTCATGTGTAAACCTTCGTGAAGGCTAACATACAAAAACAGCTATGCAGTGTTGTGTGCAAAAGCAGCAAAAGGTAAAATGGCTTTTAAACTTCTAATAAGCTATGCTAACATAACATGCGCGCAAAGCAGGCCTCAAGTCATACTACACTCTCCCTTGATGGGGGAGCACACAATAAAGGGGGCAGGATTCATAGAATGCAGAGTTCAAGTTTGAATGAGACAGAACCAAGTTCAGGAATTTTGCCAAACTTGATAATTGGGAGTAAAAAATACGAAGTAAAAAGTAACCACGTCAGTGAAAACAATCACGGGTGGCCATGGTGTGAAAAAAGGACCTAAAAAATGAAGAACATTTTTAAGGTATTATAGGAAAAAAAATTCACAAGTTCAGTACGTGTCATATAGCAGAAAAATTCACACTTCAATCCAACAGCGTATAGGCATCATATGTTGCAACTGCCTCCAAAAGGAAGTCGTTATCATCCATGAACATTTCAGCCATCCAATTTAGCAATGGAAATGAACATACATGTTCTTCAATAGCCGGAGCCTCTAGCACCATAAGGGGACCAGTTAGGTTTTCTTCAAGATAACTGCGCGCCAGAAAGTCGTTGGCCGCAGTCCATATGTTCCAATTGCCCAGGACCCCATGAGCTGCTGCGCAGGCCATAATCCCAAAACCAGAATAATCTATTTCATGAGCAACTAAGGGAGTCATTAATAGATTAAAATCCAGGTCAGGAGACACCGTGTTGCAGGGACACAAATCCAGGGCCCATTCAAATCCACAATCCAGGCATTGGAAAACAGGCTGCACGCAAGTGAAGTATGAGAACCGGAAAGACAAACCATACGCCACACTCAGAGTCGCCAGAGGTAGCGATCCATAGTATTCTAGCATCCGGTTACGAAGCTGGAGCAGCCGGGGCAGATCGGCGTGGGGCACAGAATGTGCATCCATTTTGGGGTAAACAAATTAACAGCAGCATGCCCGCTCCCAAAGCGAAAATTAACGGGAAACCACCGAAGACACTCAAAAAAATCGAATGAAAAAATGCCGGGATCACACCAAATATAGCTTGGAATAAGGTCACAAGGCCAGAATTTACTACTTTAAAAAAGTGTGCCAGGCCCGTGGTTGACCAGGCATTAAAGATTGTGTGAATCAAAGCACCGAAATGCAGGGGCAGATCTGTATTTAATAAGGCATGTACCTCAGTACGAGTGTTTGCAACGTGAAGGACGAATGTTTCACGCACAGATGCAAGGGCGACTTCCTTCTGGGACAAAAGAGCTCTTATTCGACTCATCTTGTTGAACTCTGCTTTCAAGGTCGGGATAGAAGGCCAGATGGAAACATCGAGCCTCCCATGTGGAGGAGGAAACAGGACATTCTTACAGCAAACTACACGTTGGGAAACTGTAACAATATACGTAATACCAGCAAGCATACCACAGCAATCTTCATTATTTAATAACAAATAACTACTGTTTGCAAGCAATGTGAAAGTCAGTGTAATAGCCGGGATGGGGGTGCCTTTCAAAACACAGGAAGGATTCGGTGCCAGTACATTACAAGAACCGTGCAATTGCAGATTTCTACAGACTAAAGAGTGATCTGGTGTGGATGTGCAATCTTCACCTTTCAAATAAACTTCCTTTAATTCCCTTAAGCACCTATATGTGAATGGGAGATTCCAGACTTCATGAGGATAAGCACCACCTAAAGGTTCAAATCTACCTATGGCATAGTGTTTCATATTTGACTCAAATTTAAACAGGGGAAATGGCAATGTTATTAACCCATGGATTAGCCAAACTGCTGAATTCGACTCAGCCACAGAAATCGGCAACGGTTCCAGTTTTTCAATATGCAGCAGTGAAAATGTGGCATCTTTCATCAACATAAATTGTTGTTTAACAGTCAAATTAAAAGGTAAAAATAACAAAGTCGTGTTCATGTTATCCCAAGGCACCTTCTCATTTTTTAACGTTTGAAGAGTCCAAGCAAACTGCCTAACAGAACGCAATTGATTTTGCGCATGGTACAGAACTGCAACGTCTTCTTGTACAATATCAACAACAGATGAAACAATGTTATCCAATGGGTAAATATGGGAAGAAAGGGTGTTAATGCTATTATCTACAGCCGCAAGCACTTTTTCTAAATTGGCCTGACCTATAGCTCTGAGCCTAGAAGCAGCTTCAATCTGGGACAGTTTCCAAACCTCGTTGTAAGCAGCATTTATCCATCTTTTCGATTTGCCTGCTGCAGGACCTTTTACAAAATAATTTAAATCAACGGCGTCAGTCAGTATGGACAAATGCAACTTAACTGACGCTAAGGTCGAGTGTCTGAGCCAACTCTGACATAATTTGCCTACAGAATAGGTGGTGACTGAATGTTGACTCTGAAAATGGGGATCTACTCTAACCTCTGTATAGCCAGGGGTCAGACCCAGAAAACAGTGCTGGCAGGAATCAGCACATTTTTGCAATAGCAACCAGCCTTCCGGATTAATGCTGGAAACATTAAAAGTAGAATTTCTCAACAGGGTTTGTAATTCTTTTAGGGAAGTACTGGTGTAATTATTAAGTATGAGCGGAAAATCCGTTCCGCTCGCGGATTTTGCGAATTTTCGGTAAATTCGCGATCCGCGAGCGGCGGATTTTTCCGGGGGCAAAAGTTGAAGCCTGGCCTGTTGTAACTATTTTACGATGGCGCCGGCAAGCTGCCAGCGCCATCCTAAAATAGTTACTAAGTTAGCTTCAACAGAAAGCTCTAATAGATAAAATAAAGCAGGTGCTCAATTTTATTTATTAGAGCTTTCTGTTGAAGCTAATTTAGTAAGTATTTTAGGATGGCGCTGGCAGCTTGCCGGCGCCATCCTAAAATATTTACCATGCCCTTCCTGTGACTCATTCATCAGCCCAAAAACAATCATGAGCGTCGTCGAGGCAGGTGTGCCTTCTTCACAAATCTACCGTGGAAAATCAGCTGAGATGCTGGATAGAGGCTTTTGCATCCGTGACTTTCACGAGCGCAATACCCGTGCTGTTTCTGTGACCAGGAGCTTATTTCTCTTCATCTGCTGAACTGATCTTTCTCTGACCTTTTATACACACTAGAAGCATGTGTGAACTCGCATGGTAGCCCTGCCCGTTTGGCCCCGCCCACACACTCGCGGTTTGCACCGTCTTCCCGCCATTCACCCACTATGAAGGACAGCTCACTCAAGGGACCCCTGCACCCTTCGGGGCGATTGCATAGTAACACACACATGGTCGCTCGAACTAGTTGATGCTCAAATTCAGTGACTCATTCATTAGCCCAAAAACAATCGTGAGCGTCGTCGAGGCTGGACAGGTGTGCCTTCTTCCCAAATCTTCCGTGGAAAATCAGCTGTGATGCTGGATAGGCTTTGCATCCTTGACTTCATCTGCTGAACTGATCTTCCTCTGACCTTTTATTCACACAAGAGGCACATACTGGGCACATTGTGTTCGCACGGGTTTCTGCAAGTTCGCACGCGTTTTGTACAATTTCGCAATTTGCGAAATTGTACAAAACCCTCGCGAACTTGCAGAAACCCGTGCGAACATAAAAAAAAAAAAAAATCCGCAAATTCACGGGAATTCGCGGATTTTGCGGATTGCGAGTTCGCAAATCCGCAAAATTCGCGAACGCGAGATTCGCAAAATTCGCCCATGCTTAGTAATTATTCCAAAATGGAAATTCACCCAAATCAGGAAATGAAGGAGCATTTCATTTTTTAGAAGTAGCCAATCCAAAGCAGGTGGTTTGTGAAATAGTGGCATTCGGAAACAACATATGGTTTGGGATGAGACATGCACGATGCAAAGCCTCAGTGCCTTGCACTTGCCAACTTTTAGAACCCAAAACAGATTTAAGATCAATGGTATCTTTCCACAGTTCATAGCCCCCAACTGCCAACTGTTCAATAAAGGACTTCGAATACAGTAATTTTGTGTGGGTAAGTCTAAACTTGAAAGAGGACTTCTCAGTCATCTTCAAATAAAATGCATCAGGGTTTGATTGATTAAAATCAGTAAAATAAGAACACTTTTTTAAACCGTTTTTGAGCTGCCTTCCACTGGTGCGGGACAGTGTTCCCACTGTGTATAGTTAACCACATTTCTAAATGAATTTGTCTTATACAGAAACAGTACAAATCACCATAGTTTTCAGAATCTAAATACAAATCTTCAGCATCGAAGGCAGCATAATATTTCAAATCAGAAAATAGAGCCTCTACGGCCTGGACGTCCCAATCATCAGAGCGAATATTTTGTTCAACCACATCCCCCATAGAAACACGAAGTACATTGGGAACATTAATACCCTCTGTGGGCCCAAGAATCTGGAACTTTACAGCACCCCATACTATTCCATCTAAAACGGGCCAAGCAGTTATATTCACAAATGTCTGGTCCCTCTTCATGATGTGCGAAGAGGAGTGTGGGGCCAAAGTTACATCAATTAATTTAATTGAAGTTCTTTCTTGAATGTAGTGTCCATTTACAAAATGAAAAAAATACACCACAAATCCGATGGACATGAATAAAAAAAATGAAAAAAGCACAAGCCAAATGAAAGTCCAAGGGGGAATCAAAATTTTTTTTTTTAAACCAGGTAGCAAAAATCGAAACTTTTGAAGGGGACTTAGATGTGGAGGAGCCAGTGTCAAATGAAAAACGGGATTGATTAGCGACACGAATCTTCAAATCAGGCATAGACAAGTCAGTGAGGTAAATATATTCAGACAGTTTTATTAAGAGGATCACCAGCAGGTGAATTCAATAAAGGATTCGCAACTGTATTCATCTCAATGGCAACATCAGGCCAGATGGTAGGATCTGGGACCAAAACAGAGTGTTGCACCATTGCTGACACGAAACTGCAGTTGTCATACTATGACGAATCGGCCACCCTGTGTAATTTGACATTGTCAATGGAGATGTACCTGTTCCCCTTTCGCCCAGAAAGAGTAGGTAAAATGACTGTTCTTGTACCCTGCACGCCAAGCACAGGAGCTGGAGCTCGATAGGAGGGACCGAATTCCTTCTTGTTTTCGATCTTCTCTCGGACCAGTTCTCCAACCTGGGGTAGCCAGCCGACTACCGGAATCTGCAATGCAGCATCTGATGTGAAGGGCAAATGTTCCTTTGCAAGACTGTCTCTGGTCTTTTGTAGGTTCTGTAAAACATTAGAATGTTCATCTACATCAAAGGATGCAGCCGCCACCGCCATGTCTAGAGCATCAAGGTCCGGGACAAACATTTTGATGCCAAAGAGCATTTCATATGGGGTCCACCCACCCAGAGACCTTCTAGGGAGATTATGTAGTGCACGTTATACGCTATTGAGGTGGGTTAGCCAGTCTCATCCAGTACTTAATACCATCGCTGTCAAGGATTGCTTTAAGTCACAGTTCATCCGCTCCACAACACTATTACCGTCAGGCCTGTATGGAGACAGAAATTTTGCCTGGACCCCCAAAGAACCCATGGCATCCTTGTATACCTTAGAGGCAAACGCTGGACCCTGGTCCGAATGGAAGGTACCACACATAAAAATTCCCACAAAGACACGCAAATCCCTCACAACAGTTCTGGAATAAGCACTCCTTTGAGGCCATAACCACACAAAGCACATGCAAGAGTCAACTGCTACTAAGATGTACTTATACGCAGTATCAGAGGAGAAAGGACCACAGTGATCTAAATAAACACACGCAAGCGGTTTATTAGACATGTACAACTGAGTTTGGGGCGGGCATGCAGCAGTAGAAGGTTTAATTTGCTGACAAATGCCACATTGAAGGACATAATCCTTTGTACAAACCTCGCCACAAATACCATTGCTGGAGAAGAGATACAGTAGCTGACTCGCCGGCATACGATGAGGCATCCCAGCATGGGCTGCTGCAATCAAAGTCTGCCTGCGATCCGCGTTGGGTACCAACCTGTCACCAAAGTCATTAATTCTCACATAAGGAACTTTATCAGGGCCTAAATGATAAAAGTATTTAGAAGGGGAACCTCAAGGGTAATTACCTCCCTTCTCTGTTGCGGCAATAGCTGCCAAGATGTCATCATCAGTCTTACTTTTGGAACTTGTAACCGCTGCTATTGCATATGTTGCAACTGTTGTCTTCGCAGCTTCATCCACGAGACAGTTGCCAACAGCGGAAACTTCGACATGCTGATGACCCAGAGTATGAATTACAAATACGAGTGGCAGCCGTTCTTTAAGCTCAGCCACTCGAATCCAGATCATTTTATGTTTTATTCTGCGCCTCTTGGAGTCACGATAATCATTTTGAGTCCAAAAGGGTAGATTGTCATTGTATGATTGAACACAGTAGTAAGAGTCACCAACAATAAGAGTAGTCACACTGGGATCGGCGTACTCCAATGCAAACATCAGAGCACGAAGTTCTGCTAACTGGGCGGTACAGTCCCCTAATGTCTGTGTGTGCACGACATACGACTTGAATTCACCATCCACCATAGTACCAACCACAATTGCGCAGGCCAAAGAATATGCTTGCTTTGAACCTGTAGCTGCTTGCGCGCTTCCGTCAGTGTAAATGATGCAACAGAAATCCTCAAGTGGGCGCATAGTCAGAGGAGCAGGATGAACAAATTCATACTGCAAGAACTCTTGAGTCTGCAAAGAGTAATCAGAAATGAACATGACATCCGGGGATGTCAAGGACGTGGCCCATTGTATTCACCAAGGGTGCAAAGCTTTGGAATTTGGTACACTGGCTTTCATCACTGCCTCCAAGGCAGGATACGGTGTAACAACCAAAATGCGTTTTCCATGCAACAGTGCACGTTCCTTAAGAATCGCCCTCTGCACTGCTATCAAAACTTTTTCCACAGTGGAAAACCACAACTCAGCCGAAGTGTACAAGTGTGACTTGTAAGCCATAGGGACTGTGTTACCCTCATTAAAAGTGAGGTACGTGAAACCCACCGCCCCTGGCACAATTCTTATCACCAGGTTGGTGTGGTTATCACGATTCAACAATAATTTAGATTCTAGAAGATCAGCCTGCAAAGATTGCAAGATGGCTGAATGTTCAGGCAGCCAGCATGATTTGGAAAAAGAAGTTTGTATCAAAGCGTAAAGATCCTTGATACGCTGGGCATATTTGGGAATGTAAGTACGCCCGAAATTCAAAAAGCCCAGTAAAGGTTGTAGTTTTTTCAGTGTCGTGGGAGCTTGCAAAAGTGCGCATTTCTCCAATAAGTGAGGAGCTAAACCTCGACCTTCATTGTTGAGCCTGTAGCCCAGGAACAACACTGTGTACTCTGTAATGTGTGATTTCGCAAAGTTAAATTTATAGCTATAATCTGCAAAGTGGTAAATTATGCAGTCTACACGGCACCGATGCGGCCATAATGCGTTGTCTCTGAGATAAATGTCATCCACATACGAACATGCATCTGCATTGAGTACCTCCAAGAGAGAGAAAATGCGTGTGGCAAAGATGCCTGGACTATTCTTGTAGCCCATAGCCAAAATTGGCGCTGTTTGCCACCACTGGTAAAAGCTGTCCATTGACTACTAAGAGGGGACAGATTGTGGGCAAAAAAAACATTGGATATGTCAAGTGTGGTTTTGAACCTTTTACGCACAAGACTATCCACAAGAGCAGTACTGTAAGTATTCTGCACCAGGCACGTACTACAATTTGAGTTTAAGTGGCGGTAATCCAACACCAAACGGTACGAGCCATCTGGCATGGTCACAGTAAAAAGAAGGTTATTCATCGGAGACATAGACGTTTCAAATACACCTTGATATTCCAATTGTTCAAGGATTTCCGCAACAGAAGCTTTCGCTTCTCGTCGCATGGGGTATTAGGGTTGAGGCTGTGGTATTGACCGCAAAGGGATCTCATGTCGAGGGGAAGATTTGTCCCACCCACAGTGAGTACGGTACAATGCCGGCGCAAGAGCCTTAGCCCAATCTTCTGCAAAATGCAGGGCCTGTTACTTCGGCACTATGTGCGCGAAAGCAGGGAGGATCACCGCCTCCCCCTGCGGAGCAGCTAAGACAAAGGGTGGGGGCCAGTTGACCTCCGCCAACAAAATATCATAGGTCGTAGTTAGATTTTCCAAAAATACCCCTTTTATGGGACGTGCATTGTCACCTTCAATTATGAGGACACATTCATGAAGTCTTTCAGGGGGAGCCTGTCTCAACTACAATGAAGGTGTCAGTCGCTGTCACCTTCAGTAGTGGACACAACGCCTCTCGAATTATGGTATTCTCCGCCGTGCTGTCCAACAGTGTCAGCGCCCATGTCAGATTCCGAAGCTCAGTTCTCACCATCTGTGGCATATCTCGCTGTTACCGCTGCAACTTTCTTCTTCTGAAACTGGGGCCTTTGACACGGTGACTTGTCCTGCTTGCCTTTTCCGTCAGCCTTGCGAGGCTGCTCACGGCTTTGTTGGGCACCTTGTCCTCCACCAGTGGTTGTTACCAATGCTTCCTGCAAAGAGCAAGGAGAACGTTGTTCAGGAACCTGAAATCTATCAGGTGACTTAATCGTAGTGCGGTCGCGCAACTCATATGTAAGCTCAGTAGAGGCAGGTGTAGGTGAAGCAGGTCGGACCCCTGTTTCTGTTGCTGTTTCCCCTGTTTTTTGTTCTTACTCCAAGTTTGTTTCGGAACTTTCTGGCAATCATCTTTATCAGATGACGCCTACTGTGTTTGCAGCTGTGCTCTCACAAAAGAGTTGATTGTCTCTTACATGTCCTCATGGATTTAAGACACGCCTTGTGTTTCTGATGTTGTTGAACTCAATGGTTTTGTTATAGCGCCAAAAAAGCGGTGCCAGTGACAACTGCATCCTATCCACACTGTTAAACACTAGCCTCTTTTGTTATCGACAAGGTACGAACGATCTACAGCTCCTTCCCAGCCACCCCCAGATTTACCCCCGCTAGCTGCGAACCGAGAAACAAACTTATGAGTATACCCGACCTAAATCAGGACGACTTCCTCAGACTCTGCGGGAAGATTAAGTCAGGCTCTCCTGCAGACCCACTAAAACCGTCCCACTTTAGGGAGGCCCCTGCGATTATACTCAATCCCCTTCACGAAATTATTAATTCTTCCTTCACATCTGCCATCATACCCACCAGATGGAAGCAAGCCTGGGTATCTCCTATTATTAAAAAGCCCACGCTGGACTCCACACGACCAGAAAATCTTAGGCCAATTTCACTGTAGCCCTGGCCAGCCAAGGTGGCAGAATCCCACGTAAATAATACTCTAACGAAATTCCTCTGCACCAATTCCATTCTGGACGCCTCCCAACATGGTTTCCGTGTGGGGCACAGCACCGAGACAGCACTCCTGAGTGTAACGGAACAACTACAGACCATTATGGACTCCGGTCAGACAGCAGCGCTGATCCTTTTAGATCTCAGCGCTGCCTTCGACAAGGTCTCACACGAGGTGCTGCTGTACCGTCTGGAGACAGCGGGAATCTGTGGGCATGCTCTTGCCTGGTTTAAGGCGTTCTTGACCGGAAGGTCATTCCGGGTTTCCACCCCCCCCGTTTCTTTCTGAAGAACGCCCAATCGAGCAGGGAGTACCCCGGGGATCTGCCCTCAGCCCGACACTTTTTAATCTATATGTCCAGCCACTAGCTGAGGTCGCTAAACGGTGGGAGCTTTCTATAGTCTCATACGCAGACGACACTCAGCTAGTGGTATTGCTGAGTGATGACAAAGGGCTGAGTGCGTCCAATTTTAAATTGGGCCTAACAGCAGTCACCAACTGGATGACATCCAATTACCTACAGCTTAACGCCAATAAGACCGAGTTCTTACTGTTAGGTAAGAATGTCTCCGCCTGGGGTGACAAATGGTGGCCAGAAAGCCTCGGGAATCCTACCGAGCCAAAAAATGAGGTAAAAAACCTTGGAGTCTGGCTAGACTCATCGCTACATTTTGTACACCATACAAAAAAAGTTGCTGCCACGTGCTTTGGGATTCTTCGGAACCTCAAGCCAATTTTAAAATTCTTTGACTCTCCCACCCGCCAAACCATAGTGCAGTCTTCTATTCTATCTCGACTGGATTATGCGAGCTCTCTGCTTCTAGGGGCCAACCAGGCGGAGGTGGGAAGACTGCAACGAGTGCAGAACGCGGCAGCTAGAGTCTTGATAGGACTCCCCCGCTTCCATTCAGTTTCCAGTACCCTGACCAAACTTCATTGGTTGCCCGTGGACAAGAGGATCAAATTCAAAACCTTATGTCTGACTTTTAAAATTTTGAAACTTGCCTCCCTTCCTATGTTATGCTCCCTTCTGACCCCTTACATTCCCCGGCGTACTCTACGCTCAGAGGTCCAGCACCTGGTAGTGGTCCCTCAAATAAAGCTTGCGCGGATGGGAGGACGCTCATTCCGCTATTTAGCAGCGAAAATGTGGACCGCTTTGCCACCCCAGGTCCGTGGTCTAAAAGACCTTTTGAAGTTTAGAAAGGCCATCAAAACCTACCTTTTCTGTTAACTGCAGTGTCTTGCTATAGCCGTAAGTTCCATTCTCTACGGCTGTCAACTCTTTCCTGTCTACCAAAGCGCCGGGACGCCCCTTAGCTGGGGCAGCTGCGCGCTATACAAGACTTTATAACATAACATAACATAACATAACATAACATAACATAACATAACATAACATAACATTATAGTGGGTAATAAATGAGGTATGAATGAGTGTATGAGAGGTTTGTATGGTCAGATATTGATTTAATGTGGGTTCCTGTGCACAATATTGTGATTTAGCTACACATGAGAATGTATTTTTGGAGAATAAACTATAAAAACTTTTTTTTCTCATATACTATACAAATAAAAAGTATATAAATAAGAATTGAAAATAATCAATGCATGTGTTTTTTACAATACATGTCTAGTAAATATGTTTGTATCTATGGATGTTCTTGTTTTCTTAGCTTCTTCAGGACTCAAAGTCAGACTTTTTGAGATGATGAGAGAATCTGCCATCCAATAATATATATAGGTAGGAAGCTAATTCTTCTGTTTAATAGTTTTTTTCTCCTGATTCTCCAACTCTTATCAGTCATATCCAGGGGCCTCTTTTTGTTGTATTTGAACATGCATCACCCCAAACAGATGGAGGAAATTGAATTGAGTACTCCTGTGAGGCATAACACCCGACTGGTCCGGGAGTATAAGTGGTGTTACTACTGAACATAACCTGGGCACCATGATCTTGGCCAGTACTTTAAATTCACCAATCAATCAATCAAGCAAGCAAGCAATCAATCAGGGTCTTGTAGAGTGCACTACTCACCAGTGAGCGTCTCAATGTGCTAGGGGGAGGAGGGGGGGCAGGGATATAAGCATGTAAGACCCACACTCTGTTGTAGGTTTACCTTTCCTATGTATGACCACTATCAAGGCGTTACTCTGATCCGGTAACACATACCCCTCCTACCCCATCTCATGTAACATGGCTAGCGTATGCGAGACACCTTGTCATTTATCCATTTGAACAGTTCTACCATCAGGCCATTGAGTCCTGACGCTTTACCTGATTTGCAGGTGTCAATTTCGGGCTTGGTTTTCTTCCATTCAGGTTTCAAAAGGTGACATCTCATGCACTTCATTCTCTATAGTGCGATGAACCCAGGTCATCTTGTTCACCATCTCTTCAACATTGCATTCACCTTGTAAACCCATCGAAATCACAACCTTGACCAAATAATTGGCCCTTTTACCTAAACCATTTATTTGGGGATTATATATGTTGTGCTATGCTGCTTAATTCCACATTGTTCCAGGAATTTCACCTGAAGTGAAGTGATTTGGGACCATTCTCTGCTATGATTGTTTGAGGAAAACCCTCCTCCATGAAAACTTTCTCCAAAACAGCAATGATTATCTTGGTAGTGAAATTCCTCATAAATGTTGCCGCTAGCCATTTGAAGTGAACATTCACCAACACTAATGCATTTCTATGTTCTCCTCTTACACCAGACTTTGACCCAATGAAATCCATACACAGTGTAGCCCAGGGCTTACCTGAATCCTCAAAGTGACCACTGGTAGCCTGCATACCTGTTTTATGTCTCTTTTCTATTACCATGCAAGCTTCATACTTTTTCAACCACTCAGTGACTTGATCCTCCATCCTTGGCCCACCGAAATGTTCCTTTACGCTACTCTTGTTCGGAGTATGTCCCAGAGGTCCATCATGCACTATCCCAATAACCCATCCGGCAGCACAAATGTATCATTGCATATGGCCACACTGATAATTCCTCCAGAATCTTTGCAAAGGGCTCACAGAAGGAGAGATAGTGCTCTCCCCAAGTCCACCCTAAACTATCATCTGTTTCACAGCCTCCAAGACCCCATCAGATTCCATACAGTGACTCCATTCTCTGGAGGTAAAAGCACTACAACCCCTCTCCTCCACCCACGCCAACCATGCCACTACTCCTAATACAGCTTGCTTATCAATCTCAGCCCAGTTCAATGACAGACTTGAAAGACAGTCAGCCTGAGCATTACGCCTACGAGGAATGTATTCAATCTTGTATGTATTGTCAATAAAAACTGGATGCCAACCTGGCCAGTCTTGCTGACCTCTTTACAGCTTCTCCTGGTGAAAGTACTTTGGTTGTGATCAGTACAGAGACAAAACCTCTACACCCAGAGATTCGTCCTCAAGTATTTAACTCTCAAGGCTGCAGCCAACGCCTTGCACTCTATGATTGAATAATTGTGTTCTCTACTTGTCAAGGAGCGCGATGCAAATGCCACATTCTTCTCTACACCACCATCCATTTTGGAGAGGACAGCCCCCACACCAAAAGGATTTACATCTCGTCAAAACAGGAATCAACTGGGAATCAAACAGTATTAAAATACCTGCTTCACACACTTCTTATCTAATTCCATTGAACGTACCTTGTTCTTTTCCCCACACAAACACACACCCTTTCCTCACTAGATATCTTAATTTCTCATTTTTTTCTGCAAATCTTTCTATAAATTTATAGTTTTTGATGAGATTCATAAAAGACCGCAATGGTCCTCTTCCTAGGGTATAGCAGATTATTTATGTCTCTTAGTAAATCCTCCTTGAGCCTAACCCCTCATCAAAAATAGTGTGACCCAAGTTTTCCATCTCTATCTACTAGAAATCTGCACTTATCTTTTCTCAAGGTGAGCCCTGCAGCATGTAAACTGTCCAACACCGATTTTCAAGAACAGTTGTCATCTTGCACAGTCTCACCAAATACTTGTATTTCATCCCGGAAGTAGATGACATTTTTGAGCCCTTTGAACACCTCAGACATCTTTAGCTGGAATACACTTGTGGATGAGGATAATCCCTAGGGCATTATGATTAACTGAAATGTCCCTTCCTTGTGTTAAATACTGTTAAACATTTCGATTTTTCATGTAGACGGATATGGTGGTAAACACTAAGTAGGACCACTTAGAGAAGAGCTTGCCACCCCTGACCAACAAAAAGATCACATTGATGTGAGATAGAGAAAATGATCAGTGATGATGTTCTGGTTCAGAATGCCAATACTGAAATACAAATTAGTTGCGCAGAAGATTTAAGTAAAAAAAAAAGAAGAGCCTGAATAGGATCCACGCCTCAGGTCAATATTCAGTGATTTTGGGCAAATCGCATAATCTCATCCTTCTTAACCCCTTTCGTGCTCATGACGAGCTGAGCTCGTCTTGAGTTGTGCCGCTCGCATGCTCATGACGAGCTCAGCTCGTCATGTAACGCAGCTTTTTGAAAAAAGCCGCACAGCGCGAAAAAAGCCGCCGCACGCATGCGGTTAAAGGAAAACAATGCTCTGTTTTTGCTATCAAAATCTACAAAGAGTAAAAGGCAATGATCATATTTTGCTAAAACATCTGGTTCCTAAATTATTAAACTCCAATTTTTACACTCAAGAATTCCCTTCACAAGTAATAAGAAATTCTAGAAAGAGCAAAAGATTTTGTTAAAAATATTATAAGCAAAAGTAGCAGATATCAGGAAAGATGTGGTTAGTTAGCCCCTTCCATGCTGGGCCGATTTTCCTCGTGTGCTAGGCTTTTAAAGAATCAATGGCTTTATGACGGCCCCCAGCCGTCATCAGCACACGAGCACTGTAATGCATGACGGATGGGGGCCGTCATCAGCATGGAAGGGGTTAAAACTCCAAGCACTCAGCAGTCTACACTTACATCTATTGCATACTAGTGCCAATAGTCAACGTTAAGTCAAGTCGAGACTAAACCAGCTAGGATAAAGAATATCTGCTACTTGATGCGTCAAAGAAGTTCTTTAATGGTTAACTTTTCATGTCAATCATTGATCCTTCAGACCTTTGGAATGCATTGTGTTACACAATGCAAACCCCATGGATTTCTGCTGAAACCTGATCAAGAGCTATACACCCAAAATAACTATTCTGTGCTGTGGCAGACACCAATACATTTTAGTACATCGGTATTTTGTGTTAAAATGCACTCAGCATTTCACAAATCACCATATGCAAGCATTTGTCAATCTACACTGATACGTAATCAATTTGTTTCAAGTCTATACACTGCCATTCATGTTCATTGATTTGGATCCCTTAAGAATGAGTTTTTCATTTGGAGATTTAAATCTGTTATGCTGAAATTCCCAGAGAAGCCAATATTGGTTTATAAACAATTGTTCTTATTTGCTCCTTAAGCATAAGGGAGGTAAAGCAAAAACATAATCTCTAAGAATTCTATGTTGGCATACCTTTTGAAATACTATTTATTTTCTTTACTTATCTTGGTACATTTCAAGTTTCCTACACAGATAGAATTATAAATGCATTGGTGTTTCTGTAGTTTATGAAGCCTATTACACAGGCATTCAGAGAACACATCTCTACAAATAGACTGATCTTTGAAAAACTGTTAGAAAAATAAGTCCTTTAAAACTGTTCTCCACTCTCTTCTCTTGAAACATAATGTGTTATAAGTAGATTTCAAGGATGACCAGAGGTAGACGTGAAGTAATACCATGTAAAGGTTTATTAGTTGCTCCAGTAGATATAAGTTGTAAGTCTTGTTAATTTCAGTAGATGTCCAAAAGGGAATCAAATAAGATATTGTAGAAGTCCCACCAGGAGCTAGATGGTTGTTGCTCAGCCTACACTCTTCAACTGTCATTCCTCACATACCAACAAGCACACTCACATTCCAATCACACTGTCATCAGGCATTCCAACATTCCACGCAGACATCACATTCATACTGGCTGAGCAACTAAGGAGAGGATGCACTAGGGAGAATTAAGTCACAACATAATGCTTTTGGATTAATAACATTAGCTTGATAACCTTTCCATTTCCTTTTCTCTAACTTTATTTTAGGAAGCAGTCAGGCTTCCTAAAAGGCAGAATGGTAAGGAAAAAGACTGCCAACCAAGGTGAAGCTGTCCTAATTTTGCTAGTCTTTGAAACTCACCATGGGGGATTTTCTGCCTAATCAAATAACTCAGTGTTTGTTTTTAGAACAAAAAAGGAAAAAAGTTGTATGTCTATAGACCAAACATTCATC
Source organism: Lissotriton vulgaris (assembly GCF_964263255.1). NCBI lineage: Eukaryota > Metazoa > Chordata > Amphibia > Caudata > Salamandridae > Lissotriton > Lissotriton vulgaris. The sequence goes on along the minus strand of NC_141700.1, from coordinate 718,536,124 downwards.
CACATTGTACCCTTTTAATCAATACACTTGATTATTCACTTTTTGACCTATGTCAACTAATGATCGACCACAGATGGCAGCCTCTGTGGCTCTCCATTTTAAATGATTAGACAAGGGTTTTTTTTGTTAACAGTAATAGCAATTGTTAGATTTGGGGGTCTCTAGTTGGCACAGGTAGGTACTTGTGACAAATAGGGACCCTTGCCTCTAGTCAGGGTAAGGGGGTACACTCCTAAAATAACCCCTGCTCACCCCCTTGGTAGCTTGGCACAAGCAGATAAGACAGGCTTATCTCAGAGGCAGTGTATAGAGAATTTGTGACCACATACAGTAATCAAGTGACAACATTACAGATGGACACCACACAGGTTTTATATCAAAAATAAGTATTCTTTATATAGACTTAACACAAGACCACATATGACAAAAATCCACAATACTGTTCTTAAAAATTGTAGTTTTAGCTTAGTTCTGTTCAGTTCTTAAAATGCAACACTTTAAGTCAATGTACCTTACGATGCGTTACGCTTCCATAACAAAAGTGTTGCAGCGATGGATATACGGCAAAGTTCTGGTGCAAAGAAATACAGACGTGAAGATCTTCCAGATGCGGTATGCTTCTCCTATGTTGCCGGAAGTCTTGGCTCGATGCATCAGCTGCAGCGGCGACACCCTTGTTCAGAGATACGACAATGGTGGCTTTGGCGGCGACACTCTTCTCCCTCAATGCGAGACGCTTCTGCTCGATGCGACAACTGCAACGGCGACACCCTTGTTCAGAGATGCGATGACAGCGGCTCTGACCACAGCATGCTTCTCCGTGGATGCGAGGCGCTTTTCTCGATGCTGTGCTGTGCGTCAGCTACAGTGGCGACATCCTTGTTCAGAAATGCGACGGCAGTGGCTGCGACAGCAACGCGCTTCTTCTTCGGTGCGAGATGCTTCTCTCGATGCGGTACAATGCGTCAGCTACAATGGCGACACCCTTGTTCAGAGCTGCGACAGCAGCGGCTGCAACGACGACACGCTTCTTCTTCGGGGCAAGACACTTCTCTCGATGCGGTGCAATGCGTAAGCTACAGCGGCGATACCTTTGTTCAGAGATGCGACGGCAACACACTTCTTCCTCTTGAGTCGCACTCCCAGCTCCTTGCAACACCCAGTCCCTCAGAAGGCCCAAAACAGCTGCAGGTACTTCCCAAATCTGGTGAGCTGGGGATGGAAGTCTGTTGTCCCTGAGACTTCAGCAGGAAGCAAGCTCTGTTCCAAGCTCTTGGAGATCCTTACAAATTGATGAAAGTACACAAAGTCCCTTTCTCCTCTCTTTGGCAGTCAGGCAACCACTGCAGGCCAATTCCCAAGGCAGCACTTCAGCTTAGGGATAGTCTCTTCTCAGTTTCTTCTTGTTCCACTCCTCAGCAAAGGTTTCTTCTTGTTGTCCGAAAGTGATCAAATTTCTTCGGATCAGGGTCCCAATATTTATACCCCTAAAGCCTTTGTCCTCTAAAGGCAGAGGGGCCTTTGCCCAGTCCAAACCAGTTCTGGAGCACTCTGTTGACATGACTCCTTCTTTCCTTTCACAGTGCAGAGCAGAAACATCAGACGCCCTACAGGAGGTGGAGCCAACATTGTGGAGGGAGAGCACAGCCCTGGAGCACTTTGTTGACATGATTTCTTCTCTTCTTTCACAGTGCAGGGCAGAGACATCAGACGCACCACAGGGGGTGGAGCCAGCACTGTGGGGGAAGGCACAGCCCTATTCAGGTCCCATGTGCAACTCCTCCCTCCCATCTAGATGCAGATCTCTCTATTCACCACTGGTGGACTCACTCTGTCTCCTGGAATCCCCCAGCTCTGTCACTCAAACTCAAGATAAGGAGTACACAACCTGGCAGAGGCAGGCTTAGATAGTTAGAAAAGAAAATACCTACTTTCTGAAAGTGGTATTTTCAAACACAGAATGTTAAAATCAACTTCATTAAAAGAAGTATTTTATCATTCTGAGTTCATGCGTACTAAACTCGAATTTCTACTGTGTTCACTGAGTCAGTTAATAATCTTACTGCCCATTCTGGCCTATGGAGAACAGTCAGCCTCTCAATAGTGAAAAACAAACATGGCTGTAATTCACTATTAAGACATGCCACACACACTAGGGCTTGTCCTACCTTATACTTACAGTGCACCCTGCCCTTGGGCCTACCATAGGGGTGTCTGACATGAAGAAAAGGGAAGGTTTAGGGAACAGCAAGTGGGTGCACTTTCCCAGTCAGCATGGCAGTACCAGACTGCACACAGGCTCTGCAATGGCAGGCATTAGACACACTTTTACAGGCTGCTTCTGTGGGTGGCACAGCCAGTGTTGCAAGCCCACCAGCAGCATTTGGTTTACCAGCCCTGGGCACTCCTGGTGCACTGTACTAGGGTCTGACAGGTAAACCAAACCAACCAATCATGGAATCACTAATTTATACATTAATGTATAATAAGGAGAGCATATGCACTATAGCACTGATCAGCAGTGGTAAAGTGCCCAGAGTCATAAAATCGACAACAACAGGTCAGAGAAAATAGAGGAGGAAGGCAAAAATGTCAGGGATGACCCTGCAGAAAGGGCCAAGTCCAACAGAAGTTATGCAAAATCACTCAACCAGGTGACCACCTGGTACAACTGAAGATTGATCTTGACAGAATTCAATATAAGAAATCCAATTTCAAGAGTTTTAGTTTTACTCACTTTTATAAACATAACATGCTAAAAAAAACTCAACACAAACACATCTATTAGTCATTACTTTTCAAATGAATTCTTGGTTCCCTAAAAAAGAAACTCATAAATAATTTATCAAATATTCATAACAATTGTTCTTTGTTACCATTAGAAACTTACTGGCAAGATCTACAAGTTTCCATGTCAACGAAACATCATGTTCAGAATTAACTCCGAAATCTCAACCTAATAGTGATGGATATTCCATTAGTGTAGATGACTTTTACTTATACTTGGTTTATCACAGGTCAGCCATTGTTACAGTCTTGCAACATTGTAGACTGTTTTGAAAGTGTATTCATTATGCTTGTGTAGCACTTTCTACTGAATGCCATTAAATGTGCTGATCAGCTTGACACTACAATAAATAAAAAGAGTTTCTAGTGCTCTCCTAAAAGGTTACTGGTTAGGACATAATTGTAGGTTTTCTAACAAAATTGTTCTAAAGCACAGATGCTTTAGGACAAAAGCTCCTATTACCATTTGTTGCCTTAATATGATTTGTCATGTGATATCTGCTTTTAGGATTATGGACCTTAAATATTTTCCAAATAATCCGGGGCTTTTCCTTGTATTGTGTATGAATCAAGGTTAAACTCCTAACTGAATTCTTTACTTTTAAGTTATTTCTCTTAGGATAGAAGATGACATATTTTAGATATTTCACCAACTGCTGTCACAGCACTGTTCTGAAGAAAAATGTCTAGTTTCTTGCAGAAGGATATGGTCAAGCACAGAAAAAGGGCACTGTAAAAGCTCAGTTTTGCCCAGACTATTTCACTGTTGATGATAGCTCTGCAGTTTTTGTTTAGAAAAGTATCACAGATTTTCTGGAATCAATGATGGAAACTAGAACATTCATCTGACCAATGAGGGACATGTTATTGTTGATGATTGCCCCAGGGGTTGTGGCCCTGTCCATGGATGTTGTTTTACCTAACACCACATCAAAGCACGAGAGAAATATTGATGTGGACTGATTAGAAGACACCATATTTTTCTCACTGAGCCCAAAGATATTTTATATCAATCACCTCTAGTCAGATTCTTAATACTTGCACCACTTTAATAATGTTCCCCAAATGTTGGTAGTTTGAACATCACTTACGTCATGGTTTAATAGTGTATTTTTACTTTGGAAGTCATTTAGATGTTTTTCATACATGCTGAACAAAATAAATGACAGTCATTAGGCACTTCAAAAACAGTGTCTGCGGTTGAGGTCTTCTGACAATTAAAAACAAGCTAGTTCATAGCAACCACCAATACCGAAGTACTTCCCTCATTCTGTGATTTAGTATTGAGGTCAAGGAGGTTTTTGGACACTGATGCAAGTGGATGCATGATTCACTGGCCCAGTCTTAACAATTGCCACCACATGTGTGGACATGATTTGCTGTAGAGAGGGGTCATCTTTCATATCATTGTCTTGTTGCTTATGCCAATGGCCTCGTTGTCAATTGGCAAAGTCAACAGTTCTGGTCTGCATTTTCGTGACTACAGGTATATTTGCATTCGATAAAGGTGAAATTGTCGGTTCTTCCTGTGTTCTTACTGTCCCACCTTATAATATATTTGATATTTGTAGTTTGCAACTTGCCACAGTCCAACACCCCAGTCAACACACCTACATCCACCAACCGTCTGTTTAATCAATCATTTCTTGAGATCCTACATTTTCACCACTCTTCTACAAGAGATAATGCATGAAATAAACCTCCAATAGTCAATGTACATTCTAGTGCAACTACTTTAAAGTGCTTTCTTATTAATGTTAGATCTTCCACCAAGCATGGCCTTGGCCTCTAGGACTTAATAAACAAAGATTTTTGCTGTCTCATTATCACTTAAACCTGGTTTCCTGATTCCTCCATTCACACCTTTGAATTCCTTATCAAACAGAAGTACACCCTCACACTTAAAAAGAGCCACTAGGAAAAGAGTTGACCTATCCATCATCAAAAGTAATCTTTGCATCACCAAACATAAGCTGCCAATCAGCAACTCTATAAACCATTGGAATTTCCTTTTAAATTTTTCCCCAACACGTCAGTCTCTGAAAATAGTTTTTTCCTTACACCCTGTCACCTTCTAGCTTTAGGAGATTTGAACTTCCATCATGACAACTAAGCTATTCCCTCCTCAAAAGTTCCTTGACATGTGCCATAAACTTGGCCTGGAATTCACCATCACTGCACCCATTCACATGAAAAGCCTCAGTCTAGACACCATAGATTACCATGCCTTCAGACCTTCAACCTCCATATCACCCCTGTCAAGGAACATCACAAGTGCAACTCATTCAAAAGCACGCAGGAGAAAAATCAATCCTTGGGTAGCAGCAGCAACTTCTATGCAATGTTCTTGGATTTCCTACACTCTGCAATCTCCCTCACAGTTGGCAATTGTTCCTTCTCCAAATAGGATAAAAATGAATTACACACAACTTGTGGGTGTTAAAATTACACGATCTACTAAAAAACTGCTCTTATCTTAAATTCCTCTGACAAAGACCTCCTCTGTTGCCCTACACTCTGTTCAAACACGTCAGTACCAATCACCATATCAACATCTTTAAAGCAACGCCTGAATTCTAATCAGGGCAACTCTAGAATGCGATCACGTACCCGAGAACTTTTAAAGTGAGTGAAAAAACTTATCAGCCCCTTTTGCACCAACCATCCACCCACAATATAACTTTACTTCTTATTCGAAAAGGTCTATACAAAAAAACCTGCATCAAGTCAACTCCTCCTTTTCCAGAACTTTTAACCCATTGTGGATATAGCTCATCCTCCTCTGCTATTCCAATTCTCAAAATCACCAATAATAGTATTACATCTTGAATTGGTCAGCATCATCTTAAAGAACCCTTTTCAAGCTAACAGAACCCAACACCTATCATCCTATTTCGGGCCATCCATGAATGTCAAACATAATGGAAACATTTTCTCCTCCAACCAGCCTTGTAAGTAACCCCCTGCAAGCCTGCTTTTCAACCCCCACTGTACTAACATCATTTTTCTGGATGTGTTGAATGACATCCTCCGAATGTCAAATGAAGGATCACTCTGCATGCTGATCCTTCTTGACCTCTCTGCTGCTTTTGACAAGGTGAACTAAACCCATCTTCATCATCTGCAGTCTGCTGCTTATATCTCCAACATGTCCATCTGTGGATCTAAAAGACCATGGCTTAGTAGTCATGCTGGTAGTGTTTACCTTCCTGTCATACCAACTCATTATGGTGTTCCCCATGTCACCCCTCCTCTAACATTTATGTAAAACTCTCATGGAGGTCAAACACATTCTGCCTCCAGTTATACTCCTACAATAGTGCCACTCACTGTAGCTGAAAGTCATGGGCACAAACAAAATTGAGCAGGCTTCCAATGGCCTTAATGCAAACATGAATGGGAGAAAACAGCTTAGTACAAGAGTGAAATTCTATTTTTCGGTCCTCCATATCTGAAACAGATTAAATCCCTCTCCCCCCATGCCACACCCTTGCTTCGAGCAAAATCTGAGCGTCCATGGTGACATCAACCTCACACTTAAATTCAAAGTTGAGGAACTCGTTAAACCAACCTTCCACCAACTTAAACACCACAGCCAGACCCTTGAGTCCCTCCGATCTTAACCTACTCAACACTACCAAATCAAATTGCAAATCATGCCTCCACTCCACATGTGGAGCACCAACAACCTCCTCTCCTTAAGAAAACAACTGAAAGCTGTATTCTAAATGCTCAACCCGTTTTGCACTCCTAGGTCTTCTCTCTTGCACCGAGATGCAATTCAGCTATGTAGCTTGCGCAATACTAATGTAGAATAACCAGAACAAAAGGACCTAGAAGTGTGCCAGTGAGATTTAGAAATGCCGTGTCAGAATTCATGAAGCATATTAGGAGGGGAGTAAAAGGTGCTGGTAGCAAAAACCACAAATGTACAGCAAGGAATACGGGGGAAGCAGGTAGCAAAATTGTAGCTAAATAGCAGCATGACAGAGGACACAGGGAGAGTGGAATAGAGTGAGAAAGGTAATTGGTGAGAGGAAACGCTCAGACCCAGTATCCACTTGCAGCTCCTCCCCCGCTGCAGGGCTCTCAGCCACCGCCCCTGGTGCAATGGCAGCTGGAAGATAAAGTCCCCTGACCACTGTTGCCTCCCCTAGACGTATTTCAGTTATTCAGTGCAACAAAGGCCTCATTTTCCATTATCGTCCCATTAATTTTGGACTAATGATGGTTTTGGACTCTGAACACAGGGACCCTGCTAACCAGGTCCCGGTGCATGTGCTCTGACCCCTAAAAACTTGTAAAATTGGTTAAAAGTCTTAATTGGCACATTTCAAGTACCTGCAAGTCCCTTGTATATGCTACCCAGTGTACCCAGGGTCTGTAAGATAAATGTCACTAGTGGACTGCAGCACTTATTGTGCCACCACTAGACTAACAAGGCAAACCATGTCTTCACGCTGCTTCTACAGCCCAAATTCGTAATCTTAAAACTGAAAATTTGACCTGGCATAATAAATATTGCCGGGCCTAAACTTTCCTTTTTATTACTTATGAGTCACTCCAAAAGCAGGCCCTAAAATGCCTATAGGGCATGGAGCATTTCATCTAAAAAGTAGGATGTGCTTACTTCAGTTTTACATGTCCTGGCAGTGAACAATTTTCAAAGTCGTTTTTCACATTGGCAAGATTTGCTCTCCCACAGGAAATCTGTTGGTTTAATTATAGTACCTTATAATGCACAACTTTTTTTGGGAACAGCTAGAGCCATGGTTCAAGGACTCAATAGTAATTTAAAATCCAATCGAATGGCCAATTCGGATTTTGAATTACTGTTTTGAAAGTGCTACTTTTAGAAAATTGGCATTTTCCTGCCTAAGCCTTTAGTAGCCTTTTCAGAGTTCAACCAGAAACTGCCACCTGGCAGAATGCTAGCCCCTGCAAGGATGTGTGAATGGCTCACCAGGAAAAGGAACAAAAGTGCCTGGGCTGGGAGAGGTTGTGGCCTATGCCTGAGTTCATGGGCTAGGGGATCTGCCCACCAACTGCACAAGCTTCATAGAGCAACCCTGTCACATGTAACCCACATCTCAGCCTGCCCCTGCCATTGTTCCATTAGCCAGACTGCACCAATCCCAGTGAGGGGAAAACCTATTTCAGGTTGTCATCAGTTCTGACCAGAATAAAAAAACTTCTACCTTGTTCGATTTTGACTGAGCACAGAGGAAATGTCAAGGGTCAAACCCCTTGGAACCCATGTCTAAAGTTCTAGAGTTGCGCCTGAGAACTTTTACGCCATTGGCCATGCAGTTTCCCTTTCCACAAGATAGTTCCCGGCATAACACTGGCAACCTTGGATACTTTCTCCACACCGACAGGTGAAACAAGTGTATCCTGGTGTTGAGGCATGTCATGGAGTGGCAAAGCAGAATTCAGGCAGTGGGTTTGGAGCCCAGCGGCATTGGAGTTCCAGTTCCTGGCCCCTCTGCCTCATCCTGAAAAGTGAGTGCAGTGAGCTGGCAGTGAGCGGGCAGAGGGCAGTGGTTCAAGTTGGGGATCTGCCACTCCATATTCTCTGTTGATTCTCCATCCCTTGGCCCTTCCATCTCTCCCATCGCCAGACTGCTCTAGCCAGCCTGCCAGCCAGCCAACTCCTGCATTCAGCAGTTAGCACCAGTCCACTTCCGTAGTCAGCTGCTGCTCCTGGACTTGTCTGGACCCACCTCACCGCATTATCCTCTGCTCAACTCCCCCACTCTCTGACTCTTTGTCCAGGTCAGTCTGCCCAGATCGATCCTGAGGCATTAAAGAGTAAAGGGGCAGTAAAGGGGTCAAAGGGAGGAGTCAGCAAATATGAGAGTGGCAAGGGGGAGCTCTCCTTTGCACATGACACAAGCCCCGATAACAAGGGGCCCTATGTTATGTCTAGGGTCAGAATATGAGCACACATGCAGCTGAGGTGGCCGAGCCAGAACTCAGTGCTGCTTGCGGCCCTGTGCCCTTGTACCCCCCTCCTTTGTTTGCCCCCTCATCTATACCTCCTCCTCCTGTCCATCTGCTCCTCTACCTCCCAAAGGCACCTCTGAGGCCTTGTTAAGAAGACAAGCCAAGGACGACAACAAGCAAGGCAAGAATACAAATAAAATAATCTAAAATAACTAGGCAACTGGTTGTCTGCATACCTCTGTTTCTTTGTGCTCATGCCCCCTCCACTATAGCAAGGCAAGTCTTTGTGGAGGGGTGAAGCAGCAGTTTCACTAGGAAAACCTGAGGAAGTCCCAAGGTGAATCTTCAAGCTATACCAACAAATGCGAACTTGCAGTGCTGCACTGGCCATACTCAGGCCCACCAAAGATCTAATAAAACTGCAAAACACCAAAAAGAGAGACTCTTTTAATCCAGAAAGTGAGTACCAATAAACTCCCACGGGGTGAACCAGAACCCGGACACATGGAAGGAGGCAATCCCTCAGGCTAGCAAACAAGCTATCACTGAGACTGTTTTTGTACAAGAAAAACCCAAGAACCACATTCAAGGGCATTTTGTGCAGGATACTAAGCTTGAATTGTCGATCCTAACACAAATAAACCCAATACTGGAGCAGGAAACAGGGTATTTTGGCTAAGAAGGTAAGCCCATATTAAACCAGGGATGAAAGAGACACACTCAACCTGACCATACACCAAAATGTAAAACTATTTGTAACCTCAAATTACTCCTGGTCCCATCTCGATAAAATGGAGGGCACAGTAGTGGGGATTCCCTCCTTCTGTAACTACAATCTCGAGGAGGGAGGACACAGTCCCTACGGAGAAGAAATCTATCAGGGATACCCCAGGGCAGCCACTTGGCAGAGTGATACAACTAAGCCCTGAGATACAAGTGATAAAAGGAAGTTTCACCATTGTTAAGGAAACTGGGAGATCCATGGGGGATTCTCAGAGGACTGCCCTTAACGCACTTAGTCCAACAAAAGGGGATGGCACGCAGAGGAGAAGTCATGAAAGCAAAAGACAAAAGAGAAGAGGGTCGGGTAAATGTTGGATCACAGGGTGGAAAACAGACTATAAGCAGTGGGCTAAAACAGGCCAGAGGAAGACCAAATCTTCCACCTCAAGCTGGCGCATCATCAGTAGCGCAGGTATCTCCAGGAGCCCACAAGGCATCACCAGAAGAAGCTGGTGTTCTGACTTCTCCAGCTCATGTTTCATACATCTGCAGGAGCTCGAGTAACCATCCAGCATGGCGAAACAGGAGGCAGCAACTATGCTGGAGATGTGGGGCAATCATAAACATTAACAAAACACATGATGCTATTGCCAAAGCTGCACTGCTACATTTAGACAATCTGGAAGTGCAAATCTCCATTCTTGGAACAATTTCCACTTTAATTTCAAGGATCTATGGAAAAAAGATCTCCTAAACAATTTCATCATCAAAGCAAAAGTCTCAGTCCAACCAGACCAAAATGCGAGATCTGTGTGCCTGTAGGCCAAATATTAGAAAGATTTGCTGCATTGCTTGTAGTGATGACTACCTTGAATGATAACTTGATGATGACTTGAAAAAGTCATTCACCTCCCAGGATAGCAATAATGGGTGAACTCCCCAGCACAGCCATTAAACCGAGAAGGACAAAACCTTACCACAGAGGCCACCAGTAGTCGAGTCAACCCAGGAGGATGCGCCCCAGAAAATTTGGTAAGCAGTAAAAACACACACAGATTCTCCCCCAGATGTCCATCCTGCTGCCAAAAAAGGACCCAAAGCCACGGGATTACCTGAGACCACCCTTGTTAAGGAAAAATAGGAAGATTGAGAAAATTACATAAAAGGAAAAATAATAGAAATCAACCTTTCTTTAAAGGCTGTGGTCAGTACCAGATGAGTAATGAGAAACCTGGACTACCCATTTCAAAAGAAAAAGAGGGCTACACACCTTGACAAGAGGCTGATGCCAGTGACTCGGGGGCCACTGATCTGAACCAGAAGAAGGCCACTAAGGAAGCCTCAGAGTTCATAGCTCTATCAAACAAGGCTGTGACTTCAAATAAAACCATTGATTCAATCTGGTCTCTGGAAAAAGACTCCACTCGATCCACCCCACCTATTACAGTCAAACTAGCCAAAGAAAAGAAGTCTCCACAGTCTCCACTAGGCCCTCAGTAGGTTTACAACCAATGCAAACAATGTCAAGTCCCATAGCTGTGGGAGACCTAGGAGGTTCGAGAGACCTAGGAGAGATGCCCAACCAAACTTTGCTGCAAATAGGTCCATCAACAAAACAAAACTGGGTGTCCAGACAGGCATGACAGAGAAGTGGAGGTACTGCAAACTCCCAAAGGTACCAGCATCAACCACAAATATATCAGGCAAGCGGGAAGAGAAACCCCTATCAGGAAGGCCCACATCCCGGAGACCAAGAAAAATACCAACTTAAAAAGGATGACTTGAACAGCTGCTCAACAGGACTTAAAGATGAGGTTTGGGATAAACAGGCAATCAATGTGATATATGAAAGGAGCAAGAAGCAAGGCAAAGCACTTGTAGCGCTATTAAATCAACGGGCCTCCAGATCATAAATGGCAAAGTAGCACCAGACAGTCCAGCAGCCTTTAGGATAGATACCCTAGGCTGTATGTGGGTGTACTTGGCATATTTTCAACTTATAGGCAAATTTAAGGTCGCCATGAACCTGCCAGTGACCATGCCATTATTAGCTGCAAAGCCACAATACTGCGCCCTGCCGCCCTAAAGTGGGCCTCATAGGAAAGCAAGATGATCTTGAACCCATTAATAGGGTATGGTGGGACTTGAAAAACCAGGAGGCGCATGAAACACGAGTGCACCAGTTCTTAGAGGTGATCCTGAATGCTAGCAAAGAACATCTTAACTCAAATCTTTGGGAGAGTCTCGCCACACATTTATAGGAGGCAGATGGTATCCAAACATGAAATGCTAGCAGCATAGAACCAGGCCATACCACGCCTACAAGCGGCAAAAATCAAATTGGCCCTTTAAAATGACAATGAATCAAACCCCTCAAGACCCTTGTCTCAACAAGGGGTAGAAACAAATGGCTGCAATTCCTGATTACCACGATAAGGCAAAACTATAGAAAAGCCCTCTCCACTCAGAGAGAGGAGGGAGCCTGAAAATGGGTTGAATAGCATATGATCATAAAATCAAAGGACCAAAGCCTCAGGCGACAGGTGGCAATGTCACTCCCACCAACTGGGAATCGTATATTACAAGTCTATGCAGGGAACAAGTGGGGGAGAAACATCAAAGCAAGACCTCTGTTATGAACCCTTTATTTCAGCAATATCTATTTGGTCAGCTATCCCGAGTTATGGAGGGTCTCATTATTGGTACCCCGACACTAAAAGGGCCCGGCAAATACTGGCTAATTGCGCTCCTTGATACTGAAGGGAAGGGCTTTGCCAGTATAGTCTTCTGAACAGGAAATTCCAAGACTGGGCAGAGGCATCATTTTAATTCTGAATAGCCAAACAGGTTTTCAAAGGGTCTGCCATATTGAGAACAACCTTATCTGCCTGACCCACCTGAGCAAAGTAACAATGGTCATAAAGGCCCTCTATGCCTGGGGAATTACAACCAATTTACTAAAAGCCATCGCGATGCTCTAATCTGATATGTGCTTTAAAATAAAAGTCAGTGTTGGGTGGGGTACTATGACAAAAATCAAGACAGACAAGGTCCTTAAACAAGGATGTATATTGGCACCTCTATTGTTTAACCTGCATTTGGCTGACCTGCCAACCCTCCTTCAAATGATGATGGCTTTTCCACCAAAAATGCTATAAACACAGTGTCCCTCACAAGGACAATGGTAAACAAGAAATAAATATAGAAATTCAATTAGATCTATATTGTGCTTTCCAGCCGGACAGAAATATCTCTAATATTACAGAATTAGGACAAACAATGAAGTGGGAAAACAATCTTGCGTCAAGCTAGATACCGACAAACAGAAAGGCTCAGGCAAAACTTAATGCTTGAAAATATTTGAACAATTAAGCAAGCATAAATGAAGAGAGATACCATTACGCATTTCAAATAATAATTATGATTGTGTTTAAGGTGTCGAGGATTCAACAATATTTCGATCCCATACATTAAATTGTGGGATCATCATCAGGACATTAGATTGCATGCCTGAGTAATTGCCTGTGGAAAAATGGGGAAAAGATAGGCCTGCTGATCTATCTCTCTCTGTCCTTCAGTCTGATCTTAAAGCAGGAGCTAATGAGGCTGCAATTGGGGTTAATCCCATTGAAATGGTACTGGTATGGCCGGATAAACGTCAATAAGCATAACAGGTGCTGGCAAATTTGCACAAGGCAGGAGGAATCACTAGTCCACATACTTTGCATTTGTGAAAAGCTGCTCCACCTAAGAATATTTTGGCTGTGCCTACTAAGGCATGCCTTAAACATCAGAACTTGTCAAGCAACTGTTGAAGCATGCCTGAAAAGTGAGTCCTCACAGCTGGCAGCACAATTCCTGATGTTCCTAAGAACGGTCTGGGTATCTCCAAGCTGTGCACCAGATGCTGTGCCTCAATAGACTGTCAATGGCATCATAGTCTTTAAAAGCTCATCGTCTTTAGTGGGTCTAACATGTTTTTGCTCCACAGAAGATCTATCTGATCTAAAATCAGACCTCCATGCTTTGAGAAACAGTTTAGTAATTGCACTTTAATTTGAGCTTTGCTAAGATGTGCTGTTCATGGATAACTATCTTCTTGACCACACTACATGTGTAGTTTTGGGGTTAGTCTAGAGGCACAGAGCACAGATACGTGCCCCTGACTAGGTTACATGCCTGGTTATTAGGTCAGTTTTATAGCTCACTCAGGGGCAATAATTGCACTTTAGATTTTTCATAATGTGTTTTAATATCTGAACCTTATATTTATGCTTTGATGGAGCGAGGTGGAGAAAGAAAATTTTGTATGCCCCTCGTAAAATCCTTTCCTCATAACTGTAACCTTTATTAATTGCGTGGTTTGGTATATTAATCAATGTAGTATAGAATGCACACACAAATACACGTGGGAATATTAATCTGCTTGCATGGAAAACTATAACTGACTAATTTAGTAATGTTGTCATGTTGTTTATTAATGCAAGGCTTTAATTTAATCAAAAGCGACATAAATGTGCTTTCTGTTTATGTATTTTGTGACAAAAACATGAAGTTAGGTGAGTGTATCCTGCATATGTGTTGCTTATTTGCTAGGTAACAACTAACAGGGAAACCCTTAGTATGGGAGGAGGTAAACAGAAGGGCTATATTTCAATAATTAACATTTATTTGTGTTTGTTTCTATGATAGTTCCCGTTCCGGCCCGCGAGGCCTAGTAAAAACATGGCTGCTTTATTAACTGTAAATGGAAGATAAACTGAGCATGAGCAGCCCAAAGCCGAGATTGAATGTGAGCTGCCTGTGCCTGAACGAAAGCAGTTCAAGGACGACTTATTTATTTATTAATTTTTATTTATTTATTTTATTTAAAGAGTTTTATATAGAGCTGGCTAAACCCGAAGGTATCAGAGCGCTTTACAAGAGAATCAACAATGTAACAGAAAAAGATCAGCAATTTACAGTATACATCAAAAAATAGGCAATACAATTATGAGAGGTGGGAAAGGAGAGATAAAAGTGGTGGAGGGGGGCAGGGGAGGAGAGAGAGGGAGGATAAGGGCAGACACAACACGCAGAGATGAAAGGAAGTCTGTCTAAAGACCGACTGGGTGGGTGACGGCTAAGGAGAGAATCCACGGCCCATCTCCTCTATAGCTAAACCAGGTAGCTCCATCGGGCATCAGACAGAATAGTTCAGTCTCGATACATTGAGAGAAAAGTGAAAGAGAGACATAAATAGAGGGAGGTGAGAGAGGGAAGATAAGGGAAGAGACAATAAGGATAGACGAAAGGAAGTCTGTCTAAAGCCCAACTGGGTAGGTGACGACCAAAGGAGGGAATCCACGGCCCATCTCCCCTATAGCTAAACCAGGTAGCTCCAATGGACATCAGACAGAATAGGTCAGTCTCAATACATTGAGAGAGGAGAGAAGGAGAGAAATGAAAAGAGGGAGGAAGTGAGAGGAGACGACAAGAGAGATGAAAGGAAGTCTGTCAAAAGAACGACTGGGAAGGTGGTGTCCAGGGAGTGAATCCCCGGCCTGTCTCCCCTACAGCTAAACCAGGCAGCTCCATCGGGCGTTTGCCAAAACAGTAGATCTCAAATGACGAGGGAAAAATTCACAGATAGAATGGGGGAGACTAAAGGGCCAGGACAGGTGAGGGCAAAGGTCAGAAGCAGGAAAGTGGAGAAGAGTAGAGCGGGGAGGGATAGAGGGTAGAGGGAGATAAGGTCAGAAGAGACGCAGGAGGGTTTGTTGCGGCCGTCATTTTAGGCAGGTACCAGCAGTATTTACATGAGAATCAGAGTTACAGGTTATAGGTTACATTTGAGCGAAATAAATATAGGAATTAGGAGTGTGACAGGTGGAGGAAGGGAAAGGAAGGCGTGAGATACAAAGGGAAGTTTGCCTAAAGACCGACTGGGTAGGTGACGTCTGAGGAGGGAGTCCCCAGCCCGTCACCTCTATAGCTAAACAAAGGAGCTCCATCGGTCATCAGTCAAAATAGCTAGGTCTCAGCTAAAGAGGGAGAGTTCACATAAGGAAGTACAGTGGATTCATATGGTGGTAACTATAAGCAGGGACAGGGGCCATTAGCTGGAAGGGAGAGAAGAGTAGAGCGGTAGGGGGTAAGGTTAAGGGGGGGGGAGTCAGGAAAGACGCAGGAGGATTTGCCCAATGACCGGCGATGCAGGATGAGCTCCCAATCACATGGGAGGTGGAGGGCACAGCGGATTGGAATTCCTGATGTCTGCCAAAAGAATGAACATTTGAGTTACTGATTGTGGGAAAGAAACCTGTAGTAACTAGTTGAGGAGGTTACTAGGCCAAAGACTTTCTCAAACAAAGGACTCTTTAAAATTCAGCTGATGCTCCGGAAATCGAATATTAGGATGATGAGGTGATGCTCATCCAACCTCAAATTGTCCAATCAGAACTTGAGTCTGTACTGACAGTTACTTTTTTAGATAGATAAGGTTAGTGAAAAAGGGTATAAAAATCATGACTTTTCTGAAGAAGAAACTCTCTTTTGGATTTCCTCCTGAGATGCTGTTGGTATGCTGATTTTCCTGAGATGTAAGAATTCTTGAATAAATGTTTTTTTTTTTTAGTGAGAACTGAGCTTTAGATGAGGTTATTAGTTCGGGAAGTTAGGAGAAAATGAATTTTGGGAACTATCTGCCTTTTGCTAATATTTGTGTTCTGAAATCTAAATTATAATGTCTATTTATGAATCTCTGAAATAAATGAATATAACTGTTTGAGATAAAACTTTTACTCTTTAAAGTTATTTTTAAATAAAGAAACAAATAAAGCGAATAAACTGTTAGACATGCTAAACTTTGCTTTTAATAAAAATTAGATAAAAGGAGAATTAAGCTGGTCTTGTATTTTCCTACGCCTACTTTTTTACTAGCTGATTCATTGACTATAATGGTGGTGTGCCTGAATAAAATGTCTTGTTAATAAAAAAACATGGTAAAACTCATTTAAACTGCAGGTGTAATTAGTATAAATATTTGGTTTTAATTTAGACACTCCACTATGAAACAGCAGCTCTCCTTTGAATCTCACCGATCCATGAAGTAGGATGGAAGTGTTTTGTGAGTATCTCGCAGTGTTATGGGCCCCACTGATGAGTAGATGTAGGATTTGGTACGTCAGGAAAAAGGTGATATGGTTTTAGACAGTATTTCCGGAGTAGCGCTGCATTAGCTTCATTAAAAAGGCACAGGGATCTTTAATCATCTTTTCACATTTTTGCTAGTACCAATTTGTGTGGGTTTTAAGACTTTTTTAAGCCTACATAAGTACTTGCTATGCTGCTTATATGTAAATATACATGTGTGGCTCTTATTGTAATGATTTTAAATAATCGCACAATAAAGAATTTATCTATCTTCTTCAGACCACCTCTGCAGCTGTGGAAGACAGAAGAACTGTACCTGCTTTTGAACCTGTGGAGCAAACCCCCAAGGGCTGGACTTGCTCCGACTTATAGCCAGTACTGAAGTGTGGACTCCAAAGGGTTGTAGGCTAGCAGGATCTATTTATAATAGCAGCTTTGGGAAAGAAAATGCAAACCACCAGAGCAAGTGCACATGGAGTAGAGAAGCAGCTAATATGAGATGAAGGGCTTTGAAAGAATTAGCTGGAACTAGGAAGTGATGATGATGGCGTGTGAGCCCTCCGAGGTGGCAAGAGGCACAGGCTGGTGATATGGTAGCTAGAGAATGAAGTTAATTGAAGGTAGAGATTAATGAGCACACAAGATAATACAAAGTACCTACCAGTGAAGATTGATTCTCATCAGAAGCATGGCTGGAAAACTAGCGTGAGCCAAGGCCAACATCAGCTCAAGTATGAGGATCTGCATGAGGAAAAAAACAACCCAAGAGAGGGACAGATAACATGCCACCAGACAAAGGAAGTGTGTGGAGAAGACAGGATCAATCTAGAACATGGAATGGGCACGGAGTGATGCTACACAAAGTATTATCATATTTAACAAGTGTTTCAAACCCATCACTTGATGTTTTCTGGTTCATAGTCAGGAAGACAGGGTACACGAAATCAAAAAAGAGTGGTCCGCATCGGAAGGACAGCCATGACCAAAAACAGTGAGCGAGAGGATGCACGAGCGAAACAGCAGAACTGGAAAGAGGGAAACAAAGGAACAGGAAAGATGAGGTAACCCTGAGACAGTAAAGAGACAGGGAAGGTGTTGAGGAACTAGGGAGATTTTTTTATCTTTTGATAAGTGTAATGAAACTAATTTGTCTCAATGCAGTGATATGAAAAATACATTTTGGTAAAACATGCAAAGAGGCATTTGATTTGTTTAAAGAAGCATCTTTTTTAACCACATACCCTGGCTAAAAACTTTTGTAACAGACCTTCATGAAACAATTTGATGGAGCGATCAGGCAAACCAAGCTATATCATCTGTTACTATTAAAAATATTAAGGTACTTTATTTCATTTATTCATGAGTATCATTATGGCAAAGAGGCTAAAGTCAGATTGGGTACACAGAGTACTAAATATTTACCAGCAAGTTTTTTTTGCAACAATGGCGATTTTGGAATGGGGAGAGCCTGAATTATTCTCGCCTGTGTGCATAGATGTCTGCAGGTAAGTTACTCTGGATATATGCATTTATGCTCATCTTTGTCAAGGCTTGTTTCTATGCATTCTCCCTTGAGCAAATTACTTGTAAATAGGGTGAAATGTGCATAGTCTTATTCTTGCTGGTGTGCTACTTATATCCACCTGATTCTAATCTTTGTTCTTATGTCTCTCACCTCTTCATGTATTAAAGACCCAAAACAACATTTACTCCATCAATAGTCTACACCAGAAAACAAGCATTTGCAATGCAATAGGTCCCGCATTTACGAGAATAGGAACTACTGGCGTTGTAAATGAGAATGTCTTTTACCTATGTGTTTTGGTTTGGCGTGTAGTGAATGTATGTGGCAAGGAGTGGAATTATGTGGGTTGTATTGGAATTTGTTAGTTGTGTAATTATGTGTGGAGAAATTGTGTGTTGTGGAGTGAATTTGTATAGTGTAATTATGTGTCATGGGGTGCTGTGGAATTATGTCTATAATAATTATGTGGTATTGAGTGTACTGGAATTATGTGGAGTAGGATTCTGTGTCATGGAGTGTAATTATGTCTATTGATATTTTGTGTTGTGGCGTGGTATGTAGTAATTATATGGTGCGCTGTTGAATTGTGTTGGATAATCTGGAATTTTGTGGTGGCTTCCCAGACAGCATGCCTTAATGATGTCCTACACCATCAACACCAAGAGGCTGCCAGAACAGCGGTTTGAACAGTAAGACAGATTTACTTCATTCTGTTTGAATTAGGCTGTAGAATAGCTTCTTGGCAATAGTACACACATTTTTCATATATACATAGTAGTCTATATGTTACAAAAGAAAGAATATTGGGGCATAATATGGCCAAAATCTAGTACATATTTACGCGCAATTTTTTGTGCATCAGTGAACTTTATATGCCTTTTGACCGTATTGGCTCAGCACATGCCAGGATGGGAGCCCCGCAGCGTATCAACTCAGGTATGACTGCCCACAATAAAACATATGGTTCAAAGTCTGTTAGGCCTGCCTACACAGTGATATATGTTTTGCCCATTAACTTGAAAAAAATCTCACAAATTATACTGTGAAACCTTATTTAGGAATCTACCAAGGAGCACACTCAACATTAGGTATTTACTTTTTCTGATTGCCATTTTCTGTTGAACTTTAGTATCCAACAGCATTACAAAAATGTATTGGTTTTGCTAAAGTTCCAAGGACACAAGCTGAATATTGCTCCAGAAGGAATGACCTTTAAATAAGCCTTAAGCAATCCTGTGACAGTCGATGGGGGAGCAAAGGAACCGGCTTGCATTGTGAGGGACAGTTTTACTGTGGCTACTTATGCACGTCTGGCTTTTTAAATTTCTGTTGCATTAAACCAGTTTTTTTTGGAACAGCTCCAATTTCCCACTCACACTGTTATCAATCTGCGCTCTGTGAATGTTAAATGTGATTGTTCTGCCAAATTAATTGGTTAACATCTACGAAAGGACTTCCTTTATGCTGCTGTTGAATTATTTTTTACCTCAATCAGAAGACATGCCACCCCCTGGAGTGAACTACTGAAGAGGACAAAAAGAATGGACTAATGAACAAGCATTTACAATGCAACGGTCTAGCCTTTGCAAAAGTTACAGCTATTGGCATTGTAAATGACAAACTTTTTATGTATGTGTTGGTTTTGAAAACAGATAAATAAATGGCATTGTCATTTACAATGCCAATAGCTTAATCTCTTGCAAATGCAAGACTTATTGCATTTACACACACACACACACACACACACACACACACACACACACACACACACACACACAGCCCCCCCTACACAGAGCCACACACACACAGAGCCACAGAGCGACACACAGCCACAGAGCCACACACAGCCACACACAGAGCAACACACACACTCTTATCCAAAATATTATACGAATGGGTTTACAATGGACATTTAGCAACACTACTAACCACCCTCCCAGACCGAGAGCCATTTTGTACAGTTAACAAAATCAGTCCGGCAGCAGGCCCTTATTTATTGGTCCTCTGTTACATATTCTAGGGACTTGGCTTACGCCAAATAGGGGTTAAACACTTCGGTGCACGGAGTCAGTAACAGCGTAAAACGTTGTGGGTGGTCATGCAGACATTCCTTACAATCAACAAAAGGTGGCCGCAAGCATATGTGCAGCCTAATCATGCACCAGGCCCATAGGCAAGTTTACATTGTTTGTGGTACTTAACACTGCTGACGTGTCTACCTGCAAGGATGTCTTACAAGTGCAAGTCTCCTTTGGTCAGTGTTTGCATCACAGGTCACATCCTCCCCCTCGTTGCGACGCTGGCGTCGCCTGGTACGTGATAGGCAGCTATAGCATCCATTGTTTTTTCCTACATTACTCTGCATTTGCAGACTTTTTGACCATCCCTTTTTGAAGCCACTACACAAGTGACAGTCGAGTGCCTAACACAAAGGCACGAGCACAGAATTTTGTATCGCCGAAGCGCGACTACAGTGCAAAATAACCCCTGAGCGTGTATTCAGCAGAATTTCTGGCTGCACGAGACCAGATGCAGCAAGGTCTGTTTAAAGTGGGCGTATTGAAAAAACGATGTAGTTTTTATTTTAGCCAGACCTGCTTGGAATGTGTGTACTTCCATAAAAACTAAAGTTACTTAATACAACATATAGAAATGCTGTATGACTTTAGTACATACTAGACATTTACTATCCCAACATGATTAGCGCACCTCAATAACTGGAATCGGTGGGGAAAGCACGGATCAAACTTGTCTCACTAGGTGTCAACGCAACAGCCTAGCCGATCCCTCTAACAAGTATCGTTTGGAAGCGGGACGTGGCTTATACAGACCCCTTACACCCTGGTATATAGACAGCTTTGATCGAACACAGTACCTTAACACCCCACCCCCTGCAAAACAGATCAACCCGTTAGACAAATGAAATGCGAATAAGGTAATATACATCTTTTTATTATTTGCGATTGTAGCTCCTCTCATCTCCATTTCATTTGCCGCTCCCGTTCAAGCTGCTCGCCGTTGTGGGCTCGATAGAACTCTTTAACCCTAATACTCCCCTGTGGTATTCCCGGGCCCTTTCACGCAGACAACTTGGTTCCAGGCGCCGGGACCAACAACAACCTCCGGCCGACCTCCGCCATTATTCTTGAGCAGCCGGCATGCAGCACCGGCCACGCCCACCAATCACAGAGCGAGTAACAAACTGGAAACACACGGTCTCCAGCTGCAGCCAATCATGATGAGGTTAGAAAGAAATCTTGCTCTGCGTGAGCCAACCATAATGGAAAATGCTAGACAGTATTCTGAAAGGTCACGCTAAGTGAAAGAATCATCAGCAGCACAGCTGGTACGAAGACTTTTCCTCAATTGCACATACATAACTGCATATGAACGCACCAGTAATGCACACAAAGTGGCATTCAGCATAGGACCCCGTCCATCACATCTCTTATCAAACAGCCCACCTGACGAAACGAAGAAAACAAGAAAAGCGAATCAGAATCTGCTCAAGCTGCCTGCACGCGCCAATCAGCCCTCTGATTGGTTGATAAGGAACACCAATCAGAGGGCCGACTGGTGCGTGCAGTCAGCGTGATGAGGGGCGTGCTCTCTCCCGATGACGTCAGGGAGAGAAAGAACACAAACAACACACCCTCTGTCCCAAAAAAACGGGGCTTAAATAGAGTGATGCCCCTCTCCTCCAATGGCTGGCCTCCGTTTAGGAAGCCAGCCAATGGAGAAGAGGGGCGGGTTCAAGCCCCCATACACTGTTGACATAAAATCTCGGCTGCGCGAACACTGCTGCGCAGTGTAACGCTAGGCCGAGACCTAAAAAAAGGAAAGGGAAAGAAGGCCATCCGCATCCAGGGGTGGTGGTGGGAGGAAGTGCCTGTACGGAGGTGGCAAAGAGGCTTAGCTGCCTTTGTCACACAAGGCTGCACTAAAACAATATTAACCCTACCTAGCTTCCAGACTTGCTGCGATCCCCTCACTACAACCAACACTTAAAAAAGTTGTCATGTTTTTATTTGCGCATATAAAAGGAAGATGAACGAGGCAGAAATATGTTAAGAGATGGCATGATTTGGTTTATTTTATGACGGGTGGGCGGGCGTGAGGGAGGGAGAAAGAGTGAGAAGAGGGATCTGGACCGGAGCTGAACAATGAATGCTGGTATTTATAGAAATGCCATAGTGAATTTGTTTTCTTATACGTTCTCTCTGCATCATTGTAGAAATGAAAAAATATGGTCCACAGCGTCCTGAATACGATTAAGAAGACATAAAAAAATGCTGATGGCAAATCTTAGTTTTTAACCGAACGCTGGATCAAATGTTGAAAATATGTTCAAAAAGTAAAGGCGAGAGCAGCATTTGTTATGTATGCACCCGCTGCTGGCGGAGAACTGCATTAATGGAAGCCACTAATGGACCAGCGGTGGATCAGTAACCTGGTTAGAGTCTTTCATCTCAGATTCCCTTTTAACCCCATAATGGAGGATGGACTGAGCCCAGTCACCAGGATGTCTGGGGAAAAATCAGTGACACAATTCCTTGCCACACACGAGAAGTCTCACACCTTTCTCTGCGAAAACACACACGCCTTCTCAGAGGAAACAAAACATGTTAGTCCGCAGTGAAAGAAATTCTCAAGGGGGTAGTTAAACTTAAAAACAAAGTAAAAAAAAAAAGTAAAAACACGATAAACACGTAAACAACTGCACGCTAGGAACCAGCTTCTAGTAATACACCTTAAATAAAGCACACACTTAGACACACATTTGCATATGTGGAGCGTTGTTTACAGCATGCACGTTACCACTCAAAATAGATTCCCATCCGTAAAAAGCTGTTTAAAATAAACATGAGCAATGCCAAACAAAACAAGAAGTCCCCGAAGGAACACATAAGCACTTACAGGGAAAGGACACTGAAGTTAGTGAAGTGCTGCCGAGAGAGAAACAGAAGTGATGTTTCAGGAGCACCAACCAATGAGGTGCCAGTAAAGAAGAGAGACGCAGAAGGGAATCAATAGCAAGCAGCAGGTGGAATTCCACTGCAATAGTGCTTACTACAGGTCTTCCAGAGAGCGCATGCGCTCCCAAGGCTGGACCTAAACAGGGGGTACGGGTACACATTTCTAAATAGTTAAAAAAAATACACAATTTATGATCTTTTCTTTAATTTGCATGATTGTTTATTAAGATCTCATACAAGCAAGAACAGACAATCAGTGTGCCTACATTTGTATTCCACAATATTGTTTGCTCAGTGATTTCTCTAATGGTGGCAGGTCTGCATCAATTACATACATCTCTTTCTCTCAACGAATCAATGTTATCTAACATTTACTGAGACACAACAGAGAAATGTCTGGTTTCTTCATCTTTTAAGCACTTCTAAGACAGATGTTCGAAAGATGCCAAATGCCAGTTAGCTCTCGTTTGTAAATAAAATGCATTGTTTTCTGTGAATGCTTCTCTCTTGCTGCACTGGACCTATTCCAGAAACAGTCTGTTTCCATTTTTAGCACCTGTAACACTGGAGCTCTTGAAGTGACCCCTGACCAAGGTCCAGTGATGCTGATATTTGACTGGTCTGAATCTAGAACAGAGTGGGGTGTGGGCCAAGAGATGCAATTTACTGACTAGGGAGGAGAGTGGGATCTTCTTGCTGGTTGTTTAGTGAGTTATATGGAGACGCTGTTCTCAATCACTTTGGGGTTCAGGTAGTTGTACTTGAGAGGCAGGGATGCGTTTCGGCTTTCAATCTCTGCAGATATCTGGGACAGGCGTTTCTGGAAGGCCTTGATGCACCGTTTGGGTTCCTCCTCTGTAAAATGTTCATCAGGTAATGTGCCTAAAGGCCTCTTTGAAAAAAAAGAAACATTTAATCTCATAAATCCAGAGAATATATTAGGGAAGCAACAAAAAAGCAAGGAACGCTGGTGAAGGTTTTCTAAGTAATCATGTTGGTTTAGAACAGCCTAAACATAGAATCAGCTTTACTTGCGTCCCTTACCTCCTTGTTTTTTTCAGTGGTACTCTTATGTTTTAGCTCACTCTATAAGAGATGACCACTGATCCCATGGAAACTCTGACCTCAAGGGTCTATCCTAGGCCCACTACTATTCTCCCTATACACCTGCTTCCTTGAGGACTTCTCCTGTGGCTGCTCTTGTTGCCTTTACACTGATTACACAAAGATTGTCATTCCTCTACCCATGAATTTGACTACTTCTCTACGATCAGGTGTTGGAAAGCTCTCATATCTTTTGCTTAACTCACCCCCATCCCCCCCAAAAAAATAAAAAACTGAGGGTCATTACTTTCTCTCCACACTGACATCATAGAGTCCAGATCTATATACTTTCATTGAGATATCTAGACTTTCTCATACTCAGCCAAAAACCTTGGGGTTATCACGGATACTGCAGCATGCGACCACATGTTAAATATCATAGAAATAGCCATGACTTCTTTTTCACACCGCCAATACCAATTAAGTCAGTAGCAGTTTGTAAATTAAATTACCTACTCAATAGTCACTCCCAAAAACCCTTCTCCCACTAGACAGGGTTTGGAACTGTGCTTGCAAAACCCTACTCAACCTGCCAAGGCGGTAGGGAGGACGGTGGCAGAGTCTCCCCGACCCGCTGTTTGCCAGCAAGCTGCTCCAGAGTGCCAGAAATAATTAAAGTACTGATGCGTGGGGCTGCTTGAAATTAGGAATCGCTTTTTAAAGCTTTTTAAAATTATCGCCGTTATTTGCAACATTTGCACTATTTTAATTTAATTTGCCGCTTACAGTGCTGGTGGTCTTCCCGCTTCGTCCGCAGTGTTTCCTGGAGACTTGGGGGACAACAGGGGCCCATTTTTGTATAGGGAAGGCTGTGCTTAATAATACAGCCTGGCCGCCCCGGTCTGACTCGGCACTTAGAGCCGTTGAGCGGAGGGCGGTCAGGTAAGAGCCAGTCACTTCCGCTTGGAGCTGCGGCTAGCGCACTAGTCTTTCCGTGATAAAAGGGCTATTTAGCCTTTCTATCAGTCTGAGTGCGCACGGGCGTGCCTAAGAGCTTGCCTAAGACAAGCCGAAGAGAAGCCCGTCTGCGCCCGTCCACGACCGGACTTGGCCAGGGGCCATGGGCTCTACACACAAGAGCCTGGACCCTGCTGGGCGTCATACCATCTGCTATTCAGCTCAGGTATTGAAAGAGTTACGACCAACCTTACCAGCAGGCTGTACGCAAGACACATGGCCGTGTCTCGAAGGTCCTTTTTCCTGTATTAGCTGTCACCATCAGGCTTCTCTTCCCTACCCCCCCATTGGTATCACACTATGATATCTAAAGGGTCTTACCCTCAAAAACCCTCTACCAAGCACCCCACCTGTAGTAACATCGTAGTAAACCCAATAGAATCTGGGCTAAAAAGTTTCCTCATAAATATTTGTTCCTTACCCAAACACTGTCAGGAACTTTGGGACCTTGTCAACACTATCACACCAGATATTTGTTTTCTTACGGAGACTTGGCTGAAGCCCCACACGGTGCCGGCCATCATGCTAGGGGTTCCAACCGGATACAAGGTTCTCAAATTAGATCGCCCCATCAAAACAGGTGGTGGTATTGCTGTTATATATAGAGAAGGCTTGACGGTCTCTCTACTCGATCAGAGATGCTGCCCTCTGATGGAGGTTATGATTTTTAAGATCAGCTCTACATCTAAAATCCATTGGAGGGGAGCATTAGTCTATCGTCCTCCGGGGCCGAGTACGAGCTTCTCGCTCACTCTAATGGAATTACTAGCCCCATATTTTAAAGCCAAGGAAGACTTTATTTTACTTGGAGACTTTAATATTCACATAGATCTCCCCAATCATCCAGACACAGTATCCCTGCTCTCCGATCTTTCCACACTAGGACTAGTAATTCGGAATAGTGGTCCAACACTTATAGGTGGACACACCCTGGACTTAATTTTCTGTAACTGCCCTAAGATGAAATATGATTCACCTATCACGGTAAGCTGGTCTGACCATTATATGGTCGAATTTACACTCTTAGGCCTTCACTTGCCACGCCACAAGTCTCTCCCAGCAGTCTGGCGACGACAGTGGCATAAGGTAACCCTAGATGGGCTACAGAGGGTATGGAATGAACCTATTATTCTTGTGAATGATGATGTGGAGAGTGGTCAAATTAAGTTCAACAGGGCCCTCATAGAGGCGGTGGATTCTCTGGCGCCTCTGAAACTCCATAAACAGTACCCACGATCTAAACAGAAAGTTTGGTACTCAAAAGAGCTGAGAGTGGAGAAGCAGGGGTGTAGAAAGCTGGAAAAAATCTGGAGGTAGTCACACACACCCCTTAGCAGGAAGTTTTACTCAGAGGCTCTGGCCATCTATCATAGAAATATAAAATTGGCCAGGAAGAACAGTCTCGCCTTACAATTGGCTGAAGCTGGTAATTCTACCAGAGAACTTTACAAAATTCTTCAATCTTTTGTAAAACCTGTGGCCTGTGAAAGTCCTGATGATTTCTCTCAAACTCTCTGCAATGACATCTCAGCATTTTTTGAAAAAAAAATTGAGTTAATATATGAGAAAATCACAAAGGCCGCAAATCCCAGGAGTAATGCTGATTATCCCGTCCTCCGGCCACCTAAATGTGAAAGCATTTTGCTTTATGCATTTCCGGAAGTCAGCTTAATTGATGTTGTCTCCCTATATAGCCAAATTAAGACAGGATCTCCAACAGATATTATCCCTGCTAAAATGGTTGCTCCTTTAGGTAACTTGCTCTCCACCGGCAATCAAATGGTGATTAACCTCTCCCTTAAAGAAGTGCCCAGTGATTGGAAAAAGCCGATAGTGAACCCTATTCGGAAGAACGCGGCGCTGCCATGGTCGGACCTTTCCAATCTCCGCCCGATCTCTCTCCTACCCTACCTTAGTAAGATGGCCGAGAAGCACGTGAACACACATGTGTCTAATTTCATCGAGGCAGCGGGCGGTCTGAACCACTCACAATCTGGGTTCAGACCCACTCACAGCACCGAATCAGCTCTCCTCTCCGTGACCGATAACATCAGGATGGCACATGATAGAGGAGGCTCTATGATTCTGGTGCTGTTGGATTTGTCCGCTGCCTTCGACACGGTGTCACACGAAATTCCTATCGGCCGTCTGATGAGGGTAGGGATAGGCGGTTCTGCCCTGTCATGGCTGGAGAGTTTTCTCTCTGGCCGCTCACAAACTGTCCGATTGGGCTCCCATTCTTCAATCTCTAGGGAGCTCACCAAGGGGGTTCCTCAGGGCTCATGCCTAAGCCCCACACTCTTCAACGTGTATGTGGCCCCCTTGGCCGACATTGTGAGAGAATATGGGTTCACGCCTATATCGTATGCTGACAACACCCAGCTCTTATTTCCTTTCCAGACCCTGACGCCAGCAGTTAAACACACTTTTGCTGCAGGTATGAGAGCTGTAGCCGATTGGATGACCTCCAATTGCCTACAATGTAATGTGGGCAAGACGGTCATGCTTTTCGGAGAGGCCCCCCTCCTCTGGTCACCTGACTGGTGGCCCCTGGCATTGGGACCTGCTCCCTGCCCTAAACAGGTAGTAAAAAATCTTGGGGTACGCCTTGATCAATCACTGCTTTTAAAAGATCACGTAACTCAGGTAACAGGATCTTGTTTTAGGGTCATTGGGCTTCTGAGGCGTGTATTCCCGTACCTAGCAGATAGTTACAGGAAAACACTGATTCAAATGCTTGTGATCAGCAGGCTAGATTACTGCAACGTGCTTCTTCTCTCTGCCAATGAGGAACAACTTGGCAGATTACAGGTAGCCTAGAACACGGCAGCTAGACTGGTCCTTAATGTTCCAGCCAGATCCCCCTCGCGCCCTCTTTTGAACAAACTCCACTGGCTGCCCATCCGCCAGCGGGTTAAGTTCAAAATATGCTGCGTAATCCATAAATGTCTATATGGCACTGGTCCAAAATACCTGACCGAAAAATGTAAACTCTACGAGCCAGGTCGCTCTCTGCACTCTAGGAACCAACTGTTGCTTCAAGTCCCCTGGATTAAGAGGGAAAGGCAGGGTGGTGGAGCACTTTCTTACAGGGGTCCCACTCTGTGGAACACCTTACCCCTCACCTTGAGACAAAACCCCAATTTAGGAGCTTTCAGGAAACTCTTAAAAACACATCTGTTCCTGACTATCTAAACCCGCATCCCTCTTATTTGTTTATTGGTCTCTGGCTTCTGGCTTATGGTAAGAACACAAGCGCAGAGATACCCCTTCGGGGGCCGAACTCCTGCGCTATGTAAGCGAATAAATAAAATAAAACAAGACAAAAGCTCACCACTTCCTTTTGCACGAAGCTGGGAGGCTAGTGTCAAAAATTCTACCCTTTACAAATCCTTGACAGTCACATATAAAGCTGTCACAGTACCTCCAGGAATTTACTCAGAACTCACTGGTTACACCCAAACCACAGTTTACATGATAAGATTCTGATTGCCCCATTCTAGTCCGCCTCACTGGTACTCACTGCTCCCACAGAATGCCCCACAATCACTGTTTCCAAAATCACTCTGAAACGCCACCTCATGTGTCTATTAAGGAAAAATTAAAGAAGCACACAGTGCCAAAAATGTAAATGACTCTACCAAGTTACTATACCAAGCATAATTGTATTATTGTTGGTGTGTTGCATTCCTATTACAAAAGCAGCTGTTTTATTCAAAGTGTGAATCACCTCTCTGGTTTATTTAGGTAATCACACTGAATTATCTATGTAACAATCCACCTTACAGAAGACAGTGTTGGACAAAATGTCATGCCAGTTATTCCTAAGTAAATTGGTCACAAGGAGGTACTGTGTACCAACAGCTTGGGACTCCTGACATATGCAAGGAGAGAATGGATGCTTACCATGTCACCGGGCTCATCACTCAGGACCCTGACAGTCACCATTAAGGCGGTAGTAGTGCCCACCTCGGGCAAGATCTCGAGGACACTTTCCAGGGTCGCTGTGCCTTTGGTCTTGGGGGGAGGTTGGCGCATTGTGCCGGGACCGTTCGGCATCCAGGAGAGAAAATCAAACTACAGTGGCACAAAAGAAAGAAAAAGCAACAGTTGAAGGCTGCAATTACTTTAATTAAGTAGATTTATATAGCACCACCAGAATGAGGGTTCTTAGAGTGCTATATAAAAAACAATTTCACTTGAAAAGCCAACAAATGCTACATCATAAAATATCATTGTTAGACAGAAACAAGAGTTCAGTGCAGGAAAACCGTGAATGCTGGGTGTAAAATCACCATTAGAGAGAAGGTTGGGAAAGTATGTGTTTCAATGAGGAGTCAGAATGTCAGCTAGAGTTTATATACAAGGAATTATCACAGAGTAAGGAGTAATCCCAAAAGGATATGAACATTGAGTGTACTGCTTGAGTCATCCTTTCTCAGCTGATAGTGTACCATCTTTCCAAACATTGCCTAGTTACTAGGGTGCCATGAGGGAAAGCATCTGCACAATGACCCACCATGAGCAAAGGCTGCTCTAATTGTCTACATTCAGATTTGTGCTCCTGTCTAAAAGTGCACTGGGCACATTGGTGAAGACTTTTAGTTCAAGGAAAATCTGAGCTTCCCCTTCCAGAGCAATGCCCTCTGGTAGACCTCTGGACCTCCTCGAGTCAACTTCTAAGATCACAAACTCACAATGTTCTCTACTGAGCCCCTTGTTGTTTTTTAAAAAAAACTTTTATTTTGCATTTTTTTAAAAAAAACAAGTAAACAAGACACATTGTGCAAATCTGCCAGGACCAAAGATGCTCACTCAATTAAAAAAAAACAAGAGAAGAAAAGTGGACAGAATAGCATAACATCCACATCCGGGCATTTTGGGAATAATCAATACAATGATTCTGCCCCACCACGGGCACAGAACAGAATGTGGATATCAGAGGCACAAATTACCTTGGACATAGTCATATGAAGCCCTCCCACCCACTGCTGGTGCTTGATATGGGTAGTAAAGGGGCGCCATATAACACCATATTTGGCAATCCGGTCTGGATAATAGCAGTCAATTTCTCCATTGTATAAGTGGGCCACACCTTTCCCCACCACGTATTTAAAGAAGGAGAAAGAGGTTGCTTCCACATCTACGCCACACACAGCCATGTCACCAGGAGGTGAAAGAGGAAGTGGCCCATGGAATTTGATGTGGAAAATATTCTATTGTCCCCTGAGTCATCTAAGAGAAGCATCAGTTATTCCAGTGGGAGTCGAACATTGGTCACGGAGTGCACTGTACCTTGAATCTCAACCCAGAATGTGTGTGGGAAAGTCCCGCTTTATGCACACCCCTTACAACACAAATCTAAACTCCCAAACACCTTATTCAGTCTAACAGTTGTAAGATACCAGCAGGTCAATATCTTGTCGGCGTTCTCTTTATAGCAGACACAAATTGAAGATTTAGCCGCTCTTTGCCAAATGTCCCCCCTCCCAAGTGTCATCAGATATTTCTGTGGCCAACTCTCTCTCCCATTGCTGTACGTGGGCATGCTTGCATAGAGTGGTCTACTGTAAGAGATAACAGTAGAGGCAAGATATGCGTTTATGATGTACGTTAGTGAGATATAATGACTCTATGGAATGCTCGTCATCCTGGAGGGCAAGACACGTGAAGGGCCCGCCAGCCTAATTGAGTGCTTGAGTCACATAAAAAAAAAAAACGTTCTTCCAGCCAAAGACCCTAAAAGAGTGCTTGAGTCAATCTAAAGCTGTTGTGTCGAGTTAAGTCAGTTGAAGGCTGCAATTGTTTCAATTAAGTAGATTTATATAGCACCACCAGACCAAGGGTTGCCAGAGTAGTATATAAAAAACTATTTCACTTGAAAAGCCAACACATTCTACATCATAAAATGTCATTGTTAGATAGAAACAAGAGTTCAGTGCAGGAAAACCATGGATACTAAGTGTAAAATCACAAATTTGGTACCCAAGTCCCCCCTTTAGCCTTAAATCGCCATAGAAGTCACCCAGAAAAACAGCCTGAGCCCAATGAAATGAGACTGGGTGGTCCACAGCTGGAGGAAAATCAGGATTGTGCATCAAAGGGGTGAGCTAGAAAGGGTAGGTTGGGAATGATGTATGATGGCGTACCCCTCTCCAATAAGCGAGCAACAAAGAAGCAAAAGGTAACAATGGGGGAGCATTTGTCCCGGTAAGCTCCAGAAGCTACAGCAACCCTGACAATGGAGAGGAAGAAAAAGCCTGCTTCCACCTGAACCCTGAGTTTCCTGTCAGGGTGGTGATTCCTATCTAGAGAAGGGCAGAGTTAAGCTGCCAAGACATAGGTGGAGACATTTGGGAAGCCCAGGCCACTCCCCGAAACTGGTATATTCAGTGTTGCTCTCACCACACATGGGGACTTACCTCCCCATATAAAATCCAGGAGTTTTGCATGGATATGTGTTTGGAATGAGAAAGCAAGGGCAAGTGGAAGGTCTGGAAAATAACCGAAGCATAACTCATTTTCACACTGTTGAGTCTGTCTAATCACAAGATCTCAAGTTACCACCAACAATATAAATCCTTAAAGAGGGCCGTGGATTGAGGGGGAATGTTGCAAACATTTAAGAGGCATATTAACAAGCGGCAGTGATAATTATCGCTGACCGCTGTTAGCTTGAGTAAATCTATCGTCCGCTATCGCGAGCGATAATCTCCATGTTAGCGTTGTATTAACAGCACTTAACGCCATGGAGAAAAAAATCCCAGCGATAGCGGGGATTATCGCCATTTTCAATGGAATATCGCTGGTTTTCCAGCGATATTCCATTGAAAATGGAGATAACATTGTTGATAGGGCAGGATAATCTTAGCCATGTAATCCACCTCCCATTGGATTACATGGCTAAATCAGGTCACAAACAGGCGTAAGAAGGTAGCTTTAACTGTGTTAGTGCTACTTTTCCTAACGTTCTGCTTGTTAGAGTGCAGCTTGATTATTTTGCTCTGGAACGCCCACTTTGCATCTCATTAGAGATGCAAAGCTGGGTGTTGTTGAAAGGCTCGCTAAATCAGCAAAACACGCAATAGCGTGTCTTTGCCGATAAGGCAAAAACGGCTGCAAAAGCAGTGATAATTTCATATTGCCTCCATGATAATATGCCCAAAATCTTTCGCCAGAGGCAGAAGATGTATCAATAAATAAGTAATGGATGACATTTCCCATTGGAAACCACAGTCTCGAATTGGGCCTTAAAGACTGTTGTGGGGATCAGCAATCCCCAGACCCTTTGACTTAGTAAAATTCATTTTTGAGCAGGACACCTGAGAGAAGGCATCAAGCTCCTCCATCAATGCCAGAACAGTGTTGTAAGAAACAAAGAATGACATCAGCGAATAAAGTAAGATTATGGTCCACACCGTCAACCACCAGACCACTAATCGGAGGGTTAGCCTGAACTTTAGCCACAAATGGTTCCATCATAAGGGCAAATATTGAAGGGGAAAATGGACATTCCCAATGGGTGACTCATGTGAGCTGAACAGGTAGGGCAAAGGAGCAATTCATTTTAAGCTTAGTAGTAGATTTCTGAAACTTGTCCTGAATAAACGTTTTCCTTTTATGTCCTAGGGAGATTGTATCCAGAACCTTAGTGAGGCAGGCTTTCCCATTTTTAGAAGAAGTGTAATCTGTGACTCCATCATGATATCTGTGACCACTCCAGTTGTCAAGAAATAGGTAAAGACCCATACTAAAGGACTGATCAGAAGGAAGGCATAAGATTTATAAAACATTGCTGTATCCCTGGCGGGACCCAGCGCCTTACTGATGGAGAGGTAGCCAATTGCTGCTCGATCCTCATTCGGAGTAATGTCATCCATCTGAAGGCACAACTCCTCAGATCTATCCAGGGGGGACATAGGTTCTCAATTATATGTTTTGACGCTGAGTGTTAAGCTGTTGAGCCTGGTATGGAGTGGAGTAGTAACTATAGAATATCTCAATGGAATCCTCGTTTCTCGATGGATTCATCCACCAGCTCCCCTATATGGCTACAGGTAGCACAATGCATAATTTATGTGCCGGGAGTCTGTCTGCTTTATCCCCCTTCTCGTGGTAGGCTTGGTTGACATACAGAAGCTTCTTAGCAGCCAATTTCATTAATAGATGTTCAAGCTTGCATCTAAGCTGCCGCAAATCCCTCAAAGGACTGTAGGAGCTGCCCTCTCTATGGCACGTCCCCACCTATCAGATTTGATTCTCAAGCTTCCCTTGGCAAGATTTGTTCGCCGCTTCAAAGGCTGCTGAGTGGGAAATAAGTTGCCCCCAAAATAAAGCCTTTGCAGCATCCCACAGGGTTGCAAGTGACAGATTGCCGATATTATTTTCATGGAAATAATGTTCAATAGTGTCCTTATTGCGTTCACTGAGAACTGGATCAAGAAGCGCCACCTCACTGAGAATCCATGCCGAGGGAATGGATCTTCGTGGAATTTGGTCAATCGTAGCTTAATTTCCTTTTTTGTTGCAGGAGCCTGGGAATCAGAATCCTGGTCTGGGCCACAGGTTGGGACTGAGAGTCAGTATCCGCCACTCGCGAGGAATCAGAACTTTGAAGTATGTTGAGGTTTAACCATATGCACCGCCATGATGGGACCAACACAACAATAAGTCCCTCAGCCTGAAGCACTCAACCAGTTGAAGACAGGTCCCTCACCAGCTGTGCTACAGAAGATCAGCAGTGCCTGAGCAAAAGACACAAAAGGAGCAAAGGCCCAGTATGTCCAGCGCGTCACAATGAGTTCTCGTCAATCAGCTTGGATGTGTACACCACATCACGCTGCATAACATCCGTTTTTTACCCAATGCATACATTTTTCATGGTGCCTTGATGTTGAGCCCACAATTTAAAAATCCGCCTTTCACTTATTAGGATATTTTACAATTCATATACTAATAAAGTTTCCAGATTGTTAATGGTGCCGCAATCCTTAGCAGTACATCGCATATAAATTGGGTCCACAGTATAACCATAAGGTAGACACGGCTAATTGATAGGTATGCAATTCTTAGTGACCATTGTTCGCGTCCCTCTGTGTTACATCTAACTAAGAGATATATAATTCTTAGGGATTATTCTTCGCGTCCCTCTGTGTTAAATTTAATATTTGTTGTCCTCTATTAGACTTTGCCTTTATCTCTCGATGATTACAATTGTACACTGGGATCACAATATTGAAGGAATGGATGATGTGGCCTAGCACTTGATAACGTGGTGTTGGGTGGGGTGGATTCCTCTTTTTTCACTATGAAATGTACAACCTGTACACATTTCCTGCATAAAAGTCTAATGAATACGTAGACATTTTTGAATTTGCTTAGTATCTGAATGTGTTAATATGAAACTTGAATGAAGAGAAAGTTGTTAGGGTGCTCGACTTGTTATACACAGGTTAAATCATGGTTTGGTCTACAAAGAAATGAATTTTTGGGATCTTATGTAATTGTTTTAGAAATTAGGTTTCTAAAATGTCTCCTGTCTAGGTGCTGTATATAGAATGTATTGTTAAATGTGTACATGTATTTTAAGACTGTATTATACACTTATTTTTTAAATGTCTCTTACAGCCCTGATGAAGTTCTTGTGGTAAAAAAGAACTAAAGGCTTTGGCTGCCTGGTGCTTTGTTTTCAAATTAAACAGAAGAATAAAGAAATCTACATATTGAGAAGACTGGATGAACATTCAAAAATTACTTTTTTCTTTTGATATTTGAACTGGGGGAGTGCAACCTGCAGTCTGTGTTGGCCGTCTTGATCGCTCCTTGGAAACAGCAGGGGCAGTGGTGTTGAACACCGTGGGAGCATAATGCTCAAATGTCAATTTGACTGGAGGAGGGTTTGGGAAAAGGAATGCAAAGGATTATTGTCCTTTTACTAGAGGGAGGTGTGTCTCATACACTTCTGGATGTGTGTAGGGTTGTGCTGTTTCTTTTCTGGTTGTATAAGTACACCACACCAGCCGCAAGAGCGCCCAACCTGTAACAGAGCACATGCATACATTAATAAGACACTCTGTTGAAAGAACATCACTTACGAGCAGTTTTGAAGTTAGCGTTCTAGCTTTCTAAGCGGCGCTGAGGTAGCAAAGGCAGTTGAACACACCCAGACGTCATCGCACATTACAGCTTCCCGGCTTTGGCTTCCTTTTTAAACTCCTGGGCCGGAAACCACATTATTGTTGGGGTCATACGGGTGCTGTGCTTTGACGAAGTAAGTAGAGGTCCTTTATCTCCAATGAATTTCAGATAATACAATAGCGATCTTGCATACAATTTAACGGTCCTATAAAGATGGCAACACCCTGCCAATGATTGCGGATTATTGCTGTTCGTAAGCAGCTGTGTAGTGCCTATAAAGGCAACCCTCCCAACCCTTGCAGAACTCAGCATGCAATTGGAATAAATAATCACGCAACACAATATTGTTGGGAAAGGATTGCTGCAGGTTTATTCCATACAAAGTATGCCAACGTGGTGGTTTACTTTACGGGCGATCTAAGGGCAGGCAGCGGTGACACACCAAAACTGCCCTGCCCGCCTGAAGAGCCAAATTGCACTGAGGCCAACAACCCAATCGCTGCTACCAATTATGAGGGGATTCTCCCTTGAATACTGTGTAACACCGGTCCACCGCTTTAATCATGCCTTTTAAGGGGGGAGCGTTGCAAGGCAAGCCCCTGTTTGTTCAGGCTTACAACCGCCAGAAGGACTAGCGAGCACTGACGATATTCCTCCAGGGACCTGCTATAAAGACTCCTGGGGTTTGGCCCAGGCACCCCTATTGTGCTCCTGAAGAGGTACCCTTTGGGTACCCTTCCACCTCCGGATCACCATGTAACTATGCCTGCAACACAAATGAAAACATTAAACAGTCCTACCTATCCGTGCTCTCCAGCTGACAAGCTAGGTAGGTCTGGAGATGGCGTGTCCTGAACCAAACAGTGCACCAGATATATATAGGGGCAGGTATAAGTACCCCAGCCCTGCCCTCCACGTTCCGGAAAAGACGCGACATGCACACAAGACTTGGGAACGCCTCCCCGGGGTCCCCTCGGCTCAAGGGGCGTGGTGGCATACCTAATGAGGCACTAAGGTGGCTACCCTTTTGAAGTGGCCCACTGCGTGAGCAGTGGGCAGCCTCACAGTGCCTATATAGGCAACCCTCCCCACCCTTGCAGAACTCAGCATGCAATTGGAATAAATAATCACACAAAAAGTTTACTGCAGATTTATTCCATACAAAATATGCCAACCTGGTCGGTTAACTTACGAGTGATTCAAGGGCAGGCAATTGTGACTGACCTAAACTGCACTGCCAGACTGACGAGCCAAATTGCACCGTGGCCAACCCAATTGGTGCTACCAGTTATGAGGGATTCCCCCCTTGAAAACGTGAACGACCGGTCCACTACTTTACTCAATCCCTTTTAAGGGCAGAGCATTGCAAGGCAAGCCCCCGTTTGTTCAGGCTTACAATCGCCCGGACGACTGGGGGGCGCCGATGATTTTCCTCTTGGGACCTGCTATAAAGACTCCTGCGGTTTGGCCCAGGCACCCCTATTGTGCTCCTGAAGCCTTTCACCTTCATATCACCCTGTAACTTTGCCAATGCTCTAGATTTTGCCACCATCGCCTCCAGAGCCCCCCACCAAGGCTGGCAATTTACTTCACTTGCAACCAGCTGTTTCCAGTGCCTCTCCAATATCTAATAAGAACTGATCCATGCCCACCTTAGACAGGTGCACCCTGTCTTCCTCAAAATACCCTTTGGTGTTGGCATGTATTAGCCCATGTCTGATGAAGCCAAACCCCTCTGCTCCGTGAACTTGCGCATGGTGCTGTTTACCCTTCTTCGGCAACGTTCAATAGCCTCCCCCAACCTGACACCTTGCAAGACCCTACGCTGGACTATCTCTGACCACCATAGCTCACATTGACCAATGTATTTGCTGATTTCGGATCACTGAAATTATATCGACCTCAATAATATCGAGTTGCCATAATATCGTTTATAAAATATCGATGGAAAAAATATCGACTGGCTATCTTTAAACAGGTAAGTACTAAATTATCGACTCTAAAATATCGAGTTACTAAAATATAGACTGTAAAAATATCGTTTTTTTAAAATGTCTTTCAATTAAGTTAAAACTAATGTAATAATCAATATATTTATTATAAACTTACTTTAAATTATTCAATTATTGTTATATTAACAAATATTTATTGTAAATAAAAAATATTAAAAAAATAATACATATATATTTATATAAAAAAAATTGTATTAAAAAAACATATATAATAATTTTACCGTAGCATAGCAAAATGGTGGAAATTTATTGTAACAACTGTAGTGAATTCTACAATAGCTAAAGCGTTGGATATCGTAGGGGTAAAATTTACTATTCCCACTCCAGTGGGTGCAACAGTAGGTAAAGCGTTGGATAGCGTAGGGGTAAAATTTACTGTTCCCACTCCGGTGGGTGCAACAGTAGGGAAAGCGTTGGATAGCGTAGGGGTAAAAATTACTTTTCCCACTCCAGTGGGTGCTACAGTAGGGAAAGCGTTGGATAGCGTAGGGGTTAAAATTACAATTCCCACTCCAGTGGGTGCTACAGTAGGGAAAGCGTTGGATAGCATAGGGGTTAAAATTACTATTCCCACTCCAGTGGGTGCAACAGTAGGGAAAGCGCTGGATAGCGTAGGGGTAAAGATTACTATTCCCACTCCAGTGGGTGCAACAGTAGGGAAAGCGTTGGATAGCGTAGGGGTTACAATTACTATTCCCACTCCAGTGGGTGCTACAGTAGGGAAAGCGTTGGATAGCGTAGGGGTTAAAATTACTATTCCCACTCCAGTGGGTGCAACAGTAGGGAAAGAGTTGGATAGCGTAGGGGTTAAAATTACTATTCCCACTCCAGTGGGTGCAACAGTAGGGAAAGCGTTGGATAGCGTAGGGGTTAAAATTACTATTCCCACTCCAGTGAGTGCAACAGTATAAAAAGGCAAAACTTCATAATTAATTATAATTTATAGAAAGATTAGTACCAAGTAAATTTAATTTCCTATACCAATAACTTTTATTTACCAATTAATTTTAATTTCATGGACAATTATTAATTAATTAAACAATTTAATTAATTAACTTAATTAATTAATTATTGATTTACTTCCCACACTATTCCCCTATAAACCCACAACCCGCTACTGAAACTAATTTACTATAAATTAATTATTTATTAATCAATTATTATTAATTACCAATTATTTTTTATTTAATTACCTATTATTAATTATTTTACAATGAATATTAATTTACATAATTAATTAATTATATTTAAATTACTTCCCACCCTATTCCCCTATAAACCCACTACCCGCTACAGATTTATATTACACAATTATTAAAAATTAGTAAAAACTTACCTTATTTTCCATTTTCTTTTGTGTATATTCTATCTAGTCGATATTATGTCTAGTCTATATTTTTGATTCGATATTTTGGCTAATATTATCGATATAACTCGATATTTTTGTAGTCTATATTATGTCTGGTTGATATTTTGTCTAGTCTATATTTTTTCCTCGATATTATGTCCAGTCTATATTTTGGATTCAATATTATGTCTGTTTACCGCTGATTTCACCCATATCAGCCTTTGTTGCCTCCGAGGTGGATGACCGAAATGTTCAGGGGCCCTCCCCCCCTAGCTTGTCTCTGGTGCAGTTTGTTGAGAAAGCTGTGCCTTTGCATGCCAGGGTACCCCAATCAGTCTATATTTGTCTGAGAGAATCCATGCGTCCAAGTCCTGTATTCTGCCCATTGCGCAGACCTGGCAATGTACAAGTGGCCAATTACCAACACCTTGAACCCTGGCGAAAATATGCCAAACTTGTGTATAAACAATATAACACTGCAAACAACACTGTACAATATACAAAAAACTGCAATGACACTTCTGAAAAAACCCAACTGTTTCGCCTTTTCATCCATTAAGGACCTATTAAAACCATCACAGGCGAATGTAGCGCTCATTACAACGTGAGTTCCAATGTCCCACCTCTTTAACGTGCTCAGCTGGGAGACCAATCTTGAAAGGCAAGGTAGCTGCTCTAATTCGAAATGAATGACTAGAAAATTGTTTCCCTGGGTGAGTGTGTCCTGATAACACCAGGCAAGACCTCATAATCCGGTCCACCTGGACTTTTGTGAGGGGCACCAGGTCTGCATGAATTAATAAATACCCTGCTGAGCTAGGGCAGATGGCTTAATAATGGCTGACCAGCCGAACTGGGCAGTATCTTCTGTCTCCCAAGGGCTGTAACACTACTTCTTTCCCTCGCCCCCGGTCAGTTTTGGATCTTCTGATGTGTATCCTTAGAGAGTTACTTATCAACTGGACATCCTGGCTGCATAAAGTGTCCCTTGACCCATCCTTTTCGACCTAGCGACTAGTTCACTGATTCTGAAGGACCCAAAAAATAAATGCCAGGCTGAATGCTGCTGCAAAGAGACTGGCCTCGAAAGGTGAATGAGTGGCCTTGTGAACAGCATATATCATGCCTTGCAATGTGTGGAATTAAATTGGTGAACTGGAGTCTGGTA
The DNA here is from genome assembly GCF_964263255.1 of Lissotriton vulgaris. Lineage (NCBI taxonomy): Eukaryota > Metazoa > Chordata > Amphibia > Caudata > Salamandridae > Lissotriton > Lissotriton vulgaris. Next base: position 718,496,307 of record NC_141700.1, on the reverse strand, counting down.
CCTTTATCTCCTCTCTAACCCATTCCTTAAGTGCAGACCAAAAGAGGAAAGTCTTGGCAGGAACATGTAACCCCATGATGACTCACAGTGGCTAAGTGGCTTGCGGTTCCAAGAGTGGCTCTTACCCTTCTCTTTTGCACACAGGACAAATACTTGTACCCTATGCTCCAGCAAGATTGTGTTCTGACCCTGCACCCCAGAGACCATCCAGAAAGTGGAGAAACAAGGATTGTATTGCCTCCTGGTCTCCGATGCAAGGGAAAGTTCATCCAGTTTCTTTAATCGCTGTTCCACCAGAGAATTTGCCAGAGGAGTGCAGGGAAAGAGGTCATCTCCGTTCTTGCTCGCGGCCATTCCTCCCGGAAATGGAGTCATTGAAAATGAGAGAGAGCGTCAGTGGCCATGTTCTTGTCTCCCTGAATGTGTCTTGCCCAGAACTCAACATTGTTCTGCAGTCAAGCCCTCACCGCATGCCTTAGCAAGCAAAGTACCAGATGGCACTTTGCTGCCTGCCCATTGATGGCCTGTATCACTGCCATGTTGTCTGACCAAAACAGAACTCTCTTGGATGCTAAAGCCTCAGGCCATAGGTGAAGGGCTGCCACTATGGGAAACAGTTCCAGTACCATGACATTTGCAGTGATTCTCTTTCTGTGCCAAGCATTCAGCCATTTCTCAGCACACCACTGACTCCCCATTATGGTGCCAAAGCCCTCTCTGCCTGTTGCATCTGTAAATAAGCACTGTTCAGGGCTGCCTGCCCATGGTGATATCCATATCATTATGCCATTGAAATCCACCAAGAATTCTGCCCACATTTTGAGGTCCTCTTTCAAACCTTTGCTCAGTCTGATCATGTGGTGTTTCCTCTTTACTTTGGCTGTGGCCCAGGCTAGACTTCTAGCAAAAACTCTGTCCACTGGGACCACGATGGCTGCGAAATTGGGTTTGGACAGTATACAGCTAGGAGGTTTTTTGAGTAATCCAGAATGACTAGGCGCACAACCTGAGTAACCGCAAAGTGAAAGGTAACATGAGGTAGTCCGTATAGGCAATGGGGCGAGCGGTAATCCCTCACAACCGCTCAAGGTTGGACCAAGGAGATCCACACAAATAACAAAAGACAACAAAGCCCCTGCACTATACAATATCAATCAATTCTTGGTAATGCTGGTGTCAGTTGAAGTGGTTGATTAAGCACATCAAAACTTTCAGTGTAAAACTTCGAGAATGAAAAGTCATCAATAGATATATAAAAGTTCAAAGAGACGTTCTGTTCTTGGTGTAGTAAATCAGTTTATTGTTCCTTTGCACAGGCCAACACGTGTTTCATCGCAGGGAACAGACTGCGAATCTTCAGGGCCTCATATGAATTGGGCGAATTAATGTTGGTCACAACCCACGGTTGGGGCGATACTTGGAATCCTATATTTGGATTTCCAAAACGTGCGTACTCGCTGTCTGCGTGATTAGTTGAATCTCAACCTCTTGTTTTCTGTGAGGGCGATGACCTGTACATGATGACCAAAATGAACACACTACCTTGACTCGAACAGAGAATGGGGGGTTTGCGAGATTAACAAGCTTATTAGTTCCCTGGTTGTGCCTGTCCCACTTGGACAGCCCCAGAAGCTTCCGCCTGGGGTGCCTCACATACCCTAGGCCCCCTTGTACTTAGCACCAACAAGGAAGTTTAGGAACTAGAATGTTCCCCCCCACTGTCTCCCGCTAACCTTGAGTCATTTTGATAACTTGTCTCAGGGCAACATATACCTGCTATGGTCTGGTGGAGAGAGTTCCCTATGTCCTTTGTCTCGACCTCAAACTTAACTTCCCAGATGCATCCGTCCTTGTTGCGTTCATGTAGCTGTCCAGTATAATGAAAAACATTAGAAAACCAACCAAGATGTGCTTAACACAAATAGAGGCCCCAACTACTCCTATTCACTGTAGGCAATATGACGTCAGAGTTGCTGTGTCGGATCTTTTAAAACAACTTACAAATGCACCTTGGCCACTGAATGACCTGGTCGTCTATGTCCTTCTGTGGGTAATATGCACAATGCTGCAAAACACATTTTACACTGATTCATTCATCTAGTGGATTAAAGCGTTCACAGAAATCTGCCTTGAACTGTTGGTGAGCACTGGCCTACCTCCTTGCGGCGGGAAGATTAAAGGGGGTGCACATAACCACATAAGTTTGTCAATCAGTGGGGGGGTGGATCACTTGTCCTGCCAACCTGGATTCCTCAGGTGTTCGGTACGTCCCTTGGTAAAAAACCCTCATGCACTCGAGATGGAGTCGTAAATAGCGGTATATCTTGATTCTCCGCTATAATGCTCGAGTGTCTGCATAATCACAGGGTTGTTTTGTATGCAGCCTCCACCCGGAGGTAGTCATCCAAGGTTATGTGCAGTAGTGTCCAGTGATTAATGAGAGGTGGTGAATTTTAAAATAACTTGCACAGCCAGAGGATAAATTTAATGTTCTGGATTCGAGTTAGTAATGGTGAAAATATTCTTGGTATGCGTTTAGAGAATTACTAGGGTTCTCTACGCTACCTATTTTCTTGGTTAAAAGGTCGACATGTTTCAGCCCTTGTTTGTCAAAATGATCGTTGGGCTTTCTTCAGGACCGGGGTGTAAGGGTGAGAAGGCGACAAATTAATCCCTTCTTTGTTGGAGTCAATTGTGCCTATGAAATAAAAAGTGTGCCACCTTGGGGGAAGGTTTTGGGGACATGTTTTACATACATATTAAATAAACTGCCAGCTCTGTGCTAGGAGTGAATTAAATCGCCGTACAATGCTTAGCCATTATCCTATCTAGAGTAACCACATACCCAAGCCCTACCTTTTATTGTAATCAAAAAAATTATTTTTACCGTTTCTAGTATTTACAATTGCGAGTTTAGTTTGGAACCATTATCCCTCATTCATTAGGTGTAGTTCCTCATAAATCACAAGGCATTCAAAATTGTATTTCAAAAGAAAATGCCCATATTCGACATTGTTTTATCACAACCAATAGGCATTATCTCCTATTGTGCTTTCACAAGTATGCCCCTTACTGGCAACTATTCATCTATGTACACATACAGAGCATTATATAAAGGATATTAGCCAAAATCTTTAAATATTTTGCTGCTCGATATTAGCCTGTGTGATATTTTTTGAAACCCGTTTTTGTGCCCAAACACATTGGCCCTTATTTATGAGGCCTTGCGCCAGTTTTTCGCCAGCGGCGTAAAATATGCGCCTTGTTGCGCCATATTTAAAAAGTGACGCATCTAGGTAGATGCGTCACTTTTTAAACCCCTGCGCCACATTATACCTGAGTCAGGTATAATGTATGCAGAGGGGGCGTTCCCCCGGAAAAAGCCTCGTAATAGTGACGCAGTGAAATCTATGAGATTTCACTGCGTCACTTTTAGGATGCTGTTGCGTCAAAATCTTGTGCCTGCCTCACAGCAGGCGTAAGACTGACGCAGGCCCTTTCACATGGGGCTTGCCCCATGTGAAAGGGCGCATTGCTGGAGTTGCGTCACTTTTGTGACACACTCCAGCAATGCGTCACTTTTGCGCTCACAGATACGTCAGAAATACTGACGTATCTGTAAGTCCTTGCGACATGATGCGTCATACATTAAATATGACGCATCATTGGTGTCGCAAGGAGTGCGCAGTGAAAAGTGACGCATCGCTGTTTTCACGCAGCGATGCGTCACTTTTCATAAATGAGGCCCATTATTTTAGAGCGCTTAGTCTAGCATGCAGTACACATACCTCTGCACGTGTTATTACGTGCTTCCACGGGTACCCAGGGAGTCTGTAGGGAGGTCTTTTCTAAAATTTAAGAGGGAGGCAGGGGTTGGTAAATAAAGAGGGATACCGGTACTTATCTGTTCTATTTGAAGCGTTTCCCTTAAAAAGTTAATAAAAGGAGCCGAGCGCTTGTGCTCTAGGCTCACTAACCCACTGTACATCTGGTGTCTGTGTCGCAATTCTTATGAGTATGTGGGCCTAGGGCCCCACGACTCAACAATGCCATCATGTACCGCGCACACATTGCACAGGTTGCACAGATCGTGAGTATCCTTATTATGAAATAGCTTGGCTCCAGTCCTGTGTTTTACATCCCAGGCAGCTAAGGAGGATGGTGCCCTTGTTACGTATTGCGTAGCAGCTGGCCGCAAACCCACGCAGCCGCTGTTGGCGGCCGGGATACTCACAACAAGCCAGGAAATGGTGCTTTGAGGAAATATCCTGCTGGGGTCACGCGGGCTGAAGTACTGCTACTGGCAGGGGAACCACTGAGGGGGCAGTGCCATGCAGCATCTCAAGGGTGCCATGGCCGCAGGCCCCCCTGTAGTCCAGTACCGGAGTGCCCGCCAGTACTCTCTCGAGCCCACTCTCTATCCTACTGTCTTAGGCGGTCGCTTGCATCTCCCGCTGACCCGCTCGTGGCCTGTGCGTGCGGACCAGTGGTCGGGTGTGACGTTGAGTAACAATCATAAATTTGAACTGCCCCAGTCTTTCGTAGCTGCTGGGGCGGTGCACAGACATGCCTAAAGCAAAACAAGAGGGCCCAGTCCATCCCTTGGCCCCCTCGTGCTTGACATGCAGTCAGGTGTAAAGCTGCGCACCTGATCGATTTTTCCTGCCACCCCAGCATTGCCACAAGTATCCGGGGCATGGTCAGCCATGACCAGGGCCCGGAGAGAGGCCCGTTTAATCCCGTAACCATCCAAGTCCCCCTCTTAGAATATGCTACACGCCCTAGGCAGCGCCACCCCTCAGGCTGATGCAGCATGCTAGTGGGCCGACACTTAGGTCACCCCCGGAAAGGACGTGCTCCGCAGCTCCACACCGCTCAACCTGGCCCCTAAGCAAGCCAATGTCTTAACCTTACCTGCAGCACCTTAGACCCCAGTCTTGCCCTTTTCGGGGGTCAAACCTGCACCATAGCCATTTACAGAGATTGAGCTCACTAGCACTACTCCTGACATGCTGCCAGAGGGCCAGAGGCACACCTGTATATGGCCTACAAGACAGGTGGGGGAGGGCAAGCACGAGGACCTAACACTAGCGACTCGGTGAGCCCAACAATAAAACCACCCCCAAGGGCTGGCTTGACCCCTGGGAAAACCTTCTGGGTAGATGTCATGTGGACAGGACTTGTGGGAGGAGCTGGTGTAAAGCCCCCACCATGCATCTTGAGATTATGGCTGGCCAAATATCTCCCACAGCCTTGTAACATAATGCCTCCCAGTGGAGTATTTTCGCATATCTTGGCTGGTGTCCCAAGAGGCCAGGGAGGGGGGTGTAATTTAAAAAAATAGGAGCTCAGAATTGGTGCCACCCCTGTATCCCCAACCCCGAGCCATGGTGCTGCTTCCTTGTGGCCCATGTGCTTGTAACAGGTGCAGAACTGTGGCTGTGGGGGAAATTGTCCCATCTGCAAGAGACTGTGGACACCAAGAAGAAAAAAGGGGGGGGGGGGGCACAGGCCAACTTACCTCCAACTCACCTGACTTAACCTGAGCTCCTGCCTTACAATGCCCAATGCGACCCCCGAAGGATGGCGTGTCCAGAGCCAAAGAGGGCACCGGATGGAGGGGGCAAGTATAAGTATCCCAGCCCTGCCCTCCTTGTGCAAGAAATGATGTGGCATGCGTGCCAGACTTGGGAGCTCCTCCCAGGGGTCCCCTTGGCTCGAGGTGGGCGGCGGTGTGCCTAATCAGGCACTAAGGTGGCCTCCCTTTTGAGGTGGCCCACTGCGTGAGCTGCAGGTGCAGTCTCTTTTCCAGCAAGTGTTTCCTGGGAGCGTTTCCTGTTACAGTTATTTCCCGTCAGACGACCAGAAGCAGGTAGGAGATCTTCGTTCTCTCTGCCTGGAGCTTTCTCGAGTAATGTCAGATTGGTGCAGGAATTCTGGAAGGAAAACCTGCCAGTTCAGGTGTTTTTTTTCTCTATGTGAATAGAAATGGAGTGTTTAGTTATTATTTGAAGTTCTATAAACATATCAGGTGCAGTATTTCTACCAGGCTTAAGAATATTGGAGATATATAAACAATAGTATGCTCATGTGATTGTGAAAATGAACCTCCCAGGCTTAACTTTTCGAACATTCTGGGATAAATTCGGAGAGAGACCCATATACTAAGCTTCCTGAAATTCTTTTACTGTGGAACATTGCTTCTGTTCTTCTATAAGATAAAGGGCTGCCATTAATATACAGAATGTTATAGGACAAGAGCATGCCTTTCTCTTCTTACAGGTAACCAAATACCACAGGTCAAATACATATGTGCCAATTAAAATGCTGTAATTTTGGTTTATAATACATTTGCTCACGTGTTGGATCATCTATTTTAGGTCTCCCTCCCCGCTGTACCCTCCCTAATACCCTTCCCTTCATCTGGCCCTTCTGATCCTCTGTGTTTTAGAAATCAGAGTCAGACCTGCCTGGAGGTGCGCCTCTGGAGGGTTCTGCTCCTGAGGAACATATCTGGCCTTGACAGTCCCCCACCAAGCCCCCGTAGACACCAGGGTGGTTGCAGTGCTCCAGGCCTGGGCCTATCCCGGCCTCTGGGCCACCACAGGCATGTTGGTGCATGAGCCATGCACAAAGGGGATCAGGCCCACTAGAAGCAGAGTGGGTGGGCACAGAGGGAAACCACCACCACCTGTGCTCCTGACTCACATAGATGGTGGCTAATTGTGGGCCACCGTCGCAGTCATCCGCCACCAGTGCAGGCCTCTACTCAGATCGAATCAGGCCGCTCCAGGTGTGCATATAAGATGGCCACCGTCACTCCTCTCCCCATCACTACCAGCATTCCTGCAGCGTCTCACCAGGTATGGGGAAGGTTTTCGCTCTCATCACCAGGATCTTGGCCCAGGAAGAAACTGCAGAGGAACAACCTCAATGCCAATAATGGGTCATGACGGGGAGATTGGGAGCTAGATGTGAGGAACTCAGGAGAGAAGTATCTTGCTGGGTCACCACCCTGGCCACACCCCCTACTGATCCTCTTGTACTGGTGTATGTGATATTTATAAATTGCAGAACTAGTCTTGAGGCAGTAAAGTACCAATACTTTGCAATTGCTTGTTCTCATGAACACCTGTTTAAGATGTATATGGTACAGATGAGTTTTCTACGCACCTACATCCCCTTGTTATTTGTTGCCACCATCTATAGTACTAGAGCCATATTTACAATTACCTGCCCACTGTTGACAGCAGCATGCTGAGCAGAACTTGTGAAAATCACCATAGTCAGATACTTGATCAATTCAGCACGGGTCTTTAGAGAGGATGGCACTCCTGAAAGAATACCAGAAAAAATGTTATGAAGACACACAAGATATTTACCTGTGTCAGATCCTGTGCCTCATGGGCCATTGGTAGGTAGGCCTGCAGTTGTTTGGTTGAAATAATATATCTGTGGGATATTTAATTTTGGCAAAGTTTCTACATAGTTACAATAAGGTGCTACAATCCAATGTCATTGACAGTATTGTTGAAAGTGCTTTCTGAATTCTAGTACACTGAAAAATGGCACAGAATTATAGATAAGCTTGAGTTATAAAACTAAATTTTGCATTTTAACAGGATTTAAAGCATGCAGAAAATGAATTCCAAACCGTGTTAGAAACTTTTCTTTCTTAACTGCGGAAGGCACTTCAAGCATGAAAATTCTGAAAACTTTTAATTTCACAACCCGTCTCAAAGTATTGTGGTTAGGATATCAAGCAATCAAGGATATTAAGGAGCGGTGTGGTGAAGCGGCCAGAGGGGGCTGACTCCATAGTACGGGGCTCCTGGTTCGCTCTCAGCACTGATGGCAGCTCAGTTCATCATCATGTGACTCTAGGCAATAACTAACTTAATCTCCCAGACGACCCCCAGTGCCTTGAGACCATTAGGAGTCATTAGCTTGCACTTTACAAATACCAGATTATTATTAAGCCAAAACCAGTGAGAAAAATGTGAATGGAGACGATAAACAAAAACACTTGGCAATAAGTTCAAGCAATCTTACCAGAGGATTGTCTTTCCAGGAAGCCTTCTTTGAAGATCTCCTTCACCCATGCTTGAAGCTCTGGGTCCTTCTGGATGCTCTCGTCACCCTTATAGTAGCAGTCCACAATTCCAGACACATAGCTAAGAAAAAGAGAACATAGAGTACAGTCAATAGGTAAAAGGCCACATGGAATACTTCCAAATCAAGAGAGATCAAGCTCTACTTCTTAATACAGAGAAAGTAAGTGTTGTTCATCTAACATTTGTTAGTGTTCTGTTTATAAGTCAACTGTATAATAATAATATGAAATATGTCTCCTACTGAGATTACAGATGTTAGGTTCACCAGACAACCATATCTGATTGCCTTTACAAAAAGTAAGTTTTTTTTAATACAGTCTGTTTTCCTCCAATTAATCATGGCTACATTTAAAACTAAGTTTATTGTTTTTGAAAGGTTTAAAAGTTGGCAGTGGTTCCCATGGACCACTGCTCATTCTTGAACAAGCCTTATTTTACATTCGCAAAGGGGAGTGGGACCATTTGGGCCACTTTCCCCTTTGTGAAGGACTCCCCACCTCAAGTAAGGAGTCTGCAGTTTTAAATTGTTTTTCAACTGGATTTCAAACATCTCATTCCAACTGAGTATTTAAAATGGACACCTACAACACACACCTTCCGAACAGTGAATCAGTATGGGATCGTAAATCTATTGTAGGAGTCAATAAAAGTTTACTGACTCCTAAAATGTGACTGAACTCAGGTTCTGAGTATTTGCGATTGTAAAATAGGTTTGTAAATCTTGCCCCAATTTCCCCAGCGGTGTACACGCTCATCACACCTCCATTCATTCAATAAAGCAGTGTTAATATGGATTCTCTACAGGTATACTCGATCGAGAGCAGACACTTAGGGCAATATGTACAAAGCCATTTCGCATTTACAAATAGTGTGAATCACTATTTCAGCCCACTAGGAAATGCAAAATGGTTTTCCTGTATGTATGAAAGGCATTTTCGATGGTCCAATTTGAGAATTCCATCATGTAGAAATCGCGTTGTTAGCATTTTGAAATTTGAAATAAAAAATCGGTATTACCAAATAGTGAATCACCAACACTATATACAAACGATTTACTAATTGTGATTAGTCGCAAAATGGCCATTTAAGAAAGGCAAATACCATCAACGTGTAAACGGTGGTAATGAGGTGCAGAGGATAAAAAGTCACCCAAAATGCATCTGGCTCTTCCAGAATGGCAGGTCTGTATGTCTTGGCAAGTAGGATGAGGATTTTGGATGGTAGGCAGAGAAGGAGGAGGAGAAAGGAGATGTTATTGAGGCTCAGGGGCCCCCTGTTTGAGCAGAATGAGGAGATTTATGAGAAGTATAGACTGAGTAGGGAAGCAATTTTACATATAGTGTCTAAGTTATATCCTCATCTACAAACCCCAACAGTTAGCAGCAATGCAATCCCACCAAATGTACAAATAATGTGGTGTCCACACCTTTTAGCTTTTGGCAGTTACCAGCGATTTATAGCAGTGGCAAGAGGAGTATCACTAAGTGCATTTTCTAGATTCTTTAATAGGTTTATGAACATCGTGATTGGCAAAGTGAAACAATATGTGTTTTTCAAACACTCACTGCTTTATCGGGTAGCACTGTTTCCAAACCTCATTGGTTTGTTGATGGCACACATATTGCCATATGTCCACCACTCTGCAAATGAATGTAATTATAGAAACAGCAAAATTACCCATTCACTCAATGTAAACATTCTGTGTGATGTCTCATGCATCATAACTGAGCTTGTAGCCAGATTCCCAGGCAGCACGCATGACTCCTTTTTGTTATAGCACAGTTGAATAAATAACTTACGGTGAGTTTGGTGATTTTTATTTTAGCTAGTAAGAGGATTGCAAACTCAATTCATACAGTGCTCAAAATTATGCTTGGCAAATAATCAAATTATTTCTCCTTCTCATACTATTTAGGGAGACAGTGCATATGCCTTGCACCCTTGGAACCTGAAATCATACTTGCATTCAAGGCCCATAAATGAAAGACAGTACAACAGGGCACATAAAACAAAGCGATCAATAATTGAACAGACTTTTGAAATTCTCAAATCATGTTTTACATGCCTACACATGACTGGTGGAGCACTATCTACAGACCAGAGACCTGATGCAAAAACATTGCCACATGTGCCATTCTTCACAACATAGCCATGAGGAAGGATCTACACAATACCAGCATAGAGCCAGAATAAGACTCAGAGGAGGGGACACAATCGGCAGAACACAAACAACTATTTTTAAGGTAAGAAAAATGACTGTATCTAAGAAATAGCCAACACACATAATGGTAGGTTTTTACATTACTGAAATAGTACATTTTATTTATGTTGTAACAATGTATTGTTATTGTGTATCATCAACTGTATCTTTATAGAATGTCACTGTTTAACTCCTTTGCTGCGTCGAACGTTCAGCACCCAGTGCTGAACGTTCGAATAACGAGCGCTGGCCTGTCGGCCAACGGTCGTGAGCAGCACTGGCAAGGTAGTGCTCGCGACGACCGTTGGCCGACGGCAGCGTTTAAGGGGTTAAACAAAGCAACAAAGTTTGAAAAAAACAAACACACTTGTATATTGCATCAGAGTGTATACAAAAGCCACATTTTACGACCTGTGGTGTTGGTCAACTCAGCAGGACTTGGCTGTGGAATTGGGGAATATATCTGTTGCAGATGTGTGTCAGGGTATTTGCCTTGTACAGCATCCACCAGGCAAAGATATGCCACTGAGGCTACAGCTGTCTTCTCTTTCAGATGGTGGTAAAATGTTAGGGACAGGCGCTGTCACTTGGACCAGCCAGCATGCAACAGTTTAGCAGAAGTGCCCCATGCCATTTTGGATGTTCACGGTTCTCCTGGCAAGAGCGGTGGTGGCTACTGGAAATCGATTGATTGATTTTGTAAATGCGTCATAGCATATCATGTGCTGCTTGTGCCTGGGGCTTTGCATATGTCATTGCTTCTCCGTGGCAGAAATCGCTTGACCTTCCTGCAATTGCAGCATTGAACGTGACATGCTTTGCAATTGCTTCATCAGCTTTAGTGGTTTCAGACATGTTCTGGGTGTCATCTGTGCTATTGTATGTACAGAGGTATAAATAAATGGCTACAAAGTTTGCGTACTATTTGTGAAAATGTGATTTATGTGTTTTTTAAATGAATATTATATATAGCTATGTGTAGTTTATTCATCAACACACAGTACACCATATCACTTGTACTACAACCCCCATAATGCATTGCTAAATTGCAGCAAACATCTACATGGAATTTTGTTAGCTAAGATGTTATTCTTGAATACTAACAAACAATATATTATGGGAAAATATACACAAGAAAATAGTTTACCTGCAGGATTGAAGGTGTCAATGTCTGCCACTGCCACAGCACTTTCAGGTTTAAGTGTCCCCTCGATAAATGATTCTATTGGAGAGGGAGGAGGATGTTTATACAAGCTACCACCTGTGCTACGAGTCTTAGTCACTCTGCTGGTCACCTTCTCTTTGGTAAGAGATCTTATGTCATTCCAGCGTTTCTTTTTTTCAGGTATGATCCTCTGGGCGACGCCAAGAGAGTTCACTTTTTCCAGGATGCTGTTCCAAAAGTTTGTTTTTCTGGGCCTCAGGTACAGAAAATTATGCTTTGCCATACAACTTGGAATGTGTGGCACACATGGACCAGCTAACAGCTCCAGCACCTTATCAGAAAATGCAACTTTCCACTTCCTGCCGCAAGGTCCTATTCCACATCATCCTTAGCCATAGAGTTGTAGGGAAATTGCAATGTCAGTGACTGAATTGCTAAAAATGGAATACTCTCTTACGTACATCTCAATTTCCGAATAGCGATTCGTATCAAAATGCTATTTGGTAACCGCAAACAGTAACTTTCATAAATATGGCCCTTAGTCTCTAGATTAGATGGACTGGGTCAACTTACTCAAACCCTCTTGAATGTACTCTTATTATAGATGGGTAATTAAGTACAATCTCTGGTCTTGCTTCATTCTCCAAAGTACTCTCCCATTCAAGCTTGATACAGGGGGCTTATGAGGAATTCAATGGAGGCCCAGAATATTAGGCCCATGCGGGTAGGTTTAAGCTGCACATTGATTCCTCTGAGAATAAGGAGCAACAGGTACATCATAAGACTGATACAATGCTACTACCTTAACCACCAGCTCAAAGTGGCCCTATTCAAATTCCAACCTTCACGTTCCCCACTCAGCATTGTATCACACTTCCAACATCCTGTCATCCTCGTCCCACAATAAGAACCTACTGACATTCCCTCCATTACTCCAATTGTATGCACAATCTCTAGATGCTACTCTAGAGGTGACCCAGGCTTATTTCCATGGTACAAGCACACGTTGTTCAAGTGCACTGGGCGCAAAGCCACTAGTTGGTTCGGAAATCAAGCAACAATGATCTTGCCAGAATGACGCCCAATAAACAGAGTTCACCTGTCCTTTCTGATAGTCTGCCTTTCCTGACAGAATGTGAACAGGTACAGGGCTGGACTGGGAAATAAAACAGCCCTAGCAAAAAAGATCAAATATGCCTCTCTCATTGCTTTCTCATTCCTCTCTCACCTGTGCCTGCTGCAATAAAACCCGGGAAACTGGAGCATATTTCTGAAGGCCCACCAGGAGAGGTCACTTCTCAAAAACCTGTCTCCAGTAGCTCCAACCCATGAGGAAATGACCAATGGGTTAAATGACCAGTCTGGCCTTGCACGAATAAAAGACTTCTGATGGGGTTCTGTGGACCATTTAAAGAAAGTTCTGAACTGAAATGTTGCATCTTTCCTAAGACCTTGGCTTTCACCCAACATGTACATTTATCAGTAGGGAACAGGAAACACCATATTCTGTTGCAGAAATATGCTAGCAACTTTCCCTTCATTCACCAGTTGTAAATCAACAGAAGATTTTAACTCCAAGTTTGTATTAAAACAGGAGCTATTTCTCAAGTCCCCAGTCTGCATCCAGCAGACAAAAGTTTTCAAACTGTAAGCATGTTAATGCTTGTTTTTTTAACTTCCCCAAATAAAGGCATCCACAGGACAGAGTAGGAGCTGTAGCAGGGAGTTTTTGCGAAGACATAGGCCACTCCCACTTCTCCCTAGAGAATGATGAACAGTGATGGAGAATGTTGAAAACAAAGATGGTTTGATGTGCAAGGAGAGAAGACATGACACAAACAAAAATAGATGTCACTTTTAAGCTTCTATGCAAATCCTTATGTCTTTGTTCTGCGTGTGAGACTGTTCACGACCTGCATCCAGCATTTGAGGTGGCACTCACTTCACCCAGCCCTTACAGGACTTGGAGTGCTTCATGAAACTATGTCAGATGAGCAAGCAGGCCTTTGCTAGGCTAATGCCTTGGTTGAACTTAAATTTGGCACCTGTCTTGGTCCTTCTCAGTACTCCATTCCATGGTGCTGATGTTAATAATCTCATTGGGAGAGCACATTTGTTTTCGGCTGTGGAGAGCGTGCACCTTGCTCTCTGCTTCACTCTAAACAAGAGTGTGTTTTCATATTTTTTACTCAGCAAACATGACAACCATATATGTTCCCTGAGTGACACTTCCATGGTGATAACTTGGAGTCACCTGAGCATCGCTCTAAGGTAAAGATACAGCTCTTAAGTGTAGCACTCCTGAAAAGAAACTGACCTTTCACAGGACTGACACTGGCAGCAAAAAGGTTGTATAAAGGGCAAGCCCTTTTTGCTTACTGGCTGCTCCTGGTGAAAGATCTAACTAGACTCCCACAACCAAGCCTTTTACTTTTCACATGTGACGTAGGACATAAATGGTGAATACATGTTTACTCTGCGTGGCTGTAGTAGTGTGAGCTTCAATTGCATGTATGGTGCTTGACTATATGGGGACAGGAGTCTATTTTTAAATGCATGTATATAGATAACTCACAAAATGGTGACTGCATGTCAGCCTGCTGAGGTTTTATTTTGAGTGTATTCTAGATATCTCTTGACCAACGTTTGAACTGAGCAAGGCCCATATTCCTGGAGCACTGGTGTAACCTAAATGATGCCCCCCTGTAGAATGTGAAAAGGGGACCCTGAATCTCCTATATCTCACAGCTGTATAATTGACTTTTGGTGGAATGGGAATCCTTTGATGGGTGTGGGGGTCCCTGAGGGATTGGGTGCCTCCTCTCCATGCCAAAGGGCCGAAGGGGGCTGTGTTACTCCCAGGGCTGGAGAGTGTAGTGACTGTCCATTCTAGTTTTAACTATATCAAATACAGAGTGTCATCCAATAAAGCCAAAAGAGACTGGGTAGTTCAACACTCTAAACATAAAAAGGATCCCTTTTGTGCTGAGAATTTCTAGATCAGCCAATGGTCTAGCAAAATGCACATTGTAAGATGTATATCGGAAAATTTATTCATCTAAAAGAACATCTAATAAACATGCATGATCCTGTTCAAAGTGATTTATTATAAAATGTATATACCAATATATTAATAAAATCATTGTTTCACATTTAATGCATAGTAAAAACGAGAGTAAAAATATTATCATTGTCCTTATTCAGTGAAGCATCCACTTAATTGAGTATCAATCCAATCCAAGTTCTAGTTCAAATAAAAACATTTAAAAACATTAACATCAAACTTTTCTTGTTCTTCATGTGTAATAAAAAAAATGTCTTCCTTATGTTTCTGTTCTATCAATGTTCTACCAAAGGAGCCTTCCTTTTACCCATCCTTATGGCGGACCTATGCTCATTTAGTCTCTTTCTCAAATCTTTGCCAGTATCACCTACATACCATTTCTGACAAGGGCAGATAATAAGAAGATAATAAGATACATTACGTTTATTGTCTTGCAATTTACTAGGTCATTTATCCAGTGGTACACTCTGTTTTGTTCTATCTTATTCTGCTTAATGACAGAACTACAGTTAACACATGAACCATATGGAAAAAATCCTGGTATTTTAGTTCCATCTACAATACTGCTCTGATTTTTTCTTTTCTGTTCTTTATACGTATGTACAAGATGGTTTCGTACTTTTTTGTTTCTTCTATAAGCAAATATTGGTTTCTGAAGGGGTTCGCTGCCTGGAGTATTTAGAATAGACCAGATCCTTTTCACTAAATTCTTTACCTTATTACTTATTCTAGTATAGTTAATGACCATCACAATCTTCTGATTCTCCCCCTTATTATTTTTATCTCTTTCTTTAAACAGACTCACAATTGTAATATGTGGCCCTCTTATATGTGTTTCAAATCTATCTTTCAGGATAACCATGCCAGTAATTTATCTTGTGGAATCTTAGCATAATACTCAAAATCCTTCATGTCAGTACAATTTCGACGAATACGGAGAAATTGACTGAAAGGTATGCTGTCTTTCTGGCACTTCGGGTGGCTACTCGTGTGATGTGACAATGTGCATCTGTCCAAGGGTTTGGAATATAACTCAACCAGTAGCCTCCCTTCTTTTTCTTTTAAATTAATAGGTGATAGTGGTGTACATGGATTTGCTGTCCAAAGTCACCATTCACTCCCTAGCAGGAACAAACTCAATACCTTTGATTTTCTGGATCATAGCAGTTGTGTCTTTAATGTAGGAAGGGAGCTGCTTAACTTTAGGTCTAAGGAAACAATCCTCGTACTTACTGAGGGGTTCAGACAAAGGGTTTACATTAGATACAATTGGTCTCATAGGTGGATCGCTAAGGCGTTTTTGTACCTTAGGGAGGCAATACAGTGCTGGTATCACTGGGTGCTCCTTGTGAAGAAACTTATATTCATCCTCGCATATAATGTTCTTTTAGACAAATACATTTTCTGATATACCCCTGACACAGTGCATTGTGCTAGACCATTGGTTGATATAGAAATCCTCATCACAAAAAGTATCCTTTTTATGTTTAGTGCATTCTAGTTTTAAAACAGCCCCACAGCATCTTCGTATTTTCCCTTCCCCGAAAGTGTAATTGCAGAAATAATTGTGTAGTGATTTGTGCTAGTGTGTATAATAAAATCTTTAAAATGAGATTTATGGCTCCTTCTACTTTGATTGGAGACTTTTTTGTCCAAACTAGTATGATGGAGCTGTGGGGTGGGGAAAAATGCAACTAGACAGCTCAAACATGATAAAATGGCAAAGAAGGGAGGGAGGGCTAGTGAGCAGAATTGAGGTCATGGAGAAAGGAGTGGTGAAGTAATCGAAGGAAGATGTGAGAAAAAGATGGATGTGTGGTCAAATTCTTTTGGCCACATGATGTTCAGAATTTACCTTATAGAAGACATTAATGGGCCATGGGCTCATTTGTCTTACTCACTCAGTGCTAATAGGGATTTTATTCACTAGGTGGGGTATTTTAGATTTCTGGTTACTCCTTTGTCCAACTACACCACCAAAAGCAGACGAGATGCAAATCAGAACAGCAAATTGGAACCTATATTTGTGTCTGCCAGTCAGGTATCAAAAATAAGTACAAAGTCAAGGTCTTTGTCTCAGGTTACCTTTAACCACAATGAAGGTTTACATCAATCTACATGGGTATCTTTTAAGGTCGTACGACAGCTGCCTCCCTTTAGCAAGTCACAGAGAGTTTTACCAATGAAGATTTTTTTTTAGTTACTTGCGTTTATTTATAAAGCTCAAACACGCTCATTTACAGAGTATTTTGGCTCAAATGAACTACTTCCTCCAGTTCAGCAATGCTCCAGTATTATGCGTAAGTAGTAAAGGGCCAGGATTTTAACATTTTACTGAATTCAAAATCATTTTATTGAACATGGATATGAAGAGTTAGTGAAAGCCAGAGTGCTGGTCCTTAAACATGGAGTGATCTGCCTCTCCATTTGGGCAATTCACAATTTAGAACAAGAAAAGTGGGCTAAATATAAGATTTCAATAGACGAGTAAGTGAGTAAAACAGTGGCACATAGCCCAAAATCTGTTCTATGCATCAGACAGGCAACCTTAAACTGTGTACGTGTCTCCACAGGCAACCAATACAAATATTCCATATGGGGTGATATCTTTGGGGACTATCCAAACCGTTTTCCGGGAAACTAGGAAACACTGAATTCCCATAACACGTTATCCAGCATAGACTTGTTGAAGGAGTTGGGTTTAAAAAATCTATGAGAAAATGAAATCTATGAATATATTTGCCTACGTTGTGTCAGCTGACAGATTCAAGATTGTATCACAGCCAAAACCTGCAAATTCAGCAAGAGATTGTTAATAAGTTTAATGGAAAGATTAAAGGTAATTTTCACAAGTGTGGGACAATGGCCCATTGCTTTGTGCCAGAGTTGATTCCCATATATCTGTCCTACTGATAATCAACAATATGTTTATCTCGCTAGAATCATCTATTTGTTATCATTTCTAGCGCAGAGGCCACATTGGAAATATTCTCAACTAAAATGCCTGAGAAAATTCATTGCATGCCCTCTGCATAAAAGTAGGTCTTGGTTCCATATTCTTAAAGTAAACATGCATATGGATTTAAATATGAATTTAAAAAGTGAAGGGCATATAGTCTGTCCTTGTGCCACCCTATGAGCAGAGGTTTTAAAGGCAATCAATAATTCTCTGGATAAGTTCTGTTAGATGAAAAGGAAATAACCCATCGTAGAATAGTCCCACGGATTCCTAGACTTCTAAGACTTAGAAGAATAGTATGATCAAGCATGACAAAAGCAGAGGACGTGTCCAAAAGAATTACAACCACTTCCATCCCCCTCGCCAGAATCCACAATTTGCTGTGCTTTGTCACTACAGCGCAACTGCTTTCAAGAGTATTGCTTGAGGTGTACTGCAAGTGAGTGCTGACTAGAAGAGGTGAATTACAGCCCAGTGACTCCAATTGAGGAGGTTGTGCAGAGATATTCAAGAATGCAATCTGCCACAACAAATGGCTGTGGTGAGGTCTTTTCTGTTCTGTCACAGCCAGTATTTGGCCCTAGTTGCCTCCACTTGACCTCAGGCTCACTTACGCTCATCACATCCAAAACTATGTAGAAGCAGCAACAATAATCACACTTTAAGATCCACTTCATGGACCCTCTATGCTGCATACCACAATGTCTTTGACAGTGTGTATGATCTGTGGATGCAAGAAATCTTGACTGTTTGAAAGGTCCCATGACAATGGCCATAAAGTGTGGCTCCCTAACCACATTTCTGTAATACTACAGATTTAAGAATTAAGCCAGATTTCAGGTTAATCTTGGCCCCCACCACCTCCAGCAGTTTTGAAGCACTACGTAATGCATAACAACAGCTGCATTTGACCCATAGGCCTAGTAATCCTAGTATTTGGGCACTGCTAACCATCTGTAGCCACCCCTCGCCCTCGTTATACTTCTTCATTGAGACTATCTCTCATCTCCTCTGTTCATGGCCAGCAAATGGTTTACCAGGTGGACTTGCCATTGTTTGGGTGAGAGGCAAGGGTTCAGGCAGTGTTATAGAAGTTAAGAATAAGGGAGAAAATTGACCATGAACTTGCTGTGAAAACTATGGTGAGCAGACACTTCTCTTTCACCAATAAACCTCCCTTACATCCAGTATGACTGCGCTCTGTCCTGCCTCACCATCCTCTTCAGGCACATGTGCGAGCGGCATCAGATGAGGGCTGTGAGAACACCCAACGGAATCTGCTAAATATTTGTCAAGAGTGTTCTATCCACTGGAATTGTTTTGAGTGGAGAGCTCAGATAGTTGTGTTAAAGTGATTGTCTTACTTCATGAAAATCCTGTTAACGTGATATCATCTCATGTTTCTTTTTTTGTATGTTTTATTTTGTGTGCAATATTAAAGTATAAAACAAGTTCAATATTAAAGTTCCCTAGCAACTCTATTAGTCTTTTGGGAGATGTATTTTATAGTTTGATAGTCCACTGATGAGGGTTATACCAGTTGTTAACGGCCCTGAACCCCAATGTAGGTCGGAGACACAGGTGAGGCACTATGAGGTACAGGGTTTGTAACAATGGGTATAGCATAAGGGCTATAAGACTCTTGCAGCATTCAACCCTCAATGGGTGGAATTTTCGAATAATAAACAGGGAGTAACAGAAACACATTAGAATTCTGGAACGGAAGCCACTATTGACTTTGAGCTACTCCACTACCTTTAATGGAGCACTTAACACTCCAGTGCTCTAATAACAAAACGAAATCCAATTTCATTTTACCTCTAGCAGTAAAGAGAAATCAAAAAGAAACTTGATGAGTGCTCTACAATGAATCTGATTGGAAAAATAACAATAATAAATAAAAACATTCAACCTTGCCAGCCAAGTAAGAAACACAAAATCACCCTCATTATTTCCATCCAGGTTAAAATAGCACAGACTAAGGATCAGTTCTGGAAATTGAATAGCTCATGGAAATAGGTGTAGAATTTGCAGCATTAATGCTGTTGTGCTCAAAGTTGTACAACACACAATTGAAGTTCATAAAGAAATAGCCAGACAATTAAGATTCCTAACCATAAAAGAATGATGCCTATGCATTTCCGTAAAGTCATTTGTGGAGTTCAGTATCCAGCTTTCCTTTAATTGTAGTTGTGAGAGAGAGGACCATTAGTTGAGGTGGATGATAGCCTCCTACAAGTAAAAATGTCACTATTCTTGTTAGGTCCCAATAGAAATACCATTTCAATTTATAAAAAAATAAAGAATCTTTTAATGAACAAAATAACACCAAAACAACAGAAATGCAATGAGTAGAAGCAAAGAGATGAATTTTCAATGTGGAGCAGCAAAGCAATCAATTTTCAAAGTTTTAGATAAAGAAAATAGTGTCAAAAAGCACAAAGGGCCAACTACAGGCAGGGTCATGTTAGATTGGGGTAGAGTCACCGGGTGAGTACAGAAACTGGGTTTGTCCTGGTCAACAGTTATCTTCTTTGCTTAGAACCAGATCTGGACATTGATGGATTTGTCAGTGCGAAGGCAGGAGGCGGAAGCTGGAGCAAGGTTCGATGACACCAGATTGCATCAACACGATTTCCCGATGTGGTGGTCAACAGCAGTGGGAGAAGTTTGGGTTTCCATGCCATGGAGATCTTCAGTGTTAATAGAATCCTCATCGAAGGGTGCGTTGAGTAAGCTACAGGATGGAGTCAAAATGCCCTAACTAATCCTAATGTAGAAGGGAGAACCTTGTGGGAGCTATGGAGAAATCAGGCCCACCTGCGCTGCACATTCAGCAGATCAGCTTGTCATGTTGGTCCCAGCCTTCTGTCAATTCACCAAATAAAGCATTGAAAACATTTCTGAGCTCCAGCTTTTTGGGTTAGACAGGAGACGTCCGCACTGATGCCAGCCAAGAGTACCAGGACCTCAATTACAGCACTTGGGAGTCAGGACTCACTTCAACTGAAGCCACCAGCAATATCCAGTTTAAAACTGGTCCGCTAGACTCCTTCAGGGAAATGGGCTTCTTGCAGCTTTTGTGTCCCTGTAGCTCAATAGGAGGAAAGCCAACTAAGCCCTTTGCTTTCCCCTCACAGGTCACAACAGCAGATACAGTCCTTTCTCCCACAGGTCCAATAGTTTTCTGAAGAGTGTGCCCAGGGGTGCCAAATTTCCGCCAGGCACGATTCTGGCCTCTCCATGACTAATAGGGATAAAGTTCCCATGGGTAACCCTACCTACATTTGCAGCAGTGCTTGTGTGCCCAACTGCAAATAATCCCACAGTGTCCCATATACCTAAATCCTGAATCCAGCAAGGCAGAACCTCTCCTCTCCTGTTCATAGCTCATGTGTCCACCCTAGAAAAGTGATAAGGAAAATGAACAAACCCTCCCTTGTGGTCATTTTAAACTAGCAGAGCACAAAATTCCACATCATCTACTGATGTTTGGTCTAAATTCACTCATGAATTAGACCTCGGAATTAGACCTTGCTGGAATTAACTTTTCAGAATCTCACACGAGTGCAACTCAAAGCAACCAGGAAACTCCTATTTTTATTTGTAAACTTTAAGCACTTTCAAAACTTCAAAAGAACATAGCTCAGGTATGAAGCCTTGAAGACAGAAAGCAAAGTTTCAAACAAACCTGCTTGCATAGCATAGCACTGGTCTGCACTCTACATTTGAGATGGCAAACAATTCAATCAACATGATGAGACAATCTACTGAGAATAAACTAAAGATTTTCAGAACTGGCTTATGAACAATTTACACATTACAGGACATTCTAATGAGAATCTATAAAAATTTCCCATGGTAGAGAACTAATCGTTTAGTCAAAACAAACTACTCTGGTTGTTAGCTGAGAATTCCTCACTTTAGTCTGTCGTATTCAGCTACTTGATTTCACTATTAAGTTTTCCCCTCCCATCTGCAATTTTAAATTTCATCATCCCAGGAGTCCTAAAAGTCCATACTTTAATAACTTACCCACTGTTTCACTACTCCATATTTAACTTGCTTTGTTCATTCTCTAATTTGGAGTTCTGCTTCACCCTTATATGGGGGACACTCATTGCTCTACATTTCCTTTCAGTCCCTTGCCCAGCCTCAATTTATCTGCCTGCCTGTCTAAAGGCTTTTGGATGACAAGTTGATTCCCCTGCGGTCATCCCTCTTGCATCTGTGGCTCACAAACTTTGATGCAATCGAATCAGAATTAACATTTCATAAGCCTATTACTCAGACTTGATTCTCTCTAACTCCCATTTTCAAGCATTGGTAATCCCATACCTCAGCTATTAATGTTCTGTATATAGGATGCCAGGATAGTATCTATCCTCTTTTTGTCTGTCACTCTCAGCTGATTGCATTCTATTTAGAGAATGTATTCTTCATATTTTTTCCATCCAGCCACGTTTACAATGAATTCTTACTCTTTGTAAGCTTCAATTTCATTGCTTATTAAATCCTCAGCACATCACTATGTCATCATTGATCTTTGATTTATTAAACATTAACCCCTTTTTGATCAGCTTCTTTCGGTAGATTTGTCAATCTCCACAAGATATCTGGACCCTACATTGTTATCCCTTACTTTTCATTTGACACCCTAATGCATTCAGGGAGTACTAGTTTCAATTCACTGTCAACTGGAAAAGAACAGCTAATGTCTATGATATGTAAAATAAAATCAGAGGATCAAATATCACAATAAAATGGAGTGTGGGGACAACTCTGCCAAAGGCATACAGTGCCCTCTCTAAATCTTGGCTGTTCACAGTATCAGCCCCAATCTCTGTTAGGTGTTATCAATGGTTCTTCTACGTTCCTCAATGCTAACACAGGTTGAATCTTTTTTTCTTGTACATGACTTTTTCCTCCTTTTAGCTATTTGGTTGTGTGTCTCATTTACATCTTCCTATCAATCTGTCAATCACAAATATTATTTTTCATGTGCAACTGGACATTGAGCTATTCACATTTTAGGTACAATGCTTTGGATAAAAGTATTCTGTAAAAATTCATAAAAAGATCATAACCCATTACTGGAAGCAAAACAAAAAACCACCAGGGACAAAGAAGTCATGTCTCACCTCTCGATAGCTGACCAGATCTTCAACCCATCATCTCTGTAGTAAAAGTTGGGCAAGGACTCAACCTCACGAGATTTGAGTTCGTCTGCGATGCAAATGGAAGTGTAGGTCAAGGATTGCATGTCTCTCGATATAAGCTCAGCAAGACCTGCTATACCAATCGCTGTGCTCTGTAGTTGAAAATTACAGTTTCTGGTTAGCTCCCTTTTCTAGGCCGCACCTGACTGTTTCACTGCTAGACCAAAGTCATCAATTTATACATTTTGGAAATTGTCTTCTACTCTGTATCTATGGTGTGTGCCAATGATTTATTCATGTAGCTTTGGGTATATAATATGCTAGAAAGGTGCTACTGGAGGACCTATCCAATTGTCAATACATTTCACAGGACAGAAAATCCAGCTGCCTTTGATTATAGATAGACTGAGTTTGGGTTACAGATAATGTAGCCTATTTGACTGTTTTGGGCATGACTGTGGCTCTGCCAAAAGTATTCCTTGTGAAGCAATGGCACTGAGGATGTGTCCAGATTCTTTATTGACTAGCGTTTGGAATGGTGTCAAATGTGTTTCTGTGTTCTCTGGCAGTGGTGGATGCCGTATATAACTATGTTGAAGCTTTTCTATATTAGTAAACATTCAGAATTCTCTTGGGATAACCAAAAGGTTCTCAACAAGTTGAGAACCTTTTGGTTATCCCAAGAGAATTCTGAATTTTTACTTACCTGTGGTACCCCCTCTCTTGGGTAGTGGGGTCTCTCCCTGTTTTTACAAGCTTTTCTATATTACTCTGGGTAGTTGAGATTTTGTGTTTGAAGTTTAGTGTTAGCACTAATACATATTGTGCTTCAGCGTACCATAATTTTAAGTGACCAATGTGGTATTTTAGCAGCAAACGGGACTACATAAACACTCTCTACGTAGCAAACACTGCACACCTCCTGAAGAGACTCCAGGTAATACAGAAATCAGCCACAAGACTTATACTGTACCTGCCCAAAAGGACCCACATCACACCCCATCTCCAGAAATTACACTGGCTCCTGAATCAGAAGTGAGATGCTGACCCATGCCTACAAGGTCCTGCATAACGAAAGACCAGTATACATCAACAAACGCCTGACTCTCCACCAACTGACCAGACACCTTCAATCAGCTTCCCTCTCCCTTGCAGAAACCCCACAGATCTTTCGAGCCAACAGCGGAGGATGCTCCTTTTCACACTTGGCAGCCAAGGCTTGGAGAAACCTCCCCCTGCACTTCCGGACTGCACCATCGCTACAGCAATTCAGAAGAGAGTTAAAGACCTGAAGGTTTGAATGATCAAGCCTACAAGCAGCAGCAAACATCTCCAGTGCCTCGAGACTCTCATGGGTGATTTGCTGTGCTCTATAAATATTTGATTGATGGATTGATTAATGTAAAATGTGCTGTTGAATGTTTTAGTACAAAAATACATGGTAGTAAATGCGTGACAGAGCACCACAAAAGCCAATTACACGGCATGTATATGTATTATATTTAATGACAATGCCTTCTACCTATTCCTATGTGTGAAAGAGCTTGTTTAGTCAAAGATGGGCTAGGGGAAGGTCTTTTTCCAGTCATCACAATGCCCACAAATCTGCAAATAAAAAAGTCCCACGGGAATGATGTGAGAATATGGCACTGAAGCAACATTTGTGAATGATTAAGGCAATTCCAAGAGGCCATGAGACTACAGATAGCATTGCAGTGGCAATTTAAGAGTAAGGACAAAATTAGCTCTAATGTACACAATGAAGGCTTGTAAGAGGGCAGTACTGATCAAAGCTAGCTAGCTCCTGTCCAGGTTAAGAGGTATCTATCTAAAGGACAGGAGACAAATAGGTTTTTTCCCAGAATGTGCAATGTATCTATAGATTGGAATAGTTTATTTTCCAGGTTTATATGGAGTTTTTCTATAAGCAAAAAATCACAAATATCAAAGCATCCAGCCACCATGTCATACTGCTGAGAGTCTTCTCTCGCTTCAGGATTAGCAGCCCTACTCCTATACAGCCTCTGAAAAACACCATGAAGCAATTCAGGGATTAGTGATAGACTATGGAAATGTTCTACTTCACTTCAAGTAGACCTGCCCAAGACAATGATTAAATCCCAATCCACTGTATGGGCTTCCCCAACTACCTCAGGCAAAGTTAGATGAGATAAAAGTACTGGCAGGTGATATCTTTGAAGATTATTTTCTTCAAGTACATACATCTGTCTACACTCAGGGGCCATGAGGATTGTAAAAGACTAAACAAGAATCCCTCATCCTGCATCATTTATGTACGATTATTATGTATCTGGTGGGGACTGGGACGATTCCTTTTTAGGATGTCTCTCACATAACAATGTCTCAACAAATATTTGTTAAAGAGAAAATAATTAGTAGCCTGTATGAAAAAGCTGCAGGTGGATGCACTGTGCAATTATATTTAGAAAGATCAGGTAGGAATATGTCATAAAGTAGTAAAAAAGCTAATCTAATTCCAAGCAGGTTTCAACTATTTGTTTCTGAATTCTGTGCTCCTCTACCATGGGATCATAGCTTTCATTCCATCCACCTCATCTAGCTGGGTCCAGTGGGTCAGTGGACCTTTGCATCCACTCCATGGGTCTGTGTTTGGCCTCATGGTCATAGGTTGGAACACCAGATGTTCCACTTAGCATTTAAAACTTCAGAGGTCAATGAAATGATTACCACTGAGTTGAGCAGCAATAAACATCTGTTATTTCAGTGTCAAGAGGCAGAAGGGTGAACATTTGCTTTTATGGTGTCCTAAGCGATGTTTATTATTTTATGTATCATCATCATGACCTCTCTTGAATGCCAAAGACAGAGGTGGTATACAGATATGAGTTCCAATATTACCTTATCGAAAGATCCTCCTTTTCCAATAAGGACTTCTCTGGCGAGAGCATTAATTTGCAAAGTATAGCGATGGTGGGGGATCAGGAGCTAAAGAGAGACCGGAGAGTTATTAGAGACACAGGTACAGTGGTTGCTTAAAACAGATCTTATATTCTCACTGCCTCTGCTCTTCTATAACATGTAGCGATACACTATATTAATGTCCAGTCCTCCAAGAATCTCAATCATTCTTGATGTTTAGCAATGCTTGGGCAGCATGACTCTTGAGCGTCCATTTTTTCAGCTTGGAATTAACAGTCTCTTTGTGCTCTTCAAATTTATGTTTCTTACCTTGTACAGAGGATGAGACATGGGGAGCTGCCTCAATGTAGAAATGCAGAACACCTCTGCAAAGATGTGCGTACGCAGGAAGTGAGAAAGAGCCTGGTGGGTGGAAAAATTGGAGCTCCTCACCCACATCTTGGTAAGCAACCAGTCCCACTCATTATCGCTCGGCAGGAAGATGGGATTCTCTGGACCTGGAGTCTGATTTAGCTGCAGCGGAAGATGCACAAAGAGACAGTTACTGGACTTTTGTGGTGACTGGCCAAGCAGCTACTATCATAACTTAGCTCAAGAGTGAAAGACAACACATTAGACTCAGAGAATGCTTGCATGATGTTTACTGAAACAGAATGCCAATAACATTGCAAACTTTCCAACATTACGCATTCTTTGATTCTCAAAAATCCTACAGGAGGAAAGTGACAGCTAAAAATTGGTCTGGACCTATTGTGAGACACAAATATTAAACCAACCAAAAAGTGGGTCAAAGACACTGGAAGCGTGTTAGCTCTCAGAAAAAGAGCTGCTAAAATTAAGTGACTATCCACTCATATGACTCAGTCCACTGTGGGAAACTTGCACACTTGGGGGTCTATTATGATAGCGGGCAGCCCGCCACCGTAACGGTCAACTGGACCGACCGCAAGAGGTGAAGCGGGCCCGCTGTGCGTATCACCATGGCAGTTGCATCCAGTATATTTAACATTGTGGCGGGCGGTGCAATATTCAGTACCTGCCACAATGTTAAACAGGCATGTTGTGCATTTGCAGGCACAGCGTGACAGGCACTGTGCGGTGCCTTTCACGTTGTGCATGCAAATGCAGGGGGGTACCATAGGTACCCCCCATGTTCCCTGCAAACTTACCAAATTCCTGGGGGCCTGCAACGGGCCCCCAACTGCGATCACCGCATGCCAGGCTGTTTCCCGCCTGCATTCCAATATGGATGGCAGTGTCTTGCAGACACCACCACCATATCAGGCCCCTTTTCCGCTCGGTCACCTGTGTGACTGGCAGAAAACCGGCGGACGGTCTTTCGGTCCGCTGGGGTCCCCCCATCCTAATATGGTGGGGGGTAAATGGGTGGCGGGCGGGGAATAATGTCGGGTGGATTGCCACCGCCATACGGGCGGTGGCGATCTGCCCGACATTATAAGAGACCCCTAAATGTGACAAGCAAGAAACATTAGAACAATCAAGATGTGTCTTACTGTGATCTCATAGGAACTATTTGATGAGGTTTTCTTTGGACAATGATTAGCTTGACCTACTCTTTTAATTGAGGAGTAAGTCAGCGTACTCAAAGAATGAGGCCTTAGAATCAAGTACAGGATAAGCAAGAGGGTTCTCTTGTAAAATATATTTTTCTACTTGAAGGCAGACACCACTGATTACATTTTGCAAAGAATGAGGGAAAAATGAGCCTGAGAGATGCGAAGGACAGAGGCCGCCTACAAAATGCGAAAGAAAAAGACAGTACATTGGCCTCTCGTCAGGAAAGCAACAGTAACTATACAAATAAAGTACATTGCCCATAGATTCTGGTCGATACTCAGAGGTAGAGCACGGATGAGAAAGGTAGGAGCACTGGAAAGGGCTTTGAGGAAAAGACATTTGCATTGCCTAATAGTATTTGGTAATAGTCGTTTATATAGATCACTGTGTAAAAATATTAGTGGTTGCAAATGCAAGTGCTTAGAAGAGTGGTTGATATAGAGTGAGGTCACTGAGTTGCTTTCATTTCTTTCTTTGTTTAATCAGTTAAAATCCATTTACATTTTCTGGGGAAATGCTCTTGTAGAACTGTGCATAGTTAAAATTTCAAACAGATCAAGTCAAGCTCCATAGTACAAAACATCCCCCGTCGTCATAAAGGCAAACATTTGTGACAATAAGGAGGTGTTTTGGTTCTAGCTAATAGGAAAACTATTAGTCATTATTGTTCAAATAACACCTGACACATTCTCTCAGAATGCTGATAACTTATATTTATTCGGATTCTCAATAAATTAACTAATGTCTAGAAATTTCAAAGTTTTAGACAGGCCGGATGGCTCAAAGACAACATCTTACCTGGATTGCTAGGGGTATCATCTCATCCTGGGGTGAGAGGTAGAGAAGACACAAGGGAGCGGCCATGTAGTGTTGCTGACCATTCAATATATTTGCAGGAACGCCTTCTAATATCTTAAAATCTGCAATGAAGATCTTTCCTCTCTGCAAACAGAGGAAACAATACTGGTGAGCTTGGATCGGAGGAAGACATACAATCAACACACGCATATAGAATTGCAAGATGGCATGGTGGTGCAGGTTCAGGTGCAGAAATGATATCTGATCACTCACACACTCATTACATCATTCTTGCCCAGATACAAATAAACATGAAATTATACGACATCCCTGATGAACATTCTATAGTGTCTGTTTGGGGTGGATGTGGCTGATTCGCGCAAAGTTCTGTAACAACCCCTTTTAATTAACTGGATTTTTTTTTATTCTTGTATAATGTTTTTAGGCCTATTTCCATATATATCTGGGGTTCCATTGTAAATTGTTGTATGCTGATAATGTTTTTATATTGTCGTCTTTTATGAATTTTATTCGAAATAAAGACTAAATGAACTGAACTGAACTATAGTGTCTGTACTTGAAAAGTACATATTTCTTTTCTAACTAGGACTCATCGAGTAAAAATATCCCTTCTGACTTTTCAAGCAATGTATTCCACTTAAATAACTGATTTAAGAAGAGGACTGCATAGAAATCTGCAAAGAAAACACCGATTTTTTTATCTGCATCGCTGGCATTACATTTCCCCTATTTAGTGGTACAATTGCTAAAGTTACCTCAAGTCTCAAACAAGATCTAAAGTTAACTTTGACCTGCATGCATTCCAGAAGCTTAAATGGGGTGGAAAGAGTTCAGCAAAAGATGGTGCACGTATTGTGCAGTCAGAGAGTGCATCTTAGGATTGTGCAAAGGGCAGGGCATTCTCCTGGGCTGGGCTGCACCAGCGTTGAAGCAGTTGTGGACACCCAAAGTGCTGCTCTACTAATTGGACAGAGAATCAAAAGGGAAGAGCAGTGGTTGAAATATAAAGCCCTGCATCAGAGGAAACATCTCAGGTTGGGGGAATCTTCATGTGCCTAGTGGACAACACGGGAGGGAGAGGGTGGACAAGCCTAATGCAAGCCCCTTCCCAAGATTGTGGTCTTTCCAGAGATTATTACCAGAGGTTTCCAATTCCAGATGACAGTGTCTTTTTCTGTGCTGTAAGTTTCTGTCTAAATCTGACATAAAGGACACTTTGACAAGTAATGGAGATGTTGCAATGCATTCATGCCCTTCTTTTGGGTTGTGTTTTTCACCCACTTGCTACTATTGCTGTCTCTGACTTTTGCTCTTTTATAGTCATATTTCCTATTGGATTTTCTTCTGAAAGCCTTTGCTTGGCTCTTTTCACTGTCCAGATGAGAATTAGAGTTTGGTACCTTGCTTACCTACCTTCAGGCAAGAGTGTCACTTAAGACCTTCTGCATGTAGTAATAAGTGCAGGGTGGCACACTGGCTACTGGGTGGAGCCGAACTTTCCACAGGCATTCATGATTGAAATTTAAAAGACCTTAACAAAGTTGTGTGTCAAAGCTGCGTCTCAATGGTAAAAGTGATCTCAGGTCTGGGCAAACATTTCACAACCTGGCATGTTGTGCAAGATGTACTGTCACCTCAGAGTATCTCAAACCTGGGGGCACACTTAGGAGCTGATTCTGATGCAGGTTGGAAATGCTTCCCGACCATATCAGGTTGGAAATGGTTGCCAACCCACTCGGATCAGGAGAGTCCGACCGACGGAGTACGATGCATACGGATGCTTTCCGATACGATTTGGTTGGACTACCATTGACTTCAATGGGAGCATATGTTCCTAACCGCATCATATTGGGCCATTGGTCGGTAAGACATGTTCCCGATCCGATTTGGAAAGAGCAAATGCTGTTAGGTCTTCCTAACCGCATCAGAATCAGGCCATAGGTGGGAATGCTTTCCTAACCGCATCAGAATCAGTCCCTTAGAAGTAAGGGTCAGCCACACATAAAATAGCAAGATGCAAAACTCTTATCCAGAATACAGATGGCTTCTACTACTGAGATGGGGGCTTGATGCACATACGAGTGTCTGTTCACAACCTTCCATCACATACTTCCTTACACAGAAAGTGCACTAAGGTTCACCATCGAGAGCACGCAACAGATCTACCTGATTTATCATTGTGGCAGTGGGCCCCTGAGGCCATCCGAGGCACTTGCTGCATGACTTATTGCAGTGGTCTTTATGCCTGAATTGACCGAAACATAACAGACTGAAACGCGCCGACCATATCTAATGAATAGTCCACCATGGAAGGCTAAAGAGGGAAGTAACTGAAGTTCCCAATAAATACTGGCAGGACTTAAATCTACTACACAAACTGGCGACTTGATATTTTCTGAACTATCTACTGGTGGACCATTTTCAAGTTATAGGACTGGAAGTTTCATTGGATAAATTATGATATTAAAAAGAACAGTGCAGAATTTGAGGAATTTAAATTCATGAACTGTACAGAACGTAAAAAAAAGTTGAATAGAAAAATTTCTAATAAGTGGACATTTGGTTAGATTACTTTTGTCTACTCAACCAGTATAAGATTAGGAGGGAGGTATCGATTGGCTTAAGTACAAGCCATATTTACAAAATACGATGTCCATTAAACTCAAGTGTACATGCTAGATAACCATGTTAGGTACTTTTTTCTATTTCAGCAGCACTCTGATGTGAGAGTGCTGGGGGCACTGTTGTATGAAGTCTACCCACTAGTGATTTGCTGAATGATATAAATCCTTGTAAAATACACTTCCTTTCTCAAAAGTATAACACAATTCCTCTGAATACATATAAATGTCATCCTACAAGGCCATGTTCTACAGCTTAGAAAGATAGCAGTGAAGAGACTTGGCAAAGAGTCTATCTGCTTAACACATAACTCCTCATAAAAGTTCATCCCTCCCAACCCAGTTAGGATTAAAAGGTAAAGATAGACATACCCTTCGATTTGCACCCAGCCCTCTGAGTTCCGCATTTTCAAATGGATGAAACCAGTGGTGTAATTGCCTCAAGTAGTTAAAAGAGGAGGCAGGAGGCAGAATGCCATACTCTCCCTTCAAAGAGGCTGTTGAGATCGAAGGAAGAAGCAAGCAGCCTATCCTTTATTACAGCAGGTCTTTGAGCAGGAACATCTTATGATAGATGCCTTTGAAACTGGAGGCAGGGTAAAGCTCAAGGGGCTAAACTTCAGGATGTCTATTATCCTTAGAGATATTGAAGTTTGTGGCCTTTTCACAAATTTATCACCGCTGCTTTCCAGAAATTCCACTCCAACAAGTAAATTATAAGCATAACTTTAAACCTGGTTTCACTGAAGGCAGGACTTGTGTACAAACTAATTTTTACAATATATGAAATTACTGGTTAGAACAAGAACTGCATTGATGAAATCTATTCGCCTCAACTCATCGTCCTTCTGATATGCCCACACCACCCTATTGGGTGATCTCAACCTCTCAGAAAATAGGAACTCAAAAAAACACCATCATCAATATGATACAGTATGTCACACAACCAATACACTAAAAAGGCCACATCTTAACTTCTCAACATCACCAACAATCCAAAGCAAACCACTTATGCCCATGGACTGTACTGACCACTTTGCCATACCCAACTTCCTGCTCAATGTACTACTTATAATTCAAGGGCAACGCAAAGAGAACACCAAACTTTATGATCCTTTGAGCACTTTATCCATTGACACATTTTTCACCCCATCAACGCCACGTCTGATGTAAACACCATTCTAAACAACATAAACATTATTTTGGAAATCTATGTGAACATCCACACCCCAATTACAAGATCTTCAGCATCTGGTATTCTGAAGATGCTGTTGACAAATAACCCATCTGCGACGAACCTGAAGAACTACCGTCCCATCTCTCTCCTTCCCTTCACAGCCAAAGTCACAGAAAGATCGTCAATGCCCTGCTGACCAACTTCAATGAAGAAAACTCCATCCTCGACCCCTCCAAATCCAAATCCCGCACCAACAACAGCATCAAGACTACACGCCTCACCGCCACAAATGACATCCGCAAAAGTCTCGACCACGACTACACTGCAGTCCTCATCCTAATCGACCTTTCCGCAGACTTTGACTCCGTCTCCCACTAGTCCCTCACAGCGAGACCCCATTAGGCCAGAATACAGGGAACCTTTGGGTTCGCCGTCAGAACCCAAAGGATCAGACTCCAGCCTTTTCCCTCCGAACACACAAGGATCAACTGCCGAGTACCACAAGAATTATCACTCAGTCCCAGAACGGACTCAGCATTATATCCTATGCCGACGACACTGAGCTCATCCTCTCCCTAGTGAAGGACCTCGAAACAACCAAACTCAGATTCCAAGAAGGAATGAAAGATGTTGCAGCTTGGACGTGCAGCAGCTATCTGAAACTCAACTCGAAGAAGACAGAAGTCCAAGTCCTTGGACCCTCCCCCTCTGTGTGGGACAACTCCTGGTGGCCAACCACCCTTGGCACTTCCCATCCCCCCACCCCCATAGACCACACCTAAAACCTCGGCATCCTACTCAACTCCTCACCATGACCCACGGGATCAACGCCGTCCCAGCCTCCTGCTTCAACACCCTCCGCATCCTCCAGAAGACCATCAAGTGGATCACCACCGAAGCCAGAAATACCATCACCCACGCACTCATAACTACCAGACTGGATTACGGAAACGCCCTCTTGGCTGGAATCAACAAATCCCTGCTCTACAAACTCTAAACCACACCACTGGAGGCCTGCCTTTTATTTTCTAATTTGGTCCTGACGAATGCTGAGCGTAATAGCTTTAATAACAGCAGAAACATGTTGACCGTTTATCTTTATTGAAGGACACAAGCTTCCTAATGCAGAACCTAGTTGTCCAACCGCACTGTTTTTAACCAATACGGGTTGACCCTAATTAAAATATTTTTTGGGTTACAACTTTGTATTTTTTAACTAGCACTCACATTTGAACACACCTTTTAGTTTGAGCACTGTTACACTCAACACTATCCTGCTCCGCTGTAACTCAGGCATTGTAGCACGCTGGAGAGGCATTCGGCCACCCAAGTGGGGACCCAATGATGAAGCATGTCACCAACTAGTGGTGAGTGAGGGTCCTTTTTACAAGGAAAGAATCTCTTCTTTTCCCTTATTGGCTAAACTAGGCATAGGCTGCTTCGAGTAGCTGGTGTCTCCAATTTTTGGTTTCACAGTTTAAGGTGAATGGGGTTTGTTAATAACCATCTAAATCTAGGTGGTTTTTATCAACTTTTTATGTTTTACTCTTTTGGCACTTAGTCACTCCTTAGTTGTTTACGAAAGACTATTTGGGGCGTAGGAGTGTCTACCCTAGCCCTTTCTCTCCTGTTGATTCTTGGTGATCCCAGTTCATCAGGCAAGGAAGCAAACGGGGCATAATGTTTCCAATCGCCACATGAGTATTTCTGTTTTGGAAGCATTCAATTTGTGGTGGCTTCAAGTCATCCACTGATCCACTGCTCTGAGACAACTGAAAATTGGGGGGTTTCCAGTGTCTTTGGGGCATTCCAGTTGAAGAAGTATTTGTTTATCATCTGTATAGTTATAGCACGTGAGGTGGAATTGATTGATCAGTTCCGGTAATGACTTCATGTAGATGTTGAAAACCATTTACAAGATGATAGAGCTTTGAGGGACCCCTGCTTTTGTGGAGTACGGTTTGGATGAGAAAGGTGGGGTATGGATGATATTAGTTCTGTTTGAAGGTAGGACGTGATCCAGTCTAGAGCACTCCTTTCTTTGCTGGCTTCGTAGAGTCTTTATATTCGAGTGTCATGGTAAACCGTATCAAAGGCAGCCGAGAGGTCCAAGAGGAGAAACGCAGCAACCCCGTTGCAGTCTAATGTGTTCTTCAAGTCATCCCTGATGGAAAGTAGGGCAGATTCTGTGCTTCTTCTCTGACGGAAACCTGTTTGGAAGTCTGAAAGTATGTCATTCACTTCAATGAATTGTGAAATATTGGCGAACGCTTCTCTTTCTATCAGTTTGCCCAGGAAAGGTCCACTTGTAATGGGTGTGTAGTTGTCAGGGTTCAGCGGGTCTAAGTTTGTTTTCTTCAGTAAAGGGCATATGTATGACTTTTTGAGTTCTTATAGAAATATTCCGGTAGTTGAGGAATTGTTGATGATTCTTCTTACTGGAGTGGCAGCAGGGGTTGTTAAAAGAATTGTCTTGAAAATTTGGGGTGGACACAGGTCAGAAGGGCTGCCAGCAGGCCTGCTTGCTTTGAACAGGTCCATAAATTCATTGTGTGATGTGTTGGAAGGAACAGAGAGGCTGGCTTAGAATATTCTTGGATTGTTATTTTGTACCAGGGTTTGTGCTGGTGCTTTGTCTCTGTTTTAAGTATGAGTCCAACGTGTCTTCTTTGTCAGTGTAATGATTTGCCAGTATGTCTGTGAAATCTTGATTAACAGGATGAGTTCCTTATTGGAAATTTGGTTTGCGAAATTCATTGAATATTTTATAGAATTCTTTATTTGCACATTTAGCATTTTGAATTCTGTCTGAATAGTACCTTTTCTTAGCTTTTTTGATAGGTGATTTGTATATTCTGTCAATTTTCTGTAGATTGTTTGTCTTGTTTGGGGTCTGTTTTGAGCCAGGTATGTTGCAGCTTTCTAATTAGTTTTTGTTCATGTCTTTTATCTCTATGTTTCTCCAAGGTGTTCTTTTTCTTTTGTTCTGTTGTGTGGTTTTGAGTGGTATCAGGATGTCAAAAGCTTCATGTAGCCACTCATATTGTTTTTCAACAGAATGTATTGTTTCCAGATTTGTACTGGATGTTAGTTGTGTTTCTAAGTGTTCCAAATGGAGTTTGTTCCACGGTCAATAGGTGGATGGAATTAAGGTAGTTTTTGGTGAGTCGCTTAGTGTTTTTTATGTTGGAAAGCAAGCAAGTGGCGAACTGGCCATGTGACTGGAGTTATAGTTTGAAAGGTAAGTAGTTCGGTATTAGCAAAAATTACTTCTAGGATATGTCCAGTGAACTGTAGGTTGTGGACAATCTGATGCAGGCTTAGTACGTCTAGACCAGTGATTATTGTTTTTGGATGGGTCATATTGGGTTTGTCAAACCAAATGTTGAGGTCACCTGGAACGCATAGGTTGGAGTGTATTGTTATCAGGTTTTAAACTGTGTCTAGAAGTGCGTCTGGGAATGTTGCCTTGCTAGGTGGAGGTCAGTAAACGAGCAGGAAGTTACATGTCGTCAACCTTAGTGATATGTAATGTTTGCCTGAACACAACAGCTAGACCACCTTCTTTTTTACCTATACAATTTTTGGAGATCGTTTGATAGCCTAAAGGAATGGCTTCGTGCAGGACTGGAACCACATCATTTTCAAACCATGATTCAGTTACAAACAGTATGTCTATTTTTGCATCGGTGAGAAGGTCGTAGATGTGATGTTTGTTTTCAGAGAGGGATCGAGCATTTATTAGTAGACAGTTTAGAGAATGGGCTTTGATGATAGTAAGACTTTTTTTTGGTCAGCCTTCACACCCTTCGCTGTCCGAGATCTGACTGACATTCTTGACTGCATTAAAGGCACTTCTTATGAAGACGTCTAATCATCTTTCAAAGCTCTCTGGGGATGCTCTTACCCTAACCAACACTAGTTGTTTCACATGGGCACCTCAGGTCACAAAGGACCCCCATCATCTGTTGAGTCCCAAGAAAAGTTTCATCCTGTCTCCTGTCGCCTGTCATCTTTAAAATTTATATGGATCCATTTGGTGCTCCACTCAAACATCATCTACTAAAACATCATCATGATTCACCTGTATACCAATGAAACACAGCTCTGCTGGAAGCCTCCTCTGCCACACACATCCATCACCTCAAACATTACCTATACATCACCTGGACCTGGTTTTCCAGATCCTACCTGAAGCTCAATCCAACCAAGACAACATTTTTGTTATTTGCCAAGAACAACAAACAAGATGCAGTACATACCAGACTCAATGATATGAACAATTATATGAACCTTGTCAGCTTGATCCCAAACTCTTGCTGAATGGCAATTCACTTGGATGCACTCTAGACACTAAGCTTACCCTCACTGGTAGCAGCTCTGCCTAACAAAAGAGATAAAGTTTCTTCCAGAAAGCAACTTCAGAATGGATATTCACGTCCTTCTACTCTCACATCTGGATGGTGATAGTAGCCTATTCTATGACCTCTGTGCCCCTGCATTGGCACCCCTTAGAGCAGAGAACTTCAAACGTTTTGATGCCGAGACCCCCCTGTCAAAACATTTTTGGCGTAAGGACCTCCTCCTGACAAAAAATTCAATAACCTGATACTCATCCTCGACAACCATAAACGTCCCCAATTTCCTTGGCAAATCATTTTTATAGTGGGGAAACAATATTAAATAGTGTTTAGCAAGCCTCGAGTTTGTGGCTGACTGTGGTTTGGTGTATCAGAGGCTTACTACAGAGTTCAAGCATAAAGCCTCCAAAAAGAATTACTCATAAATTCACAATGGTACTTTTCCATAAATCATGAAGAATGTGTCATTAAAAGAACTTTGGTGACATCCCTTAGGCACTCAAATTGGTGTAATCCTCCAAATGATGCACTAGAAGATGAGTATTTTCAACTATATGTTTATTGTTTGTACATCCATTGATGAAATCCAATTTCAAAAGATATATTCAACTCTGTAATGCATATTAATATTCATGTTCCATATTAATATTTCTGCTCCAATGCATTTCGGGCTACCAGCCCTTCATCGGGGAGCCTCTACAAACAAAGACGAACATAATTGTAACTATAACGGCGAACATTTGTCAAAGTTTTTAAAATAGAAATAGACCCTTAGCCCAGGGTGTTCACCGGTTGACGTGTAAAAGTGCGAGAAATTTTGCCAAGACCGTAATTTGGATCGAACACAAAGTGGCGTGTAGTTAACAACAGTCGAGTAGTCAAGGTGGATGGCAGAGCGCCAAAGAAGATAGTTTAGATAAGGCTCTGAAGAAATAGTAACGTGATGTGAAAGGGTGATGCTGTGTAAACGAAGGTGAAAAGCGTGCTAAGAAAGCAATGCTCAGGGGTCTAGAGTGGCGATAACTTACTTGAGACGAAGTTCACAGCGTTTCAAGAACGCCGACCGCAAACCGGCATGGTTAACCCGGAAATGCGGAAGTATGCTTGATAAACAAGTGCGTGCAGTTTGAGTGAGTCACGTGATCGCGAGGGGTAAAGAGCAAAAGAGGACTAAAGGAAAATGTGTAGTTACTAGTGTACAGAACGACTAGAAAACAGAACGACTAGAAAACGATATAAGCAAATAATAGTTATTAAAACAGTTGAATATAAAACAAAGTACTGGCATAGTATACACATTAAGGTTTAAATTGACAAATGTCTATACATTGATAGAAATCCACGGTGCGGAGATCAGATCAGAACTAAGGGCACCATTGGTGCTGTCATTCAGGATTGTGATAAAGTTACAGATACCATGAAAACTCAATCCGTTCATTTAAGCCGAAGGGCTTGATCGAATTTAATTTATAAATCCAGAAATTTTCTCTTTGTAGTAACGCTCTACTATTGTCTCTTCCTTCTGATTTTTGGACAATTTCCAATGCCATAAATTTGAGCTGGGCTATGGTGTGGTTCATATCCAAAAAATGTGTCGCTATAGATGATTTGAGATTCTTTGTTCGGATGTTTGATTTGTGTTCATTGACACGGGTTTTCAACTTGCGCTCCGTTTTGCCCACATATACCTTCCCACATGGGCATTTAAGTAGATAAATAAGGTTATTGGAATCGCATGTGGCTGTGACTTTCAGGTTGATGTTGTAACCTTTCATGGGGTGTGATAGTTTGTTGCCTGTAATTACGTTATGACAATTGTTGCAGTTATTGCATGGTCTGGTGCCTTTGTAGATCACTGATTGTTCTGTAGGTTGTTTAAGAATTTCACCAAGATTTTTGCCCCTAGTGTGGGCAAATATAGGTTTGGCTTCAAACATATCTTTAAAATCTGTCTCTAACTGTAACATTGGCCAATGTCTTAGTACAATCTTTTTATATGCTGAACTAGCATTAGAATATTTAGATACAACGACCATTCGGTCATTTTCTTTTTTCTTTCTCGGTGATTGTAATAGTTCTTGTCTGTTTAGTTTTTCCACATCATTTTTTGTTTTTATGAGTAGATCTTCTGAATATTCTCTCGCTTTAAAGCGATCAATCATTTCATCCATTCTGCTTTCCAAAACTGTAGGATCTGAGATGATTCGTTTTACTCTTAGTAATTGAGACTTAGGTAGATGATTTTTTAGCGATGGCTGGTGAAAGCTCGAATAGTGTAACATGTTGTTACGGTCAGTTGATTTTCTGAAAATATCTGTCATGATTTGATAATTTTTTATAGTGATGCGAACATCCAAAAAGGTTATTGCTGTTGGGTCTATGGTCCAAGTGAACTGAATGCGCTGATTAACTGAGTTCAAAGTGGTTAATGCAAGTTCCAAGTTAGCCCGTGTATCTTTCCAAAGGATGAATAAATTGTCTATGTAACGTACATACATTTTTAGGTGATTTTCCACAACGGGTTCAGCCAGATGTTGTTGTTCTCAAACTCTCCCATGAAGATGTTCGCGTATACTGGGGCAGCGCTATTTCCCATGCTGGTACCTACTAGTTGCAAGAACCAATTGTCTTTATAGGTGAAGTAGCTGTGGTAAAGGGTGAACATTGTTAATTCCATCAGGAATAGTTTCAAAGGTTCATCTACATCCAGTTTCATGATAGCTTGTTCCATGGCATCTATACCTTCTTGATGTGGGATAGAGGTGTATAATGAGCTAACATCAGCTGTACATAGCCATAGTTTCTCATTGAGGTCTATTTGAATATCTTGAAGTCTTCTCAAGAAGTCAGTGGTGTCGCGGATGTAGCTAGCCATTGATTGAACGACAGGTTGGAGGTGACGGTCTAGATACTGGCCTATAGGTTGGTGTATACTGCCGCATGTTGATACAATGGGTCTGATGGGGGAATCCATTAAATCTTTGTGTATTTTGGGTACAGCATATATTCGAGGACTTTTGGGATACGATTTCAATAAAAAGTTCTTGGTTTTCTGATTGATCACACCTAATGATAGTGCCTTGTTGATGATTCCTTGTAATGTCCTCATGAATTCTGTGGTGGGGTTGCTGGCCAGTTGTGAATACGTGGTCTCATCAGATAGATGGTCACTGATTTTTTGGTGATACATTGTCGAATTCATAACGACTAATGCGCCGCCCTTATCTGCTTTGGTGCAGGTTATGTCGTCATTATTCGCAATCTTCTTGAGCATATCACGGTCTTTTTGTGTGATATTTTTAAAAGTGTTTTTCTTGAAGTTAATGGTTAACAGGTCTTTTTTGATCAATTGTTCAAATAGGTCGATGGTTTTATGACTCTGAGGGGCTTGGAAAGAGCTGAAAGTTTTCAGGCCCATGAGAGGGTCAGGCTCATTATCTCCCAATGGTGGTGCTATGTTGGTAAAGAAATGGCGTAGTCTTAACTTTCTGATCAGTTTAAATGTACTGATTTCAAGTTCTAAAAGGTCAGTCCTGGTCGTTGGTACAAAAGAAGTGCCCTTCTGAAGTAGTTTAATCTCCCGTTCTGAAAAGGTGTAGTCCGATATGTTAATCACTAACTGACATTCGGTTTCTTCTTGAGGTCTTTTTTCGGTTGAGTAGTACTTCTTGTTTGTGGTGGTCCTGATTTTTGTTTTGCTCCTCCTGGATCGTCTGATTCTACGATCTGTTCTAAAAAATCAGTATTCAGTATCCATAAATAAAACCTATTTTGGCAAAGTGTATTTGGATGATCACACCTTTCTAAACTAATGTGATGAGTCTGTTTGTTTTTCTCCAGAGAGACGGTCAATCTGTGAATGCACCTCATAAATACCAGTTTAACACCCAAATACAGCAATAAGCAAAAGAACTGTGACCAGTCCAGCTTTGCAAAGGGCCCTTACTGCGCAGCAACATGTGTCGCTGTCTTTTAGTAGCCAGTGAACCGGTCTAGCTATAAACACATTTTTTTTGTTAAAATCAGCAGCTTATGTGGCAGATGATTGACTATGTGACAAATCTATAATTATGTGAAAATCGCTGTGGTTTCACAATCACATAATCCCAGTGGCCCTGGGTATAATGGCTGTAATGTATAGGTTACAACTTTAGTGCAAGGCATTCGAGGAGAACCATACTATATTTCATGGGATGCTGGTGGCTTGGCTTTTACAGCTGCATGGAACTGGATGTTGCTGAACATCAGTAATCATCATTGAAACATACCATTTACAGTCATTAATGATGAACTGAAAGGTTCCAAGTAGGATGCTTTCTTTAATTCTAGGGGAGGAAGTGGTTCCTGAATCTTCTTTCACACTATTTTTCTAAAAAGGTTTTATTTTTAACATTATGAAAACAGACATTTCTATTTTAGAAAAAAACTGACTCCTGGTTTTATTAGTTTGCTGCTGTTGTTGATTTCAGTCATGTTTGGGGGGCGGCTGGAGGGCCTTGAGAGCGTAAGCGCTTGGGTGGGTCAAAGGTATGGCTAAAAACAAAATATTCTGGTTGTTTAAGTCCTTCACTGTCAGGTAGCTACATATAAATTAAGGGTCAGCTTAAATGGTATGTGTGTAACTAGAGAGCCACAGAAATAAATCTTGGTTGGTGCAGTGGAGAATAGTGATTCGTATTTTTTTAGTGCTATGAGGTCACAGTCTGTGACAGAAGGCCCAGTGAATATATAAGTCATTATTATACTAACATTACACACAGTATAAGATAAACTGCTACAAAATGAGCAAACCATGTTATGATACAATTGTGCTTCAAAATATAGACTTTTGTAATACCCAGACCATACACAATGCAATTTATGTACATAACTGACCCTTCAACGCCTCCTTAGGGATAGTAAGCGCTATGTAAATACAATTACAAGCACACACTTTAGAGATCACTTGTCTATTCTGAAACACCTTTTCTAGTAGGATCTTTCAGTACATTGACACTATCTGTGAAAATTAATTAGAATATGAAACTGAAGTACCTCAACATTTTAACTTATTGTCAGCTCCCATAAAAGGCATTAGGGGTACTGATCTGCTCATAAAAAGTCAGCTACAGAAAAAGTCAGAATAGGAATTCACAATGTGCCTGCCAGGTAAGTGACAGTTTACAGCAGCAATCTGTAATGCATATTAACAGGTGTTTGGGCACTTCTCTGGGTATAAAACACTCTTATTCTTCCAACACATTTCACCACACTTTCTTTGCCAGCCTGCCCATCCTACCCTGGCTTTCCCTTTTTTTCTTGCTCCTTACTGGCCTTCAACACTTCCACTGGGATTGTAAGTGCTATGTAAATATATTTACAATTAGAAGCACTTGGATGTATGATGTTACCACGCATACTATTACCACGCATACCATTACAACGCGGTATTTACAACGCATACCGTTACAACGCATAGCGCTTTGAGGTGCTGGATAGTGGTAAGTATAATTTTATATTCCAACTCCAGTCCCCGTGGACACTAGGGAAGGTGTTGGATATAAAATTAAACTTATTCCCTATCCTAGAGCGCCCCCCAGCGCAATGCGTTGTAATGGTATGCGTGGTAATGCCTGCGTTGTAAGTGTAGTGCGTGGTAAAAAATGCGTGCTAAATGTTGTATACCGAAGCACTTCATAGCTCATCACAAAGCTTATAGTGATTCGATCAGTGAAAGCCAGTACCAGCTCCAAAGCATTCTTTACAGCTGCAAATTACCTTTAACATTTTCAGATTGATGCCTAGCACATATTTCCTTCCCTTTCAGGCAAGCAGGCATCCTGAAAGGGAAGAAGCCTAATTTAGCTGTCTGATCAGCTCTGGTTTCAAAGCACAAGAGAACATTGCAGCTTGAAGTATTTTGATTTCATTATGAACTGCCCGGGGCCAGTTTTCTTTTTTGAAAGTCCAGGTAGAAGTGAGGCCCGGGAATGCACAACCCCCATCCCATGACTCCACGGCCCCAGTGGGGGTCCCGTCCCATAGATTGAAGACCCATGCCTTAGAGGCATCCTACATGCCATAATAAGTCTCATCTAGGGGACCGAAGAAACAGGACTACATCAGCACCATAATGAAGGCCCTTCATTGGCTCCACTTGCCAGCCCACATCATGTTCAAAACAAGCCACATTTACAAAGCCATCATGACAGGGACCCACACCTACCATGCAGATAAGCTCCCATATATGGTGGTTCATGCCACACCTGCAGTTAGGACACCATTAAACTGCAGACCAAGTATAAAAAAGAAAAAACAATGTAAACCTTTTTCACCTATGCAACCAGGGTTTGGGACATCATCCCTACATTTCTCAGGACTGACCCAATGCTCTTGCAATTCAGGAAGGCGATAAAGACTTACATCTTTAAAGAATACTACAACACAATTCATTAATCATCCACCTAACAGATTTCTCTCCCATTACTCATTGACTCCAAGTTTTCTTTTTAATCATGTACTGCGCTCTGCTGCTTTTAGGCTTGGTATGCACTATAGAAATACCACATCCATCCATAAGGCATGGAGTGTGCATGGGGAAGTGGAGCCTGCCCTCT
Organism: Lissotriton vulgaris; assembly: GCF_964263255.1. Taxonomy (NCBI): domain Eukaryota; kingdom Metazoa; phylum Chordata; class Amphibia; order Caudata; family Salamandridae; genus Lissotriton; species Lissotriton vulgaris. The sequence continues at coordinate 718,453,593 of NC_141700.1, read as the reverse complement.
CATCCTTTTTGACAGCTGAATAAAAGCATGTCACAGGACTAAAAGGCCTTATAACTCTAGGGCAGACCATCATCCGAAACTTGGTATCTGTCACTAAAGAGCATCAATAGGTACCTCTGAGACAAGTCAAGTAATATATGCTGTAGCTGCCTCCTCATAGACGTGTCATCAGGCAACCTAGTAGTGTCTAATTGTTCTGAAACAGACTCCAGTGTCAGGAACAAAAATCCTTTGAAAAAAGCAAGTGCTGACCATACACAAAAGTGATCTCCTTCTTTGGAGTGACAAATAGAGAAAAATTCAGAATTTGTCTGGTATTATTTATTTTATACCCTTTTACTTTTTGTTTTTTAGACTTAGAAATTCATTTGTCCGAAAAAGACGTACCATATACATTTAACATACACTTATTCAAAAAACATATACAAAAAAACATTGAATATAAACAACAGAACATCAACCTGAACATTTCATATATACATTTGCACAAATATTTGTGCATCACCATAAATATTCATTATTTGCACTATCTTCCTTGAAAAAGAAGTGTGTTAGTACTTAAATAAAGAAGAAATCAGATGGAGAAAACAATATGAATTCTAAGTCTAAAAAACAAAAAGTAAAAGGGTATAAAATAAATAATACCAGACAAATTCAGAAATTTTCTCTATTTGTCACTCCAAAGAAGGAGATCACTTTTTTGTATGGTCAGCACTTGCTTTTTTCAAAATATTATATATGGTCCAGCTGACCTTACGCCCCAGGACCTATCTCCCTGTTTTACAAAGGAACAAAAACCTAGCATGCATTACTTGCTGTCGGACCAGGAGAAATTTATAAACTGGCCAATCAAGTTCAATGGACATAGGCATGAGGTACCTATATAGTTCCTTACATTTAGTCATTCAAAACATTTATATATTAAAATACTGATTTATTGTCATTCATATTGAATACAATTTGAAGCAAAGTTTTATATTTCAAAGATGGAAGCCAAAGTGTTGAATATTTGGTATATAATTCCCAAGCCGAGGAACAACCCACATTGCAAATGAAAACACGCATTACCTAGAATGTGGTGACTATCTTTGAACTCTAGTAAAATATGGTAACAGAAGGATGTGCTGGCCATAAGACCAACTCCATGACACCTGAATGTGGGAGCCTATATCTGGAGAGGAAGCTCTTTGTAGCACACCTGTTTGTTTTGTGTGACACCCAGATTTTGAACTGCTCTGTTTACAATTTTGTGATTGAACATTGTGCCTTGTGCTAGCTAAATGATATTTAATCATTTCTGCATCCGCTGTGGTTGTCTGTGTGTGTATAGCTTTACTGTTGTTGCCTGTGCTGTATTGAGCTATGTGTGTGAAAGAAGCTTCACCTGCTGCTGTTGCAGGTGCTATACATGCGCGGAGAAAACAATGCAATTTGTATTCATTCAATGTACCTGCGAGATGTGAGGTAATAGGTAATGGATCCCAATGCAAACACTCCATACTACATTAAACAGCCAAGAATTCAAGGAGAGATACAAACAGTCATCTGGACAGAGATCAACCCTGCTTTAAGTGCAGGTTTAAGAGATAGTAACAAAAGCTCTTGCAGACAGTTACACTATCAAGCCACACTTCACAACAAAAGAACTGGCGGAGCCTCCAGCTGAATTCATTTTAAACACACACCAGTTTGCAGGTCTTTGGAAACCAAGAACAAATGTGCATACCTGTAACTCCACTGCAAGGTTTGTCTCTGGCCCCAGGATGTATGCCACCATGCTGTCCGTCACTGGAAAGTTGTCCGGGATTTTGTTGCACTTCTTTATCATCATTGGATCAACGCCATTGAGGAACTGGTACCCAAAGAAAGCATCTTCTTTCCAATGTTGGGACACATACTCTAAATGACAGAGTACAGTATTGTGAATAAAATTACACTGTCAAGAAAATATTTACCATTTGTGTGTGCTGTTATCATTAAGAGGCTAGGTTTTTCTCACTTATTCTTCCAGAACCTGCTGCCCTACTTTGAGCTTTTTACTTTTTAACATCTATGTGGCCCCCCTTGCAAGACTTATCAAATCTCAGGGGATGGAGGTGGTATCCTATGCAGACGACACGCAGATTATGGTCTCTCTTGCTCACACCTCGGTTAAGACATCTGCCGCCAGCTTCAGGGTCTGCATGCAGTATGTGGCAGACTGGATGACTATAAATTCCCTGAAGCTAAACGGTGAAAAAACCGAGGTGTTAATATTTGGGAAGAACCAGAATCTGTGGTCGAATGAGTGGTGGCCTTCTTCTCTTGGCATCTGCCCCACTCCCTCCCTCTCTGCCAAAAATCTGGGAGTGATACTTGATACCTCACTCTCTATGTCCCTGCAAGTCAACAGGACCGTTGCTACCTGCTGTGGTGTGATTCGGGTACTCAACAAAATCCGTGGGTATCTTTCCCCCCAGGCGCGTAAACAGGTTGCAGTCGCCCTGGTGGGTTCAAGACTGGACTACTGCAACTCCCTCTATATGGAAGTCAACAAAGGGTTGATCCACCGTTTGCAGACTCTTCAGAATTCTGCAGCACGCTTTGTTCTGAATCTCCCCAAAGCTTCCTCTGCCACCTTAGCCAGGAAGGAGCTTCATTGGCTTCCGGTACAGCACAGAATTGCCTTCAAAATTCTCTGTTTCACCTATAGAGCATTGATGGATGGTCCTGCTAGTGCCATTGGCTCACTCCTCTCGCGCTATGTCCCCACAAGAAACTTACGCTCTGCGGGACTCTGCCAACTAGCTGTTCCCCGCATCAAATCGGTCAGATGGGGAGCCAGAGCCTTTTCCGTCGTCGCTCCTCAATTGTGGAACTCCCTCCCCATGGAGATTAAAACTCTCCCTGCCATCGACTCTTTTAAGAAAGCCCTAAAAACTTTTCTCTTTAAGAAGGCTTACTCATGATTAATTATCACTAGGTAAGGTCTTAAGTTGCTGTATTTAATCTAGGCGCCTTGACGCCCACTGGGCTAAGTTTGCGCGATACAAGATCCCCCTCATTCATTCATTCATTACTTTCCAGTGGGTGTTTTCTTCCTTTGTTTGAATTGGAAGGAAGAGTCTATTACCGTGGACAATGGAAACGAATATATATGTACAATATTTTTGTAGTAATTACACGGTACATTTAGCAGAGCTAATTTAATCTATTCTTAACTCAGGGAGCACATAGCATGAACTGGTGCTAACAGACTAAGGCCCAGATGCATCAAGCTAAAATCCGTTCGCAAAGGGGCAGATTCTCAGAATCTGCCCCTTTGCGACCGGTATTTTTGCATTTGGAATGCATCATCCCAAACGCAAAAATCGCAATTTAAGAAATCGCATAATTGCGATTACTTAAATTGCTATTTCATTTAAGGAATCTCAAATTGAGATTCCTATAATTCAATGCATTAAAGCTAATAGGGGGGCGCAAATTACCATGAAGTTGAACTTCATGGTAATTTGCAAAAACTTTGAACAATGCAGTGAAGTGCATTTTTCAAAGTTCCATTTTACACACAGACATGCCCTTAGGGCATGTGTGTGTGCAAAATGTACCCATAAGCAGATTTCAGGGGTGCAACAGGGTGTCCTTTTGACACCCTGGCACCCTTGAAATTGCAATCTCAATTTGCGATTCTCTAATTGAGAATCGCAAATTGAGATTGTCTTCCCATTCATTCCTATGGGCCTCTAGGCCCATAGGAATGAATGGGGAGGTATTCCTTAATTGCCACCGCCCGCCTCACAGCCCCCCACAATGGAAAAAATACAGGAATGCGCCCGCAATCGTGGCGGGCGCATCCTAATTCCACCCAAGGGTCACCCCCCCCTTATGGCTGGCAGTCCCTTGTACCGGAAGGATAGCCGGCGGGCAAAGTCCGCCCGCCATCCTCATGGGGGCCTAGTGTTTGAGGTACTGTGCAGGGTGAGTGACATTTTGTTGATTTACTTTTACGCTTACACTGGTGAGTGTAGAACATAAAGTAAAGGGGTTCTCTTCTGCGACCACCACATAAGCTCACCACTCCATGCCGTTGTGTTTGGAACAACTGGAGTGGCTGGAGAAGGCAGAACAGCCCTCACAGAATGCAAAAGGAAACAATTGATGGATGGAATGCTCAACAATGCAAACATTCACCCCAGTCACAAATATTGGGGAGCACAAAAACAATGGATTTAGGCCCAGCTCTCTGTACTGAGGTGAATGTTTGAAATTGTTCAACAGTCTGTCCTTCAATTTTTCTTTTTGCAACTGTCACCCAACATGGGTTTGTGCTCTCCGTGCCACTGGAGTCAAGCTAGCCTGGCAGATGAGGGGTGAAACCCTGAAACTGGTTCCAGGATGCTTGTTTCCAATCCAGGGAGGACCTGGCCTAGTCGTTCAGGATGGACTGTTCCCACAGGGAGCAGGGTCAAGTCTGATTTGCATACGGCTGGGTTTCAACTGGAATGGCATGGGGAGCAAGCAAACTATGGATTTAGGCCCAGAGCTCGGTACTGGGGTGAATGTTTGACATTGTTCAACATTCTGTCTATTAATTATTCTTTTTACAGAATGCGTGATTGCCACAGATAAATATTCAGACCTTGAGCCCCACAGTGTTCAGGGGGCTTAAACCCAAACCAAAATGGCCATCATAATTTTGCTTAAACTCACTAGAGGAGAACACAAGCCAGGTACACTGTATACGTAGCTGTGCATATTACATTATTTCCTCCAACAGAAGCGAGAGGCTAGCTTGTAAATATGGTACAGTGAGCTGCATCTGTGGGAACCACGGGGCCCATTAGCAAGGAACCTTGTTAAAATTATCGCAGTTTTATCGGCAGGAAACGTCTGATAAAACGGCGATAATGGGCTTGCTAATATGTGTTATAGAATTCCTATAGAATCCCAGGTTAGATGTGCAGGACATCAATTTTAATCATAGGTGTTTATAGTTACAGTCAGATAAATGTCGGTGTGTTAAAATCTGCATATGTAATGGGTTGCTCAGGTGTATAAATCACAGTGCTTAACCAGTTTAAACAGTGATGTGCCTAAAGGGTTTCAAGTGGCAAGCTGAATCATTGCCCTGCTATCTACAATCAAACACTCAAGTATCCTACGCGCAGTAAAGGTCGGCAACTAAGGTAGATTTCAAACAGATACCAAGCCCACCAGCCGGATAAATATTCATAAATCCTCTTAGTTGTAGTAATAACTTTATTCCGTTAGATAACCATCAAATTATACACAACAACATATGAAACAGGAGCACTAATAAGTAATAAACAAGGAGATTGGTACATGTAATTCATTTTCTAAGAAAGGGGACCTATATGCACCCAAACACAGTATAATCACAATGTCCTGGTTAAAAATGCAATGAAGGAAATCATTAAAAAGTTTCTAAAAGTTTGTTATACATCGTAGTATTCCTCCAGTAATTAAAATAAACAAGTTGACCATGCAAAATGCGACAGTTACTAAAGTGCAAGATAAAATAAAAGTATGTGTTACTTAGGGGACAAACAAAACAAATAGCTAGAAACAGGGCCGGACTGGCCGTAGCGGGCACCAGGCATTCCCCCGGTGAGCCGCATGGGTGGGAGGCCGGTTTGGGGCCCCTGGGGGCAGTTTTAGTTACAGGGCCTGTTTTGCCCTGTAACAAAATCGGCCGAAAACCGACCCAGGCAAAGAGCTTGGCGGCACCCCCCGCCCCCCCAGGAGGGGGTGGGGGATTGGGGGCCGGCCGAGCACTTTGCCAGGGCTGGTTTTGGTTCCTAGTCTGGCCCTGGCTAGAAAACACACATACATTTAAAGCGTTAGCCTCGGATGTGCACTAGAGACTGTGCAACAATTGCATAAAGTGACTCTGCATAGTGCAAATGAATAATTAGGTTACAGTACAACAAGTAAAGCAATTCTATTCTATGGTTTTGGTAGAGCGCGACAGCTGCCCCAGCAATGAGGCGTCCCGGCGCTAGGAACCCAGAACCTGGTCTGAGGGAGGAGGCAGGACAGAGGGAGGGTTACAGGCAAGGGAATACAAACGTTTTCACAGCTTTCCGGAATGCTGGTAGATTGTCTATTGAACGGATATGTTGTGGCAAGTCGTTCCACATCTTGGCTCCGAGGAACCTAAAGGAGCGGCCGCCCATGCGGCTGAGTTTTATGCGAGGGACGCATAGAAAATTTTGGTTGGAGGATCTTAGGTTCCGTGGCGGGGCGTAGGGAGTGAGAAGGGGTCGAAGCAGAGGGGGGTTGTTGAGTTTGAGAATTTTGAAGGACATAATTAGGGTCTTGAATTTGATTCTAGAATCCACGGGTAGCCAGTGTAATTTTTTGATGGTCGCTCTGGCTGAGCATCTGCGGGGGAGGCCGTCCAGAGTTCTAGCCGCAGAGTTCTGCACACGTTGGAGTCGTGCTATCTCACTTTTATTGGCACCAAGAAGGAGCACATTGGCATAGTCTAGACTAGTAACCATGGGAATCTATTACATTTATACATTGTAGTCTCTTGTACCACATAGCTTGTAAAAATGTACTAACAGCAAATACTATTTTTGGTGACGTGACGCTTTTTAAAATCCTGAAAGTTTTCAGGTGACTACTAGTAGCCAAGTCGCGGCAGATTGGAACTAACCATTTGCGATGTATGGTATGGTACACCATGCAGAAGAACAATACATGTTTCTCATCTTCGTTACTCAACCAACATATAGGACACATTTTGAGATCTTGGTTAGTACAGTATTTGCTTGTAAAAGATCTCATTGGTAAGATCTCATAACGGAATCTTTTAAACAGCTTCATGGTCGAGAATGAGTATATTGAATCAAGAAATTCTTCACACATAGAAGTAAACTTGTGATCTCAAAAAGAGCTGATTACAGAGCCATTATTGATATTCGTAGCATAACAGTCGTTTATAAAAGCCCAGAATCGACTTTTTAACAGATTGTTATCTGATTTTCCAATGGAGTTAGGGTCATCCCACAAGTTCTGCAATCCAAATTTGGAAAACCAACCTGAGATGGCTTTGACCCATAGAATGTCCCTAGCTCCATGAAGATTCAATAGCTCTACCATTGAGTCTTTAAAAACTCCAAGTTCGGGTATGGCCCAAAGTCAGATCCAATAAGCTATGGTTTTTAAAATAGCCAGATCGGGTACTCGTTTTATCCCAACATCAAAGTACATGGGATTTAGTGGTGAGGTGGATGGTAGACCCAATAGCCTTCTGAAGAATTTATTCTCAGCGATCGTTAATGAATGTAGATTTCCACAGACCCAAATCTCTGCCCCATAATGAGCAGCTCCCTGTGCGTTTGCACTATAGGTTTCCACCGCAGGGGAATTATGCGCGACAACGTTTTATTGTAAAACCTCAGAATAGCATTAGATCTGTGCTCGCTCATTAGTTTAGATTTTTCCAATTGGCTTGTCCACCTTAAGTTATCCATGAGTCTGACCTCTAAGTAGTCAAAGCTATGAACTCTATCAAGAGCCTTGCTACCTACATAGATATTTCAACTTCTCTTCTTCTTTCAAACACCATAAACTTGCTTTTATTTATGTTTAATTCATAACCTCTTGAATTACAAAAATTTTAAAAAGGGTCGAATAAAATTTGGAGGCCCATTGGTGATTTTGATAAAAGGAGCAAATCGTCAGCAAAAAGTAAAATCAGTATCTTATTATTTTACAAAACTGGGGAGGTGTTCCTGCATAGTTCTAAAATGTCCACAACATTGTTAATATACAGGGAAAAAAGGTTGGGGCTAAGACACAGCCCTGGCAGATGAACTGTATTAACGTTTCTTAGGGAGACCTAACAGTGGTGGAATACCACAGACTTCATCCTCCTCTTTTGTTATCCTGTTCGGGTGAGTTGAGGGTTCAAAGGAGGTATTGAAATCGCCAGCTACTACTGTTTTTTATGTTTGATTCCAATTTATCCCAAAAACCCTCAGGGATGGATAATGTGGGAGATTTATGAAGTTCCCTTGTGCTCCTGACATAGACAGTAAAAATAGACAATCAAAGACCAGACAAGAAAGTCACAGTGATCCACATTAGGTCCAGACTATCAATCGCCATCAGTGTAGAAGTGCTAGCGCAACCATTCTTAATTAGGATCATGAGCCCACCCATCGCTCTCCCACAGTTGGCTACTGGTTTTGCCTTCAAGCTATAACAAATGAACCCATCAATAAGTACTTTTTCTGTTGCCCACGTCACCTGTAACAGGCAAATATCTTGTTCGGCTATATATGCCCTCCATTCTGAATCAATTAATTTCGACCCCGGACCTGCTATGATCCAGGATAGTAATTTGTGGAAGCGCAGGGGGTTACACTGCCCATTCGGCTCAATTTCAGTTGGAGCAACTAATAGCTCCTCTTGGCCACAATTCCCTAGGTGGTTCAACCTATTAGCAAAATAGTGCTCACACCTGCTATCTGCAAGATTGTTGACCAGCTCACAAGGGGTTAGTGAAATTTGATGTAGCTCCATATGGCCATGACTCTCTACTAAGGTAGTTGAGTCTGCCAATCCTACCTTATAATTGTCTGTATGGTTGATCTTTTCATCCCCAGCATAATAACCAGACAGATTACCTGGGTCAACAGAAGAAAGATCTAGGGTAGTTGAATCCACCAACCCCACCTGATGATTGGTCTTTTCGACCCTGTCTTAATAAACAGACAGATTACTTGGGTTTGCAGGAGATAAGTCTGGGGCATCAATGCACCCTGGGGCATGAAGGGTTGTATGTCCCTGCTCCCCTATTGGGGAACATAAATCTACCTTCCCCGCCTGAAGGTAGCCTGTGTTATTAGTCACTTACAATAACCCAGAGAATTACTTTTATCAACAGAGGGTAAAACAATAACATCAGAACACTCAATGACAACAGAGACTAGAGGCAGTCTACTGGTTTCTTTTAAGTTGTTTGACTTCATTAGTGACTTAAAGTCCAATTTAAGAATCAACCTTAGTCAGTCAATTTTATCCAAAGATTTTTGGCTTTAACAGAGTTCCATAAAATTCCACGGGATGGCAGAAATGCCTTTAAGCTAATACCCAGTGATTGCACCCCATGCAAACTGCAAGTGCGTAACTAGAAATCGACTAGGTTTTCGACCATATATTGGGAAGTAAGAGCAACTTGTTTACAATCATGGGTTGATGAGCTCGATGTGTACCTCTTGGCCAGTGGAATATCGGATCTTATTTATGAAGAACATTCCCTTTGAATTCTCAGCCAGTGGATAACTTTATTAACCAGAGCATCCAGATCTTCATACGTGCCAGGTTTCAACTTTGGGACCTGAGTCACATAAATGGAGCAAGAATGGCCTAATTTGGACAAATGACAATCAATTTCCCAAGGTCTCCTTGGTGGATTAGAAGATGGCATAAAAGGATTAGCTTTAGGGAGCATGCTTCTGACAGCAGAGTGATGATCTCCCATCCTCCTTGGATGAATAGTCGTAGGCAAGTTGCTAGTAGCACAACTCAGTAGATTCTGAGATCTTAGTGGCCTTGAGGACTCTAAACTGGATTTAGTTGCTACATGTTGAGAACTATTTGACAACTTCCCCGGGATAATCGCTTTCCCCGTTTGGGGTCTGCTATAAGTGGTGGGAATCACTGGTTGCAAAGCAATGCTTGAAGGTGTGGGAGGGGGTGTTTATGAGTCGTACAGGACTGCACTGTGGGCAAGGGAACTGTGGCCCCCCTCTGGCAAGATGTATCATGCTTACAAGAGCAAAAACAAGTTGTTAACTTGTTAATTGTGTCCGACAACAATAGGATTAAACTTTTCAGGTGGTCCAGTTTGATATCCAGCCTTTCAAGGCAGATGTTCATATCTTGTATGGTAACATAGCCAACATTGATGGGCAAATCTTGATTTATGTCTTTGGGGTCAGTTTGCAGTCCCGTGGATTCATCAACCAACTGTAATGGTTCAAAGTGATTGTGACAGGGAACGTTTTCAATAACATTAATTTTAGGGTCCAAGGAACGATCTGAGCTTGTAGTCCTAGACATTGTTGGATTACACAAATCAATCCTCTCAGAAACTGGCCCATTTGATAGTCCTGCAGGTTCAGATGAGTCACAAACACGGCTAGTGGTCACGTATGATTATTCACAGACTTTCGTTTTTTTTAAACATCGCTGGGACTATTTGCCGTTGGCTCCTCTCTTTCCCTTTGTCCCCACTAGTTTTTAAAAGTTGTTCTACTGCCTCAATAAATTGTCGATATCAGCCAGGCATTGTAGGTTTAGTTGAGCCACATCTGTTCTGACATTCCCAGACTTCTTAGTTTTTTTGGCCAGAGTTTTATTTTTTTACAGCTTAAACTTCCTTGCATTTACCCTTTATCCAACGGTGCAGCAGTACCAAAACTCGGGGTAATATACGAACAGGGAGCATGGATACAACAGACAGAGGCAGTCGCAGCCCAGTGCAGTGATTTAGGGTTATTGATGAAAGTAAGAGAATGTAAATAGCACCATAGTAAGATAGAGCAATAGGATTGTGATGCAATCACTGACTGAATTATCCTCTTGGAGTCTTTGGGTACCCCAGAGATCGGACATTAGGGGAGGTCCCAGCCCAGCCTCCTTCAGGCTCCGATGGGCTTGGATGGGCCTGCTCTTGGGCTGGGCTTTACCCGGGCACATCCCACAGAGTGGGAAGCCTCCAGCAGCCTTATGTGCCTCCAGGCGCAGAAAGGGCATCAGCATTGCGATGCGGGGAAGCTTGGGAAATGAAGGCCCTGCCTCAGCACTACCCCCGGTGTCTCCAGAAGCACGTCCCCCGCAGCGAGAAGCCTCCAGCGGCCTTATGCACCTCCGGGTGCAGAAAGGGCATCAGCAGTGGGATGCGGTGCGGGGGAGCCTGGGAAATTGAATGCCTGCCTCTGCTCTAACCCCTAGTGTCTCCAGAAGCTCGTCCTGAAAAACACATCCGGGTGTTAGATTGTTGCTAATCCTTAAATTCTAATTGAATTGTAAAGTGATGGAATGTCATAAAGCCTCACAAATCAGATTGCTTAAAGTGATCTAGACACACAATGTACACACTGCCTCTTGAAAGTACATTTCTTACCTGAAGTAGAAGTTTTATGGGTCCAAAAAACCCTCTTGAGGTCTTGTAGTGATTTCCAGGATTCCTGACGTCCAAAAAATCCTTTCAGTTTGGTTTCCAGTGTTCTAGGAGAATGAGAGAAGATTTATTTACTAAGAACCATCACATCCAGATAAGTATCAATCAATCAATCATAGCATTTGTAAAGCAAACTACATACCTGTGAGGGTCTCATGGCGCTGGGGGGGGGGGGGGGATTGTTGCTACTGTTTGAAGAGCCAGGTCTTGAGGAGTCTCCTGAAGGTTAGGAGGTCTTCGGTCTGCCGTAGGGGGATGGGGAGGGTGTTCCACATCTTGGTAGCGAGGTGGGAGAATTATCTGCCACTGGCTTTCACTCTTCGTATGCGGGGGACAGTGGCGAGGGCGCGGTCTGCAGAGCGGAGCTGGCAGGATGGGCTGTAGAGGCTGAGTCGGTTGTTGAGGTACACTGGTCCGGTGTTGTGGAGTGCCTTGCGTGCGTGGTGAGGAGCTTGAAGGTTATACTCTTGTTGATGGGGAGCCAGTGCAGGTCTCTCAGGTGGGGTGTGATGTGGCTGCGGCGCGGGATGTTGAGGATCAGGCATGCGGAGGCATTCTGGATATGCTGGAGCCGTTTCAGGAGTTTGGCCAGGGTTCCTTGTAGATTGTGTTGCCATAGTCCAGTCTACTGCTGACGAGGGCCTGGGTGACCGTCTTTCTAGTTGTGGTGGGGATCCACTTGAAGATCCTGCGAAGCATGCGGAGGGTGTTGAAGCAGGAGCAGGAGACGGCGTTGACCTGCTTTGTCATGGAGAGTGTGGAGCCCAGGATGACCCCCAGGTTTTGTGCATGGTCGGTGGGTGTAGAGGGTGCTCCTAGTGCCATCGGCCACCAGGAGTCGCCTCAGGCTGAAGGGGTGGAACCGAGGATGAGGACCTCCGTCTTGTCCGAGTTCAGCTTCAGAAGGCTGTTTCTCATCCAGTTGGCGACGGCCTTCACTCCTTCGTGGAGGGTGGTTTTGGCAGTGTGGGGGTCCTTGGTGAGTGAGTGGATCAGCTGGGTGTCGTCAGCATAGGAGAGGATGTTCAGGTCGTGCCATCGGGCGACGTGGGTGAGCAGTGCCATGTATACGGTGAACAACGTTGGCCTGAGGGATGATCCTTGGGGTACGCTGCAGATGATCTTGGTGGCTTTGGAGCGGAATGTATAATGGAAAGTTTATTTGAACATAGTGTTCTCTGGTTTTCAATAGATAGATTTTGCCATACATGAATGCTGTCGTTATGTTGAACATTTGTGCATTGTGACAAAGCAGTACAAAATTGAAAAGAAGTTATTTATCGGCAAACTCAACCTGAGAATATCTGAGGGCTTTACATGAGCACCAGTTGTGTTACATATATACACATTAATTTTGTTAGGCACGGGGAGATTAAACAATTTGCCCAGAATCTCAGGACATAGACCTGCAGAGACGTGAACCCGGGTCCTCAGCTTGAAAATCAACCACTCTAGTAGCTAGTATACATCCTCTTCTATGCTAGCATATAGGGCAAATAACAATATATGAAATAAATCTGTTCTACAGTGAGGATAGAGTAAGATAGTAACATTTTCTAATGTGAGACTATTTCTAGTACAGTGTCATCACTAAAACTGTAAGGTTGGGGCTGTGGATTAGAAGAGGACTCAGAAATAGCAAACTATTTTTCACTGAAATAATAACTGATTGAATCGGACTAGTGGACATAACATCAGTTCAGTTCAATGAAATCATGAGCCACAAACAACTGTGATAGTACTAAGAAAGAAAGGTAAAGGCTGCCTAATATATCAGGCCTGTGTCCTTAATATTCAAAACTGATATAGTAATAGTTTCAATTTTATTTGATTAGCGCAGTTAATTAAACCATTGCTATAAAATATTAGCATTAGCACAGTTATCATATTAAAAAGCAAAACTGGAAAACACACTATCAGGATTAAAAAGTCTATGCATATAAAAGCAGTCTTATAGTTACCAGTGTGATCACACTACTGAGCTAGGCCAGAAATAAAATAGATTAAAACAGGAGGTGCTAAACCAGGGGACAAGAAAAATCTGTAATGAGTTTTTGGGGGGGAGGAGCTGGAAGCACTGGGGCCAAAGAGGGTGAAAGAAGATTGTCCAGGAGTCTTACAAACTTTCCAATCCTTGCGAGCGCTTGAATGTCTGAAGAAGTAAAACAGAGGACCGTTGCCTCCCAGCATGACCTAATGTCCCATTTTGAAAATACGGCTTTTAAGAGTAATCTTCTAGGGGCATCCATGACAGGGCAACAGCACAAAAGATGCAACCATGATTCAGTTTGGTAGGTGCACAGTCTGCACGCCCCCCCCCCTCCTTTGAAGGGGCCCATCTTTAAAAGGCCGTAGAGCACAGGCCTAAGAGGCGCATGAACATTATGTTCTTCCGAGCCACTGCATTTAGATTGTCCAGCAAATAAGATTGCGGTACTCCAGGATGGTATGAAATATTCAGGGGGAGCAAGACAATAGGTGTTTTTAAAACCTGGAGGTCCATCCGATGAGAGATTAGTTTCACCTGCTTATTGATAACTTTTTTCCAGACTGGATATGGAATAGTGTCTGAAGTTAGTAGTGAGTTGTCGATCTCTAGCATTTTTATGGCCTTTGTAATCAGACGATTCCATGGATTTCCAGGACTGGCAAAGGTTTCTTTGAGCCGGGATTTTAAGGTAGTATCTGCAGCTTTTAATGACTTTATAAAATATTTCAAAGTATCTGCCTCACAATAGATGGATTGTCTTTGTAGGCCCAGCTCCAGACGTAGTCTTGCCCTCTGAATGAATTTCGGAAGATGAAAGATTTTTTTCTAGGTGGTAACTTGGGCGAGGTCAAGACTAGCAGAGCATGCACCAGGGAAGGCCTGATGCCCATAGTTTAAGGCAGGGGGTAGTGTAGCTTTGTTCACCTTCAAAATGGGTTCTGCGGAGGGGCTGCTCAGGGTCTGGTTCAGTCGGGTCAGGGAGTATGTTATTGCACCTTCTCTTTTTTTCAAGGCAGCTAAGTGAGCTGATGGTCTAGAAGACTTGCAAAACCAAACTCCCAAATAATTATATTTTTTAGTTGAATTGATCTTTTCAGGCCCAATGTGCCACCTTAGACTTCTCTTGTTCTTACAGCCACCGAATATCAGAACCTTGGTCTTATCATGATTGATTTTTAAGGAGTTGGCGGTGTTATATATATGGAGCTTACTTAGCTCTCGTTGGAGCCCCGATTTCACCTGGCCCATTATGAAAATATCGTTAGCATATTGTAGAATATGCAGATTCCTTTTAGCAAGGCCCAAATTTGGATATAGGAATAGGAGTTGGCCCTGGTAGTGCTTCTACGTTGGTTGTTATGGCAAACTGTTGGCAAGCAAAATTGGCCAAATTGTAGTGTTTGCTAGGTACCGTTGCCTGAAGCTGACCACCTTAAATAATGGGTGCTAGCCATCCTCTGATCACTCACTAGCTTTGTGTTTGTGAGCATTGCTGTGTACCCCCCACGTTGTGATGGATGGGCAGTAAGTTCAGTTATGACTTTAAGAATAGAAGAGGAAGATTTAAAGATTGATTTAGAGTATATAAAGTTAAATTACTTAATGTAACACCATCATCTCTCTGGTAATTCAGTCAATTCAAGGAGACAGGAAGTATGCAGATACAATGCGTGTGCCTAACATGCACATGCCATAACTATGAACACTTAAATGGTGAACACTGAAGGGCATCCTAGACTTATAATGACTGAATGAGATTAGAAATACGACTGAAAGTTATTTCGCTCACTCTTCATTCTATATGTAGTGGCTGCAGGACATGGTTCATCTTAAAATGTTTTTAACAAAATTGCTGCCATTCTGTTATATCCTGTTTAGGTATTAATGCATCTCCTATGTTTCCTGGACTCCTAGCTGCTCGATCAGTGTGAGTGTTCTGAGTGGAATGTTGGTGTGATGGAGACAAATAGAATGTTTGGGTGCCGGTGAGGTGAGGTGTGACAATTGCAGACGGGCTGAGCAGCAGACAGAGTACTCCTGGTGGGCCTCTTGTACTTGAATACCATCCTGCAACTAAGACTTATAAAGAATATTGAAAGTTACTACTCGGCTACTTGTCATACATCACAACACATTTGTACTATGGTTCTTAAAGGAACACTGTACAGTCCGCGGTACCAGCTAGAGTAAAAGATCTTGAAATTCAAAAGAAAAACCTTACTTGAGTCATGCCTGATTTCAATTGAAAGTGGCCACTCTTATTGTCTCATTAGAAATCCAATTGCTAAAGAGAGTATGGCTCCATTTGAAGCACCAACTTATATTTGTTCTGAATTCCATGATACTCAATACTTACGAAGTTTTCTGCGTAAGAGCAAAATTCAATGCTTTGGAAATGGAGTATTTAACGTTAGAGTCTAGTTCCTTGACGTTATCCACATCAATGCATCTTGGAAAGGCTTTGTGGTACACTTTCCACCTAGCAGAGGCAGAAGGATAGAGAAAAAACAGGAGAAAAGTGTCAATGAATACTTCAGTCAGGAAAAGTGTTCTAGAAACCAGCCTTCTAGGCATAGGAAAATGGCTGCAATTTATGTCACAATTTTATATTTAATGAACAATCATATGTAACCATGACATTAAAAGAAAGTGTATGTGCCTGAAAGCAAAGGGTGTGGGCAGAGGTGGGGGTGTTGTGTGGTGTAAGATATTGGGCTGTTGGTTGACTGCAGTGTGAGCCTTGGTCGAACATTAAACATAATTCTTGTCATGGTTAGGCGCAAGCTAACCCTAAATGAACCTGTGCTCATCCCTGGGTAGCTTGGCACACAGAAGTCAGGCTTAACTTAGAAGTAATGTGTAGAGTATTTGTGCAACACTTCAAATAGTAATAAAGTGGAAAATACCACACAAAAAGGATCCCACGCTATGTTGGAAAAAGAGTTTAAGAAATAAAACAAGAGCAAAAAAGACAAAAATCCAATGAGTAGAACTGGAGATATGCAGTTTTAAAGATTTTTGTGAAAATAGCACCAAAAAGCACCAAGCATTACTTGGCGTCTGTTCCGATGTAGCTACCAGCTGAGGGGCAAAACTTTGCATCACTCAGCATAGATTACAATGAGGCTGGCAGCTGTGAGGTGAGGCTTTTCGGGGCTTCAAGTCTGTTCCAATGCGGACCAAAGATGTACTTTGCAGGAGCACATTCAGGCAAATTTTCAAGGGTCCACGGCTGGGGTGGCACCACTTGGGAGGGCAAGACTAGGATAGAAGAGCCCAGGTGCTGGGTTTAATGTTGTTGGAAGCCTGGTGTGCCCCATGGGCCTCTGACCAGGAGGCCAGCCAACTAGCCCTTGTAGTCACTCTGGGTTTAAAAGATGCAAGTCCTGACCCCAGCCAGGCATGTGCGCAGCATGTCAGCAGTCCTCCAGAGCAGCAGTCCAGCAGAGTGGCAGTCCTCCCCGGCAGAGTATCCATAAGTTCAAAGGTTTGCGGAAGAGGTGTTGTCTGAGGTCCAATAGTTATACCTGGTGCCCTTCCATTGGAACTGGTGGGGGGAAAGCTTCTAGAAACTTCCTTTAAAGTCCCTTGGCAACTTGCCTTTCCTGCCTACACTTCAGACTAACTACAGGGGATATGCAGTCCTTTGTGTGGCAGAAGGACACACCTATTCAAATGTAAGTAGGGCTGTGCCCAGCTCCTCCCTCCCATCCTGCAAGCGATGGCCGATCCAGGCACACCTAAGTTTTATATTGTGAGTCACTGTCTAGGAGGAATACAAATAGTCCAAATGCCAACTACACCTAGCCATGTGATCCAGAGACAGGCTGCAGGCACTAAATGGCTAAGGCAGGAAAATGCCAACATTCTAAAAGCTTTTTAATTGTACTATGGGCAGGAGACTGCACTGAATGATTGACTCTGCTAGGCTTGATTTCTATGCGGACTACTTAACCGGTAAGGTTTATACTTGTACAAATTCTTTGTGATTGCTGACCACAAGTACTGTCTATTTTCTTTGTGAATTCTTGTGGGGTCTTCATTACAATTCCTTTAATTTGATTGTACTGAGAATGACCTTGAAGACTATACATTGAGGTCAAAACATCAATACCAAGTCCTACTGTGTCCAATGACAACTACTGGATCCACATCATCACATTGATTCATTGTGTATGAAGGACTGAGAATACTTTGAGTGGACTTTGTGGTCATTAACCTCTTCCATGCGTCCGACGCCCCCCGGCCATCCAATGTCACAGTGGGCATGTGCGTCGGAAGGCTGGGGGCCGTCCAATTTGCGCATGCATGGAATTTGCCCACACAGCGCAGGAATGTGCGCCACAGCGAAGCAGTTAATCTTTTATGTGTGTAATCAAGCAATCGTGTTTTGCAAGATTAATGTTAGTCTGGAACATTACAATCTGCAGCCTTAAGAAATGTCATCTATTGAATACAATTCTTTGTTGAGATCATTATTTTTATAAATATAATCAATTAATGTTTGATTTATTACTGTGACATGTTGGGGTAGATAGTTGAAAATGTAACATATATAATATTGTGCTCTTCGATCAGAATCTCTTATTTACCTACACAATAGTTCATACCCATGCATGGAAGGGTTTGTTGGGTTGCACTTCTTTCTAAAATAACTTTCTAAAACTGGATTTTCAAAGTTATAATTTAAAATCCGACTTCACCATAAGTTAGGATTTTTCAGTATAATTTAAAAGACACCAAACATGAACTGGTTAACTGCTCCCATCTGGAAATTACATATTATTAAATGTAAGTATGTAACTCCAATATTATCCCATGGATGAGGTAGGCCTTGCGGTAGAGAAAATCTTTTCTAAGGGTTTTTCACTACCAGGACATGTAAAACTAAAAAGTAAATACACCACTTTTTAAATATACTGCACCCTGGCCTCTCGGCTGTCCAGGGCCTAACCTAGGGGTGGCATGCATATTAAAAGGGAAAGTTTCAGCCTGGCAAAAGCTTTATTTTGCCAGGTTGAAATGGCAGTTTGAAACTACACACACAGGCTACTATGGCAGGCCAGAGACATGAAATTGGGTAATAATGTAATTCCATGGGTGTAATGTTTTTCCTTTAAGGTAGCTTATACTTTCTAGAGAATTTGCAAGTATATACCCAGAATTATTAGCAACTGTATTTGCTTTATAAATAGCATTAAACTAGGCACAGTTTTCATTTATTGTGAAATGTTAACACGTATAAGGCATATTTAGTCCCTATTTTATTATTCATATTTAGCCTATAATGTTTTTAATATTTCAGTGCTTTACAGTGATTAATTGGAGATATTTTTCATTAGATATGTTTCTCAATTATAAATCACAGTTTTTAACTCTTTACTGTAGGTCAGTCCTGATGTTCCTATTATTAATATATGTATATTTATTAATTCTTGGATGTTTTTTGTTTTACTTCCCTTTTCCCTTTTCTCTTCCCTTCCTTCCTTTGGGCTATTTACTTCTTTATATATTTAAATATTTGTATATTTTTGTCAATCATTAAGAGACTTAAGTTGCATCAACTTTTATTAATCTATTTGCTTATTTATTGTTAAACGTAACTGAAGTCAATGTTTCATTAACTAATCTTATGCAAAAGTTTGAATAAAGAAAATTACAACATAAAGTACTATTGAAGTAGGTGGCACAATCAGTGCTGCAGGCCTGCTGGTAGCATTTAATGTACATGCCTTGGGCACAGGTAGTCCCCTTTTACTAGGGACTTATAAGTAAATTAAATATGCCATTTGGTTATAAGGCAATCTTACCATGTTTTAAGGAGAGACTACAAGCACTTCAGCACTGGTTAGCAGTATCAAAGCTTACAGAGTCCTAAGCCCAGCAAAAACTACTCTAGCAAAAACAGGAGGTCTGAAGGCAGAAAGTTGCGGGGTAATCACACCAAAAATGCCAGGTCTAACAGGAGGCGTCTTTCTTGTCCATCTTAGATCCCTAGGTTTTGAACTAGCTGCCCAAATATTTTGCAAGCATTGCCTCCTCTTTCTTGTTAAAGTTTGCTTTACACTCAACAAAGTATGTCTTTTTTCTTTGTTCACTTCTGGACTTTACGCCCCTCTTCATGAAGTAGAACCATTAATGCTTGCCTTATAAAACCCCCTTCATGGTTTGTATCTGTCCTTTGATAATCACTCTAATGGGTGACCAGAAACGATTCAACTTCTGTTGCTGGCCTACCACTTCACCACAGTTGCTTACACTAGGTGGGGTTTTGAGTAATTTATCACTTTATTTGATCTACTGGTGGTTACTCATGTATTTCAACATTTTTCTTCAAGCCCATATTGGGAGAGGGCCCTGTTAAATAGGTTGGGGTAGTTTCCTTAATCCCTGCAAATTAGAATCCTTCTCCTGTGGAAGCTAGCTCCAAAGGCTAAAGCACACCCAAGTTTGCTCGTGAAACAGGATTGACATTGTTGTTTTGGGGGATGAAATGTAGCATATGGGCATTATAAGAGCTCATGAGATATGTTAGAGGAGTGAGTAATGTGGTGTTGTGTGAAGAGGTGTGTTCTAGTGTAATGAGGTTTTGGATGTTGCAATGTGTGCTGTAGCATCGTGTGACATGCAGTACTATGGAATGTACAGTCATGGTGTTGTGCAATGCGATATGGTGTTACCTAATATGATATGATGTTGAACAGTGGTAAGGTATTAATTTGTCATGCATGGTACATGCTAAAATGCATTATGTATTTGATATTGTTTTGCATGGTATGGTGTTTTGTTCTATGATGTGTTACAGTTGATAGTATAAGATGTGATGGAGCATTTGGTGAGGTAGTGTTGCATGTCCTCTAGTGCTGAGGGTGGATGTATTGTTGAGTAGTTCTTTGATGTTGTATGTGGAATGTGGGACAATTTGGCACAAGGCTAAAGGTTGTGGGTCTGTCTTTCTGCTGCTCTCTCAGACAAGAGGCCAAAGTGAGATGGATATTTCCTGCACCCTCCTGACAGGCCCATAGCCTCACTTGGTATATGCACCGTGAAACGGATGTGTCAGAGGTGGCAGTCCAGCCCTCTTCACTTAGTAGGGATATGACACAAAATCTTTAGCCCACTGAAACCTGCTTTAAGGGACAGAGATTTGTCACCCTTATCCTCAATCATTTATACCTTCAAAGCCACCAGGCAGAAGTAGCTAAATTCAAACAGTCATTTGTAGAGCACACTACTCACCCGCGAGGGTCTCAAGGTGCTAAGGGGGGGGAAGCTGCTACAGCTCAAACAGCCAGGTCTTGAGAAGTCTCCTGAAGGTCAGCAGGTCCAGGGTCTGTCACAGGTGGATGGGGAGGGTGCACCAGGTCTTGGCGGAGACGTGGGAGAAAGATCTACCACCGGTGGTCGTTTGGTGAATGCATTGAACCGTGGCGAGGGCGAGCTCAGCAGAGTGAGCTGGCGCTTGGGAGTGTAGAAGGTGAGGCGTTTGTTGAGGTATGTTAGTCTGGCAGCGGGGAGTGCTTTGTGAGCGTGGGTGAGAAGTTTGAAGGTGATCTGCTTGTTGAAGGGAAGCCAGTGCAGTTCTCTCAGGTGGGCTGTGATGTGGCTGTGTCGGGGAATGTCGAGGACGAGGCGTGCGGAGACGTTCTGTATGCGTTGGAGTCTTTTCTGAAGTTTGGCTGTGGTTCTCGCATAGAGGGCGATG
Source organism: Lissotriton vulgaris (assembly GCF_964263255.1). Classification (NCBI taxonomy): domain Eukaryota; kingdom Metazoa; phylum Chordata; class Amphibia; order Caudata; family Salamandridae; genus Lissotriton; species Lissotriton vulgaris. The sequence continues at coordinate 718,432,698 of NC_141700.1, read as the reverse complement.
CCGTAGTCCAGCCTGGTGACGAGGGCCTGGGTTACTGTCCTCCTGGTTTCGGTGGGGATTCATCTGTAGATCTTGAGAAGCATGCAGAGGGTGTTGAAGCAGGAGGAGGAGATGGTGTTGACTTGCTGGGTCATTGACAGTGATGAGTCTCGGATGAGCCTCAGGTTGCGTGCTTGGTTAGTGGGTGTTGGCGCAGCTCCCAGCGAGCTGGCCACCAGGAGTTGTCCCAGGAAGAGGGGTTTGAGGCGAGGATGAGGACCTCCATCTTGTCTGAGTTCAGTTTCAGGTGACTGTTCTTCATCCATTCGGCGACGGCCTTCGTTCCTTCGTGGAAGTTGGTGTTGGTGGTGGCTGGGTCCTAGGTGAGGTAGAGGATCAGCTGGGTGCTGTCAGCGTATGAGACGATTTTGAGGTCATGCGATCAGGCTGAGGGTTGATCTTTGGGGGACGCTGCAGGTGATTTTGGTGGCTTTGGTTCGGAATGGAGGGAGGCGGACTCTGTGTTCTGTCGGTGAGGAAGGAGGTGATCCAGTCCAAGGATTTGTTGCGGAACCCTGCATAGAATGTGGTGGCAGACAGTGTTGAAGGCGGCCGAGTGGTCTAGGAGGATGAGGGCTGCGGTTTCACCATTGTCCAGCATGGTCCTGATGTCGTCAGTGGCGGTGATGAGGGTGGTTTCGGTGCTGTGGTGCTGTGGAATCCGCATTGGGACTAGTCCAAGGTGTTGTTCTCTTCAAGGAAGCAGGTTAATTGTCTGTTGACGATCTTCTCTATGACTTTCACAAGGAACGGGAGCAGAGAGATGGGGCGGAAGTTCTTGAGGTCCTTTGGGTCTGAATTGGGTTTCGTGAGTAGGGCGTTGATCTCTGAATGTTTCCAGCTCTCCAGGAAGGTGGTGGTCTCGCGGGAGCTGTTGATGATCTTCTGGAGTTGGGGTGCGATGATGGAGCTCGCATTGTTGAAGATGTGGTGAGGGCAGGGGTCTGACGGTGAGCCGGAGTGGATGGTGTTCATGGTTTTAATGATGTCTTCGCCGTTGATGTGGTTCCAGGAGAGCAGGAGGCAGATGTGACTTTTGAGCGGTGAGTCTAAGGTGTCGGCGACTGTTGGTGGGGGAATGAGTGTTGAAGCTGTCGTGGATGTCTCTGATCTTGCGGTGGACGAAGGTGGCTAGAGAGTCGCAGAGGTCTTGAGACGGCGAGATGTGGTTAGAGCTGGGGCTGGGTTTGGCAGATTCCTTCATGATGTTGTTGAGCTCTTTGCTGTTGTGTGCATTGTTGTCAATCCGTTCCTTGAAGGAGGTCCTTTTTGTGGTTTGAGTGAGACTTGGTAGAGCCTACGGCTGGCGTTCTTGAGGGCTGCATGATTGTCTGGTGTCTGTTTGTGGCACCACTTCTTATTGAGTCTTCGGCAGGTCTGCTTGGATGTCTGGAGGTTGGTGGTGAACCAGATGGCTCATCTGTCAGTGCGTCTGTTTGGGGGTTTCTTGATCGGGACGAGAGTGTTGGTGCAGTCGTTGATCCATTGTCTGAGGTTGCGGGCGGCTGTGTCGGTATTGGTGTGGTCTGGTGAGGGGTCTCGGGCGAGGGTGGCGGTTAGCTGGTCTTCGGTGACCTTGTTCCAGCTGCAGTGGGGGATTCATTGCAGGTTGTTGTGTGCAGAGGTCGTCTCGAAGTAGAAGTGGATGCAGTAGTGGTCAGTCCAGTGGAGTTCGGTGGTGTGGCTGAAGGTGACATGCCTGCTGGTGGAAACAATGGGGTTGAGCGTGTGTCTGGTGGAGTGAGTGGGTGTCATGACGAGCTGTTTTGAGTCCGAGATTGGCGAGATTGTCTAGCAAGGTAGTGGAGTTGTTCTTTTTGGCGTTTTCAAGGTGGAAGTTCAGGTCTCCGAGGAGGATGTCGTCTGTGGAGGCCAGGGTGTGTGAGCTGAAGATGTCTGTGATGGAGTTGTTGAACTGTGGCCGGGGTTGAGGGGGTCTGTAGACGGGGGTTCCTCTGAGGGTGGTGTTGGGATCGGTGTGGATCTTGAAATGTAGGTGCTCAGCATTGCTGAGGGTGTCTTCTGTGTTGGTCGAGGTCCTGAGGGAACTTATGTGGACAATGGTGATTCCTTCTCCCTGTCTGTTGGTGCGGTCCCTGCGGGTGATTTTGTAACTATCTGGGATGGCTATTAGGGGTGGGCAGACATCTCCGTTCGGCCCACGGAATGTTCGGAAATTTTCCCTTCCACCCTTGCGCAAAGAGGGTGGAAATTTGCGGCCAATCTCCACACATTCAGGGGCGGAATGGAAGTTGGCCGCCCGCCCGCCTCCCGCCTGCCTCCCTCTTCCCGCCTCGCGGTCCTGGCGAGGAATGCACATGCGCAGGCTTCCACGCATGTGCAGTTTAAAAAATGAAGCCGCAATGGGGAAGGTTGCGGCAGCAATAAGGTAAGTTTTATTCAAGTTACATTTCAGGCTTTTAAATATAATTTAACAAGACATGGGGAGGTGGGCGGGAAGGGGATGTCCTCGCGTAACGGAAATATTGCGGAGGGGCACGGAGATTGGTTCGATAGTCCCTTACACGACTTACGCCCACCCCTAATGGCTATGGCAACGCCGGGTGCTGATGATGGGCTCATCCAGGTCTTCGTCAGGAAAGCGACGTCCGGGGAGGATAAGTCGAGCAGGTCTCAGAGTTTGATGGCATGCTTGTGTATGGAGCGAGTGCTGAGAGGTATTCATCTAAGAAGGTTCTGACCTGTCCTGGTGGGAGGGGCAGGTGGTGCTGGTGGTCGCTGACTGGTAAAGCTGCAGTTTCGGCATGGAGGGGGAAGCAGAGCAGAGGACTGGTGCGAACTCGCGGCAGCAGCGAGGGTGGGAGCACGGACTCGAAGTGGTGTAGCCGTGCGTAGTGGGGAGCGACCTGCCTGTGACCAGGGTAATTGGAATTACATTCTGATATATGTATTTGGTATGTACAAATAAATATACGATGATATAAAAATTATAGCAACATTATATGTGTTATAACATCAATAAACATCCACAGGTCACCACATCATAGCCCCGATTTAAAGGCTGCTAATTGGACTTTCAATTTTAAGTTAACTCAATCAATTTTTGTGAAAAGGTCTACATCTATCTTCCAATATAATGTGTTGAGACTATTGAAGTTGTGTGTTAAGGTGCTCTACAAAATGGTCTGTGTGGTGGTGGTGGTGGATGTTGTGATGTGGTTATGAACAAACAAGATGATATAAATAAGAGGGGTGTACTACAGTGATGTGCTGAATCAAGTAATACAGTATGATCAAACAGATGGCATGTGATCTAGTAGGATGAGGTATTAGATGTGTGAGTTAGTGTGGCATGGTGGTTAGTGTTACATGGTGAGGTCTTGTATTATATATTGTGATCATTTTATTATGGTGTATGTTTGTTTATGATGTGCTGGTTACATTGAGGAGTGACCTTTTATAGTATTTTATGGACTACATTAACTATTATTATGATTTGAAACAGATTGTTAAGAGATCTGTTAAAGTGCAATTTACTGGCATTCTGGGAATTTTATAATCAGTTGCATTATGATCTAGTGAGTATGGTATGGTGAGGCAGTGCACATTTTGATGCAGTGTGATGTGAAGTTGGATGGTGTACGATGTATGTGATTTGGAGGGGCGTCAAGTTGGGTGTAGTGTGTTATTGATTTAAATGTTAAAGTGAGGTAGGCTGCCATGTTGTGTTTAGTGATTTATATGGTCATGAAGTGCTCTGCAATATGAGATGGTATGTTGACATCCTGTACAGTGAGGTATGATATGGTATGGTACGGGTGAAGTCTAAAGTAACTCAGTGAGTGTGAAACATGTATGTTGACTCCCCCTGCCCTCAAGACCCTTTTCATACAAGAGATCTCCTAAAGGGCTTTTCTATGTTGCATTTCTCTCCCTTTGCAACCTTAGAAGGGGCAACGCTAGTACTTAGGACAGTATGATCAGGAGCCACAGTAAAACCAAGAGTTTTCTCATCTTAATGTTCCACTTTTTAAAGAGAGTCTGAAAATCAGGATAGCCTCCCTTGAGGCAAGCCTTCATATTGAGAAGTTGGTCAGGATCCTAGGTCAGAGGAGACAGAAGATCAGTCTTCCCCTTCTGAGATGCCACTGTCCCATTCCCAAAGAATGAGAATAAGAAGCCTAAGAACGTATCAATCTGGAATGCAGAACGGCCCTAGATGCATTTATTGTCAGAGTCATTATTGATTCTCTAATTGTGTTCTAGCTTTTTACATTGGCGTTTAGATGCTCTTAGAGTGTTAGAATAGCACAGAGTAGCTGGATGGGGGATTTCCCAGTTTGAACAGTGAACGGCTGTTTCACAAAGTCAATATCCAAGAGTTAAAGCTAATAGCGCCCTCCATGAATGTGGAAATTAAGGCAAAGCTTTGGCTAAATTGTCAGCATTAATCTTAGACCTAGTTGTAGACAATTTACAACAGCGGGTCCTGTTTGTAAGGATTTATGATTGAATCAACCATAAAAGGAACCAGGTGGTACAATTTGATTGCTAGGCATGTTGGTTAAAAGAAGGTCTAATCTGTGGTTGAAAATAAACATATAGCACTAATGAAAGTCAAACTTTAGCTTTGAAAGCAACTGTAGGCCTCATACTCCACCATTTTTTGGACGTTTGCTGACAACGTTCGGTATCACATGGACAAACTTGTATTTTTATGTCCCGGTAGAATGTTTGAATGTGTTTTCATAAGCAAGACAATGACCTCCACAAGAATATTAAAATGTAATCTCAGCAAAGTTACACATGTTTAAGTTCTCACCTAGAGATCTTAGCAGAATCATATAAACTGTTGCAATATTTGTTTTAGTATAGGTAGTGTTAGGAATGGGGATCTCTAGTTGGCAAGGGTTTGCACCTTTGTCCAAGTAAGGACCTTTCTTTCTAGTCAGGATAAGGGAGTTACACTCTTAAAATAACCCCTGCTCACCCCCTTGGTAGCGTGGCATGAGCATTCAGGTTTATCTTAGATTCAGTGTGTAAAGCTTTTACCCCTGACCAACAGTAATACAGTGAAAACACTACAAAAGGACACCACACCACACCAACATTTTATTTACTTAAAACAAGATCAAAACGATAAAAATCCACAATATAGCACTTAAAAAGGTATACTTTGCAAGAATAATTGAAAAACACAGTTCGTACAAGTTGGTAGCTCTTCCGGGGCTACCGTGATGCTGAAATCAACAGAGTTCCAGATGACTGAGTCAGTGCGGGCCAGTGAAAGCGTGAACAGACTCGTAAACAGTACCTTTCTCGTTGCGGCTGACATGTTGGTGCGAGCCGGTCGTGGCAACCGTCATGGTTGCATTGCAAAATGGAAGCGGTGCAGGGTGCGGTGCCCGCTTGATGCAGTGCAGGCAGTGGCTCTCTGAGGATCGTCCGAACAGCAGCGGTGAGACCAAGGCTTACGGTGCAGGGAAAGAAGGTGCTCAATGCGGTATTGGCAGGTTGAGAAGCAGGCGACAGAGCCGGTTAGCGAGAGCTGGTGTCGGTCGGCCCAAAGGGCTGAGTGGGATGAGGTGGTGCATCCTGAAACTTATGAGCGGTGCCCCCAGCCACGATGCAGTCACGGATCTCGAAGTCAGCAGCAGCAACGGCATCAGTGAGACCAGTATCGTGAAGTGAAGCGAGGTGGTGCAGAGTGTGGTGCCCGATATGAAATTGGTGCCACAGTCAGAAACTACCTCTCTGGGGATACCCACAAGGGAAAAGATCCCCATTAACGTCCGACTCACCACTGGTGCCGTCGATGTCCTGAGAGGGATTGCCTCCCAGTACCGGGTGGCATGGCCCACCAAGACCAGGATGTACCTGTTGACCATGGGTGTCTTTGGATCCAGGCTCCACAATGTCCATACAACCCCTTTCAAAAGGGGTTCCAACAACTGGAAACGGTTGGAGAGGAGCTCTAACCTTCCTAGCACTCTTTTAAATTGCCTGGCAAGTTTGGCAAGACCTGTAATATCCATCTGACTGCCTTCGCATTTGGGGCCAAAAGATGTGGGTGACAAGCCTGTCAAAAGTCCTGACCCGCCCTAAATGTCCGTCCAAGGGCACATCTTGAGCAAGACCCAGTAGGAAGGTCCTGGAATGCTGGGGTACCTCCAGCACAGGGGCTGACCCAGACTCAGCGACCTTAGGCTTGCTGTACAGGAGACCATTCTTCTGGTAGATCCAATGTCATTCAGACTGATCACCAGCTGTCTGATTTGCAGCCTGCTGCCGCAAACCCTCTAGAGAAGGGCATTTTTTCTGCTCCCTGAAGATTTCTTCCCTGGTGGGACCATCTTCTTGCTGCCAATGGGTCCGCTCAGATAAGTCCCCCAGTTCAGCGACCTGCTCCCCTAGAGGAACCTGGGCATCTCCAAAATATCAGCCTCCTCCCAGACCGTGGGAACTTCAGGGGTGAGTTTCCCACACCCCTGCCCATTCTCTTGGCAGGAACCTTCGCCGCTGTTTCAGGCTCCAGGTCCTTCTGATCCCCCCTTCTGGCCACCATTGACCGAGTGGTCACGCATGCCCACTCTGGCAACCCAAGCATCTCCAAGAGAGACCTGAGCTCAACATCCTTCCAGAAGGACAGCTCAAGGTAGTTACCTAGTAGACAATCTACAAGCATGGTAGAGCTCTAAACCACCTTCAAGGGACCTGAGACCCCCCCTTTCAAAGGGAACCTGTGCCATCATACACTGGCATTCTGGTAGAATGCCCCAGGGACTACTTGCTTCTCAGAGACCAGGTGACACTGGACTGAGGTCACGCTGGCTCCAGTATCTCAGTGAGCCTGAGTTTCCCCAGCTAATGAGGCTGAAGCTTTGGTTTCCCTGAAATGACTGCTCCCTGAGCATGTAGAAAGACAGAAGAGGCATCATTGGAAAGGGAGAATATCACCTTTCCAATGGTACCACTCCCTAGTGAATCCCTGCTTGGGAATTGCCCCAGGAGAGTGATCCCCAAGCAGGGATCCACCCGCTAGGCACCAGGAAGGGGGGAGCTGCCCCTTGGGCAAGGGCCTTTGCTCCCTCCCAAAAAACTAGGGGCAGAAAGCTCACTAGAAAATAGGGATTTTTATGGCAATTTCAATTAGTGGTGGGGGCTGCCTCAAAACGGGCTTGCCAATGCCCCCACCCCCTCAAAAGTACAGTATTTCTGCCCCCAGATGGGGGCTGCGGCCCCCAATCTGACCCCCCAGGGGCCAGAAAGCCAACTGGAAACCAGGGCTTTTGTTTAACTAATGCAAATTAGTGGTGGGGGCTTCCCAATATGAGCATGCCAATGTCCCACCTCCTGCCACAAAAGTACAATCTTTCTGCCCCCCCAGGTGGGGGGAGTAGCACCCAATCTTCCCCCGGGGGGGGGGCAAAAAGCACACTAGACTCCAGGTTTCTTTTCCATATTAATTTAGGGGTGGGGTTGCCCAAGAGTGCATGCCAATGCCCGCACCCCTCCCCCACAAAATCCCAGCCTTTCTAACCCCCCTGGGGGCAGATGTTGCAGTAGCCCCCAATCTGCCCCTCGGGTGGCAGAAAGCACCCTACACGCCAGGGATTATATTTTTTATAGGCCCGGGTTTGGGTCTGTCCAGAATGGGCATGCAAATGCACCCACCTACCCCCATAACAAACACAAAATACTTTCTGCCCACCCAGGAGGCAGATCGGGGCAGTAGCCCCTGATCTGCCCCCCATGGGGGGGGGGGCAGAAATCCCACTAAGCGCCAGCGATTTTTATTTTATATAGGTAGGGATGGGGGCTGCCCAGAATGGGTTTGTCAATGCACCCACTCCAAAAACAAATGCTGCAGTGTTTATGCCCCCATGGGAGGCATATGGGGTAATAGCACCTGTTCTGCCCCCCCGGAGGGCAGAAAGTCCACTAACCACCAGGGATTTTTTATTCTCCAAAGTTCGAGATGGGAGCTGCCCAGAATAGGCATGCCAATGCCCCCCAAAAAAGATGCCACAGTCTTTCTGTCCCTCTCAGGAGGCAGATGGTGCAGTAGCCCCTGATCTACCCCCGGGTGGTAGAGAGCCCACTATGCACCAGGATTATGCTGGCTTTTGTATACATAGGGGTGGGGCTGCTCCCAATGCCCAAACCCCCCCCAAAAGAATAGCCACAGTCTTTCTGCCCTCCTCAGGGGCATACAGGGCAATAGCCCCCTATATCTCTCCTATCCAGGGCGGTAGAAAGGCCACTAGGCACTGATTTATTTTCAGAATGTGTCTACCTGTGGATTTTGGGTTCTGGCGCAGCCGGCACCTAGGAAAACATAGCTAACCTGTATATTTTTGAAAACTAGACAATAAGGGGAATCCATGATGGGGTGACTTGTGTGGCTCTCACTAGGTTCTGTTACCCAGAATCCCTTGCAAACCTCAAACTTAGTTCAAATAAAACAAAATGTCCTCACATTTCTGTGATGGAAAGTTCTGGGATTTGTGTGGATCCATAAAATTCCACCCACCACGTATTCCCCAAAGTCTTCCAAGAAAAATAGTACCTCATTTATGTGGGTAGGCCTAGTGCCCCCGACAGGAAACGGCCCAAAACACAACATGGACACATCACATTTTTACAGTGAAAATGTACCCTTTTTTGCAAAGTGCTTACCTGTAGATTTTGATCCGTAGCTCTGCCAGCACCTAAGGAAACCTAGCAAACCTATATATTTGTGAAAACTAGACACCCAGGGGAACCCAGGATGGGGTGACTTGTCTGGCTCCCACCAGGTTCTGTTATCCAGAATCCCTTTCAAACCTCACACTATGTAAAAAAAACACATTTTCCCCACATTTCTGTGATGGAAAGTTCAGGAATCTGCGTTGGAGCACAAACTTCTATGCACCCCGCATTCTCCAAAGTCTTCCAATACAAATGGTACCTCACTTGAATGGGTCGGTCAAGTACCCACGACTGACAAGGGCCCAAAACGTATTGTGGAGAAATCAAAATTAACTATCACAAAACGACCTGGCTTTCCAAGGGGGCACCTGGGTTTTTGGCCTGGGGCTTAGCAGCCATCTAGGGAAACCTACCAAACCCACACTTTTATGGAAAACTAGACATCCTGGGGAGTCCAGTGAGGTATGGTTTGTGTGGGTCCTCCAAAGATTCCCTACCTCGAATCCCCTGCAAACCTCAGATTTAGCAGAAAAAATCACATTTTCCTAATTTTTCCGTGTGGGAAAGTTGTAGGATCACCGGGCTGACACCAATTTCGTACCACCTAGCATTCCCCTAGGTCTCCTGATAAAATTAGTACCTCACTTGTGTGGGTAGACATAGTGGCTGCAACAGGAAATGGCCCAAATTGTACTGTGGAGTCTTCAAAATAACCTATCATAAAACTACCTGGTTGTGCAGGGGGGGGGGGCTTGTTTCTTTGCCCCGGGGCTCATGGCCATCTTGGGAAACCTACCAAACCCACACATTTCTGAAAACTAGACACCCTGGGGAGTCTAGTGAGGTATGGCTTTTGTGGATCCCTAACATTTTCCTACCTGGAATACCCTGTAAACCTAAAATTTAGCTGAAAAAAAACTTTTACCACATATTTTTATGTGGGATCACTTTGTCGGCACAAATGTCCTACCACGTAGCATTCCCTTTGGTCTACCAAGTAAAATGATACCTCACTTGTGTGGCTGTCCAATGCAGAATCCGCTAAAAATGTATATTGTTTTTATAGGTAGCGCTTAGAATTTTGCGGTGCTATACTTTTAATCCCTATGTTTTTGGCTCTTCCCAGTCACAGGCCTTTGGCCCACCCACACAAGTGAGGTATAATTTTACTCGGGAGAGCAAGAGGAAAGCTGGGTGGTAGGATATGTGTGCTGGCATGGTGATCCCACACAGAAATGTATGGAAAAGTGATGCTTTTCAGCTAAATTTGAGGTTTGCAGGGGATTCTGGGTAGGGAAACGTTGGGTGATCCACGCATGCCATACCTCATGGGACTGCCCAGGGAGTCTAGTTTTCAGAAATGTGTGGGTTTGGTAGGTTTCCCTAGATGGCCGTGAGCCCAGGGCCAAAACCCAGGTGCCCCCCGTAAAACTAGGTCATTTTATGATAGGGAATTTTGAAGTCTCCACAATTGTAATTTTAATTGTCGCTAATTACCAGCAGGTCTCTATGCGCTTTCGGGAGAATTGCCAGAGGTCATGGGCAGATCAAAAAGCCCTACAGTGTTGTAGGTTAGACAGTGATCATTGCTTCCCTAAACAGGAGCGTTTTGAGTTGCTTCCTGAAAGGGAGAAGAGCCGGTTCTTTACGCAGGTGGGCGGGCAGCTGAATCCAGATTTGTGGGAGCAAGACGGAAAAAGCTCTGCCCCCTTTAGAAGTGGTGTTGCATCTAGGGGAGGCCAGGTGGCAGGCTTCAGAGGACCACAGAGTGCAACCCGGAACATAGTTCTTCAGGCGTTCCGTAATATAGGCCGGGGCTTTGCCATAGATTGCTTTATGGGCAATACAAAGGCCTTTAAACTTCACTCTCTGCTTGATAGGCAGCCAGTGGAGTTTGCACAGCAGTGGGGAGGCGTGGGCCCTTTCTCAGCAGCCTAAAAATTAACCTAGCTGCATCGTTAAGTACTACTTGAAGTTTATTGATGAGCTTTTGAGGAAGGCCTATTTACAACGGGTTTCCGTAGTCCAATCTGGAAACAATTGTGGCTTCCACAATCGTTTGCAGGGAAGTAGTTGAAAGGAGGGGGAGAAGTTTCCCTAGCTGTCTTAACAACCCTATACAAGTGCCTACCACAGTGGTGATTTTGTTTGCTATGGAGAGCTCTTGGTCCAGTTTAATACCTAGGCTTTTCACGATGAAGGCTGGATTGGGTGTAACGCCCAGCTCCTAGGGCTAAAAACTATCGCTCCATGGGTTACCTTTTGAGGGGATGACCAGAACTTCAGTTTACTCAGGGTTAATTTTTAATGAGTTTGCAGTCATCCAGTTTATGGTGAATCTGAGAATATTTTGTGCAGCTTCCTAGGAATGGTTTGACATATCAATCAGGAAAATGAGCTGGGTGTCATCTGCATAGTTAAAGACATAACAGTCCATGTGGGCCAGGGCTGTTACCAGGGGCTGTAGGTAGATGTTAAAGAGGAGTGGGATAGTGCAGAGCCCTGGGGGATGCTGCAGGTTAGGGCTACCTATTTGATACCCGTTCCCCTAGCTGAATCCTCTGGGACGCCCCGTTAGAAAGGATTCTAGCCACCGGTATGCTGACCCTTGAAGAGCTAAGGCTGTTAATCGGTCCAGAAGCCGGGTGTGGTTGACCGTATCGAACACTGCTGATGGGTCTAATAGAATCAGGGAGCTCGGTTGTTTTTTGTCAGCTATGGTTCTGAGGTTGTCCAGGAGAGCAAGCATCACCAGTTCAGTGCTGAGGTATGCTCTAAATCTCGCTTGGTGTATCTGGAGTAGTTGGTGTTCCTCCAGAAAAGAGAGAGAGTTTTAAGGAAGTGTTGTTCTACCACTTTCGCTAGGAAGGGGATCTGGGAAATAGGCCTATAGTTCTTAAGACTGGTAGCAGTAGCTCCCAGTTTTTTCAGGAAGGGAATTACTCATGCTTCCTTCAAGTTGGAGACAGAGGTCCGTAGGATTAGGTTATCAAAAGGACAGATGCAAATATAGACTCCAATCAGCTCTATATTTTGTTTTTCAGTACCCAGCCGGGCCTGATGTTTTATTCAAGAATATAAGCAAATTTAAAAGACCATCAGAGAGGTCTAATGCGAACATTGATAGGGTACAAGCCTGTACCTATCCAAAAGTACACTTCAAGAGGATTGAAAGAAAATAGACATGAAAGCAAGGAAAAGAGGGTAAAGAATATCAGGCAAAGAGAACATGGGAGCCAATTGTCCCTTGCATCAGTGGCATATTTGCATGGCAAGTTCAGACAACAAATTCATGTAACAATTTCAACAGGATGGTAAGGTTACAAGGTGTCGACGACGTTTCGATCCCTGGCTCCTAGTAAACTGGGATCATCATCAGGACATAAACAATGTTTTGAGTTTGAGTATAACATGATGGACTTCCACAACTTCGGGAAGCCGGCGGATTGCCATTGAGCACACCGCCCGTTCTTCGCTCGGATCGCGAGTGAAGTAGCACTGTCTACACGTAAAGAAACTTAATCATACGCAGAACCAAGCGGTCTAATTTAATATACGGGCCATTTCCAGCGGAAACCTTCAGTGAGTTAAGGAACTCATGGCCATCATGTTATACTCAGTATAACAGGACTTCGAGGCACCAACCTCCACCCCACAGTCTCTCCAGTATCATAGGAGGCTCTTGAGGATCGTCTGCAGAGAAAAAGCACATACAGGCAAAACATTGTTTATGTCCTGATGATGATCCCAGTTTACTAGGAGCCAGGGATCGAAACGTCGTCGACACCTTGTCAAATTCTGTAACCTTACCATCCTGTTGAAATTGTTACATGAATTTGTTGTCTGAACTTGCCATGCAAATATGCCACTGATGCAAGGGACAATTGGCTCCCATGTTCTCTTTGCCTGATATTCTTTACCCTCTTTTCCTTGCTTTCTTGTCTATTTTCTTTCAATCCTCTTGAAGTGTACTTTTGGATAGGTACAGGCTTGTACCCTATCAATGTTCGCATTAGACCTCTATGATGGTCTTTTAAATTTGCTTATATTCTTGAATAAAACATCAGGCCCGGCTGGGTACTGAAAAACAAAATATAGAGCTGATTGGAGTCTATATTTGCATCTGTCCTTTTGATAACCTAATCCTACGGACCTCTGTTTTTTGTAATAAATGATTGCCCAAGGTCCTTAGGTACTTATTTGGGTCCCCCTTGTTTGTGAAAATATATCCTTCAAGTTGGAGGGCAAGTTATTCAATACTGAGAGAAACTGATTTTCCAGGCCAGGAATAGCCATTCAGAAGATCCACTGGGGACAGGGGTCGGCAGGGGAGCCAGATTTAGTAGAATTAATTAGTTGTGTCAGTGATGTGTGATCCAGTAGTGGGAAGACAGCGAGCTGGTGGCCAGCGAGTGGGGGTACCTGCTGTTGAGCTATAACGTTTTGGTTAATTGGGGTGTTATTGATCTCAACGGTAATGTCTCTGACTTTTTGCAAGAAATAAGACTGGAAGGTATTGCAGTCTAGGGAGGGATCTGTAGTTTTCACTTCAGCTTTTTGACTAAGTTCCTTCAGTATTTCGAAAGTCTCTTTATGCTTATTAGGAGCTGTGGTGATTCTTGCCTCATAGTATTCAGCCTTCCTATCAGTGATAGATTTTTTTAAATAAGGTGATATGGGATTTATAGTTTGCCAGCTGCTCTGGTTCATAAGCGTTCCGCCATTGCCTCTCGGCATGGCAGAGACTTTGCTTTTGTACCCTCAGAGTCTCATTAAACCAGTGTGCTCCCTTCCCTTTGTTTCTCACGCTAATTCCTCTCTCAGGGGCTACTTTGTCTATGGCTAGGCGTAGAGTGAAAGTCGGGGCTTCGCTCTCTTGATCTAGATTTCCTGATTTGATCGTAGGTGTCACAATTCATTTTTTTGGCCCATGCCTGTCAAGGGTACCCACCCACATGAGAGAGGTACAATTTTTATCAGGGGACCTGGGGAAACGCTGGGTGGGGGAAATTTCAATCAATGATAATGATAGCTACAAAATCCTATCATCCTTAAACCCATCTAATAACTTAATTGACCCTCTACCTCCGACTATCGTCAAAGTTATCAAAGCCGTTATTCTCACCTTATGGGCTACGATTGTAAATGCCTCACTACATCAAGGCACCATCTCTGACTGTCTAACAGCAGGACAGTTAATCCTCACTTTAAAAAAATCTATTGCAGATTGGTCCGATCTCAACAACTACCGACCTATCTCAAACATCCCCACCCTGGCGAAACTACTGGAAAAATGTGTCCAGATCCAACTGTGTAACCACAGACAATTTCCAACTCCTTGACTAATGCCAATCGGGCTTCCGTCATGGTCACATCCCTGAATCAGCACTCACGACCATGGTGGATGACACATTAAAAATACTGGATCTAAATGAATCATGCCTTCTGATACTACTTGACTTATCTTCTGCCTTTGACAATGTTAAACATAAAATAGTCTTTTCACCCAACTTGATCAAAGGATGGGTTATCAGGGGTCGTATTGCAATGGCTTAATTCATTCCTCCACAACAGATCCCAAAGAGTCAAGGTGAACCAATTCCTTTCTAAACCTTCTGCGGTCACTCTGGGTGTTCCACAGGGATCTGTCCTCTCACCTATTCTCTTCAATATATTAATGGAACCTCTAGCAGACTCCTTAAAATCTGCTATCATTCATTATTGCATGTATGCAGATGACACACATTTATATCTCAAAATCTCCTCCCCAGATTACATCATATCCCTCAACTCTATTCTACAAAACACGCATCTTTGGCTCACTGACAATCACCTAGAGCTCAACACCACCAAAACGGAATTCCTAATAATCTCACCTCCGAACAATATTTCCAAAATTGATCTCTGGATGAAATATCTTACAGCACTAAATTGTTCTCACATCATTGACTCTGCTAGATCCTTGGGCATTACATTAGACAAACACTTGAATATGCAGGATTACATCAGCACAGTCACCAAAGGAGTGAATTTTCAAATGAGAATTCTATGGAAACTTAAACCTTTCCTCTCGCAGGAGGATCTCAATCATGCGGTTCAAGCTCTTGTGTTGCCCAGACTGGACTATGGTAGTGCCACACTATGCTGCCTACCTAGATACAATTTGGCTCCACTAAGGGCCTCCCTTAATGCGGCTGCCAGACTTGTCTCTGGAACAAAAAGAAACAAGCACATTTCGCTGGCTCTAAAATCCCTGAACTGGCTACCTTATGAGGCAAGAATTCAACTAAAGATAGCATGCATGACGCATAAAACCCAACATTCCAATATCCCCAGATATTTGGCTCAAAACATAGAAAAATCAGGTGGTTACAGATCATCGCGAAGCGGTAACCCCCTGCTGCTGAAACCACAACGTTTCCATAAAAAGAAAACAGGATACAGAGCTTTCTCTGGTGCCGCTCCTAAGATATGGAACTCTCTACCACCGTATGTTTGCCTAATCGCATCTACCGCTTCCTTTAAAAAAGAAGCAAAATCTTTTCTGATGACCAAGTTTTTACCCTAAGCTATCACTTCTGTGTTATATCGATTGTAACCATACCATTGACTCTTGTTATGATGCCAGTCCTTTTCTTCGCTGACTACCTCTGAGAACAAGCATAGTAATTTGGGTATTCTCAAGGCACTTTACTTCTCTGATAACAGGAGTAGTAATTTGTATATTTTCAAGGCACTTTACTTCATTTTAGATGTGAATATGTAAGTTATTTCAATTATACCCTCCCTTCCTGTAAAGCTCTCTGATACTTACTAGGGTCATGTTTGCACTATACAAAACTTTATAAATAAAATAAAATAAATAAATCACTATCCCCCACAGCACCAACCAGGATTCAATACAGTTTCTCGGCATACACACACCTGCAGTAATTGCCTTAACCTGCTAACCTGCTTTCTTTAAGGTGTGTGTTATTTTATATGAAGTTCCCTGAAGGTGAAAGGCCCAAAAAAATAGTTATTGAATCTTGTATCCTTTTTAGCCACATCTTTGACACTTACCCACACTCAGACACAACCCTCATTGCACTCAGGATCAGTTCAGTGCTCTGCTGGAATGACCTGTCCCTAACTGAAGTGCTTCCAGTGACTGCCAGGCTAACCCAGAAAGCAGCTTTCGGATTGGGCTATTGGGACAATGGGCTATAGACAGTGCTTGCAGGGACATTAAGGATTTTAGGAGACCTGGGCCAAACACATTTTGAGGGCCCCCTCTTCCGAACAGCTTTGTATTCATGATCCATTTTCACATCTTTCATGCCCTCTTTACCCAGTGACAGTGCGCCGGCGCACTGGTGCCAATCCTAAATGTGTTTACATCTCATATTCATGTACAAGGAGGTGTTTTTAATATTGTAACAGAGAAGCAGCTTATTAATGTTACTGCAAATAATCTCTGTGACCCCTTCACATTTCTGATATGTAAGGTCCTGTTTTGATCTTAAAGAAACTTATGGATGTTGCATGAAATATAAGCACAACATTTCTCTACAATATCCGTAATTGACTTCCTCACAACTCCTTCATTGAAAATAAACTAAAAGAAAACATTATGTGAAACAATCTGTTAAAGAATTGTTGAACGTCATCATGGCAATACTCTGCCGAACAGAGCTGGCTCTATCTGGGGGCCCCCTGAAATGCAGGGGCCCTGGGCCAGTGCCCACATTGCCCATGCCTTAAAACGCCTCTGGATGGTTGCTGGTTGTAGATGGAGATGCCTGAGGAGTAGGGTCGATGGTGACTGGCCTCGAATTGTCTGACGCAGCGCCTAGAGCAAGCTGAAAAGCACTGGATGGTTTTGTTTAATTATATCTGCAGTTCTTTGCCACACATTAGAGTGGTTGGAGGAGCTGTCACCTGCATAACTAATGTTTGTTAGTCTGGTGCTGCAAACATCAGCACCAAAATCCATTAATGTAACACCAGATGCGTATGAATAAGCCACGTAGTTTTCAAAGATTGCATCAGTGCTGAAACAGCTGTCCTTTAAAACGTTCTATTAGACAGACCTCAACAGGCACCGGGGACAGAGTGGGTCAGAACATTGGTCCGGGCACTAGATTGAAAGTGGCTCCATTTAGTGAATCAGATAGCTAAACAGGGCCCACATTTACAGATGATAGCTGTTTTAAACTTGCAAAGACAGGCTGTACAGATGTTTGCAAGGTATGGGTAACTGCAATCATTGCATTTTCTGCATGCAATTTGTGTGGTAATTAGTTATAAACAACCAACACCGGCCCACCAGACCTTAAAAACAGACCCACAAACAGCCCTCCAAAAAACATAAACACCCCACAAACTGACCTCTCAGATAAGCATTTTAGGCTCCGCCAGATTGCCCTAAAGGCCAGTGTGACCCTGACAGGGGCAATTGCCTCTGCTGTGCCTATCGTGTATATATATGCATGTATCTTTATATCTATGTAGAGGTGCTTAATAGAGCACAAATCTCACTGGGGTGAGTGCTGAACACTGAGGCAAGTGTCAAAGGGTACATTTTGGAAAATTTTCCCAAATAGGAAAAGGGGATTTCGGCACCTAAGTTGTGGTAGTGTGGGGTAAGATCTGCACCATCGCCCTATTATTTTATTTGTAAAAAAGCAGTGCCCCTTAAAAGTTTCTACTAGGGATAGCCCTTCTGAAACTCTATACATATCATTCAGTAGGAACAGTAACAATGCAGGGGGGGCGACTCTCAGAAAAATGAAAGCAAGTGACCAGAGTTCTTGTTGTACAATTAATCAGATCACCCATAGAGGAAACTGTTTAATACCAAAGATTATCACTGTTCACTGAAGAAAGAACCTCCACCACCCCCCAACCGAAAATAAACCTTCCCTTCCATGCTACTGGCTAAATTATAAATTCCTTAGGTTAGTTTGTCTGTGTAAATTTTCATTATTAAAGTGCTGACAGTATAAGGATGTCCTATAAACTACAGGGAGGTAGATTTTAGTTTCTCAGTTGCTAAAGTTTTAGCGCTATATAAGTTCACATAACATAGAATAACTCACTTGTACGTCTCTCGTCTCACTTTCAGCTCATTTTCCCTCTGCTTTAGGAGGAGGGAGTTGTGAACTTCTGCTGAGGCAAGGGTAGCTGCTCAAAAAGGTAAAAAGAAGAGTGATTTTCGGAGAAGTCTTTCATTGAAGAAATGAAAAATATCAAAGCAAAACAAGAACATGCACATGAGTTAGAATGTGATGCCTATCAAATGCAAGAAAGAAGATCTGATTCAGGTGATGTTAACCTGCCCCAGGTAGAGACAAATAGGACTAAGAGGTAACACATTGAAGTTATGGTACATTTCCTTTGCATAAAGTGATCATGCTTAGCTTGGTTACTAGCTTTCTGCCATCTTCCTTGGGAATAAAAACCACAAAGGATACATTTGACTCTGAAAATGTATTCCTCCTTGACCCTCCAAATCTCCATGCAACTACCACTTACAGACTCTTTCTTCTCCATACAAGGACAACAAATTAGTCAGTGGTACCAATCTCCATAAAACAAAAAAGTTTTCCAGTACTTCAAATAGACTGTAACATGGCGTTGACATGAGTTCTGGTCCTAGCACATGGGACTACTGAAATATCAACTTTGCTAGATTCTTTGAACCCTGTTGCCAAGCTACAAATTCAGGTAGTTTACATTATTCATTAACTCCAACAAGTGATGAAACATCAAGCTCTCCTTGAACGTTCTTCCCTGGCTTCCAGATGAATTCTGGTTCAAACCCAAGGTTATCTTGAGTCCATGAATCCATGAAGGGCAAAGACCCAGAATACATGCAGAAACTGGTTGTACACTGTTTTTATCATCCACCCTCCAGATTTGCCAATGACTATTGAAAAGGATGAAACCTAGTGACAGGTCTACAGCAGTGCAGTTACTCTGATTATGGAGCACCATCAACTCAGTGACCAAGACATTTGCTTTTACTAGTTCCAAAGTGGAATATTTAATGACTCTCCAATAGTTGATACTATAGACGAGTTGTAAACTCAGACAGGTGTAACCCTCGCATGTGCCTACTCAGTGGGTCACCCGTCTATACTTACTTGCTGGTCGGCATACTGCATACATTCTCCATATTCTCCATCAATCCTAGTAAATAATGTCAGCCAACAATCTCAGCTCTTAGTGGTGGTCATTGTTGGCCGCAGATTTATTAATATCAATAATGATTATTAATAACAATATTAATCACATACTGGTTGTACAATCTTCATTTGCGAACTCTAACCATCAATCATGCACATCACATTACAGTTTATGACACCTTCCTCTGGTACAGGTGTCTGTCTCTCGTGCACCCATCAGTTCGTAAATGGCACTTGTGTACAACCAGTTCATAATCAGTTTATTGGTGTTCCAGTAGTTGGTTGGCCACACCCCTTTTGGGTGTCATGGAGGGGAGCTTCTTTGCCTGGAGTTAGGTCCCCAGCTCGCTACCATTTGCGCCCTGCCGTCCGGCCGGGTCTGGGCCGCGAGTGCCGTCTCCGTCTTTTCCTCCCCTCCTTTGTGCGGCCACGTCACCCTGCCGTGCGGCATTGAAAAGTGAGTGGCTCTCCTCCTACACACCGCCCACCGGTGTGTTTGGTTAGCCAACGATTGTAGGATTTCCGCCACGCCGCAGGGAGGCTCACGTCTTTCTGCGGCTCCCCCCTTTTGCCCCTTGGTTCGTGGCTACCTACGTTCCCCCCTTTTATCCTCCTTTTTAACGACAACCCGCGAGCGTCATTGCGCACCACAAGTTGCCCCAGAACACCTCCATTCCCTTGTCGGACAGATGCACCCCATCTTGTCCATATAGCTCTGGGCGGCCTGGGTGGATGAGGCCGTGCCGGATTGATTCCAGGCCGTTGGTTGAGCAAAACTTGTGCATGGCGATATTTAACTTGCGCCTTGCGTTATCCACCGCTTTGTTGGAGTCGGCACCCCTCCAATGCCTCCTGCTGATCATCTCCGACCAAACCACTGCCGTGGTCCCCAGCCATGCCGCCGCTTTGGTGATGTCCTTCTGGATGGCTTGGCCCACCGCCTTGCGGCCCAACCGCGTTAGGTCGTTCCCTCCTAGATGTATGATCAGCACATCTGGCAGCCACGCTGAGTCTGCCATGAGGCCGTCCAGGGTCGGTAGCAACTGCTCCCATCTCATGCCGGGCCGTCCGATCCAGCGGATGTATGTCGCCTTGGGTCTGCTTTCCTTGTGGCCCACTCGCCTCCACCAGGACTCCATTCTGGATACGAATGAATGCCCCACGACCCAGACCAGCTGTGGGCGTCCCCCTGTCGAGAGAAAATGCTCCATTAAGGTGGCTTTCTGCGCACCGGGTGTGGACGAGGGAGGGCAAGAAACCCTGCCGTGCGGCATCCCAAGGCGGCTGCTCCCCCCCCCCCCTCACTACCCCTCGCCCCTTTCTGTTTTTTTTTTTTTTTTTTTTTGTTATATGAGATGCGGGCGTATGTAAGACTTGTGGGCCCTGGAGCGCCATCTGCCCACGGCCTGGATCCTGTCCTCTGGCATGCCATACTACGATGCCGAGGTCGCCGCCCCGATCCTGAAGGAGTGCGGGGCAAATGATGTTGCCTGGAGCCCCGCCTTACTGAGGCCCTGGCGCATTACGGCTGTGAACTGGAACCTGCTCAAGTTCCTTCCATCTTGATGTACGAAGAGGGGGCCCTCCCCCGCCGGGCGAGCCGCCATGTATTGAAACAGCCAGCACACTGCGCAGCGCCCCACCTCTGGAATACAATGCAGGCGTATCGTCGTCCCTTTTCGGGCCCTATCAGTTTTGGATTGCCTAAGCGTGAGCTCCACAGCTTTTACCATCGGCTTGATGTCCCTTGCCTGCAAGCAACGCTGCGCCGGGCCTGACCTGTTGGGGGCCACTATTTCGCTTACCCGAAATGCCCCAAAGAAAGCCGTGGTGAACGCGGCCCCGAAGAGTAGCCGCTCATACCTGTCCGCAATGATGCTGGTTAGGGCGCTAAGTAACTGACCCAGCTTGTCGTAATCAATGGGGCGCCTGGCGTCCTTCTTGGTCCCCTCAATTTTTCGCCAGCCTTTCAGGACTGCTTTCAGGTAGACAGTTGCCGTGGGGTCCTCACCTGTGTGGAGCCCGGCAAAGTAGGCAATGGCGGCCAGGTGCGCCTGTGCCCAAGACCTTGTTTTCTTAGCGTCGAATGCCCATTGCACAAATTTCTCCACGGCTGTGCGCACCTTTGCTTTGTCCTCCAGCGACTCTATGCCCCCAATTCTCATTAGTGTCGCCGCGTATTTCTTGTATCTCCTGTGTGCCTCAGAGGTGAGCGAGTGCCCTATTAATCTGGACAAGTCAACCCCCCCAGGTCCCACAGGTATGGTGGAAAGGGGGTCATCACCTCGTCCGCACCGGGTAGAAGTTGTTTGAACCGTGTCATCTGGGACCGGGATAGCGCATCTGCGACCGTGTTCTCCGTCCCCGGCACGTGTCGAGCCTTCAGCTCCAGGTTCCCCTCGAGCTGCAATTTAACCAACTCTCGCATTAGCCTCAACATGCCCGGGCATCTTGCTGCGCCTCTGTTAATGGCCTGCACTACCCCCATGTTATCCGACCATAAGGTGAGCTTCAGGTTCCTTATCTCTTCTTTCCATACAGTCAGAGCCACTACTATTGGGAATAGTTCGAGGAACGTGATGTTTTTTGTGAGCCCCTGCGCATGCCACCTGTCTGGCCACTGGCTGGCACACCATCTGTTCCCCAGGACCGCCCCAAATCCCAGGCTCCCGGCTGCGTCTGTGTATAGGGATAGCTGATCCGCTGTCACCCAACCCTTTTTCCAGATCAGCACACCATTGAAATCCTGCAGGAAGTCGTCCCATACCTGTAGATCCTGCCTTACACCCGTGCTCAGCCGGATGTTGTGGTGTTTGTGGGTAACGCCAGCCGTTAGCGCGGTGAGGCGCCTGGAAAAGACCCTGGCGGGCGGGATGACCCTCGCCGCAAAGTTCAGCCTGCCTACCACCCCTTGGATATCCCTGAGGGTGGCTTTGCGCCGGCCCCGTAGTTTGGCTATTTCTTCCCTGAATTCCTGCACTTTCTCCGGGGGGAGCCTGGCGGTCCCCGCCGTGGAGTCAAGCTCAATGCCCAAGAACGTCAGTCTTGTCGTTGGGCCTGTCGTCTTCTCTTTCGCTAGGGGGACACCGAGTGTTTCGGTCAGGTCCTCGAACGCCGCCAATGTACTGGCGCACGTCGTAGATCCCGCTGGTCCTGTGAACAGGAAATCGTCCAGGTAGTGCAGCTTCCCGCCCCCCTGGTGCCTGTCGTGGAGGGCCCATTCCAGAAAGGTAGCGAATTGCTCAAAATAGGCACAAGATATGGCACATCCCATGGGCATGGCTTTGTCGACGTACATGTCCCCTTCCCATTGGAAGCCCAGCAGGTGGAAGCTGGTCGGATGCACCGGTAATAAGCGAAAGGCAGATTCGATGTCTGCCTTGGCCATGAGGGCCCCCTTTCCTGACGCTTTGACTAGTGCGATCGCGTCATCCACTGACGCGTAACCCACAGAGCATGCTTCCGGGTCGATGCCATCGTTTACGGACCCCCCCTCGGGGTATGACAAGTGGTGTATTAGCCTGAATTGGCCCTTTTCCTTTTTTGGAACCACTCCTAGTGGGGAGATGACTATTCCTTCACGCAGTTCCTGAGGGAGGGGGCCCTCGATTCTACCCAGGCTCTTCTCCTTTTCTATCTTCGCGCTCACCACCCGGGGATGCTGCCTCGCTGACTGTAAGTTATTCGCTCCCGTTAATGGCAGCGGGCCTCGAAACGGGATAGTGAAGCCTTCTTCAAAACCTTCAACCAGCGTCCTGGCGTCTGTTTTGTTTGGATACCTGTTTGCTAAACTGCGCAGCTGTTGTGTATTAATGGGGGACCTAGCCAGCTGGCACTGTTGAATGTCTACTAGTGTCCCGCCCCCACTAGCCTTTGGGCTAGTGCTTCTTGTGTTTCTCTTTCTTTTCGCTCTTTGATTCCCGCTTGGAGCCTTTGCACGCCGCTGCAGCGTGTCTCCCCCCGCAGCTTGAGCATGCATGTTGGAATTTGCACGAGGAGCCCCATGAACAGTCCCCCGCATCGTATCTCCAGCATATTGCCTTGGTCGCGGGGGGGGAGTTGGACCGCCCAGAGGAATGTTTCTGGTAACTTTTGTTCTTCCCCTTATGGGACGAACTCCGAAAGGACTGGTCGTATTTCCCCGTCCAGGCTCTCACCTCTTTGGCCGCGAGCATTTTATGAATAAAACCTGAAACGTCTTCCTCATTCCACTCCATCTCTGGGTGCCTCTGCATCTTTAATCTAAAACCCTTATCGTATTCCAACCATGCGTCCCCGGGGAATTGCCTCTGCGCTGAGTGTATGTTAGCCTCATACAACCATAGGTCAGCTGCGCAATGGGGGAACCTCTCTACTATGATACACGCCTTGATCCTGAACGTGTCTAGCCAATTCTCGAAGTTCCGCTCCTTTCTAGCCCCGCGCCTCTCCCTTTTTTCGTCCTCTCTCCTGTCGCATGTGGTCAGGTCGAGGCCCTCCAGCTGTATTTCTAGGAGCGAGAATATATCTATGAACTCCTTGCGCCATATCCTCTCTTTTACTGCAAGAGGAATAAGGCACGCGAGCCCTGTGGCTTTCGTCGTCAAGGAGGCAGGGCAGGGGGATGGTCTGGCGTACAGGTCACTGCCTAGCCCCCCCGACCCCGGGCTCCCGGACCCAGTATTGTACCCCCACCCGGGTAATGGGGAAACCTGATCACCCTGCGGGGACAAGCCCACCTGCTCCTGCACCCTTGACTGCCGGGCCCACCCTGGATCAATCATATGCCACGTTAAACCCCCTGTCTCATCAGTGCGTTGTTCCCTGGGCCCCGCCGCCCCCTGCCCCGCGCCGTTCAGGAACGTCGGAGCGAGCGATTTCAAGCATTCTTTCACAATGGTACTAATATGCTCACCATTAACTGCTCTGCCGTTCGTCTCACCCTGCTTGCTGTCGTCTGACCTCGGCGGCGGGAGCTTCTGGCGCACTTTCTTTGGGGGATTCCTCTTGGAGGTCTTCTTTCTCGGCGTGGTCTTAGGCTTCTTGGGTGCTGACGGGCCTGCTTCCTCCTCCGCCTGGCCGTCCGGCCTATTCTCCTTTCCTTTGGCCAAATGGGGCTGGAGCCATTCGTCGCCGTGTACCGCCGATATCTCGCGGATTTTCTTCAACACTTCCGCCATGTCTCCTGGCTGATCTTCCGCCATGTTGTCCCTAGGGCCTAGGTCTGGTTTCTGCGGGCTGGTCTGCGCCGCTGGGTCGGAAGGAATTCCGGACCCGCCTTTGAACTTCCTTGCACGTGTGTGTTGTTCGTCTGATGAAGCGGCTCAATGCGCGCTCCGAACTGGACTATTGCTTACCGCGCTGGAGCTTGGCAAGGCCGCCGAGCTCGTCGTCTTTCTCCGTCGCTTCGGATCACTCGGCCTCGGGTTCCCGGGGAGCTGGGTGGAGAACTTGACCGGCGCGCCGCTCTGTGGGGTCGTCCTTCTGCTTTGGCCGTCCTTCGCCGCCTCCTGCCGCAGTCGGTCCTCTTCAAACGATGTCGTTGTCGCGCCGCTCTCCCAGCTCCTTCGAAGACGTTGTGCTTCTGGTGGGGAGCGGCGGTGCTTAAATCCCCTTGAGCCCCCTAAGGGCTTCAGGTGAACCCCCTTTGATTGGGGGGTTCAAAGGTAGCAAGGTTGGCCATTGGTCGCCCCCCATGGGCGCCCAGGTCACAAGGTCACTTCCTGTCGGGGTGGCTGGTGCGCACCCCGTTTCCGCTGGTCCTGGCCGCTTCGGGGCGCCCAGGACCAGTTCCATCCCCCTGTTGGCACCGCGTGGGTTATGGCGCCGGCCCTTGAGCCTCCCCCACCCTGCGGGTGGATGCGGCGGCCTCTGCAAAGACGAGTTGTAAACTCAGACAGGTGTTCCATATTCCCAAGTAAAGCACAAGAACAGAACACCCTTCATTTGACAACTTTAAGGGTTTCCCAAGACACAGTATGTTGTCATTGTTTTGAGGAACATGACATATTTACAACTTCAGAAGTTCTCCTCCCAAGCGTTTTGCCCATGAATTCCCTTTTGAGCAGGTAGTCATTTACTCCCTTTCACAGATTGTTCTGAAAAGGTGATTCCAAATAAATTTTTGGTCTGAAATGACAGGATTCATTTTCCAGTGCAGTTGAATGACTATAAAGCTCACCTGTTCTTCACAGAAAAGTCTGTCAGAAGCAACTGCAGAAAGACAAGAATTTGTGGTGCTAAAGAAGTTTGACCGCTGCAGCCAGTCAGTCAAAGTACTTTATTCGGTTCATAACAAAAACCACAAAAGTATATATGTCAGAAAAAGGGGAAACACGTTCATAATACAATAAAATTAACCATCAGCAACATTACATTAGCCGGGGGAAGAAATATATTACAAGAGCTTTAAAACAAGAGCAATTCATCTCGATTAAAAAACCAGAAATCATTGATTAACAGTTTCCGGGGTATCATCTCGAACTAACTAATTAATTAATTTTTCCCTCAATCTCATGGCTATATTAAAAAAGGTAGCAACATTAAAAATTTCCCACGTGTTGGACAACAGTTGGAGATATAAAAGCGCAGGTTTCACTTGTTTAAACCCTTTGTCCTTTAACAGTGGTACAATAAATTTTTTCCGTAACTCCTTAAAGTGACCACAAAAGAACATAAAATGGATAGTATCCATTATTGAAAAGCCATCACAAGTACATAGTTTCAGGTCTATATCCTTAGTCCAGCATGGACTCCCAGATATGAGTAGATGAATTTTGTTTAATCTAAACTTTGGTAATAGATATCTATGGTTGGCATTATTGACAACTTTCAGATATAATTCTAGGTCATTATCCGATGTTACGACTAACAGGTGGGTTCTCATAGTTGGCTTAGTCAGCTCGGAGCCCTCTCTTTCCATCTCTCTATGTAGTTTAAAATTAGTCTTGACCCATTTTATATCTGCTTTAACCAGTTTAGATGGCTCCTCGAAAAGGTCCGGGCGTCCCAATGATACTTCAGTGTTTCTCACATAACTTAACCATGGTATAGAGTCCCAATGTGCTAGTCTAAGGCAATCCAACAGGATCACGTGGTTTACCTCAACCTCTGGGTTTAACCATACTGTAATCCACTTTAAGAGAGGGGCAATAGCAATTCGGTCTTCTAAATAACCCACCCCACATTCTTGGTGAACAATAAAACCTGAAGTAGATTGTGGTACAGAAATAATAGACTTTAAAAATGTATCCTCTGCCACCTGTAACAGCTTAACATTCTTAAAACCCCATAAATCTGCACCATACATTGCAATAGAAACACATTTAGCGTCGTAAACTTTTAACACTGCTTCTAGTGGTTTTACCCCCAATTTACGAGAAAAACTCAGGACAGTGGAGATGGATCTTACAAAGGCATTTCTCTTCTCGAACAATTGGGGAAGCCAGGTGGATTTTTCATCAAAAACCCCCCCTAGGTATGGAAATTTGGTTACCCTAGATAGCCTATTTTCGTTGCAGTGTAAGGTCATCAACTTCCTATGCCTGCCCTTTGTGCCCACGGCCATGACGTGGGATTTGGTGTAATTAATGCCCAGGTCCAAAGCAGACATAAACTCGTGAAATGAATTTAAGAGACTTTGTAAGCCCACTGGTGTACGCGATATAAGTGCGGCATCATCCGCATATAACAGAGTGGGTAGTGGAAACTTGCCTGCCTTTGGAATATCTTTACAAACTGTTCCCAGGACGCTTGCTAACTCATTGATATATAAGGTAAATAATAATGGGGCACAACCTTGCCTGCAGCCAATCTCAAGTAGTCGTTAGGTGCTGGAAGATTTTCTCTGCTACAACAATCAAACCAAAACTCTTAAAATATATTGTACATGTTTTACATGAATCAAATTCAGCCTTTTCCTTCAGGGTATAGAGTCTTCTTTAAGATTAATCAAATATGGAAACCATTGACAAAGTCTCCAGAGGTAGTGCAGGGCATGATTCTCCATGGCCTTGGTGTAGGACCTGATCTAAGTATAGGGTTTTTCTTTTGAGTTAAATTGGTTTCTTGATATTTAGGAAATCGATACAAATGAATGCAATAGTATGGCTTTAAATGCTGTATAGAACAAAACGAGAAGAATAAAACAATTCATTTATAACCAATGTCCAATAAGTCCTTCATTGGACACTGGTTGCACCCTAACAAACCATCTATTATGATTTCTGGAGTAACTGGACCACACTATCAACTCATGGGGGAGTTGTAACAAGTATTTAAAATCTATGCGCTAGCATTCATATGCAAGTGATGGGCTAAAAGTGATATTGTAGAAGATTGATGTCATGAGTGATGCAATTTGAGAAGTCATCAGTGATGTCACTAACCGTGTAATGAGTGATGTAATAGGTGACATCATCAGCAGAGCATTCCTGGGGAGCGAGTTATAGTTAGCTCACCTAACTATAACAGCCTAATTTTTCTAGTTTTGTGCGAGTGAAATGTCATCCTACCTATAACGTCCCTGTAACTTTAGTTTTTTCCTACGAATTTCTAAGGTTTTTTAAATGCTAGTTCTTAACTATAACGTCTCTGAAACCTGAGTTTCTTTCAGTAAATTTTGAATTTTTTTTTAAATGCTAATTTCTACCTATAACGTTCCTGAAACCTGTGGTTTTTTTCAGTGAATTTCTTTTCTTTTTTCAATGCTAATTTCTAACTATGCCTACATAGGTAGGACGTGTGCAGAAAGAAGAAGAAAGGCACAGAAAGAAGCAAGAGAAGAAAGAGGCAAGAGAGGTGCAGAAAGAGGAAGACAGATCACAGAAAGAAGCAAATGAAATGCAGAAAGAGGCAAGAGAAGTGCAGAAAGAGGAAGAAAGGTGCAGAAAGAAGCAAGAGAAGTGCAGAAAGAAGGAACAGAGATGCAGAAAGAGGCCTACTTCGATTGTACCTTTCCATAGACTCATATAAAATAGCCTAATTACTAATCCTTCTCCCAAGATGTCTTAAACCTCACTTTTCTCTTAAAGATTCACTATTCATTGACTGCTCAGAATGTTAGGCCTACCAAATGTAAAACAGCAATCCTAACCATATCACTTTTGTAAGTCTTACGAAGTTTGGAAAGGTATGCATGCGTTTCTCTGTGCTTTTGCCTAGTGACATGTTACATAAACATAAACATACAAATACTTGAACACCTGTGTTTCAAACAACATACTCTGTAAATGTGTGTACAAGAAAGTGTATGTATTTCTTTTTGCTCATAGTACAGATCACATGGGTTTTCAATAGTATATTTGCTGGGCTCTATAACACCTACCTATGTAAGATATGTCTACCTGTGCAACTGAATGACAGAGAACTGAGACGATTTGGCCATATGTAGGAGAAGCTACCATTTTGTTAAGCTACCATATTCAGATGAAGAACACTTGTGAGAATACATGCACTACAAGTAGACATATACCTCAGTCACAAGAGCACACTGATCTTTAAACTTTAAACTAGGCAAGTGAGTTACAGAAAGAGGCAAGAGAAATACAGAAAGAAGCAAGAGAAGTGCAGAAGTAAGCAAGTGAGGTGCAGAAAGAAGAGAGTGAGGAAAAGAGGTACAATAAAAGGCAAGACAGGCACAAAAAGGTACAAGAGATGTGAAGAAAGAAGCAAGATATTTGCAGATATTGGCAAAAGAGGTGCAGAAATTGGTAAGGGAGGTGCAGAAAGAGACAAGAGAGGTGCATAAAGAGGCAAGAGGTGTACAGAAAGAGGCAAGAGAGATGCACAAACAGAAAGAGGCAAGAGAGAGGCACAAACAGGCAAGAGAGATGCATAAGGAGTAAAGAAGGCAAGATTGGTGCAGAAAGAGGGAAGAGGGGTGCAGAAAGAGGCAAGAGGGGTGCAGAAAGAAGCAAGAGAGGTACAGAAAGAGGGAAGAGGGCTGCAGAAAGAGGCACAAGGGGTACAGAAAGAAACAAGAAAGGTGCCAAAAGAAGCAAGAGAAGTGCAGAAAAAGGAACAGAGGTGCAGAAAGAGGCAAGAGTGGTACAGAAAGAGGGTTGAAGGATGCGGTAAGAGCAAGGGGGTGCAGAAAGAAGCATGAGAGGTACAGAAAGAACCAAGAGAAGCACAGGAAGAGGCAAAGGAGGTGAGGAAAGAACAGAGGTGCAGAAAGAACCAAGAGAAATGAAGTAAAAGGCAAGAGAGTATAGAAAGAAGCAAGAGAGGTACAGAAAGAGGGAATAGGGCTGCATAAAGAAGCAGGAGGGGTGCGTAAAGGAGCAAGAGAAATGCAAAAAAGAAACAGAGATTCAGAATGAGGCAAGAAAGATGCAGAAAGAGGAAAGAATGATGCAATGAGAGACATTTAAAAAACCTAGAAATTCACTGAAAAAACCATAGGTTTTAGGGGTGTTATAGTTAGCTGGACATTTCACTTGTACAAAACCATTGAAATTCCTCAGATATAGTTAGTTGCACTCACTATATCTCGCGCGCCCCAATCCACTGCTCATGATGTCACATGTTACATCTTTCATGACATGGTCAGTGACATCACTGATGGCATCTCAAATGACATCACTGATGACATCACTGATGACATCATCCATGTGGCAATCAGATACACCTCGACCCCCGGGATGCAGTTTCTGGACAAGTAGTCCAGAAACTGCATCCAAAACCGAATGGCTATCACCACTGAAAGGATTTTTCCGTTGTAGTTCCTGTCGGGCTAGCAAATTCGGGGTGAACACCTCTACCTATGTCACCTCGTTTGATGCAATCCCTTTAGCCATAAAAGGCCATTTAACTTGCCGCACAGACCTGGCGGTATATGTACTACGGTGCAGTTGCAACCTAGTGTACGTGGGCAGCACGAAGCTGGCAGTCCATGTTCGCATCTCGCAACATTTACGGGTGATAGTTAATGCCGACCAAAGCTACCCTGTAGCTCGACATTTTCAAACTACACATGGGAAAGATGTATCACACCTTAAGTACATTGTGATTGATGCAATAACCCCCAGCAAAAAAAGGTGGTGACAAAGAGAAGACTCTAAGACAATTGGCCGGAGTGGTCGCTCCCAGTGCCCCTGGCGTCCACTGGTATCGTTGTGCAACGCTTTTTGTCAATTTCACCTCCTTATTATTGCCTACAGCTCTGCCTGGCTGCCGCTTTGCTTTTTATGCGCTTTGGCTTTCTGATAGTAAATTAATCGGCTGTGTTAGCGCGTTCTCCCCAAGCGCTCTGTTGTGCTCCCCCCTCCTCCATTTTGTTTGTTGTTGTCGCCTTGTGCAACCCGCCCCGCCTCCCAGCTGAGCCGCCCTCCCACAGACTACAAACAGCGCTTCCCTACCTAGAAGCGCTGTGACTCGCTCTTCGCTTTGGCCGGAGTGGTCGCTCCCAGTGCCCCTGGCGTCCACTGGTATCGTTGTGCAACGCTTTTTGTCAATTTCACCTCCTTATTATTGCCTACAGCTCTGCCTGGCTGCCGCTTTGCTTTTTATGCGCTTTGGCTTTCTGATAGTAAATTAATCGGCTGTGTTAGCGCGTTCTCCCCAAGCGCTCTGTTGTGCTCCCCCCTCCTCCATTTTGTTTGTTGTTGTCGCCTTGTGCAACCCGCCCCGCCTCCCAGCTGAGCCGCCCTCCCACAGACTACAAACAGCGCTTCCCTACCTAGAAGCGCTGTGACTCGCTCTTCGCTTTGGCCGGAGTGGTCGCTCCCAGTGCCCCTGGCGTCCACTGGTATCGTTGTGCAACGCTTTTTGTCAATTTCACCTCCTTATTATTGCCTACAGCTCTGCCTGGCTGCCGCTTTGCTTTTTATGCGCTTTGGCTTTCTGAAAGTAAATTAATCGGCTGTGTTAGCGCGTTCTCCCCAAGCGCTCTGTTGTGCTCCCCCCTCCTCCATTTTGTTTGTTGTTGTCGCCTTGTGCAACCCGCCCCGCCTCCCAGCTGAGCCGCCCTCCCACAGACTACAAACAGCGCTTCCCTACCTAGAAGCGCTGTGACTCGCTCTTCGCTTTGACCGGAGTGGTCGCTCCCAGTGCCCCTGGCGTCCACTGGTATCGTTGTGCAACGCTTTTTGTCAATTTCACCTCCTTATTATTGCCTACAGCTCTGCCTGGCTGCCGCTTTGCTTTTTATGCGCTTTGGCTTTCTGATAGTAAATTAATCGGCTGTGTTAGCGTGTTCTCCCCAAGCGCTCTGTTGTGCTCCCCCCTCCTCCATTTTGTTTGTTGTTGTCGCCTTGTGCAACCCGCCCCGCCTCCCAGCTGAGCCGCCCTCGCCCCTCCCCCTCCAACATCCATATATGACAGAAGTTCCCGCGTGCAGCGTCCACGCGCAGCGACCGCGCCCAATCCGCGCCGAAGGTGCGCCAAAGGTAAGCCCGTCTACGCCCGTCCGCGCCTGGACCGCGCCCAGCGCCAGACCCCCTGCCCCTCGCGCTGCCCAGCCCTCCCGCATTACCTACGATGCCGCCACCCTCCTAGCCCTTAACCCCGGTCGCGCCCCCAACTGCGTCCAAGCCGCTCCTGGACACACTCATGGACCTTTCTCTTGCCACTCCTGCAAACATCCCCGCTACGACCACACCACAGATTCCCGACCCCAATCACCTACAATGCATCCTTCTCAACACCCGATCGGTCCACAGACACGCCATTGACCTATGGAATCTACTAGACACCATCTCTCCAGACGTCGCCTTCCTAACAGAAACATGGATGAACGCTTCCTCCGCCCCAGACATCACCATTGCCATCCCTGAAGATTATAAGATCACACGCAAGGACCGTACCGGCCACACAGGAGGAGGAATCGCTATCGTCCATAAAAAATCAATCCGCATCTCAACCAGCTCTGACGTCAACCTCGCCAACTCTGAACACCTTCACTTCCAGATCCACATCGACCCCAAGACCACACTCAGAGGCACCCTCCTCTACAGACCACCAGGACCCCGCGCAAAATTCAGTGAAGACATCACGGACTTCATCACTCCACACGCGCTCCCCTCCAAAGATTACATCCTTCTGGGAGACCTCAACTTTCACCTTGAAAAGAACAACAACCGCAACACCACCACCCTCTTGGACAACCTCGCCAACCTCGGACTTAAACAACTGGTCACTTCCCCCACCCACATCGCAGGTCACACACTCGACCCCATCTTCACCTCCAGCAATCATGTCTCCTTCAGCCATACTACGGATCTCCTCTGGACTGACCACAGCTGCGTTCACTTCACCTACAACAATCCGAAACCCATCAACCACCTCCAACCAACTCTGCAAAGAAACTGGAACAAAATCACCATCGACCAGATCTCCTCATCGCTCCTTCTAAACACCCCAGCCCACTCTTCTAACCCAGACCAAGCCGCCGCCAACTTCACCCTATGGTTATCCAACACCGCCGACACCTTAGCACCACTGAAAAAACGTCAAAGCAAACCTGGCAGCAAGAAGGCCTCATGGTTCAACGATGATCTTAAGAAGTCCAAGAAACTCTGCCGCTCCCTTGAAAAGGCCTGGAAAAAAGACCCAACCACCAACACCAAGGACGCCTTCAAAAACGTCACCCGCATACACCACCAACTAATCCGAAAGGCCAAGAAAACAGCATTCAAGGATCGACTAGACAACAACGCCCACAACAGCAAGGAACTTTTCAACATCGTCAAGGAATTTACCAATCCCTCGGCCAACTCCAACGACATCACCCCCTCTCAAGCCCTCTGCGACTCCCTAGCCTCATTCTTCCACAACAAAATTGCAGACATCCACAACAGCTTCGACAACCAACCCGGAGACCAACCCACCCAACCATATGATGAACATTCTCCCCCCTTGAACACCCTTAACGACTGGAACCCAATCTCCACTGAGGACACCATCCGCCTGATGAACTCCATCCACTCAGGATCCCCCACAGACCCATGTCCTCACCACATCTTCAACAAAGCAGACTCCGTCATAGCACCGCACCTCCGAGACGTCATCAACTGCTCCTTCAACTCCGCCACCTTCCCGGAAAGCTGGAAACACGCTGAACTCACCGCCCTTCTGAAAAAACCCACAGCGGACCCCACCGAACTCAAAAATTACCGCCCCATATCACTCCTTCCTTTCCCGGCCAAAGTCATCGAGAAAGCTGTCAACAACCAGCTCGCCGCTTTCCTCGAAGCCAACAAATCCCTCGACTCCTCACAATCTGGCTTCCGAGCAAAACACAGCACTGAGACCGCCCTCATCGCAGCAACAGACGACATTCAAACTCTACTGGATAATGGAGACACAGTCGCCCTCATCCTCCTCGACCTCTCCGCAGCCTTCGACACAGTCTGCCACAGCACCCTTTTACAACGCCTCAGAAACATCGGAATACAAGGAAAAGCACTTGAATGGATCACCTCGTTCCTCACCGGAAGAACCCAGAGAGTCCGCCTTCCACCATTCAAGTCCGAGGCCTCTGAAGTCATCTGTGGCGTACCACAAGGATCCTCACTCAGTCCCACCCTCTTCAACGTATACATGAGCCCCCTCGCGGCCATCGCACGCCAACACAACCTCAACATCATCTCTTACGTGGATGACACTCAACTGATCCTTTCTCTCACCAATGACCCCAACACCGCCAAAACTAACCTACACGAAGGAATGAAAGAAGTTGCCGAATGGATGAAACACAGCCGTCTGAAACTGAACTCAGATGAAACAGAAGTCCTCATCTTAGGTACATCCCCCTCTGCATGGGACGACTCTTGGTGGCCGGAAGCCCTTGGAAAAGCACCCATCCCGACAGACCACGCACGGAACCTAGGCGTTATCCTGGATTCTTCACTTTCAATGAACAGACAAGTCAGCGCCGTATCCTCATCCTGCTTCAACATTCTTCGCATGCTCAAAAAAACATTTCGCTGGATCCCCACCGAAACCAGAAAAACAGTCACCCATGCTCTGGTCACGAGCCGACTGGACTACGGAAACACCCTCTACGCAGGTACTCCCGCTAAACTCCAGAAGAAACTCCAACGAATCCAAAACGCCTCAGCCAGGATCATATTAGCTTCCCGCGTAACGAACACATCTCTGGTCACCTGAAAGACCTCCACTGGCTACCCGTCAATAAGAGGATCACTTTCCGACTGCTAACCCACGCACACAAATCACTCTACGACATCGGACCAGAATGCCTCAACTCACGACTGTCCTTCTACACCCCCTCCCGCCAACTACGTTCTTCCAACCAAGCCCTCGCCACTGTACCTCGCATCAACAAGACAACCATGGGAGGCAGATCCTTCTCATACCTGGCTGCTAAAACATGGAACTCACTCCCCACTTACCTTCGCCTTACCCAGAACCACCTAGCATTCAGAAAGCAACTTAAAACGTGGATATTTGACAAGTAATCCTCTTCCCCTCCCTAAGCGCCTTGAGACCCTCTGGGTATGTAGTGCGCTATATAAATTCTTTGACTTGACTTGACTTGACATATATTGTCCAACTCAACAGCAAGGCCCCAGGAGGCCTTAACATGGGGGAAGACTTACGAAACGTCTTAGAAGTATGTTCGTCCCATTCCGCATCATAGCATGGACTTAGATCAAGTCTAGCTATGGTAGGGAGTGATATTTTATTGGCAGCAAGTTATGACAGGAAAGACTGAGGGCTCTCAGCGTTTATTCTATAATTCTAATATGTACTTTATTATGTATTCCCGGATCCCTTCCTAGCAAATATGAGAGTTAAGAAACTTGGTTACATTTACAAAGAGCACTTTAGCACTAATTTTTCATTTAATTTCACACTATTTTTAGCACTTCATTAATACTTTAGGATCAGTACCCTCGCATCGCCATGTATAAGCTGGATATCCATGACGAGTTCACCCAATAAGAAACACCATAGTAGTGGGGGTGTACGACACATAGAGAGTGTAGGATAGAACATTTTGGCATTGGGGCCATTAACCATATGATATTTGGGTATAGATGAACGGCTAAGTAGTGGACACATACTATAGTAATCAGCTATTTCCTTATGAGGTATGAAAAGATATGTTGGCATTATATATGGCGACAATAAGCACATATGACAAAATATTAACTAATATTCTAAACACACATTTGAATATGGGCGTGAATTTAGCATCACTTATGCAAATGGTGTCATGAGTAAGAACATATGATGCATTATTCAGCATCAGCGGGTGCCGTTAACAGCCCAATCATGAGGCGAAACGATCATAGCTTTGCGTTACATAAGAGTCGGTTTAAAACATTTTGCATTTGTACAGACAATGGATTTTAACGATGTACCTTGCATTTTAGTGCACTAATGTATGCCTTTCAAATGGGACTTAATTCACCCAGTATAAAATATTGACTGCTGTAAAATGATTGACACTTAACTGTATTTCGGGTCATGAATTTGCAAAATGCACATAAGCACTTTAACAAATATGTAGCAATAGATATAAAGTGTCAGCCATAACATGCTTAGTACGATTACTCATGTATATAGTACATGCTAACCTTTTGTCCTTTGCACTTTAAAATGGCGCCCGCATTAGCAACAAAGAGCTGGCAGTTTTGTTACATAGTCATATCTCTGTGTTTATGCATGATTACTGTTTGGCGCAAAACGAATAGGGGATCCTTTTAAAGCACAGTACCTAATCACCGTTCAACATCAGTGAGCAAGGGCATGGACGTGCCCGAAACGCGTCTGACGATATGCACCACTTAATGCACGAATAAAAGCAGTCATAAAGAAGAAGCCTGACTCTGGCTCATTATTGCTGTCTGCGTACCTGTCTGTGCACGAGGCTCTCTAGAGGCAAGTTGGATCGTATATATATATATAAATATATATATAGGGGATGGGCTCTATAGGTGTGCTTAGACATGGTGCTCCTCAGTTGCAGGGTCGAGGTAGACCCGAGAAAATAAACAGCTGTATACCTACAGCCCTGAGTGCCTGCTTTCTTCTTTGGTGGAGCAGGACTGTTTTTTGTATATATACACACATATATATATATATATATATATATATATATATATATATATATATATATATATATATATATATATATATATATGTATGTATGTATGTATATATATATACATATATATACATTTTATATCCAAATACCTCCTCCTTCCAGAAGTAAACCAGGACACCCGGAATTTGTTTGCAGATTTTATTCGGCAGATGAAAAAAGTGCGACGCGTTTCGCCGATAAGGCTTGCTCACGCTCCTTAACATCTGACTAAGAGAACAGAACTAAGAGACTTTTTTAAACCATTTCCTATGTTTTTACAGAAAGTCTGATAGTAACCAACCATGTGATATAAGATGTCGAGAACTTTTCAATTTATAGGAACACCCTGCAAACATTGGGACCATGTGGATAACACATTTAATATACATTATGCCCACTTGGGCTCAATTTCAGAACTATGTGACATTTGACAATAATGAGGTCATTAGTAGAATTGTACGTTGATACATATACTTGTACACGGACTATGCCAACTGGGGCTTAGCTTTCCAATGTATTTACTTTCTATGACGCAATGAATTTCTCATGTTGTCCAGCGGATAAGTGTACTTCATTGTAACACCTCCTACGATGCATTTTATTTGTGCCCACTAGGGCAGAATTGCAGGGTAGTGGCTCATAGACATAGGCTTAACATCTAGCTTATAGACCACAGAGAGCCAACATCTATTGATATATGTAACGATGTCCGTGGTTGGAACTATTATGTTTTGCGCCATATATATATTTTTTGCGTTAAACAATGACATATTGCACATGATTGTGTATCTGTTGCCGCTTTTGATTTTAAAATTGTATTTTCAATTAGAATCTGACATATAATGATGTATTTTCTGTTCCAATATGTCCGCTATACTTTCACGTATGGGTGTATATGGATAGTCCTACTTCTATGACAAGCAATTGACAATTTAAAAGGACTATGTTTTGGAGTTCACAGCAAACGTGAACAAGCCGTGAGGGGAAACGCGTTGTTTGTTTTTGCTGCCAAATAAATTTTCAAGCACAGCAAACTCCTGGTGTGTCGTTTACGTATTTTCCTGATGGGAGAATGTTTGGAGAAAGATATTGGGTTTTCCGGAATCCTAGAAACGACCCACTCGTGAGCGGGTACTGGCTTTCACCGGGAATCTGTGTTTGATATATATATATATATATATATATATATATATATATATATATATATATATATATATATAATATCCAAATACCTCCTCCTTCCAGAAGTAAACCAGGACACCCGGAATTTGTTTGCAGATTTTATTCGGCAGATGAAAAAAGTGTGACGCGTTTCGCCGATAAGGCTTGCTCACGCTCCTTAACATCTGACTAAGAGAACAGAACTAAGAGACTGGATTAATACAGATATGTGAACAGCCATGCATAATCTTTTGTAGCCATAGGTACTATACCTAAAATTTTGAGTTACATTTTTCTAAAATTAAGAACTGTGGCTAATCGGTGTTATTGCAACTGTTGTGACATACATAATGTACAAATGGTTAAAATATGGTACTATACCTACAATGATAGACAGCTAATTGTGTGTCTTAATCAGCGCAGTTGCATTATAGCAATAGTCTCATTCAATCATATACACATTCATACCTGTCATAAAAGTGGTGACTTTGTGATGAAAATATATTTAAACTACCAATCCCTGAATGCAAAGGGACGGGTAATGATGCATAGCCTTTATAAACCAGTAAAACAGTAGTGCCACCTACCGTGAGAAAGGGCGTGTGCCCGAAACGCGTCGGTGTGACAGACTGATGGCGGTGGAGTTTGCTGAATAAACAAGCCAACTTAATCACAATTCCTGAGTGCGGCGTTTTGCTTTGCAGAATTTTAAATATATATATATATATATATATATATATATATATATATATATATATATATATATATATATATATATATATATATATAAATGGTTTATCCTTAAAAGGAAAAAGGTGGTTGCATACTAAGTTTTTCTTTATTCTGAAAAATCATTGTGTTTGCTAACATTGATTTTAGGGACCACACACTGAAATTCTTTTCTTTGGGTTTTTAGGCATATTTATAAGTTATCTGCTATAGGCAATAGG
Organism: Lissotriton vulgaris; assembly: GCF_964263255.1. Classification (NCBI taxonomy): domain Eukaryota; kingdom Metazoa; phylum Chordata; class Amphibia; order Caudata; family Salamandridae; genus Lissotriton; species Lissotriton vulgaris. The sequence continues at coordinate 718,394,692 of NC_141700.1, read as the reverse complement.
AGTACTAAACAATAAGCATACAAAAGAAAAAGTATATTGTCTGGTAGAAGTGGTGTTCGAACTAGCTTTCTCCAGATTGATGATGGTTTCATCTACCCATGTCCACATTAAAAAGAGTACAGCTCAGACAGCAAACCTGTTCCATGTGTTCAATAACATTCAATGGTCCCTTTTCAGGTGAATCACTTTAACACTATGTTTGATCTGGAAGGAACATTCCTAGATTGCATCATATACAAGAAATAAGCCCAAAATCGCCAGTTGAGATAGAGCTTTATGAGACTTGGAAACACCTGCCAATATTTCCCCAATAGTGGCTTCATGGAATAGATTGATTTATTAATGTATGGAATGTGTCGATATGATCAACTACGAATTTAGAAAGACACCGAGTTGGTTGCAATGTAACATCTCTACCCATAACAAATGCAGAATACACCGCAACAATGCATTCAAGCAGCACAACACATTAAATTGGCCATACTAAAGGTGGGCAAATGCTACACTAAGTCAGTAAAGTATGGCATATATGAGAGCCTGAGGTTAAATTTGGTGCTCAGAATCTTTCTTTTTGTGACCAAAGTCCTCCTAGGCATAGCTAAACTCATGTTTTGGAGCGGGGTAGGTGATAGGGGGTGGGATGTCAAGAGACCTTGGGTGATGGCAGCAGAGAGTGAGACTAGCAGGATCCAGGAATTTGCTGCCACAAAGGGCTGTTGGAGTTGTCCCTGTTAAAAAAATCATTGTGAGCATTGAACTTGGAAGGTTTCATTTCTAAACAAATCCTTTTCAAAGTTCAACCTTGCAAAGCGTGCAAGGTTTTGTCTTGCAATGCTTGAGCTCTTGACAGAGCCTTGTACAGAGTTGAACTTTGGGAATTTTATAACTAATCTAGTCAAAAGTGCTGAAAATTGATTCTTTTAGAGCCCATGCCATAGCACCATGGTACTCTGACAATACCTCAATAAAACAGAGATGGCATCAATTCACTTTATCTGTATCTTTATAGACCTTATACTACTTGAGTGATTTTGTTTTCAGAGCTACGATTTTTGTGCCTATATTATGTAACTACATATATTTATGCTGTAATGGCTGTGCCAAAAACATATTAGCACGCAAGATAATCTAGTAATTCCAAAAATGACAAAATTAAGTTGTGAGTAAGACATCAGGTTTGTGAATTGGGTATTATGTTCTAAATTAGACAGAAAGAGCACCTGTCCCTTCAGGGAGTTCCACGGTGAGATATCCCTCAATCCAGCGGTAGCAGGGGAAGCGGTAGATCTTTCGTGCGGGAGATTCCACAGTGACTTGGTTGCAGAACCAGCTGTCCTCAGGGAAGAAGGAAAAGGGCTCTTTGTGAAGGCGGATGATTTGGATATCCCCCAAGTCCTTTTTTTCATGGATGTGGTACACGTCGGTCTGAAAATCAAGAAAACCAGCAGCATTATTTTACTGGACAATTTTCTATTTAGATAACACCAGCCACCAGGACATTTAAATATCAGCAATAATTACATTGCTCAAATTCTTCTCTGACTAATTTTATGTTACAATAGGTAGAAAAATAAGCAATTGGTTTGCTAATAAATTTAAATCTTCCCGAAGGAAAACAATTGTAAAACATTTTTACAATTACAATTAATCATCTCAAATAACAAGTGTTGTTAGATTACGCACCCATGCAAGAAATTCCACTTACATTTCATAACTTGATTTCCAAGACATTGTTTTTCAGTCTTGTTTGCTAATTTTATGTAAGGAATTGAAATTCTATATGCCCCAGTAGTACTAAGGGGTCCAGTGTCCAAACGTATGATGCAACAGGAGCCAGGAAAAGCTATTCAGTAGCTTGACAGCAGGGATTTTCCCAAGAGAGAAAGTAATGTTATATGAAGTGTCAGGTTGTTAACACAATAACCTCTAAAATGGAAAAGGCTTGATTTTGTAGAAAATATGGTCAAACTCCGAACTCTTTACAAAAATGGTGACATTGGACAGTTTGTAGCACACCATTTAACAATCCAGAGCCATACTGTGAAGGATTTCATTTCACAGAGAACCATTGTCAAGATTTGGGTCAATTTAGGATAAAAAGCACAGTTGCTGGTGAGAATAGAAAAGGGCAACACGCTTTCAGAAAGGGACAATTTAAGAAATTTTCTTATAAATGCAAATACCTCATGGCATTTCTATGGAGATACCTCCACTGGGAGGTTAGCTAAATTTGTATAGCCCTTACTTGGGAGTGAGTATGAAGGCAGCGTCAAACACGTCACAAGGTTAATTTCTTTTGACCCAATTTTTTTAGCTTAAATTCACCAGGCTTTTGATGGAACCTTTAAAAAAATATATCTAAACCTCAGTCCTGTGTGAAAAGATGCCATGCAAAAATCACATTTAATGTTTGTATTTTTTGTTATAAAAGACTAAACTCGTTCTTTGGACCTATTAGCTCTTTACACTTCCATGTGGAGCATTTACTGAAAATTCTACTATATGCAACAAAACTAAAATTATGCATTTAGATGATTTTTGAAGACTTCCGATTTTAAAAGGGTGTTAAACTGATGAAAGCCCTTCACCATGAAAGTTTTTTTTTATCAAATCATGCTGCATTGCCATGTATACAATAAATGACATTTACATGATCAAGACCGACATTTAATGAAACAAGCCAGAAGTGAATACATTTCAGAAATACTGAGTTTTAGAAATTGGGTTTCGAGGTTGACACAGTGCCCAAGCAGGAGCCGCAATCCTAGCCAGGGTAAGTCATATACACATCAGAGATTACCTTTGCTCACTCTCTGGTATCGTGGCACAGAGCAGTCAGGCTAATCTAAAGAGGCAATGTGTAAAGTTTATTTGCAACACACACACAGTAACAGAATGAATACAAAAACAAAGAGACTCTGCACATGTTTACAAAAATAGATTATTATAGTCTGAACAAAGCAAGACCAAAACAACAAAAATAATAAATGCAGTGTAGCGCTCAGAAGCAAATTCCTCTGAAAATAGGTTATCTGGTTGTGCTGGACCAGAACAAAGTCAAAGTTCGGGCTGACCGTGATGGAGTGCCGACTGACTGCAGGACTCATGCAGGCCCATGTGAACAAACCAGCTTTACTGGTTGCAACAGCGAGATGCATTATGGAATGCATAGATCCTGGTACTGCAGTCAAAGGTTGTGTAGATCTTTTCTACCTGGTTATGGCGATGCCTTATTTCCAGGGATGGGTGCTAGAGTCAAGGTGCATTGAGCGATGCACTGGGTTTCCCCATACAGTCAAGGGAATGTATCGATCTCACCAAGCTGCAGCAGCACCGATACGCTGTACAAAGCATTGATCTCTGGTGGCAAAGCAATTGTTCTGATGTGAAGCAACGATTCTCACTCCCGCAACCAGGTCGATGCACCATTCTACTATCCGCAGACAAGAGATGCATCAAAATCTGTGTTGTAAGTATCTGGTGTTGCTGCAGAAAGATTGCCCGGATTGCTCTCTGCCTCGAAAACGCTGCTGTTGGGTTTCCTGTCACTGCGACCTTGCCCGCCCGCCTCCCGCTCTCTGAAACACTCACCGGCAGTGAAGATAATACCGAGTGGAGCGCGGCGCTGAGGCAAGGAAACTACGTTTCCCATCAACCCCAGCGGCACCGGCGGCGTCAGTTTCGCGCCAGGAGGCGCAGAAATACGGAGACACCCCGGCCGAGGGGGTGTTGCTGCAGAAAGATTGCCCGGATTGCTCTCTGCCTCGAAAACGCTGCTGTTGGGTTTCCTGTCACTGCGACCTTGCCCGCCCGCCTCCCGCTCTCTGAAACACTCACCGGCAGTGAAGATAATACCGAGTGGAGCGCGGCGCTGAGGCAAGGAAACTACGTTTCCCATCAACCCCAGCGGCACCGGCCGCGTCAGTTTCGCGCCAGGAGGCGCAGAAATACGGAGATACCCCCGCCTCGCGGGAAGCGAGCGGGACGCCGGGCTAAGCCCGGGCAAAGGGCGGGCCCTCAGTGGCCGAGGTAGGCTGGGCTGGGCCCGGTTATTGTCACTCATTATTCGCTTATATGAACTTGCTTTTAATCCTGCTTGTTTGAGGACGAACCATGTATTGACATTAATCCTTAATCCATAATTCTTTTGCCAGATAGTGATTGCTGCCTCTCCAGGATTACATAACTTTTACTTTTTTACGCATTTTTAATCACTCACTGTATATTCTCCTCTGGAGGTTGACCACTTTGTTCAAGTTTATTTTGTGGAAAATCATACTGAAGATGTCAAAAATTTTACGCTCCGGAAGGGTAGTGGGAGAAAGATCTGGCAGAAAATTAGTCACTACTCGCACAAGAAATAAATCCGTGAACAACCCACCGTTGAAGGGTCAATGCCAACTCCTTGAACTCTGGGACTTATCAGCTATAAAAAAAGCCAAAATTGCTGCTCCAGAAATCTCTGATATTAAAGCCCAGGTTGTCCATATACCAGCCTCCACAGACCCTCGACTGCCTCTGGCCCAGCCAGCTGTCTTACATTCAATGGCGACGGGATCTTCCTCGCGGGATTCATTAGAGGGGAAGGTGATGGCTGTAGGTGAACCTGTGCATATACCCCCGATGCCCCAGTCCCCTCTGAATGATAGGCCGGGGGGTGACTTATCTGCACTATCGATCGACCTGGAACTCTGTGGTCGCTACGTAAGCCCAGCTAAAGTGGAGATTCGGGACCAGTTCAAGTCCTCAGGGGGTGCCACCCCGTCTGGGTTACTGCTGTATAGTAGCACCCCTTCGTTAAATGGCCATGAAATGTCTGACCTGTTAAATGCTTCAAGGAGCCCTGACCTTAATCTTTCGGGTAACCATTGCCCTGTGGAAGCATGTGAAAAACCGATCTCAGAGTCTATGATCGCTCTGGAACAACTTCTAGCCTCAATCTTATTTCTTCTGGGGAAATTTGTAGGCAGCTCGGACTGTATCTTGGAATCAGTCACCCAAATTCTAAAGACACTGCTGCAAAAATCGCCCGATATGAGGAGTGCTTCCCCCTCCAGGTCTGAACACAGCCTGCTTAAGGGGAAAACCAGAGATTCCAGAGGGGTACTTGATATGAAGGTTATAACTCCGACTTTGGAACCTCAGATTGATATGCCTTTAACTGCAGCTCCCAACTGTATTAAGAACTCAGCTCTGGAGATTGAGGAAGAAGACAAACCTTCGCCTGGCCCCAAAGTGGCCCAGGAGTTATTTCCTATTTTCATGCCTGAGAACGGAAAAGACCTCCTGGACGATAAACCGGAGGTAAAGGAAGGCAAGGAAAAAAATGGTAAACATAAAAATAATAAAGGGAACAAGAGGAAACCGATTCGAAAATACAGAAAGAAAAAGCAGCGCCGGATAATCTTCCAAAATATTTCAGCGGCAAGGGAGAATGATGAAATTGACGTGGAGCCCTCTTCTACTTCCCTAAAGGTGGACACTGATTTGAACTTATCTACCTTGACCTCTGTAAAGGGGGAAAATGAGCGATGTCCATCTATGCTTCAGGAAGTTACACCTCAAACGGGGGGTTCTCTCCCATGCTCTCCCTTACGGACTGCATCAGGAGCACCAATTTCATAGCCATCTGGGGCCCTTAATCCTTTGGCCCCCCCTTTTACTGTAGCGCTAGAGTCTGAAAACCGCTGCCCTTCGTTTCGTCCTCAAAACAACCCTAAGGCCCCGGTGGATGTGCTTGTGTTAGACTTTTTACCTTTATTTGATACTGACCTATTGTTAAACAGAGCTTGGCTTCTCAAACATTTTAGCGAGATAGAAAGTCTCTACCATATTCAATCTAGGGATATAGAATTGGTATCTCTGTTGGGTGGAGGTAGGGTATTGAGTATACGAGTGAAATTTTACTCGCCTATTATAGTAAACTTGATACTTGAACAAGCCGAGAATTTTCAGCGCATAGGTATTGACATTCTCCCTATTTCTAACCCAGGCAAGACAAATCTTTTGTTTGAAAAGGTGTTTGGGGGTGGCGAGCAAAACGGGGTAGCCTCTCCCCTTAGAGACCTAAAAATTTGGGTCTCTAGGGGAAAACGCTCAGTTTCGCACGTGAAGCCACTTCCGCTAACTCAGAATTCCTCTCTTATAGATGACAATAACCGGTGGAATTGGCTCCACAGTGCGCTATCAACAAAAACAAAGGATAACCCCAAATTGTTCCATCATCTTTAACACCTCATTAAAAATAATTTCCTGGAATGCGGCTGGGATCCACAGTAGCCCAGAGAAATTTGCCTTCTTATCTTCTCTGGGTGCTGACGTATTGTGTATTCAGGAAACATGGTGCACTGATATGTTAGCGCCACCAAAAGATTTTTATGTCCTGGAAGTACCCGCTGCTCCCTCTAAGAAAGGGCATGCCAGGGGGGGGATTGCTTGCTTATTGTCAAATAAACTGCAATGGAGATTCTCCCACTATATTGATCCAAGTAGAATTTTCCACACAATAACCATTGAAAATTTGTTCCATAACGGTATAACATTTCCTATTGTAATTTTTAATGTGTATATACCCCCAGAAGAGTGTTTTAATGCTAGTCTGCAGCAGGTTTTCCGATATATCGAACAGATTAAAAACACTCCATCCCCTCCGGAAATTTTGCTTGTAGGTGACTTGAATTGTAAAATCTCGAATGCTAGTCTGAAACTCTTCAGGAATAAAGTTAAGGAAGAGGTGCATTTTGTTCCTCAGACGCTCTTTCCTGATAAGTTGGTGACAAACAAAAGAGGGAAGATCTTGTTAAAAGAATTAGCGACCGGTGATGGTCTTATTTTAAACTGAAGATTTCCGTCTGACGTACCTGCTAATTATACTCATAAATCCCCCTTTGGGTCGTCTATTTTGGACTATGCTATCGCAGACTATGGCCTGTTTCCTTACATTCAGGACCTTAAGATTATACCTACGTCCCTCAGTGATCATAGTATATTGTTCTTAACAATGTCTTTAAATCCTTTGAATACTTTGTCTTGGTCGCTCAGTGGCAACGATGCTACCTTCCATGTTTCTTCTGGAAGGTGCTTTTGGAATTCTGCCGCTACTAATGGGGTACAGGACTTTCTGTCCGATACCCTAATGGTAATAAATGAGTGGAATGGTAGCGAATTAGTTTACTTTGAAGAATTTATGCGAAATATTATACTTTACGCAAAAAAAACTGTACCCCCTAAGAAAAGGGATGTGGTCCCTAATACATTGCGCATTCTGAATAGGGAAATAAATAAACTAGTCCGCGAACAGTACTTAGACAGAGTCTTGGAACGTGGGAAAGAAATTGCAAGGTTAAGAAGAAAGAGAAGCAGACTCAAGCTAAAAATTAAAAAGGAAAGGGAGGACAATGTTTGGATTAACCTGAGGGAATCTGTTGTACATGGCAAAATCAAAGATTTTTGGGCAATAATCGGAAAGGGGTGTGGTACGCGTCGAAGTCCCTCCCCTATTCCTATAGCGGAAGAGGTATGGACCTCCTATATCCGGGAGCTATATGCCGGGAAAGGGATTACAGGTGATGATAACTCTATATATGCTGCACCTGAAGACCCTGTATTTTACCCCTCAGAAAAAGAAATCGAGATGGCTATAAAGAATATGCGTCCTTCTGGGGCAATGGGCCTGGACGAACTCCCAATGACGGTCCTTAAACAAGATCCTTTAAGATGGAGTAAAATCCTGTATCCCCTGTTTAAAGCCTGTCATCTCTCCAAAACTGTACCTGCATCTTGGAGGGGAAGCATTTTGGTCCCCATTTTTAAGAAGGGGACTAGGGATAGCCCCAGTAATTACCGCCTGATTGCGCTCCTCGACTCCATCGGAAAGGTCTTTGCGAAATGTCTTCTTAGTTCCCTCTCCGATTGGGTCGAGGAGGGCAATATCTTGCCGTTTGAACAGACCGGCTTTCGTAGGGACCATGGAACGCTAGACAATCTCACCGCCCTTCATGTGATCACAGATAAATATGTCCAGGTGAGAGGAGGGGTGGTGTATGCCGCCTTTATTGATTTCTCCACAGCGTTCGATAAAGTAGATCGCGGAACGCTGTGGAGAAAATTGGCGAAGATTGGTGTCCCTACCCCCTTGTTGGAGTTGGTTCGGTCTCTACAGACTGAGACCTGGTGCAGGGTCTTAATGGGGGGCGAAAGGGGGCTTTCTGCGCAAATTCCATCTCTGAATGGCCTTAAACAAGGCTGCTTATTGGCTCCCCTTTTGTTCTCCTTATATACGGCTGACCTTCCCGCCGCCGTGTCTGCCAGTGAGGGGATTGCCCCGATGGTGGGAGGGACTCCAATATCCTGCCTGATGTATGCCGATGATGTGCTTATCCTCGACTTGACTCCTAAGGGTCTTGCGAATCGGCTACAGGCTCTTCATGCTTTCGCTGTAGATCATCGCATGAAGATTAATATTACCAAAAGTAAAGTGATGTGTATAGCTGGTAAGAAGAAGTGCCGCTCTACAAATTACGGTTGGGCTATCGGGGGACATAGATTGGAGGTCGTAAACTCCTATACTTTTTTGGGAAAAATATTTACGGCTAGTTTGAGTGAGAAGCTCCATATAGAGCATTGCTCCCGCAAGGCTCTTGCCCATGGCAATGGTTTAAAGTCACTATACCAGGCAACGGGGAAAAGGCATTTTTCCAGTCTTCTGGAAGTTTTTAGAGCAAAAATTCCCGCAACTATTTTGTATGGTATTGAACTAATAGAGGTGAAAAATTGGGACTTTTGCCACAAGATTGAGGGGAAACTCTTAAGATCCCTCTCTGCCCTAAATACTGCTTGCCCACTAGCTGCTTGCAGGCTTGACTTTGGACTCAGGAGTACCTGGGTACAGGGTCTATGTGCCTTAATAAGATGGGTGGCCAGTTTGGCTAGAGCGGGAGTAGGGACCATGCGAGTTCTCCTCAGAAGTGAACTATTGGGCAATTTCAAAGAGTTCTCTAAACTTGTAAGTAACTTTAGAAGGGCTGTAACGCTACTTAGACTAGATGAAAGTGTTCTGTTCTCCTATACTCCCTTACAGTTAAAACTTGTCCTAAAGGAGGCATCGTGGGAGTTTTGTTTTCTCTCTGATAAAAAGTCAGTTGGTGATAAAAGGAACGTGGAACCTCTCATTACTTCCTATATGTTGAAGCGGCCACAACCCTATGCTTTATGGAATCTGCCGCATGGTATTCGTAGATTTTGGTTTTTGCTACGTTATGATTTAATTCCACTAAATCTACTGCTATCCAAATGGTATGGCTCCTCTGCTTTGTGCAATTTATGTAAATTGAGCACCCAGGACTGTATGCATGTTCTATTGATTTGTCCCATGCTCCGTAATTTGCGCAATCAATGGTTAAAAGTAATTTGTCTTCGCCTTGGCATTGTCACTTTAAAGGGCTTTCTTCATGCACTTTATTGCCCTCCGAACGAAATGTTCTGTTTCCATATTTTTAACTTTTTTAAAGGATTTTTAGCTATTTATTAATATGTACCTGGAGACGCTTTGTATGTCCGACCTTTGGTAGATTATTTTTCTGTGTGTATCTATTGTGGATTGAATCTTGTTCCTCAAACATTTTGATTTCTTGTGTATTTGTTGTTGTTTATTGTATATTTTATGTGGCCCTCTTTGAGAGCCAAAACATAATAAAATAAATTTTGAAATTTTTATCTGGACCACTTCGAGAATACATAGGCCTGGCAGGGGAAGGCCTGAGACAGGTCTGAAAGGCTACTTCTCTGGGTGACACAATCAGTGCTGCTGTCCACTAATCACATTTTACTTTCAGGCCCTGCGTATTTGGTATACCACCTTACAAGGGACTTACAAGTAAATGAAATATACCAATCATGTATAAACTAATTGCATACATGTTTAGGGAAGAACCACATGCACTTTAGCACTGATCAGCAGTGGTAAAGGGCCCAGAGTGCTAAGGCCAACAAAATTAATCAGCAAACCATGGAGGTATAAAGCAAAAATATTGGGAAAAGACCACCCTAACGATGCCAGATCTAACACAGAGCATCTCTTTGATTCCCCAAAACAGGGTTTTGAGGGCTTATCCCCACATTAAATAAAACAAATGGGTTTGCATTTCTACCCTCTACAAAATACAACACTTTAGAATAGACTGGAGATTTACCCCACTAGTAAATAAATAAACTAACAAACAAGTCCTTGAGGGGATTTACCACCATAAAAATGTATAACTGTAAAGATAAATGTTGGTGAATTAGCAAATAGCTTTGTTTCTCCTTTCCTGCTCCATATCTATCTTGGCATGGATGGCACTTTGATAATCCTATGCTTAAAGACCTTGATAGAAAAGCAGACATTTGAGGTGAGCAGATCTAGAGTGTCGCTGATGTTGAGGGTGCTCGATACAGGAGCTGCTTTCCACCTAAACTTGAGAACTACCCAGAGTTCTCTGCTACTTTTTTGCATATCTATCTATCTATCTATCTATCTATCTATCTATCTATCTATCTATCTATCTATCTATCTATCTATCTATCTATCTACCTATATATCTATCTATATATCGATCTATCTATGTATCGATCTATCTATCTATCTATGTATCGATCTATGTATCTATCTATCTATCTATCTCTCTATGTATATTCTCTGAAAAAAACATAGTTTTCAAGCACGTTGTAGTTCGAAATTAGCATTTAATAAACCATTGAAATTCACTGAAAAACACATAGGTTTCAGGGACGCTCTAGTTAGAAAATATGCATGGAAAAAACCTTAGAAATTCACTGAAAAAAACATAGGTTTCAGGGACGTTATAGTTAGTTGGACATTTCACTCATACAAAACGATAGATATTCCCCTGTTATAGTTAGTTGAGCTAACTATAACTTGGTTAGCAGTTAAATGAGGATCTATAAGGGCAATTGATTGCTTGTCTGAGTATCTATATGGGTGCCCGAGTGTCTTTGTGGGTGGGTGGGGGGTGTGACTCTGTGCATAGATGTGTGAGTGGATAATTCACTGGGTATATGTGTTTAAGACTATCTGTGACAAGCTGTATGGCTGGGTGAGAATGTGCATGAGTGTGTTGATGAGTGAATGGATGCCTCAGTGGTACATGTGTGAGTAACTGCATATGTGAAAAGCATTATATCTGCATGTTGGAGTGTATAAATGACTACATGTGAGAGTGACTGATTGTAAGACTGCCTGTATGGATCAGTGTGTGCTTGTATTAGTTATTGTATTAGAGTGTAAGTATGTGTTAGTATATGTTTAAATAGGTGAGGAGGTATGTGTATGTTAGACCTGTCTGGCTTTTTGCGTAGTCCCTCCAATTTATTATTCATTTTGTCCCCTTTTTGCCCCTCATACCCTTAATAATTTTTGTGTCCACTAACTTTTTCTAGGTGTTGGTCAAGGGGATAGGTGTTCTTTTTCCCCTCATAGTTTTTCACCTCAGGCCCAGAGGCCTGTTCTGACAGGAAAAGTTGGAACCACAAAATGGTGGCTACCAACTGCCCTAACTGCCAAACCCAGAACTTGCCCATAGACTAGTATAGGGCGTTCCAGAACCTTCTGGTCCCTTCTGGACCACTGAGGGTCAGCCTATATAAGGCGGAATGCTGGGCAGCCATTTTGTCTACCTGAGAGAGTCAGCTGGAGGACAGGCTGTAGCTAAGGGTGGGAAGAGGCTAGACATAGGGTTGACCTTCTGGATGGGAAGCTGCCTTACTGATCCACCACACTACCCCCCCTTTGGGTTACTTGTCCTGACCCCGCTGTTGAGGGTTACTGGAGACCCTGGGCGCCTAGCTTGCCCCTTGTCTAAATCATACAGGGGGAGTCTACAGGAGAAGGAGACTGCAGCGCTGCGGAGCGCAGTCCTCTGCCCAGTAAAGGAACTTAAGGGAGGCGACCCCCAGGATATCATTACAGTGGCTGTAAGGATTGTGAGCTGGTGAGGAGTCTATCGCCACGTATCACAAGTTTATTCCCCCCTTTTCCCTGTACCTGGGGCTGCCCTTGCCCAAGTGAACTCCCAGTGACTGAAGCGGGGCTGGGAGCGTGCTCTCCTCGAGGTGCTTCGTGGAGCACTGGTTGTTTGATCGGGCCGCCTGTGAGCCTGTGACCTGTGGTGGCGGCGGACGCTGTGGTGGAAGATCGTTTCCCTGCGCTGTGTCCTGTCAGCGCTAACCCGGCCCAAGGAGCGAGTGAGCCGGTGTTTGTGGGCGGGCCGGAGGAAACAGAACCGAGCAGTCTCCAGCTGAAGCCGCTGCTCGCTCGCGCATGCCCGGTCGCGCCGCTTCCCTTCAGGAAGGCGGAGGTGGGACCAGGCTGGGAGGCGCCGAGAGCCGAGCAGAGGCTGAGTTGTGTTGTATCGTCTTCCCCCGCTCGAGCGCCTTACGAAGGAGCTGGCGCGAGCGGGAAGGGAAAATTGTGTTCCCCGTTTTTCCTCAGCACCAGCCTAAAGTGAGCAGCTGACTGGGCGGAAGGAAGCAGATTGGGCAAACGAGTCCTCGGAGGAGCCTCCGGTTAACAGAGACGCGTGGTGACTGGGAAAGCCGTCTCCACAGTACAGTAAGGAGAGGGGTCCTTGAGGGCTCTGTCAAGAAAGGGGGAAGAGTGGAACCGGCCAAACAGTAACTTTTAAATTGCTCATGTCCCTTCAGCCGTGTACAGGAGGTGGGGAGTAGTTGGAGGACAAACGTTTTGGAACTAGTGCTGCTGGTGCCTGCTTTCCAGAAAGAGACATCAGTTCCTCATTGAAAGTGTGGGTGCTTATATAAAGTCCTGAGTTTCTAAATCCCCTCTAGGGCTGTCTACCTGTTGTGGGGAAAGTTAGATGCAGTGGGAGGAAGTTTAGAGCACTACTTCGTAACCACGCCTAATTAATGTTGGAATCTGAGTAAATGCTCCAGTGATGTGAAATTGATGATTTTAGTTAGCCTTTCTGCAGAGACTGTATCAATTTCTTGACTATATTGTATTGAGCTATCATCTCTAAAAGGAAATCTGCGTAAGTTGTTGAGTTATTCACTGTGAAAGATTAAGGATATTTACAAGTTGAATGTATTGAGTTGTAATGTTATTTCCACAGACAGAAAAGCGTTAGCATTTCTCCTGATCTATGTGTAAATTTTTCACTTGTGAATACTACGAGCTAAAACAAAGAGAATCTTATTTTTATAAAACAGCTCATATTTTCATAACAAATTGGTGTAGTGTCCTTTTTAAGTGTTATTGCGTGGATTTACTGCTGGGTGGTTTGCAACCTTCACACTGTGCCTCTAGAATTGCATGTCTTACCCCTAGGCCAGGCTACCCTAGGTGACCTGACATCCCAGGTTCCAACAGATTGGTGCCTAGCGGTGGGATTCTGACTTGGTTGCAGCTACTCAATAGTAATTCAACGCAATACACTGGCCTACACCAGGAGTTTTCTCCTTGCGGCCCTCCTAATTTGAATTTTGTTTTTTCCAAATTTGTTTCTGGTGGTGGGTGGAGGTTAAACTCAGGTCACTTCTTGGTTTTCTCCTGTGTGCTTATTTTATTCCATAGGGAAAGATGGAATTAAATTTGGAAGAGCTAGAGTCTTACACCGTGACCCAACTCAAGGAATGGTGTCAGCAACAGGGGGTATTCTTTAAAAAAGGTGCCAGGAAAGGCGAGTTGCTGACAAGCATAAGGGCATGGGTGGAAGCTCATTCAGGGGAGGAACCGGATACCGAGGGGAGTGACAGGGACACTGTCCTTGAGACTGCAATGTTGTACCAAGCTGGAGGGGGGAATCTGCTGACAGGTCCCAGGACACCTTCGAGGGTGGGCAGCAGCGTCTCGGAGAGGGGTTTGACCGACGCCAAGCTAGAAGATAGGAGGGAGGAGAGGAGAATGAGGTTGGAATTAGCTAGAATGGATATGGAAAGGGAGGACAAGAGGTTAGCCCATGAGCGAACCATTAAAGAGATGGACCTACAAGCTTTAACCCTAAGGTCTTCCAATTCAGATAATGGTGGCAGCGAAACTAAGGTGAATACCAGGGAACCCAGACCCTATCTACCCAAGGATGTCATCGCCAGTTACACTACAGGCGATGACATTGCCAAATGGTTGGCCGCCTACGAAGTTTCTTTAAGGGCTCACGGGATCCTAGAAGCTCACTGGGGGGGTGGGCTGTATAAATACATGCCACCTGCTGGCAGAGCTACCTTGTTGGCTCTGGAGCAGGATGAGCAAACCCACTACCCTACAATGAAGGTGGCACTGGTGAAGAAGTTTGGACTTACCCCTGAAAGATACAGACAGAAATTCAGGGGAAGTCACAAACTGAGTACCCAGAATTGGGTAGATTTCTTAGACTACGCCAAGAAAGCTTTGGAGGGTTGGGTCCAGGGCAGCGAGGTGAAGGATTATGAGGGGCTGTACAATCTATTTTTGAAAGAACACCTCCTCGAGAAATGTTTTCCCGAGCTGCGCCAACACCTGGTGGACAGCAAGCTGACCAATCCCCGGAAGCTTGCAGAGGAGGCGGATACCTGGGCAAGTACCCGGGTGTCCTCAAAGGGGACTGGAGGGGATTCTCAAAAGCCGGACAGGGCGCCCCCCAGAAGAAGGAGGGGGGAGATAAAAAGAAGGAGTTCTCCAAAGGTCCCCAAAATAATTTCCAAGGAAAGGGAGCAGGTTTCACCCCTAAGGCAAACCCGCCCAGAAACCCTAATCCTGGCCAAAGCCAGCAGCCAAGGGTTCTCCACTGTTTTGAATGTGGTGGTGTTGGACATTATAAGGGAGATGTCAGATGCCCAAAGAGACCACCCCCTCCCACCGGAGGAAAGTCACCGGGAGTAGCTAGTGTAGCGCTCGGGGAGGAGTTGCCCTTAGATAAGGGGGGTGAGTGGGCGGGTGTCACCTTAGTGTCCCTGGGAGAGCGGGAGATGGTTCCAAAGATCCAGGTGCCCCCAAATTCTACAAAGTATGGGCAATGGGTCACCATCAATGGCCAGAGAGGGGAGGCTCTGAGAGATACAGGAGCCAGTATGACTATGGTGAGAAGTCAACTGGTGTCTCCAGAGCAGGTGGTTCCTAATGTACTCCACCCGCCGCAATGGCTGACGGCAGAATGGGCCACTATCCAGTGGCTGAGGTTCCCTTTGAGTGGGAGGGGGTTGCAGGTTCACTTCGAGTTGCCGTAAGCCCTGCCGTGCCAGTCGATTGTCTGTTGGGGAATGGCATGGAGCACAACACTTGGAGAGAGGTGGAATACCGGACGCATTCTGCGATGCTGGGTACACCTGACTGGGCCTGTGTGAGCACACGGTCTGCGACTGCCCGGAGAGGGAGTTCGCCTGGGTTGGAGCCTGGAACAATGGCCCAATCTGCTGCTAAAAAGGGACAGACCCGGAGACAGGGAGAGCTTGCTCCGGCTTCTACACCCCATGTGACAGATCGGCCACCTGCGGTGGTGGACCAGGAGTCCGTGGAGGGGGAAGTAGAGTCTCTGGAGGATTTACCCATCCCTGCTGAGTGGCATGTGGAGGGAGGTCCTACCAGAGAGGAATTCTGTAAGGGGCAGAGGGAGTGCCCCACCCTTGAGGGACTGAGGCGACAGGCTGAAGCCCAAGCAGCAGGTGATGTTACGGGACACTACCATATTTACTGGGAGGATGGACTCCTCTACAGTGAACCCAAGGTACCCTTACCTGGTTCGTCAAGGGCCTTGGTAGTCCCGCAACAATACCGAGCCTTTCTTTTGGAATTGGCTCATGCTATACCCCTGGCAGGACACTTAGGCCAGGACAAAACCTTTGCTCGGCTTGTCCTCCACTTTTACTGGCCTCAGATGAAAGTGGCGTCCAACACATACTGTCGGACATGTGTATCCTGCCAGGCCAGTGGGAAAACAGGGGTGAAGCTGAAGGCTCCCCTGGAACCACTTCCAGTCGTTAGCACACCCTTTGAGAGGGGGGGCATTGACATTGTAGGGCCTTTAGATCCACCAACCACAGCTGGTCACAGGTTCATCCTGGTCCTGGTGGATCATGCCACACGGTACCCAGAGGCAATTCCTCTGAGGACAGTCACTGCACCTGTAGTGGCTAGAGCCCTAATGGGGATCTTTACCCGAGTGGGATTCCCCAAGGAAGTTGTGTCCGACAGGGGGACCAACTTCATGTCAGCTTACATGCGGGCAATGTGGAAGGAGTGTGGAGTGACCTACCGGTTCACCACTCCTTATCACCCCCAGTCAAATGGACTGGTTGAGAGGTTCAATAAAACCTTGAAGGGCATGATCAGAAGTCTGCCCGAAAGCCTGCAGAGGAAATGGGACGTCCTCCTACCCTGTTTGCTCTTTTCTTACAGGGAAGTGCCACAGAAGGGAGTGGGCTTCAGCCCCTTTGAGCTTCTGTATGGGCACCCTGTACGCGGTCCTCTCAGCCTGGTGAAGGATGGTTGGGAGAAGTCTCCCAGGAAACCCCCCCAGTATGTGGTGAGCTACATGCTGGCCTTCAGGAGCCAAATGGCGAAGTTGTGGAAGCAGGCTTCTGACAACTTGGAGGCCAGCCAGGCAGTCATGAAGGAGTGGTATGACCACAATGCTCACCAGGTGGAATTGGAGCCTGGCCAGAAAGTGTGGGTGATGGAGCCTGGAGAGCTTAGTGCCCTCCAGGATCGCTGGACAGGCCCCTTTGAAGTGTTGGAGAAGAAGGGTAAGGCCACATACCTGGTGGACCTTAAGACCCCTCGACAGCCCCTACGGGTGCTGCATGCCAACCGTCTCAAACCCCACCATGAGAGGCCCGAAGTCATGTTGATGATGGTGACTGACGGGGAAGAGGAAGCGGAAAGCGAACCTCTCCCAGATCTATTCTCGTCTCAAGAGAAGGATGGGTCAGTGGAGGGAGTGATTCTCTCTCCCACTCTAACTCCTGAGCAATGGGAGGACTACCGCCAGATCCTGGAGCAGTACTCTACGTTGTTCTCCCTTGTCCCGGGAAGGACTCACCTGTGTACCCATGATGTGGACACAGGGGACAGCCCACCAGTGAAGTCGAAGACCTACCAGCTGTCCAACAAGGTGAAGGCTAGCATCCATGGAGAGGTTGCCAAGATGCTAGAGCTGGGAGTTATTGAACCTTCCAACAGCCCTTGGTCCAGTCCGGTGGTGCTCGTGCCAAAAGCCGCACCACCAGGCACCACACCTGAACTGAGGTTCTGTGTGGATTACCGAGGACTGAACTCAGTGACAAAGACTGATGCTCATCCAATCCCTAGGGCGGATGAATTAATTGACCGGCTAGGAGCTGCCCAATATCTGAGTACCTTTGACCTCACTTCAGGGTACTGGCAGATCTCCTTGACAGATGGAGCAAGGGAAAGGTCAGCCTTCTCCACGCCTGAGGGACACTTCCAGTTCTGTGTGATGCCCTTTGGGCTCAAGAACGCCCCTGCCACATTTCAGCGGCTGGTGAACGAGGTCCTCTCTGGAATGGAGAGTTTCTCTGCTGCTTACCTGGATGACATTGCTGTCTTCAGTAGCAGTTGGGAGGACCATTTGCAGCATTTGCAAGCAGTTCTCCAGGCCCTGAAACAAGCTGGATTGACAACCAAGGCCAGCAAATGCCAGATTGGGCAGGGGTCGGTTGTGTACCTTGGACACTTTATGGGTAGGGGGACTGTGCAGTCCCTGCAGGCGAAGATTGAGGCAATCATGGCCTGGGAACCCCCCAAGACACAGACTGAGGTCGGAGCTTTCCTGGGCCTCACAGGCTACTACCGTCGCTTTGTGAAGGGGTATGGCACTATTGTAGCGCCCCTCACAGAGCTCACCTCAAAGAAACAACCTCGACGGGTAGTTTGGACGGGAGCTTGTCAGCAAGCTTTTGAGAAATTGAAGCAGGCGATGTGTGCGGCACCGGTCCTGAAGGCCCCAGACTTCTCCAAGGAGTTCATTGTCCAGACAGATGCATCAGAACATGGCATTGGGGCAGTGTTATCGCAACTAAATGAAGAGGGCCTGGATCAGCCTGTAGTCTTCTTATCCAGGAGACTGCTTCCCCGGGAACAGAAGTGGAGTGCAATTGAGAGGCAAGCTTTTGCGGTGGTGTGGGCTCTGAAGAAGCTGCGGCCATACCTCTTTGTCTCGCACTTCCTGGTTCAGACTGACCACCGACCCCTTCGTTGGCTGATGCAAATGAAGGGGGAACATCCCAAGCTGTTGAGGTGGTCCATCTCCCTACAGGGAATGGACTTCCGGGTGGAACATCGGCCTCGAGTGGACCACGCCAATGCAGACGGTCTCTCCAGGTATTTCCGCCTTAGTGATGAGGACTCCCAAGGGGTTGGGTAGTTCTCCCCACTTTCAGCTGGGGGGGACGCGTGTTAGACCTGTCTGGCTTTTTGCGTAGTCCCTCCAATTTATTATTCATTTTGTCCCCTTTTTGCCCCTCATACCCTTAATAATTTTTGTGTCCACTAACTTTTTCTAGTTGTTGGTCAAGGGGATAGGTGTTCTTTTTCCCCTCATAGTTTTTCACCTCAGGCCCAGAGGCCTGTTCTGACAGGAAAAGTTGGAACCACAAAATGGTGGCTACCAACTGCCCTAACTGCCAAACCCAGAACTTGCCCATAGACTAGTATAGGGCGTTCCAGAACCTTCTGGTCCCTTCTGGACCACTGAGGGTCAGCCTATATAAGGCGGAATGCTGGGCAGCCATTTTGTCTACCTGAGAGAGTCAGCTGGAGGACAGGCTGTAGCTAAGGGTGGGAAGAGGCTAGACATAGGGTTGACCTCCTGCACTGGGAAGCTGCCTTACTGATCCACCACACTACCCCCCCTTTGGGTTACTTGTCCTGACCCACTGTTGAGGGTTACTGGAGACCCTGGGCGCCTAGCTTGCCCCTTGTCTAAATCATACAGGGGGTCTACAGGAGAAGGAGACTGCAGCGCTGCGGAGCGCAGTCCTCTGCCCAGTAAAGGAACTTAAGGGAGGCGACCCCCAGGATATCATTACAGTGGCTGTAAGGATTGTGAGCTCTGTGAGACAACCACAGCACCAGACTCCCTTCGATCAGTGAGGCATATTTTGATATGCAAGGCCAGCGACACGTAGTCCCACTAACCCTCTTTAACACAAGCGGATCCCACATGTGCAACTGTGTCCTGAGTCCTAATGGCAGTGACCCGAACTTCATGACAGCGACCACAGCACCACAGTCCCTTCGATTAGTGAGGGGTATTTGCATATGGAAGACTGGCGACATGTGGTGCCTCTGAGCCTGCACTGCACAGGCCGGTGGAGTCATCAACGTATGCACGTGGCTGTGGGCCCTTCCTTATCACTACCTCTGGCCTACACTACGGTCAGCAGGCATCGCAAAAAGATAGAGTCCCCATTCCACATGACGCAGTCCAGTAGGCAACACACATTACTCCCAGTGTGACCCGTCCACAGCAAGCATCATCACAGGCTCATACAGTCTCAATGCTTCTGCTGCCACTAACCCTATTTAACACAAACCAATCCCACATGTGTAACAACCACAGCACCAGACTCCCTTCGATCAGTGAGGCATATTTTGATATGCAAGGCCAGCGACACGTAGTCCCACTAACCCTCTTTAACACAAGCGGATCCCACATATGCAACTGTGTCCTGAGTCCTGATGGCAGTGACCCCAACTTCGTGGCAGTGACCATAGCACCAGACTCCCTTCAGTCTTATTTGTCGTTCTTTTCTTTAAATACATTTTTTATGTAAATCTATACAACATGACTAAGATTCTTATTTGTCCAACCGTACAGGCCCAAGAAGGTTGTTGGGGGTATGTTGATAATGTGGGAACAGGGTGCATTACCTGCTAATGTGGGGAGAGGGAGCGTCAAAGGGGTATCTCTCACAGAAAGAACTCTGATATGTTTTCACAAATGCCTCGGACAGATGCCAGATGACTAACTGAATCACAAAATGATTCTTCAATACTTATGTAGTGTGAGTTATGAATAGTTCGCACCCAAGCTCGCAGAGGGACAGCTGTGTCCCGTCCGCTGGACTCACAGACGCAGTACTACGAGCTGTCCGCGTCATTGTGGCTATCCCGGCCCTGTTCCGTCGGACACCATGCCACCCACAGCACTCCGATTACGTTCCGACGTTGGCCCCACATAGCTACCTGTTGCATGCGTACTCGCTGTTGGTGTGCAGGTCAGTGGTCTAGTTCTCAACATCTCACGGCCACTCCCTGAGGGCAGGTTTGCACACACCACACCCGCCCGGCACATGCATCACAGGCCATGTGACCACTCAAATATAATACAGCGACAACGTCACATCCTTTATCGCTGGTGCTGACTAGATGGTGGGCGCTCCACATGTCTCAACCATAAAGAGTCCATGAAAAGTTGCGTAGAAAGTTAGTCGCACCCTCAGCTGTATGTCTGTCAGGGGCCTACCATACCCTTGGCGCGGACTTCATATGCACAGGGTTAGTGCCACCCGAAACTCATGTGGCCATCAAGGGCCTACCATCACGTGGCATAGACTTGCATTCCACAGGCTTAGCGGCACCAAAACCTGAGGTGGTGACTCAGGACTCAGCAACATGTGTGAGATCTGCCGGGCCACGGAGAAGCTGATGTGGTCTCTGCCATTCAGGACTCAGCAACATTTGTGACATCCGCAGAGAAGCTGATGTGGTCTCCGCCATTCATGACTCAGGACTCAGCGACATCTGTGAGATCCGCAGAGAATCTGACGTGGTCTCCGCCATTCATGACTCAGGACTCGGCAACACCTCTGAGATCGACAGAGTTTTGACGGGCACTTGGAGTGCCCACTGCTGCACACTCCGGTGGCACCAGGTAATTATTTGCTCATTGATGCGCAGATACGACAGTCTATCTCTCTCTTGCTCTCTCTCTCACTTCCCTCTCTTCACTCCCTCTCTCACTCTCTTCATTCCTTTACTTCTATCTCTCCGTTTCTCCTCACTCCCTTTCTTTCCTTCCCTCTGGCTTTTTTTTCCTTTTCCGTTTCTCTCTCTCAGTCCTTTGATATGTGCATTACACAGGTCCTTATTTTGTGCTTTATATTCCAGGCTCTGTCATCGACATCCATGGTCCCCACAGGAGTTTTGTTAAATTTTGTTTATTAGTTTATCGTTTATATATATATGTTAATGAAAAAATTTAAGTTTGAAAATAGTTTATCATTCATATATGTTTATAAAAAAATAAAGTTTGACAAAAAAAAATTAATAATGTTTTTGGTTGTTTTCTTAACTGCTTTGTGACTCTTTCTTGTTCTTATTACTGTTATTTGGTGATATCCACCATGGTGTTAAATTTTGGGGCACTTATCACTGGAATACTGGTGATGTCTGCAGTTTGCACCAACTTCTGAACACTGTGTTAGATTTATCTCAACTTTAGTTGCATTAAAGTGCTGATAATGAAATGCAGAGTAGCCATTCCCATGCAAAAAGACACGAGGTAAACCTTTGCGATTTATTCTAAATACTAAAATCCTGTATTCAATTGCACTGAGGTAGTGGCTGCACTTAAAGTATACACACAAAATCAATGAAGAAATCTCATTGTATTTATATTGATTGGGAATAGTGCGTCAGGTGCTGGATCTTGACGGGATACACTGCCCAGTTTGTATATTGTTCTGCACACGAAAAAAATCACATCACAACTTCCACAACAACTGCAATGCGAAACAAATTCCAGCGATAAGCCACGTTAGCACCAGGGATTTTACACCTGCTTTCTGCTGGTGTTAAGCAGGACGACTATGTGCAGCATGAAAGGAAACACAGCCAAGAGCCACATCAGAACACTCACAGGTCGCATAGAGTCAATGAGCATGATACAGGGATACCCATGAGAGCCACAAGACTCATCGCAACAACCCCAGGACCGCCAACTCCCCCCAAATGCGCATCTGAGCAAGTTGTGTCCCTGTGGTCATTGTGTTAGCATGATAGGCACGGGCCATTTAACATCACAGTCTGCTGTCGTCAGCAGACGCTACCATGTCACCTCAGCATTGGCAGTGACCCTGGATATGTAGCTACGCACACATTCTCCTGCATGCACAACCAGAGTGTGCTGGTCTGGCGTACACAGGTCAGCACAGGGGTGTGCCTATCCGGCAAGGGGAACAGGGTGTCTCAGACATGTCCGTGTGCAGGAAGTTCGGTAAGTGTGTCTCTGTGTTCTGGTGTGGCCTGCCACAAGGGCCGCAGCAGACTATGTTGTAAAGTGGAATGCACCACCACCAAACGGCACTCTCATGGTGTAGTTGGAATGCCGCAGGACATACCCGAATAGGCATTACAATACTGTGCCATATGAGTGCACAGGCTACAACAGTGCTCCGTACAAAAGTGTGGGGGCTCGTGGGAGGGAGGAGCTGCTGTTTGGCAATGTAACACACAGTGAACCCGCCCATGTGCCATGTGCTGGGCATCTCATCCATGATGACCACGTCGCAGACATACCACAACACCCACGACTGCCATTTGTACACATCCTGTATGAATGCAGCGTGGTGTTCACTTCTATGCTCGTTCAGTGGTGTGATGTTGGCGGGTTGTGTGACTTGTGCTCCTTGTTGGTGTGTTTCATTTTGGCCATTGTTTGTCTATATTTGTGCTGTGCTTAATTGTGCATGTGTGCCATGAGACCATATCCCCCGTCACTCCATTCCCTGCTTCTTCCTCTTCCTGGTGCTGTTGTTTCTATAATTTTGTTCCTCTACACATAAAGACATGTAAAGAACAAATTAGAATACTTCCTTGATACTTTTAGGTTTAAAAACTTCTATTAGTTTCTTTTTAGTTTTCCATATAAACAGTTTTGCTCATGGTCAACAACACGTAGAAGTCCGCAGTGCAACGTATTCTATCAACACACTTTCTAAAACATTCTACAACAAATGCAGGTTAAAAGTTCACAAATTTTTTAAACCTAACGATAGTTTTTTGCAACATTTTCTCAAACATTTAACTGCATATGCAGGTTAAAAGTTCACAATTGTTTTAATTTCGAACAGTGCCTTCCAAATGCAAGTAGCTGGTGTGATTGAGTTGAGCAAATGTTATCCTATGATATGTAATCCACGTTGAAACTGCTTATTCTTAACCAATCACAAAGATGCTTTTCCACAAAATGAATTTGCACCCTACTTTTAAAAAACAATGCTTTTCATCTCCTTAAAAGTTATCGTTTTGTATGGCAAAAAAAAAGTAGTTCCTTGTTTTTAAACATATCTTTTATTCCATGAAGGAACTGCATGAGCTACAGACATCTTTCCATGCCTTCCAGCCATACCTTCAAAATGCTAGTGTGGATCAAGTACATAGCTATATTTTCTGGTGCAAGAGGTATGCAGAACAGAGACGTATTGACTTAGACCTAGGTTTACAAAATGTGGACATTAAATTGTTTGCACAGAGAGGATTGAAGTGGCACCAATTGTTGCCTTTGCATCTTCCACACCCTGAACTCATGATTGTTTATTGTGGTGGAAATGACCTAGGCACATTGACTGGAGTAGGTATGGAAATGCTTATGAAGGACACATTTGGACAATTGATGTTACTTTTCCCTCAAACTGTCTTTGGATATTCCAATATATGCCAAAGATAGAAGTGGAAATGGTCAAAACAATTTTGTCCTCAGATTGAAAAATCTAGGAAGAAAGTCAACAAAGCTGTGTCTGCACACCTCAGAGACCATAGCATGGGGTCCATCTACAACATACATTTTGATATGGCTGATATCTACAGAAGTGATGGAGTACACTTCACAGATCAGGAAAATCAAGTTTTTCTGAATAACTTGAAGCTGTGCATCCGCACTTATATGTAGCTCCAAATAATGAACACAAGGGCTCTTTTTAGAGCCACCCTATAACTGATAACTTAGGCCCGCAATTTTAGGGCCAGGTAACGGCAACTCCCGGACCCTCACCAAAATGTATTCTCCACACAGTTGAGGTGCAGCAGCCAGACCATCTGACTTTGCAGCACAGAGCTTGTACTTTGATCCCCAGCTCTAACGACAGCTCAGGATAGCACCATGTGACTCTGGGCAATAGCTCACTTAATTTCCACATTAATTTCCACAATTGGCCGCCAGCATCTGCAGACCCGTGTGAGTGAGTAGTTTGCACTTTACAAATACGGTATTGATTCGAAACGGCACAATTGAGCTTCACACTCCCTGTGAAGCACTCCCCAATTGCCCTACAGACGCCACACCGTTTAAAACAAAAGTTCCTCCTGGTATGTAGGCACACATGCTCATACTACTTGGACAGGCGTGCCACAGCGGCCAGAAAACATGAATTCAGAGCACAGGGCTCACAATTTAATCCCCTGCTCCGGTCGCACCTCCGCTCAACACCATGTGACTCTGGGCAATAGCTCACTTAATAGCTCACATAATTTCCACACCGGCCTCTGGGGCCTTCAGACCCTCACCTCACCGCCCCGCTCCCGCCTCCCAGCTGCCCCTCCCTCCCTTAAATGGTGGCCGCTGCGTGGCCGCGCAGCAGATGCACTGCTGGCGCACCAGAGACACGCCAGAGGCAAGCCCGTCTGCGCCTGTCCGCGCCTGGACCGTGCCCAGCGCCAGGACCCCAGGACCCCTAGATCCCGCACACGCCACACCTCCGGACTCCGATACGACGCCAACACCCTCCACCCTCTCAACACCGGCCAAGACCACCACTGCTTCCAGGCCGTACCAAAACGGCAACAGAACCACCAAACCTCTGGGGACCGAACACAACCACCTCTGCTGCATCCTCCTCAACACCCGCTCAGCACGCAAACACGCCATCGAGCTCTGGGACCTGCTCGACACATCCGCCCCAGATGTCGCCTTCCTGACCGAGACCTGGTGGAACGACTCCACTGCGCCCAACATCGCCATAGCCATCCCAGACGGCTACAGGATCTCCCGCAGAGCCTGCACCAACGGCACCGGAGGAAGAATAACCATCATTCACAAGTCCACCTTCCGGGTCCACACCCTCACAAACGACTGCCTCAACTCCGCCGAACTCCTTCACTTCCGGATCCACACCGACCCCAACACCACCCTCAGAGGAACACTCGTCTACAGACCTCCCGCACCTCGGGCCCTCTACAGCTACTCCATCGCCAACCACGCCAGCACCCACGCACTCGCCTCTATGGACTACATCCTCCTCGAGGACCTGAACTTTCACCTAGAAAATAACAACAACTCCGCCGCCCTGATCGACAACCTCGCAAACGTTGGCCTCCATCAACTCGTCACTGAACCCACCCACCCCGCCGGCCACACGCTTGATCCCATCTTCTCCACCAGCACCCTCATCACCTTCAACTAAACCACTGAACCCCACTGGACCGACTACCGCTACATCCACTTTACCTTCAAGAAACCAACCACGCACCACCGCACCCAACGGCTCCCCTGCTGTTGCTGGAGCAAAATCACTGAAGACCAGCTGACCTCCGCACTCACCCAGAACCCACCCCCTGACCCCACCAACACGGAAGCCGCCGCCTGAAGTTTCAGAACGTGGATCAACGACTGCGCCAACACCCTCGCACCACCCAAGAAACCCTACACCAACCACTCCAGCAAGAAAGCCACCTGGTTCACCGAAGAACTCCAGATCTTCAAACGCACATGCCGGAAGCTGGAGAAGAAGTATATCCAAGACCGCACACCAGACAGCCACGCAGCCCACAAAGACGCCATCCGCAGACACCACCACCTCATCAGAACAGCCAACAGATCTTCCTTCAAAGCCCGCCTAGACAACAACGAGCACGACTGCAAAGAACTCTCCAACATAGTAAAGGAACTCTCCAACCCCAACGCCAACACAAACGACATCCCGCCCTCACAAGACCAGTGCGAATCACTGGCCAACTTTTTCCATTGCAAGATCGCCAACATTCACGACAGCTTCAACAACTCACCCACCTCGACCGCAACAGACCCCACCCCGAACACCACCTGCACCACCCAGCTGACCTCCTGGTCCCACATCAACAACGACGAGACATGCAAAGTCATGAACTCCATCCACTCTGGATCCCCTTCAGACCCCTGCCCGCACCACATTTTAAACAGAGCAGACGCAACCATCGTACCCCAACTACGGAAGGTCATCAACATCTCCTTCGATTCAGCAACATTCCCAGAAAGCTGGAAGCACGCCGAAATCAACACCCTCCTCAAAAAGCCCAAGGCAGACCCCAAAGACCTCAAGAACTTCCGGCCCATCTCCCTGCTCCACTTCCCGGTGAAGGTTATCGAGAAAATGGCCAACATGCAGCTGACCTGCCACCTCGAAGACAACAACATCCTAGACCCATTCCAGTCACGATTCAGACGTAACCACAGCACTGAGTCAGTCCTCATCGCAGCCACAGACGACATCAGGCGCCAACTAGACAAACAGCGAAACATCAGCCCTCATCCTCCTGGACCTGTCAGCCGCCTTCGACACGGTCTGCCACCGCACACACCTCCAAGAAGCCGGAAACCAGAAGAAGGCCCTGGACTGGACCACGTCCTTCCTCTCCGGCAGTACCCAAAGAGCCTGCCTCCCACCCATCCGATCCGATGCCACTGTAATAATCTGCGGCGTACCCCAGGGCTCTTCCCTCAGCCCAACCCTGTTCAACGTCTACATGGCCCGCCTCGCACAAGTGGCCCGCCAGCACGACCTGAACATCATCTCTTACGCCGACGACACTCAGCTCATCCACTCCCTGAAGAAGGACCCACACTCCGCCAAAACAAACCACCATGAGGGAATGAAAGCAGTCGCCGACTGGATGACGAACAGTCAGCTGAAGCTAAACTCGGATAAGACAGAAGTCCTCATCCTCGGCCCCAACCCCTCCGCATGGCACGAATCCTGGTGGCCGACCACACTGGGAACAGCTCAAACACCCACGGACCACGCACGCAACCTAGGATTCATCCTCAACTTCTCCCTCTCCATGTCTAAACAGGTCAACGCCGTCTCCTCCTGCTACAACACCCTCTGCATGCTCCGCAGGATATACAAGTGGATCTCGACAGAAACCAGAAGAACAGTGACCCAAGCCCTCGTCAGCAGCAGAATGGACTATGGAAACTCCCTCTACACAGGAATTCTGGCCAAACACCAGCAACGATTACAATGCATCCAAAACGCCTCCGCACGACTGATCCTCAACGTCCCCAACCACAGCCACATCACCCCCTACCTCAGAGATCTACACTGGCTCCCCATCAACAAGAGGATCACCTTCAAGCTCCTCACCCACGCATACAAAGCACTCTACAACACTGGTCCAACCTACCTGAACAGCAGACTCAGCTTCTACACCCCCGCCCGCCAGCTACGCTCCGCCAGCCTCGCCCTCGCCGCTGCCCCACGCATCCAACAGACATCCTCCGGCGGCAGATCGTTCTCCTTCCTTGCCGCCAAGTCCTGGAACTCCCTCCCCACCCACCTGCGATTGACCCAAGACCTGCTCACCTTCAGAAGGCTCATCAAGACCTGGCTCCTCGAGCAGTAGCAGCACCCCCCCGTCCCCTCCCCCACAGCGCCTTGAGACCCTCAAGGTTAAGTAGCGCACTTTACAAATGCAGTGATTGATTTCCGCTTTGCAAATACCGTATTGATTTACCTTCGCACTCCCTATATAACACCACCTAGGCACCATTTACAATTTGGAAAGGTGTGGCACAGCTCCCAGAGCACATGACTTCACAGCATAGGACACACAGTTTGAGCTCACGGTCTCATCCCTGAGTCCTGCAGTAGCTTGATTTAGCAGCATGACACTCTAGGCAATACCTCACTTAATTTCTGTACCCAGCACTTTCAGACCGGTAGGGGTCAGTAGTTTAGCGGCTTTACCCCTAGTCCGTCAGCAGCTCAGCTTACACCCCCAGCGCCATCAGACCAGTAGGAGTGAGTAGTTTGCACTTTACAAATACCGAATTGATTTGATACGCACAAATTTACCTTTGCACTCCCTGTATAACACCCCCTAAGCACCATACACAAGTTACAATGTTCAAAACAAAAGTTCCTCAGAGTAGGTATAACTACATGCTGACACTGCTTGGACAGATGCTTCTGCTGCAATTTTTAATTCACACATTTCTTTGTGCTTTTTTGTTTATTTTACTTGTGCACTTACTACGCATCACTCACTGTCGTGACTGCCCCCCAGGGATCTCTTACTTCTGCACCGAGCCGAGTTTGGGCTCTTGACATCCACCGGCCTTATTCCCCCCGGCGCAGACTTCGGGCGCCATCTTGCGGGAGGACCAGGTCAGCGGTCTTGTGCTCAGGCCGATTTGGGGCCTAGGCACTATAGAATACACATCACTTCCCATCCGTGCAGCGGGGGCGCCGATGGCGCGCCAGAGGCGTGCCAGAGGCAAGCCCGTCTGGGCCCGTTCGGGCCCGTCTGGTCCCGTCCTGGACAATCTAGGCCTAGGGCCAGAAACCTTGGCCATTTCATCTGAGCACAAGATAAACATCTCGCGGGAAATCCTTCTTCAATTAAGACCCAGAACGACTTCCTCAGAGCAACTGATATTCAGCCCAGATGACCCCCTCCCGAAAGGTAATTGTTCTGTTAAATCTAGCTCAGACAAGAGTACCATCGAACAGACTAAGAGACACCTTAATTTGGCACTGCTAAATTGCAGATCTGTACCGAAGCACTCTGTAGAAATTAACCTACTGATCCAGGACGTTAAACTGGACATATTATTTCTAACAGAAACATGGCTGTCCCCAAATTCAGAGGCAGATATTGTCAGTGTGCTGCCTCAGGGATTTCTAATGCAGTACCACAACAGAACCCATGGGAAGGGAGGCGGGCTGGCCATAGTGTATAGGTATAGGTTTGTTTGCAGAATACTTGAGGGTGGAATCGCTGATTGTGAAAGTGTTAACTTTAGTTTGCAGATCACACCCAACAAATCTTTATCTGGCCTCCTCATATATCACCCTCCTGGCAGTCCTGGGCAATTTGTGGGATCCCTATCAGAAACTACGATCTCTCTTACCTCTGTATCATCTAATTTTATGGTACTACGGGACTTGAATTTCCATTTTGACGATTTATCCGATAAGGTGGCAACAGACCTCAAATGGGAGTTAAAATCGTTTGAGCTACTTCCGAAAAAACAAGGACGCTACGCATATCAAGGGGCATCTCCTTGACCCGATATTCTCGAACATTTTACATTTAGAATCAAGTCCCCCTAGTCCTCTACCCTGGTCTGACCATTTTCTGGTCCCATTTACCTGGCAAACTAATACTGACCAACCGCGGTCACAGGCGCCACGGACCTTAGAGAGAGTATGGTCTAAGCTTGCCCTCGATGACTGGACCCTCAGACTGGAGGAGACTGCTCCCCTTTCTGACCCAGATCCACGGGAGGCGGATAAAAATTTCACCAACTGGTTGAATAGCGCTCTCGACTTTGTCCTACCTAAGAAAAAAATTGAAAAGAAGAGCAGGATTTTTAAATCACCATGGTACTCCCAAGAGCTTAGAAACCTAAGGAAAACGTGTAAAAAATTTGAACGAATGTGGAGGAGAGAATGGGCCTCCCATAATAAAGCCGAATATAAAGCGGCCATGAGGACCTACAAATTAACCCGGAAAATGGCCCAGGCCGCCTTTTTTGAGGAAAAAATTAGAATGTCCTCTAATTCATCCAGAGAGACATTCAAGATTGTGAAAGATCTCCTCAAAATCCCAAGTCCTCCGAAGGTGCAGGATGCGTCGGAAGCCAAATGCAACCAATTGGCGGTATTTTTTGACTGCAAAATACAAAACATACGAAAATCCTTGCCAGAACATGCTCAAACATTTGACTCTGCGGAATTCACTACCCATACTTGTGGCCCTGTTTTAGACTCCTTAGCTCGGGTCTCAAGGGAAGACTTCCAAGCTGCCCTGTCCTCCATGAAAAGCGGATCTCCCAATGACCCTGCGCCTATGCGTATTTTGAAATGCGTGGCTCCCACCATCTCCCCCCTTAGCCACAGACCTGATTAATGCCTCTTTCGCTCAGGGTTCTGTTCCCCCTAGTTGGAAGCAGGCTATAGTAAAAGCGCTATTAAAAAGAACTTGACCCTGTGGAGATGGCCAATTTTCGACCTATTTCATTGCTGCCAGGTATCAGCAAGATTGCGGAGAAGATTGCTAATCAGCAGCTCTCCTCCTTCTTGGAAACTAATAGGCTACTCCGCAACTCCCAAACGAGTTTTACCCCAGGTCAGGGCACTGAGTCTCGCTATGATAGCAGTGGTCGAGGAGGCAAGGTGCATCTTGGATTCAGGAGGATCAGTGGTGGTGATCCTCCTGGATCTAAGTGCAGCCTTTGACGCTGTGGACCATAAGATCTTAATCCAACGCCTGTCTAATCTAGGAGTAGCTGGTACAGCGCTGATGTGGTTCACTTCCTTCCTGAGGAATAAAACTTTTCAAGTCTGGGAAGGCTGTACACGTTCCAAAATAATCCCCCTCCAGTGTGGAGTCCCACAGGGCTCGTCTCTGAGCCCTACCTTGTTTAATGTGTACATGGCCCCACTGGAGGATGTGGTCACCCCCTTTGGGATTAAAGTTATTACTTACGCAGACGACAGCCAACTTGTCATCTCGCTTTCCCAAGAGAAAGTCTGCACAGAAAACTTGTATAGCTGCCTTTCGGAAATTCATTCATGGATGAGCAGCTCGCGCCTTAAATTGAATGGCGCAAAAACAGAGCTTATGCTTCTAGGCCATCAGGTAACATCTCTTCCGGATTCCATTTGGCCTTCATGTTTGGGGGCTCCCCCCACTCCTAAGAACAAACTTAAAAGCTTGGGAGTATGGCTTGAGCAAGACCTTTCTTTCAGGACACAAGCTAAAAAGACAGCTGGTATTTGCGTGGGCCTGCTCCGGTCAGCCCGTAAGATCCTCCCTTTATTCCCAGCTCAGTCTAGGAAGTTGCTGATTCCTAGTTGCAACCACTCGCACCGCTCGCAGCCAATAAGCAGCAAGCTCGTAACGCCTCAGTCAATCAGATGGCAGAATTCCCAAATATCGATATCTGTAGATTTTTATATTTTTCTCAAAAACTACTTAACGGATTTACACCAAATAAACAGAAGTGTGCTTTCTAGACCAAGACCCTTCTCCCTGCCAAATTTCGGGTAATTCCGTTCACCCATTCGACCTGTAGCCTTGTCTAAAGTTTCCTCTGGAAATTAACATGGAGAAAACACCTTTTAGGACCCCTTGACGAATCACCCCCAAACTTTCAACATAGGAGCTGATATGAACAACAAATTAGTTTGGATCATTTCATGAAGATTCATCAAACGACTCCAAAGTTATAAGCAAAACAAAAAATGCTCTTCCTATGGAAACTTGGCCTAACTATAACTAGCTACTGGCGACCCCGTAGGTAATATATATAGGAATTGAGGCATCGGACCCCCCACTGCAGGACAAGCTCTGTAAAACCTGAAGAAACTGTGAAGGATCTCGAGTCGGAGGACCAGGGCACTGTAACAGCGAATCAAGTAGGAAATATTGCGGCATACACTGGGGAGGAGAGGAGTGCCCAAGGGGAGGGAACGCAACTACAACACAATGGGCAAACTCGGCTTCCTTCGTAATACATGTACAACCCAATACCAGCCATGTTGGACTTTACGGAACAGAGAAAAGGCGGCATTGGATGTATTTGACGATGATCAACCCGCCAGCAGTAACAATAATGTGGTCAGACACAAAGAAACATTTTCAAACACGCTACTGGAAAAAGTCAGAATATTGGAGAAAAAAAGTAGAGCGGAGAAGAGCAAATGGTGGGAATCCCGCTCCCTCCAACGGTATATTGATGTGCGGAGGATTCCCAGAGGTCTGCGAATATTCCTGGCACCAAGTTACGAAAATCCAAATTTTGATATGAAGCGAGAGTGGGTTGAGTACAACCTAGACTCATCCAAGTGCTTAGTCCAGATATTAATCAAATATGCCGATATAGTCAGAACAACACTTCTAGAGGAAATAGGTAAACTGAATGAGGAAATAGACGAGATGGGAACAAACGAAGAAAGGTCTAAATTGCGCAAAGAAATGATCACAAGACTCGCGAAGGAGGAAGAAGTAATAAAAGCACGCAAAAAGTATAAATTCAGCTGAGACAAAATGGATTATGAAAAGGGGCAGATTTTTACATTTGCGAAAATATATGAGGTAATGCGCTCATCAACTAAAAACAAACAAGTTACACTTCCTAAAACAGTTCCAGTGAGAGGAGATAACACAGGATCAAACTCTACATTATCTGACCTTAGTTCTCCTGCTGAAAGTGGCTCTGAAAATGAAACGGACGGCGCAGCAGGCACAACACATGGGAAAACCAATACATTGGTTCAGGAATTGGCTTTTTTATATCAAGACCGGAGACAAACACTACGCCCCAGAAAACCGAGGAACAACGAAGGAAATACAAAAACTGCAGGAGGCGAAAAAGGAGACAAGCCAACAGAAGACATAACAAAGACATCCAAAAATACAATGAGGGGGGCAATGGCAGAACAAATAAACAAAACTACCATGGAGAAAGATGACCAAACAATCATGAATCTGGCGAAAGTGGAAATAAACAATGATGAAAAACGTATTTTGGCAGTGCACTAGGATTATCATTCTGTCCTATGGTAAATTTCAATTATGCAACAACGAGATTGGACATTTATAAAAGAGTGAGGAAACTAAAGTTGAACAAATTTCGCAAACTAGCGCTTAATACCAAAAGCCCATGGAGAATTCCAATAGGCATGGTGATGTAGACAATCTCACGCAATCGGATGAACCTATCATTTGAGTCCATAAAGAACTTTGGCTGCAGCCACAAAATATATCCATTACTACTGATACACAACCTGAGATTAATGTGACTAATACAACAGCACCCTCCAGTGGCATGAGCAAACATAGGACAGCCTTTAAACCAAAGTCGACGTTTAATCCTGTCACACATTAAGGGACTCAATAGACACGTTCCATGAACAAGTGGCAGAACAGATCAAGAAATTAAACTTCAAAACACAAGGCAAACATAATAAATACAGGTGGCAAGATCGGAAATACAATGAATTGATCAATAAAACTGAAAGAAAACAAATCAATAGTTGTAGGCAATTCCGATAAGGGGGGCAACATTGTGATCTGGGCAAAGATGACTATAATTAAGAAGCTTACACACAACTCAATGACAGGGATTGTTATGTGAGAATGACGAGTACCAATTTGAAAGCTATTCAGACACAATACTATTACAGTCGGGAAACATCCTAAACAACGAAAATCAAAAAACGACTTACCTGAACAACGAAGTCTGAACAACGAAGAATCACATACCACGAAGTCCAGAACCACGACTTTGCGGAACAACGACTTAAAACATTTAAAATGTTTAGAATGAATTTACCTTTTAAAGCCAGTAGATGGCGCTGGTGGTTAGCATTTCACTGTGGTAAAGCCTTTCTCTTCTCCACGCGAGTAAAAACTCTATGGCTGACACATTTGAAATGGCATCAAAGAAAAGCCAGCATGGAATTCTCTAACATTAAAAGGTAGGTCATTTGTTCGAATACATGATTTTTAAAATACTTATAATGAATTATAAGAGTATTATTTAAAAAAAGAGATGTTTAACATTTGTGTTTAATTTGAAGAAAAAACACTTTAACATATAAACACGCAAATAAGGGATTATTGGGGTGTGTGGGGGGTTTTCCCCCCACAAATAAAGACTAATTAAAGGAATATCGTTGTACAGGAAGTCGTTGAAAAAAAGTCGTTGTAAAGAAAAGATCGTTGATTAAACTTTAGTGGTTTAAGAGGTCGTGGTTCAGGCAGTCGTGGTTCAGGAAGTAGTTATTTAATCATACAACCGACTCTGGCAGAAGAAAGATCTGATTACAAAACAGGAATACACATTTTTGAAAAATGATTATATAGTAATTCCGTTGATCTACTTCATACCCAAGACACACAAGGACCCCATCAAGCCCCCAGGAAGACCTATAATATCCGCTCGCAGGAGCTTCCTTGAACACACTTCACAATATGTGGATTATTTCCTTCAGCCACACGTAAAAGCATGGCCATTGTATGTGCGCGATACAAGTCACTTTCTCAACAAATTGCAAGAGATTCAGTGGAAAGATTCATATTTATTGATGGCCCTGGATGTATCATCGCTTTATACGAGCATTAGACACGGTGATGGCATCAAAGCGATTGAACATTTTCTCACCAGGGAGAAAGATCACAATGAGAAACATAAGAAAATGATTTTGGATATGATTTTATTTTGCCTTACGAACAATGTGTTTATGTTTAACAACATCCTGTACCAGCAAATTAGAGGAGTGGCATGGGGGCCAGCTTCTCCCCAAGATATGCATGTTTACACATGGGTGTGTGGGAGGAGCTGGTCCTCATGCCACTTGTGCAACACAACAACACAATTGTATCGTGGCTACGGTACATAGATGATGTTTTTGCAATCTGGGATGGAACTAATGATTCTGCTGTACAATTTGTAGCTGATATCAACAGTAACGAGATTAATCTACACTTCACAGCAAGTATAAGTAAACAATCGGTTGCATTCCTTGGCACGCAGGTTTATTTTGCAAATGGGCAAATCGAAACCAAATTGTTTAGGAAACCTACATCAGGAAACTCAACATTGCATGTCAGCAGCACGTACCCGCAGCATCTCATCAACAGTATCCCATACGGTGAGATGCTGTGGATGAGACCGCTGCATAGCAATGAGGAGGATCTCAGGATTACCAAGAAAGAGTGCAAGCAAAGATTTTTAGCCAGAGGCTATTCGCCCAAAACAATTGAATCAGCCATCAGCAAATCTATGGTGAAAACCAGAATTGAGCTCCTACAAGACAAAAGGGCAGAAGGAGTAGATACAAATGAACAAAGCCAGACTAGTGAGGAAATTGGAGAAAAGACGTTCAGGATGGTACTACAATTTGGAAACCAGCATGACCAAATAAAAACAATCATACACAAAAATTGGCCATTGGTCCTAAGTAACTTAGTCATTGGGCCAGACCTACCAACCAGACTATCAATAACATATAGTCGAGGATCATCTGTGAAAGATCAGC
This sequence comes from Lissotriton vulgaris, assembly GCF_964263255.1. NCBI lineage: Eukaryota > Metazoa > Chordata > Amphibia > Caudata > Salamandridae > Lissotriton > Lissotriton vulgaris. Next base: position 718,359,436 of record NC_141700.1, on the reverse strand, counting down.
TGGTATACACCAACCCTGAAACGATAGATTCAATAAACTGGCTTCAAACACGTAAGGGTTTCTATCGCTGTAACACACGTAAAGCATGCCAACGTGGTACAAATAAGACCGAGTATACAACTCCTTTCAGCGATAAGAAACACACCATCAATAAACTGATAACGTGTAAAACAGATCATGTAGTATACATACTCACCTGTCCATGCAATTCATTGTACGTGGGAAGTACTAAGTTGGCGGCGCATAAACGTATACTGCAACATCTTAGGGCCATCAGCAACCACGACAATACATATCCAGTAGCGCGACACTTCAAGGGTAAGCACTCATCCAATAATAAAGACCTTACATTCTATGTAATTGACACTATCCCAGCAAGCAGAAGAGGGGGCAATAGGGAGAGTGCACTTAGGCTCCTGGAGACATGGGCCCACATGCATCAATATAGGCTTTTGCGATTTCTAAATTGCGAAAAATAGCGATTCGCAATTTAGAAATCGCAAAAGCCTATGCATGATTATGTTTTCATTTTTTATGCAATTCGGTAAAAATCGCTATTTTTACCGAATCGCATAAAAAAATGTGAATTTCAAATTGCGAATTCGCAATTCCCATTCATTCCTATGGGCCAAAATGCCCATAGGAATGAATGGGAATAGCGAATTCGCAATTTGAAATCGCAATTCATCAATCCATTTCAAGGGTGGAGAGGGGAGCCTAAATGACCCCCCCCTGCACCCATGAAATGTACTTTTCAGTAGAAGTTACATACACACATGTCCTAAGGACATGTGTGTCTGTAACTTAACAGTTTAAAAAATGCATTTTTGTGCATTTTTAAACAATTTCGCAAATTACCACGAGGTTGAACTTCGTGGTAATTTGCACTTCCAATTTGAAAAATCGCACATTTTTTGGAAATGATGCATAGCATTTAAGAAATCGCAAAATTGCGATTTCTTATATGCTATCGCAATTTTAGAAATCGCAAAAAACTTGCGATTTCTAAAATACCATGATGCATCCCAAACAGCACTTTTGGAATCGCAAACAGCCGATTTTAAGGAATCGCACCGTTTGCGGCTCTAAAAATGCTTGATGCATGTGGGCCATGGTATATTTTAAAGCTCAATACCTAACAACCGAATGGCCTAAATATTTCAGAGGAAAAGTATACCTTCCTTTAAACTGTATTACCCTATAACGTCAATCTATTTAACTAAGAGCTACACTATTCAATGAGATGACAATTCAAGTGATGATATTTCCACTCTACCAGACATGGCATTCTAATAAACTTAGACAAATTGTTGACAAAAGAAGATATATGCTCCAAACCACATGTATTGGTGCCATTAATTCTGTTGGTGTCCTATTAATGTGTTTTAACCCCGGTTCAGACTGGCACCCGGACAAAGATCAGAAAGCTCAGGTGGTTTGAAGACATAAGAAATATATAATTATGGTTTGATAAATTGGTTTGTATATATTTAGGAATTTTATCATATTCAAATATTTATTGACTATGTATTTAGACAAGATATTTATTTATGTATTTATATGATTACGAATTTGCACAATTTATAAGACAAAACCAATAACCAACACAATATACCCGCACGTCCTACACCCCAATAATAAGAAAATTGGGTAACTACTGATGCCATTGCATCAATAGTCAATATGGACTTAAAGCATATATTAAGTTTAGTATGGATGGTGACCTGGTATTTTACCATAATTAAGCCACATATTTCAATGTGTCTAGACCTATGGACTAAATTATAAACCTAGCTGGGGGTTAACAAACATTCCATCACTACTGCACATAAAACCGTATTAGCAGTAGATTCAAACCAGAACAGTTAACATATGTAATATATACGTATATAGTCTGACCCACTATTTAGGCACTGATACTTCACACTTACTTAATGACTCACTTTGAACACAATACACACAAATAGATGTATTATGTGACATAGTGGATAATTTGATAATATGATAATGCCGTAATTAATTCAGGAATTATGAAAAGTTTTGCCTATCTGTATATGCTGTATTTAACAAATATGCTTTTTAACTGTGATTTTGATATCTATATCTGTAATAATACAAATGTGTAGGCAGTTATGATGAAATTTAATTACCTGTTTGCTGTTTCAGGAGGCATTTTCAAGAACTTTGTAGTCTATTCGCTATGTCTAGTGTTGGAAATCTTCACGTGAGCACTAATTAGTAAGCACTTGCACTTTAAAAACATAAAAAGTCTGTCTAACCGTGTCATGTGATCAAGGCTCACCCCGAACTGAAACGCGTCAGGACCGAGCAGGTGAATAAAACTTTTCTTTTTGGCACAATCCAAGTGGTCCGTTCCCGTCCAAGTGTGTGTGCTAATGAATGACGGAGTGCTGCAATATATATATATATATATATATATATATATATATATATATATATATATATATATATATATATATATTACCTACTGGCGGTTGCCAATAGGTATATATAGCTAGGACCTAGTTACCATAGGAAATCCCCAACATTCTATTGGGAATAACTTTGGCGCCGATTGAGGAATCTGCGAGTATATTTTCCTTAAAATTGCTTCGCTCCGCTCTGCTCCTTCCCTGAAAGTTTCGGGGGGATTTGTCCAGCAGGGGCCGAGAAAAAAGGGGGGTCCCAAAACGTGTTTTCCCCATGTTAATTTCCATAGGGACCTTTAGACACGGCTACAGCTCGAAAGACTGAATGGAATTACACCACACTTGGCAAAATAGTAGGTCCTGGTATGCAGATGTGTCTTTGCTATGTTTGGTGAAAATCCCTGCAGTAGATCTTGAGAAATTTGAATTTGAACATTTTCAAATGGCATTTTCTATGGGACCTTTAGACACGGCTACAGCTCGAATGGCTGAACGGAATTACACCAAACTTGGCAAAATGGTAGGGACAGGTATGCAGTAGTGCCTTTTCTATATTTGGTGAAAATCCCTCCAGTAGTCGTTGAGAAAATTTAATTTGAGCAAATTATATATCTATATGCACTCAACATTCTATTGGGAATACCTTTGGCACCGATTGAGGAATCTGTGTGTAATTTTCCAGAATTTTGGCCAGCTCCGCTCTGCTCCTTCCCTGAAAGTTTCGGGGGGATTTGTCAAGCGGGGGCCGAAAGGGGGATCCCAAAACATGTTTTCCCCATGTTAACTTCCATAGGGACCTTTGGACACGGCTACAGCCCGAACGGCTGAATGGAATTACACCAAACTTGGCAAAATGGTAGGGCCTGGTATGCAGATGTGCCTTTGCTATGTTTGGTGAAAATCCCTAAAGTAGTTCTTGAGAAAATTGAATTTGAAATTTTTCAAATGGCATTTTCTTTAGACACGGCTACAGCCCGAACGGCTGAACGGAATTACACCAAACTTGGCAAAATGGTAAGGCATGGTATGCAGATGTGCCTTTGCTATGTTTGGTGAAAATCCCTCCAGTAGTTCTTGGGAAAATTGAATTTGAAATTTTTCAAATGGCATTTTCCATGGGACCTTTAGACATGGCTACAGCCCGAACGGCTAAACAGAATTACACCAAACTTGGCAAAATGGTAGGGACAGGTATTTAGTAGTGCCTTTTCTATATTTGGTGAAAATCCCTCCAGTAGTTGTTGAAAAAATTGAATTTGAGCAGATTATATATCTATATGCGCTCACCGTACGCGCACCGTACGCGTACCGTACGCGTACCGTACGTGTACGTGCGCGTACCCTTACGTGCGCGACCGAGTTTCTGACCTGGCAGTCGACTGTCAACATTCCAAACTGTCCAAGCCAGGAAGTGTTGGCCACCATCTTGTTTTTCAGGAGAACCGAGGCACAAGAGAGCCCAAAACAAGAGTGGAAAACACGAAAAGGGGGCAGGGTAGAGACCCCCCAACCCTCTAGCCCTTCTCAGGGGGTCCCAAAAGGACCCCCAAGGGCAAACAAAAATTAAAAAAAGTAAAAAAAATCGCGGGATACGCGCACCGTACGGTACGCGTACCGTGCGCGTACCCCGCGATTTAAAAAAAAGACATTTTCTTTTGCACTTGGTGGTCCTTCTGGGACCCCCTGAGAAGGGCTAGGGGGTCAGGGGCTCTCAACCCTGCCCCTTTTCGCGTTTTCCACTCTTGTTTTGTGCTCTCTTGTGCCTCAATTCACCTGAGAAACAAGATGGCTGCTCAGGTGGTCCCAGAAGGATAATAACATATATAAACGTTATCCGCTAATAGAATTAGCATTTACAAAACCTTTGAAATTTATTGAAAAAAAATATAGGTTTCACGCCTGATACAGTTAGGAATTAAAATTTAAAAAACCTTGCAAATTCACTGAAAAAACCATAGGTTTCAAGCCTTATATAGTTAGGAATTAGCATTTAAAAAACCTTGCAAATTCACTGAAAAAACCATAGGTTTCAGGCCTTATATAGTTAGGAATTAGCATTTAAAAAACCTTGCAAATTCACTTAAAAAAACATAGGTTTCAGGCCTTATATAGTTAGGAATTAGCATTTTAAAAACCTTGCAAATTCACTGAAAAAAACATAGGTTTCAAGCCTTATATAGTTAGGAATTAGCATTTAAAAAAACGTTGAAATTGCTCCTATATAGTTAGTTGTACTAACTATATTTCGCGCCCCCGCAATACACTGCTGATGATGTCACATATTACCTCATTCATGACATGGTCAGTGACATCACTGATGACATCACTAATGACATCTCAAATGACATCACTGATGACATCTCATTTGACAACACTGATCACATCACTGATGATATCATTCATGTGATAATACGATGCACCTCCTCACACTCTAATATAACCTTTAATACACCCAGTGTTAAATACAGACTACCATTCTTGAAACCATTGACACACCAATACCAGTTACTACATACGCACTCACTGATTCCTAAGTCTACACACACATTCACTCATTCACCCATAGAATCACTCATACATACAGTCACACATCAATACAACACTATCATATGCACTCATACACCTATACAGACACTCACACACTGCCACTCATCCATGGAGTTACTCACACACCTAGTCAGTCATGCAAAGAATATATCACACTTCCATTTCCTCAACTATACAGTTACACACACAACACCTTACGTATTCAAACATATACTAACACAGACTTACTCTCTTATACACACACATTCACTCATTCACCCATAGAATCACTCATACATACAGTCACTCATCAATACAACACTATCATATGCACTCATACACCTATACAGACACTCACACACTGACACTCATCTATGGAGTTACTCACACACCTAGTCAGTCATGCAAAGAATCAATCAAACTTCCATTTCCTCAACTATACAGTTATACACACAACACCTTACTTATTCAAACATATACTGACACATACTTACTCTCTTATACAATCATTGATACAAGTACACAATGATCCATACAGCCACTCGCACATTCACTGGCTCTCATGTATAGTCATTTATATATGCCAACTCTCACGTGCACTGTGTTTTACATATGTACTTACTTGGACATGCAGCACTGAGATATCCATTCACTCACCAACACACCCATGCACACAGTCAACCGCCCATATATCTGTTTCCACATGCACTCTTGAACTCATACACCTAGTGAATCAACTGCTCACACATCTATGCACAGAGTCACACACCTCCCAGCCACCCACACACACACTCAGTCTCCCATTCAAATACTTGGGCAACCAATCAAAACCCATATAGCCACGCATATAGCTACTGATCAACACATGCAGCAGCTTACACAACAACAGACATACTGATGCACACATTCAGACAGTTTAGTCACTAACCCATGCATTTAGTAAGACACATTTAATCACTCACTCATACAGTCAGTCACGCACCTACTAAATCCTTCATCCAGACACTTATACATCCACTCATTCTTCAATATGTAAAACATATTTAAACTTTAGAGAAACACAGAGTCACTGGATGATGTCATCAGTGATGTCAAATGAGATGTTATCAGTGATGTCATCAGTGATGTCATTTGAGATGTCATCAGTGATGTCATCAGTGATGTCACTGACCATGTCATGAATGATGTAATATGTGACATCATCAGCAGTGGATTGCGGGTGCGCGAAATATAGTTAGTACAACTAACTATATAGGAGCAATTTCAACAGTTTTTTAAATGCTAATTCCTAACTATATAATATATATATATATATATATATATATATATATATATATATGTATATATATATATATATATATATATGTATATATATATGTGTGTGTGTGTGTGTGTGTGTTTGTGGGGGGGGGCGGTAGGTGTGTGTGGGGGGGTAGTAGTCTGACTACTGAAGCCAGTGGGATCCATTATTGATGCCCCTGGTTTGGATGGCAGAAGATGACGAGGAAGTTCAACTTACCTAGACATTGGAGGTTTAATGCCTACATTCATGTGGCTGGAATATGGAGATCCAGGGTTAAAAGTGAGAAGCATGGACACAGAACTACATGTAGAAATTAATTAAGACTTTAATAAAAAAAAGGGCTGCAAATAATTCTTCCTGAGCACTGTCATTTGCCACATTGCAGAAGTGCAGGGTGGCACAGCAGGCTCTGTTGTTCAAGGTGAAACATCTCTATGCCAGGTCTGACCATTGGTCTTCGGTTACTGCTGTAGAAAGGCTGATGACCGCTGGGTGCATAGAGCTCTCTCTTCATTGTGCCCATATGGTGAGTGCTTCAGCTTGGACACAATCCCTCGGCTACCTGATTTGAGATGCATCATTTTATAAAAATGTTTTTCCCAGAGAGTGGCTTAAACAGGACATTTGAAAGTAGAATTACCCTTAATTGGTACCGATGTGTGACAGTGGCTCATCCTGTGAGGACAAATGTGTATAAGAGTGGAATTCAAACCACCCCACTTTGTTCCAGGCCCAAGCTTTTACTGGACAAGGAAGGTGGTGCTCTGCAAATTACTTTAAGAGCTATAGTGCAACCAGTGCAATGCATAATGTGTGTCTTGCAACCATTCTCCCAGAGGCATGGGGACTAAACCTGAAGTTTGCATTTTCTGCTAGAGGAGCTGCCTGGTACCTAGAGGCCTGTATACTTGCTAAGAAAGGAAAGGAGTGTGCCCAGCCCTTCTGTAGGAGAAGGTATCATACAGTGCTTGAAATGGAAAATTAGAAGTGCAGGTACTCTGCACCAGAGTCCCTGCTTGTTTCTGAGAAGTGCCGGTACTCTCCAATTAAAAGTATCACGCCTCTCTTGAGAAGTGCCGGTACTCTCCCTCTCAAAATGTAAAAGTGCTGGTACTCCGTACCGGTCAGTACCGGCCCTTTTAAAGCACTGGTATCATAGAGAAAAAAAACAACCGGTTCCTGGTGTTAAGCACTTTGAGAAAGCACCCGAGAGCAAAACCCATATTGTGAGTGGGTCCTCTGCTCCCTTCTTCATGGTTCCTACATTCAAGCTGCCCAAAAGCCGCACCTAATCAAGAATAGCCATAGTCACTACTGGCTGTGAACAAGGTTAGCCACCGATGACAGTAGAAAAACAATAAGACCCCTCACCACTTTAAGCCTGAGCAGCCTGGGAGGCCACAACTGCTGGAGCATCTGTGCTGTGGTCCCAGCCCAGCTGTGCTTCGGTTCCAGACCAGCTGTGCTGCCTTCATTCTACAACGTCCACACAAGAGAGGCTATTGTGAAGACAGAACCTGCAGGTTGGCACACAATGTGACAGTGATGATCTCTACTTTTAACAAATTCATGTCTCTGATTCCAGATACAGTGTACTGAAACTCCTAGGGTTACCTGGGTGGAGAAAAGATACTAAAGTAGAAGTGTAGTGCCTTCTGTAGGACGGAATTAAGAATACAACCCTGTATTCACTTAGAAAAAAATGCATTCTGTAGTATTTAGTTCTGTTGGTCGATTACATTTAATAAAGTAGTACTTTTTCTAAAAGACCCAGTCCTATTGTGTCTGTTGGTTGATGGAGTTTAGAGCTCCTTGAGAAGCCTATGATTGCATACCCCACTACCTGTGGAGTCAAAGGTGGGAAGGCTTGTATTCAGCCCAGTTTGCAGAGCCATGGTTGGGAAGGCCCCTGGACACCAGTGGGAAAGCTCTCAATGACCTGAGTTGGGGCTCACAAGTCCCTGTTTGTCTTGTACCCTCCTCTGCCTTGAAGGGGTCCACCAGCACAGACTTATCATTTGGGAATCATTACAATGCGGCTGTTACCACGCATGCGTTACAACGCATAAACCTTCACCACACATATCCTTAACCACACATTTTTTTACAATGCATATGCGTTTACCACGCCTGCCTTTACAACGTCTTAATGTTGTGAAGGTATGCATATTAAGGACATATGCATCACACTGGTGGCAAGGGCCTATCAGCCAGATTCATCATAGAAAATTGCGCTCGCAAAGGGCCAGATTCTGAGAATCTGGCCCTTTGCGAGCGCAATTTTTGCATTTGGGATTCATCATCCCAAATGCAAAAATCGTTAATAGCAAGATCGCAAAATTGCTAGGAATTGCATTTAAGGAATCTCTATTTGAGATTCCTTAAATGCAATTCATTAACCATTTTTAATTTGCGAATTCGTAATTTTTGGCCGCTCTTTACCGCGATGTCTGACTTTGTGGTAAATAGCGAAAACGTAGAAAAATGCATTTTAGTGCATTTCTAAGTTGTATGTTACACACACACATGTCCTTTGGACATGTGTGTGCGCAACATCAGTCTACATTTTCATTTCGGGGGTGCTACAGGGTGTCCTTTGGACACCCCTGGCACCCTTGAAATTGCATCCTAATTTGCGATTAGCTTGCTAATCGCAAATAAGGAAGCTGTAGGAATCGCAATTTATTTCGCGATTCCTACATGAATCCCGTTTTGCAAGTCCTTAATAGCGATTCCTTAATAATCGCTATTAAGGACTCGCAAAACGGGACAATGATGAATCTGGCTGTATGTGTGGTAAAAGTGCTGGTGTGTGGTAAGGCCATACGAGTGGTAAAGCTGCCGGCATGCTTAAAGCTATTGGCGTCGTTAGAGAAAACGGAGAGACCCTTCTCCTTCCTCTTCACAACCTGTGCAGTGCCTGAAGAGATGTCTCAATGTAAATGAGGTAAAGGGGACTGGGGCTGGGGCGGAGGTGGGGTTGGTTTTAAGGATTTTCGGGCCAGGAACATGGCTAAAAAGAACATTCTGCAACTACGCTGATGGCATTACACCTTCAGGTAAATACATATACGTTATAATGCACACACCATAAATGAAAAATAAATGTCGATTAAAGTAACTGGTGGGAAAGGCATTCCAGTTCAATTCCAGTTGGTTAATGAGGAGACTGCAGATATCTGTATCTCTAACCAGATATCCACAGAACTAAATCCTGGTAGGTACACTTGAGAACAGCACATGTATGAGTTCCCAGCCTGTGACAGAAAGCACTGAAAATGCAAGTCATTGTTTTTAAATTTTAGTTCACATTAGAAAATAGGCTGCAGCGAAATTTCCAGAGAGTAACGGCCATTATTTATACTTCGGTGGATGGGATACCCTGACAAAACATGGCTGATCCCATCTGCTGTATTGCTATAATGCACCTGTATTATGACATAAAGGACATCTGTCACATTTGTGACAAAGTACCCTATGCACCAAGATCTAAGTAAGGCCCTTAGGGGCATATTTAGACTGCACCTGCGCCAGTGGCGCGTCACTTTTTACGACACTCCGGTGGCGCTGTGCCCTGCTCCATATTTACTAGGCAGCGCTAAGTCACTTTGCGTGACTTAACGCAGCCTTGTAAATATCTCCCTTATGACGCTGTTTTCTGCATTAAAAGGGCAGGCAATGGGTGTTGCTGTGGGCATTACCAGCAACACCCATGGCTTTTCGACACTGCCCCAGATTTACAACTGATCGTAAGCCTTCCCAGGGGAGGCGTAAAGGTGGCACAACAAGGAGAAATACTTTGATTTCTCCTCATTTTTTGCTCTTTCTTTGTGTTCTGCATTCTATAATACAAATAGAAGTAGCAAAACAACATTACTTATTGTTTTTGTGTGGGAAGGTGTCCCTTCTGCACAAAAACAATCCTCCCAGCAACGCAAGGGTGCCTGCGTTGGTGGATGGGTACTGTTTCGGTGCCGGTGTACTGGTGAATACAAGAGTGCGCCATATTCTTGTAAATACAGCACATTCTTGCACTTGGAAAATGATGGAGTTTGGCGCAGCAAAATTGCTGGTGGCACTGCGCTGCACCATTGTCTCGCAAATGATGCCCTCAGTGTTAAGATAAAACAAGTATTTTAAAAATAAGCATTATTAGTAATATGGAATCACACTGTACCTAAAGTAGAACTTTATCTTTATGTTTTCATATGAAGGACGCACTCCAGAATATCCAGCTGATAACACATTTACATTACCTCTCACATAGAATCAATCTTAAGCACCAGGAAACCTATAATGTCTCCAGTGATTATTCTTACTACTAATGGAAAGCCTAAGGTGTTCCACTGCAGTTACCAATTAGTTCCCCTAATGTCACACTGCTATGTAGAGTACAACAGCGTGTACCATCTGGGAGACGTCCCCTAGTCACAGCTCATATTACCCCAAAGGGGTATCCTCAATTGATGATGAGTTCCAATTAATCACAATGTTTGTTGAGTTCACATTCATTTATTTTTCTTATTTTCAAGAATTTCTTCATTCTCATAAATTCATTCTCAATTCCAAACGAATTAAGTTGATTCACATCCTTATAACATATCCATAATCCAATGCATTTCGGCTGCTATTGAGCCTTCATCAGGGATATATGTATAAGTAAGAAGCAGTAACGTATCGAGTATCCGTTCAAAAATGTTGCCTTACTGCTATGTAGCCCATCTCCTTGGATTCGCTGTCCCAAACCCACACTTCTAAAAGATTACAATATGGAGAGGCAACAAAGAAGGAAAGTCTCTTCAATCCAAAAACAAAAAAAAATCCCGAAATCTTTAGAATTATTCTTTATTGTTCTTCTGATAAATGGCATAAAACACAGAAAAGCAGCCAACACGTTTCACCCCTAAATCCCAAGCTTCATCAGGGCTTAAGTCCTATAGGCGAAATTCAAAGCTCATACATTTTCTTTTTCGGTATGTTGTTACACTCAATATTTTGCAATGAACACCAGATATCGTTACCTATTTGTACCATGTTTACCGTTAAGGTACTAACAAACCAGGTTCTGTCGGCCAAAACCATCCATTACAGCCATATACTGGTTCTGAAACAGCTATTCCTGATTAACCAGTTGCACACATTTACAGTTCTCTCAAGTAGCAGGCCCCCTGGCAAGAAAGCATATGTGTTATTTTGCTGCCTCTGCCTCCCGAGGCAGGTGAAGGCCAGCATTATTCTTTTAGGATTTTTTTTTTCAAAAGGTATGCAAACTGTAAAAGATTGGAAACATGGATCCCAATAGAACTTGCTCACTGAGGTCACTGAAAAAGCCATTTAGCGGTAGGAGGCACTTTGTTTTTTGTCATTGATTCTAGTGCCTTATGGTGTCGTGATCTCCCTGCCTTCCCATCCCACTTGTAAAGTGTAAATAAAAGACTTGGGCCTCAATTCGGAAATGGAATTCAGTTCTGAATAATAGGAACTCCGGAGTGCCTACATGCATATTCACTAGGTGTTGGCAACAACAGATTCAGTTTTACTAGCTGGAATCCAGCAGGTAAAATCAGTGTGGGAAAGGCTACAATTTAGCTCGGACCCCTTCCATAACCCCTGTCTGAACATTAGCTGCCCCTCATACCTTTAACCTCCTCAACCCCTCCCTTCGCCTCTGGCTTAAAACAGCCCACTTTCACTAGTGTAACTTGTACACTTTTACCACCAGCTCAGAGAAGGTGGTAAATGTGTATGATAAACCCATGGAAAAGGGAATACCATGCAGAATACCAACTCGTACGTCTGGGTCCTATTTAGTGGGGATTCATTTCAAAAGATAAAGGTTGCTAGATTCCATCAGAATGTAATAGAGAGACAGTGATATTGTGTTGTTTTATCCTCTGCAAAGCACTTTCTTAACCCTCGAGAAGCATAACCACAGAAATGTGTGTTTGTTTTTGCTTAATGCTTTGAACCCATTCATATCAGGCACTAATCAAACAGAAACTATAGAAAATAATGATATATTCTATCAGCAGCATTTTTTATAGCACCACCCTGTTTAATACATTATAACAAACATCAGAAGGAACAAACAGGGAGAGAGTAGCCAACTACACATTTTTTATCAATGCAAATGGGACATTAGGTCCATCAAAGATAAACACATTTGACTGGCCCTGTGTTCTCTCTAAGCTGTGTAGCCTGTACCTTCTCTTTGAGCAGTAAGCAATTAGATGCACACATTTCGCAGGACACTCCTCCACAGCACTAGCTGATATTTTTTTTATTAATTATTTGTATTTAAATATAAATGACACAGTTAAGTCATGTGGTTACATCGCAAATATTGTACATCTACATTCTCATATAATATTCATCGTTCGTTTATGCTATTATGACATTGCTCGTATCCTGCTTCGCATTTGCACATCCGCTCATGTGCTGGTTTTTATCACCTTAATGCATTTCTAGGTCATTAGTAATGCACATATTCCTTCCCTGTAGGTGTTCCAGCCTCCCCACAGTCTTATCCACTTTTTTGGACATCCTCTACGTACATATACTTTCTGTTCCGCCACCATGGCCATATCCATATCTTTGCACCATTTCGTGTGTGTGGGGGTGGTGGCTACCCCCCAGTGTTTGGCTGTGTTTCTTTTTGCCAGCATCATTCCCAGTGTCGCCCATGTCTGTGCCGTCTATCAGCAGGTTTGATCAAAGACCAATGCCTTCGTCCTCCAAAGCCTGTACACTTTCCTGATCCCACGTAATCGTTGAATAAAGTGCATTGTGGGTGATGTAGTCCCTGTTGTGCTGCATTGTAATTTTCTTCTGCCAGATTTCAGCAGAAAAAGCCTCTCTGGCGCATAACCTAAGGGCACACTGAGGTATATCTCAGTTATCTCAAGTCTGACCATAGAATTTATGTCTAACTAGAGACATGCTTCTGCTGCCTAAAGCAAACTCCTCAACGGTCAGTTTCTCAGGGTGCATTGTAAGAACGATGTAGTATATGTTTTGATGCTTCCTTGTGCATTTTTCTCCTGTATGGTATCTATATCAAGAAAGGAAACCGGCACTACCCTTGTGCAGTAAATGCATGCCTGCGTCCTGCCTCGTTAAAGTATAGTTTGGCAGCAAAATACTTGTGAAAAACCTTATGCTGCTTTTGACGAATATACCTCCTTATTCCGCTGTCTTTTACCCCACAGGGAATCACAACGCGGTTGTTACAACGACCAGGGGCGTAACACAGGCCCCTGTAGCCCCCGCGGTGCGGGGGGGTCCTCACCCTCCAGGGGGCCCCGTCAGCACCGCAGTTCTGCTGAGGAATTCCAGATTGAGTCCAGAGGGGGCCCCTTCACGTACCCTGCAGGGGGCCCCCTCAAGGTTCATTACGCCACTGACAACGACCATGTTGTGATTCCGCATACCATTACTCCGCAAATCGGAACAAAGACTTGCGGAGGGGGGCGCTGGATGTTGGAATAGTATCATTTTCTATTCCAACTCCAGTCTGTGCGGACACTAGGGAAGGTGTTGATTCCCTGCGTACTAAAAGTTTCGTCATAAACGTTCTTTACCGCTTGTGACAGCTCCAGGCTTAGTTTGACACAGAATAAGTGTCTGGTTACAATCTTGGCAGATGGGATACTCAATCATTAAATTGACAATTTTTTTCGACCGCCGTATTACAACTTCCATAAGATATAATGATATTTTAATACGCGGACGGGATATCCGATATATTTGTGACGGAGTAGCGCTGTCGCCAAGATCCTAATCGGGCCCGAAGTCTAATATCGGGTGTGATAGGTGGCTGATGCAAAAGCTGCATTGATTGAAGTGTTAGTTGTACCTCATCGCTCTCTACTTCACCAATCACTAAATACTCTCCTCCCTAGCTCCCCCCTCCCACCGTTCCCCCCACAGACTACGTTTCTCACTTCAACCACCCTTAAACCCACTTATTTTACCTCAGTTATCTCTGGCAGGTCTCTCACCATACTTCACTTCAGAACCTTTTCACTCTCTCTACACCTCCATGTGCCTACCACCATTTCTTTTTTTTCCCCTCACCTGTCCGAATGCACCTCTTTCCCACTGGTCTCACAGTCTCCCCTCACTAACATGTGCCTAGCTCTACATTTTGTCCCCTGTCCTGCTCGCTCTTCCTCAACTCTCCAATTTACCGCACAATGAGACTTGAACATGCAGAAATGGAGTTATAAGTTTAAAACTGTTCTGAACACGGTGCCCTTAAGTTTCTCTTGCTCATGGCCCTTTAAGATGACACTGGGGACAGCACCTAACTGCAACTGCGAGTGATTGGCGCGGTACACTATGACAAAGACCCTCACATTTAGGAAAAACTGCAGGGGGTCCGCTGTGATAGCATCCATTTTCAGATTCAGTTCCTAGCGCTTCGAAGCAAAACATTACTTCCCCTAATTAATGAGAATTACAACAATAAACGATAGTGTATAAATCACACACCTTACTGTCTCCACCCTCCCCTGCGCACGCGCCCAAACCCGTCGGTCTACTTACAGCTCCTGGAAGGAAATCATGGCCAAAGTGATCGAGAAGGCGCTTTTCACCCTGGCCCTGGGACCCCACCAGGGTGATGGAGATGGAGTCCAGGGTCCTGGCATGGAGGGCCATTCCTGTCACCACTTGTATTTTGTAGGCAGCCATGTCTGAGAGCAGCTCTTCGGTACTGGGTGAGAGGGGCTGAATTCCTTGCCTGTGTGAAGAATGCAGCTGCGCTGGCGTCTTTATGAGCACCCGGCCCGAAACATCACTTACAACGCAACTTTTACAACGACATACCATTACAACGCAACTTTTAAATCGCAAACACTTTTACAACGCATGTATTTACAACGAATGTTTTTACAACGCAGGTACCTTTACAACGCATACCATTACAACGTAAGTATTGGTAAGTATATAATTATATTTTAAATGTTATATGTTTGGGGTAAAGGGGTATTTTTAGGGTTCAGGGTCAGTTTGGGGTTTTTGGGTAAAGGGGTATTTTTAGGGTTCAGGGTCAGTTTTTAGTTTTTGGGTAAAGGGGTATTTTTGGGGTTCAGGGTCAGTTTTTAGTTTTTGGGTAAAGGGGTATTTTTAGGGTTCAGGGTCAGTTTTTAGTTTTTGGGTAAAGGGGTATTTTTGGGGTTCAGGGTCAGTTTTTAGTTTTTGGGTAAAGGGGTATTTTTGGGGTTCAGGGTCAATTTTTAGTTTTTGGGTAAAGGGGTATTTTTAGGGTTCAGGGTCAGTTTTTAGTTTTTGGGTAAAGGGGTATTTTTGGGGTTCAGGGTCAGTTTTTAGTTTTTGGGTAAAGGGGCATTTTTAGGGTTCAGGGTCAGTTTTTAGTTTTTGGGTAAAGGGGTATTTTTGGGGTTCAGGGTCAGTTTTTAGTTTTTGGGTAAAGGGGTATTTTTGGGGTTCAGGGTCAGTTTTTAGTTTTTGGGTAAAGGGGTATTTTTGGGGTTCAGGGTCAGTTTTGGGTTTTGGGGGTACAGGGGTACAGGGTAAAAATAAATTAAAATTAAATTTAAATTAAATTAAAAATGAAATTATATTTTTAAAAATTAATTTACGATTATAAAATTAATATATATTTACCAATACTTACGTTGTAATGGTATGCGTTGTAAAGGTACCTGCGTTGTAAAAACATTCATTGTAAATACATGCGTTGTAAAAGTTTTTGCGTTGTAAAAAATGCGTTGTAAAAGCATGCCTTGTAATAACATGCGTTGTATCAACATAGATCCGTATTTGGGAAGGCCCAAATGAAGCACTTTTTGTGTGTTTCTGAAGTGGAATAGAAGCAAAGATGTAATTAGGATGAAAACAAATCAAAATATTTTACTTGACAATGTGCAAATGATAAATATTTTCTGAACCAAGATTATTCAACACATTGTTTGTGTGTGATCAATGAAACTGCATGTCAGTGCACATTTTGTGGTCATTTCAATGGATGATGTCTGTAAATGACAATGTGCTACAACACCCTGCTTCAGTAATATATTTGCAACAGTATGCTACAGAATGCACCTCCGGCTACATACCCCTCCCTTACCATTTTCCTGCCGAGAGGACGTGGTATATTTGCTAAACTATTCTTTTATTGACATTTGAATTTTTCACATTCCTTATGACTTCACTGATGTAAAGTTGTTTGTAGCACCACCACTTGGAAAATTGTTCCAACACCACTGCACTGAAGTGCTCTCTCAGACAAGAACTAAATCACATACATTGAC
Source organism: Lissotriton vulgaris (assembly GCF_964263255.1). Lineage (NCBI taxonomy): Eukaryota > Metazoa > Chordata > Amphibia > Caudata > Salamandridae > Lissotriton > Lissotriton vulgaris. The sequence continues at coordinate 718,342,901 of NC_141700.1, read as the reverse complement.
GTGTGTGTGGTTGTGAAGAAAGTTCTTATTTGAGCTGATGTGGGATGCACTTTTGAGTCATGAATGAGTGACAAGAGAGGTGCTTTCATCTGGTCTTGGGACACAATGTAGGCAATGTGATGGAGAAAAAGTGCTAGAGATAGATACTTAGGTTATAGTACTATTGGCTAGTGGTCCTGAAAAACAGCTCTGCAGATCAGTTGGACTTGTAGGTGTTCAATGAAAAACCACAGTCAAAAACCAAGTTGAGGTCATGGTTCAAACGCACACAACACAAGTCACAACTCGTGCTGCCTGCCAGATTTCTGTCCTGATAACTGAGTGTCTTTGCTGTTGGAACATTGAGGTTTTTGAGACTGGTGAATTCCTTAAGTTATGATGTGTGCTAATTCCATAACTGGTGAATCCGTGATTTTGTGAGTTTGTGCCAGGACAAAAACTCAGTTTTAACTGTGCTATTTCAGCAAATTTCACTTCTTTATGATTCTTATTTAATTAGCTCTGAAGCATGTGACAGCAGCCAAAGAGCCTCGGGGGATGTCCCTGGAGCCAGTCATGTGGTTAACTTCAGATAACTGTTATTATATTTTACAACAGGGTTGGAGGTTTGTATGCTATCTCACCCCTTTTTTAGATCCACCACCCCACCTGCCACCCGCCCTTAAACATTAACCCTCATCCATCTGGTGAGTGAGAACAGAGGAGCATATTTACAAGAAACTGTCGGAGAATGGTGTTACTACAAACTTGGTAATGCCGTGCTCCGACAATTTCAAAACGCAGGGATGCAACATATTTACAAGAATACGGCTCAGTCCTGCAAATTCCCTAGCACCTGCACTGAAGAAGCTGCCTAGCGCCAGCCCAGGCCTACTTGCGCCATATTGCAAGGGTGCCTGCGCTGCAGGGATGATTGTTTGTGTGCCGGAAGGGAAACCTTCCTGCACATTAAACAATCTTTAGAGGCAATTTGCTGTTCCTATGTGTACTGCAGAAAGTAGCACATCTGGAAAGAGCAAAATAAGAGGAGAAATAAACAAATTCTCCTCATATAGCCCGTTTAAGACCAGGAATTTCCTGGTCTTATTTTATGTACTGCCACATAACTTGTAAATATGGGGAAGCATCAAAAATCAAAGGGTGGCAGAACGCCCACTGCAGCACCCATTGCCCGCCCGTTTCATGCTATGTGCTGTGTGAATAATGGCAATATTTACAAGGCTTAGCAACCACAGGGGCTGTCCAAAAACCCCGAACCCGGGACAAGCAACTAATACACCTAACAATAGGTTCAGGGAGGAGAAACACTGAAGTTAAAATACTCCCAACAATTCAAAAAAAGAAATGAACAAACAAAAAGAAAAAGATGAAAAAAATAAAAAAAAAAGTGGTTAAAGAGGCCCTTTTAAACTAAATACTAGTATCAAAAATCACATATTTATTGTATCATATATCAACAGTTCCTTAAAAAGAATTAGTTTATGTACAAATGTGCTCAAGACAAAAAATGCTGGTATGCAAAAAAGGGGAGAACATACAGACCAGACAAGTGGCATACAAAAACATTACATATCAGGACAAAGGAACAACATAAACATAAGTATTGTGTCCTTAATTCAAATTGAGCCGAAATGCCGTTGACGCTTCTTTGTGGCTCAATTTGAATTGAGGACACAATACTTATGTTTATGTTGTTCCTTTATCCTGATATGTAATGTTTTTGTATGCCACTTGTCTGGTCTGTATGTTCTCCCCTCTTTTTGTATACCAGCATTTTTTGTCTTGAGCACATTTGTACTTGAACTAATTCTTTTTAGGGAACTGTTGATATATGATACAATAAATATGTGATTTTTGATACTAGTATTTAGTTTTAAAGGGCCATTTTTTACAAGGCGGCGTTAAGCCACGTTAAGTGGCTTAACGCCACCTTGTAATTAAGGCAAAGGACTTAACACCATCAGAACATCTCAAAAAGTGATGTTAAGGCTTGTAAATGTGCCCAGAGTGTCTTTTGTGCAACAATGGACAACGTAAGTAATTTTGTTTTGTTCTTTAGAAGACTTCAAGATAAAAAGTAAATAAAGATTTATGTTCAGCTATTAAATAGGAGAGTGACAACCAAATTGAGGAAAATTTGATAAAGAGGTACTAAGTAACGTTTCTTGTATGGTCTATTTTTTGTCATGTAATAAAACAAGTATTGCCAAATTCTGTAAGTGGCTGCATTGATTGTAAAGTTTGAATATGTGCGGTATTTTGCATAGGCGATTCGGTGATTGCAAGATTGACCCAACGGGGGAATGAACGGATACATAAGTGCACGGGAGAGGTAAAGGAGCATGGAAGATGAGTGATTGAGTATATAAACAGATGGATGAATGACAGCCAAGCATCCGGAATGCTTCTGTTCATGCAATAGACCAGACCCTATAGCTTGAACAATGCTCATGTCTTTGTTATATGATACAAGCTCTGGCTACAGCTAAAGCAGTCTCTGTTGAGACCCAAGAAAATGAGAAATGTACAGAAAGGACAGAAGGAAACTAGTAGAGGTGATTATAAGGGACTTACAGGAAAAAGATAAAGACAAGTTTTTTTTACAGTGATACATGCTGTTACTAATATTTACATTTTCTGTACACTGACAGGTAATGTTTCCTGCTATTTTTGTGTTTTTTTCATCTAACTCAACCAACTAAACTGACTTTTTGCAGTAGTCAGTCCCTTCGCCCCTTCCTTCACTATGCTTCTGAAGATTTTTGAAATTTTGTGCGTTGCTTTCTGCTCCAAGTCTCTTCAGTAGCTGTTCTATTCCTGACAGATTCCCCAGTGTGCCTCTAGTCTTTGCCATGTCCTTGCTGTCTCTGCTGTCATTATGCAGAATCTCCTGTGTCTGTGCTGTGTTTTTGCAGTTTTGCTTGAGCTCCCACAGTTGGTTTGTGCTCCTGCATTCTAGGTTACGCTCCTAAAGTACCTCTTGTTTACCAGTCAGTCTGTGGTGTATACCACTCAGTCTGGAAATATGCTTACCATGTGTGGTGATCCAACATGGTATGCTATGCTCAAGCAATTTATCCCATGCTCCTGTTCTCTGGTGTTCTCCAGAAGGTTATCACAACCTCCTGGGCTATTCTGTGTTGTAGACATTTATCCTGTGCTCCTGTCCTCTGCTGTACTCCATCTGTTTATCCCATGCTCATGGGCTCTGATGTGCTCCAGAATTGTATCCCATGCTCCTGGGCTCCGCTGTGCTCCAGCAGTTTAACCCCATGCTCCAGATCTCTGCTGTGCTCCTGCAGTTTATCCCATGCTACAGGGCTCTGCTGTACACAAGCAGTTTATCCCATGCTCCTCGGCTCTGCTGTGTTACAGTTGTTTATCCCATGCTCCTGTGATCTGCTGTGCTCCAGCAGCCATGTCAAGCTCATGTGACCAGTGCTTTGCTTGCTCCTGCAGTCTGTGCTGCAAAGGCCTGTTGTATTCCTGCCATGCTCTTCAGTCTTTGCCACATTCCTACAGTATCTCCTGTCCTCTTTGCCTCTTTTGTGCACTTTCAGTTTATGATATGCTGTTGAGGTCTTTGTTGTTTACTTATTCTCTGCGCTGTTCTCCAACAGTCTAGGCAACAGAAATACTCAGCAGGCAAATGATATGCTGATATACCTTATAGAGACTGGTCAAGAATGTGACAGCAGCAAAGCTCCCCCCTCCCTGTTCTTTTTAGGTCTCAAAGACCTAGCGTTGCAGCGCGCATGTGTTGCTCGCTCTGCGAGGATTATTGTAGTAGGGTAGGTATTAGAAGTAGAGTTCAATCCCCGCCCATCTTTTTTATTGACTGGCATCATCGTTTTTGGTAAACGCTGGATTCTGATTGAAAATGAGGCTTCTTTGTTACCGACCTCTCTCCTTTTGGGATCTCCCATCCGGACTGGATCGTTTACTGGCAGCGTTACACAGTGGGCTTTTTCTGGTGGGTGAGCACTATTTTTTAAAATGGACACTGATGGGGACAATGGCGGCTGCAGCGCCAATCGCTCAAAATTGTATGTTTTTTATTACTTTAATGAGCGCGGCGTCCGCTCGGGACACCGCGCTCACTTTATTTATTTATATTTAGCATTTATGTTCAGCGCGGCGTCCACTTCAGGGACACCGTGCTCTGTTTGTTTGTTTCTTTTACTTTAAAACTGAGCACAGTGCGACCTCAAGAACACTGTGCTCAGTTTCTTTATATATTTTTTTACTTTAACACTGAGCACAGCGCCCGCTTCAAGGACAAAGTTAAGCATTTGCAATGCAATTGGACCTATTGCATTGCAAATGCTTATTTTCTGAGTTTTTGAGCAGTGCATATAGCTTACCTGCGTATAGGAGGAGAATGCTTCAATTTGTTCTTCATTTCGAGTTTGTTTGGTTTGGAGATATACGGAGGCAGCCAGGGTGGTCACGGTAGAGAGTGTAGTTCTTCCTCTTGTTTTTGGAGCTCAAAGGCATGTTGATTTTCCCTTAAACTAACGAGACGTTATGCACACCCGTGAACAAATTATAGATTTACAAGATGTTAATGGCCTCACAATGACTTTTAGGCATTCCATTTATACATGAACTCCTTATAGACCCAACAAAACACGGCTGGCTTTCCAGACCTGTGCTGGTAGGGGGCATTACCACCTAAAACAAGCACTTGCAGTGCATTAGGTCTCCCATTTGCTAGAGTTTGATCAATTGGCATTGTAAATTATAATGCCTTTTAGTTATGTTTACAAAACTGCAAGGGATGTGTAAAAGCCGCTTGCAGGTTTTATAAACACATCATTAAAAGGCAGTATCATTTACAATGCCAATAGATCAATCTATCGCAAATGCAAGAACTATTGCACTGCAAGTGCTTGTCCAGGTCTGTTTGTGAGACAGTTAAGCTATCTCACCAGACTATTGGCTTTTCAAGATAACTCATAAATATACATTAGTAAAGGGGCTTCTGGTCAGCTGCCTTGATTCATTGGTCTGCTAAATTGCCATTCACATTTTGCTTCCAGGCATCACAACGCACAGCATTTACATGTTGGCTCCCTTCACTCTGAGTGACTGCAAAAAGCCAGAACACATTGTTCACATCTGCCTAAAAATAAATCTTTTCCCTCCATCGAAAAGGGGGTGAACCAAGGAGTGGATAAGAGGACCAACCCTCACCAACTGATTGATACTAGCCTGATCTATGTCAGATTGATGTAGTGTGACAGACTGGGAGCAGGGTTTCAAAAATGGGATTTTATCCTGTTGACAATGCACTTAACTTTTTAACTCATGTACAATTCCCTGACCCCCTCCCCCATCCCATTATCAAACCATGTGCCTTCACTGCCCTAGACAGTCTATAATGTCAATAGAGCACAGTCAAAACTGATTAACCCATTGTTCAAAGCCATTCTCGTCCTATCATTTCTACAGTGCTGAGACATTATACCTAAACCCTTGCAGAAACGTGTGCGCTGGGAACTCCTGCAGACCCATCCATCAATTTTTGCCTAAGTTCACTATAGCCCATTCCATTGGTTTTGCCATGTACATTGGGATGGTCTTCCTTGGATTTGTGGGCGATAGCCTTATGAAATACCCCAGATCTGAATTAAAGAATAAAATTGCCTTGCCCCTTGTGCTACTAATAAACAATCAACTTGAAGTCTATAAATACGCTAACAATGCTCTAGGTCACTTTGATAACTCCTTTGTTACATATTTCTTTTCAAATTCAAGGACAAGAGTCTGATCACATTTTTTACAAATTTGCTCTCTTTTGACAAATTGAATTGGGCAGCCGCATAGAAGAATGATTTTGTAAATGAATAGGTCTTTGCAGAATCATGCATTAATGTTTTAATGCTATTTTCAGGACTGAAAATCCTATAGCCACACTGTAGAATATGTCCATATGGTCTAAAGCTATTGCTAGTTAATGCAAGCTCTAGGTGAATCATTTCGATTGAAGACTGTACCAAACCTAAAAAAATTCCATTAAATCAATTAAATACAGTAACATCTTTTCAGGACAGCAAAATGAACAGGATTCAGAGACATACAGTGCAACTGACTGAACTGATACCTATACCAGCAGTAGAGAAGGGAAAGCTCTATCACCCACCCCATACTATTAAAACATTTCTTAAGCCCAAAACCTATTCAGGTGGCTCTTGTAATTTGCCACTTTACAGGATTTGTCCAGGTTAAATTATTGGATGTAGTAATTCCTAGGAAATTGCATGTTTTTCCAACTAATTTAGACCCCTCATAATACCACTAATTGGGATTTGCTGCTCGATGGCCCCATAATAATGATTTCTCTTGTTTTCTCTATAAAATTATGAATTCCTAAATAATGTATTCATATCTTTAGCTGTCTTTTGAGGCCAATCAGGGTAAAAGACAGTAAAGGTAAATCAGCATACATTAACAAAGAGATTGCCATAGAGCCCAATTTTGGAGAACAATGGTTTTAAGCAATTCCGGAAAATCAGCTAAATATAAAGAAAATAACAAAGGAGATAAATTGCAACTCTGCATTAGACCATTTAGGAAAGCAATCTCAGAAGTGTATTTAGACTCTATGTCTTGTGAAAGTCATTATTAATTTTCCGAATATTAAAGCATAAATGGATGGAAAAAAACTGTTAATTAGTTTTTGCCATAAAAGTAAGCAACCAAGTTTTTAAAAAGCATTGCTAAAATCAACAAATTACACACATCTTTATCTTTCGTATTTGAACATGATTTTCAGCAATCATTAATAATATAATATCCACTGTGGAGCAGCCATTCCTGAACCCACACTGTTCACTTAGAAGAAGGTGATTTAAAGTTTACCCACCTGGATAGTCTTTGCAAAAGACATTGGGCAAAGAATTTTCCAATTAAATCTATAAATGGCAATAGGAAGGTAACTCTTAGCATCATTCCTGCCCCCCTTCCTGTAAAGCAAAATGATGGGACTCCCCTTCCATGAATTTGGGATTCAGCTAGTTTCTGGGCAATAGTCAAAAAGGTTTTTCCAGATATATTGCCCAAGAACTGGAACAGGATTTTAGTGTGTCTGTCCTAGTATCGTCAAGACCAACTGCTCTATATTTTCTCAACTCATTTATTTCATCATGTCTCGGAGTGGTCACCTTTCTTAAATGCCCATTACGTCTTAGCCTTTCTTTGAGGTTCTAATTAAACTTATGCTCTGTACTCCATATTCACGGCCTCCTGCTTCGTTTTTAACATATGCATTTTAGCTTATTATGTTATACATTTTATGATATTTTATTGTATTTTATGATAAGTATGCTTTTATGGTTTATTACATAAATCAAGTAAAGCAGGTGAATTGATTGAGCTAAATTTGTAATCATTTCTATTGTTGACAAGTCTTTCCAAACAGTAAATGTAGTATAATGAATTTCTAAAGGAGGGTATTGATGATCAGTAATGACGTCCAACTTCTGTTGGATTTGGCTCTTTCTTCCGGGTAATCCACAACCTTTTACCTTCACCCTCTTGTTTTCTGATTCCATTTTTGTTGGCGTTTAGGGCTCTGTGCACTTACCACTGCTAACCTGTGCTAAGGTGCTTGTGCTCTATTCTTTAAACATGGTGAAACTGGACAACACTCAGTAGGCACATTTCATTTTACTTGTACCACGTTACTAGGGACTTATTACATGTACCCCAGACCTGTAAATTAAATGCTACTCGTGGCTCTGCAGCACTGATTCTGCCACACACTTAAATAGCTTTTAAACATGTCCCAGGACTGCTATTACAGACTGTGTGCAGTTTTAAACTATAACTTCGACCTGGCAAGCTAAACTTTCCTTTCTAATACACACATAACTCACCTTGAAGGTAAGCCCTACACAGCCCAGAGGGCAGGGTGCAGTGTATTTAAAATATTGGACTTGTATTTTCAATTTTAACATGTCGTGAAACATTCCTAAATTTGTTTTTCACTACTGTGAGGCCTACATCTCTCAAAGGAGAACATTGGGTGTTCTTATTACATTTAAAATGTGCTAACTTTTGATTTGGAATAGGTACGCATTTTTGGTGCCTGAATAATTGTAATTAAAAATCCACTTTGGTGGTAAAGTCAGATTTTAAGTTACAATTTTAAAACGCCACTATTTGAAAGTTGGCATTTTCCTGCCCTACATGGTGACTGTAGCCTGTTCCTGGGTGTAGCTGAAAGCTGGACTTTGCTTAATCCTCTGAGAGAGCCTCAAAATAGAGGGAATAGGTGTAATTGGATGAGCCATTAACTTGCATGGTCGGGGGGCCGAGCTGGGCACAGCCCCATTGGCAACTGAACAGGCTGTTTAATTGCCAAGTGTCCTTCGCACAAAGGACTTGTCACCACAGCATTATTCATGTAGTAAGCTTGGGGCCAGGACAGTGGAGTCAGGAAACTTCAAGGACTTCAAATGGAATGCTCTAGAAGCTTGTCCTACTTCAAAGATGGCACCAGGTATAACAATAGGATCTACACACCCACTCTTCAATACACCTCCGGGCCTGTGACTACTACAGAAAGTCTGCGTTGCTGCTCTGCTGTCAGATGAACGCCTACCCTGCTGCCCAGCTACTCAGCTTCCTCCTAGCTGAGAATGAAGACAGGACCTGCCCCCTTAATCCCTGGCTGAAGTGAATCAAAGGGCCAGCTGACTTTATCAAACTCCAGAGGCCTCTTTGTCATTGCCCAGCTGACCTGCTCCAAATCCTTCAACCGGATCTGCCTAAGCCCTAATAGCTTCTACTGCAGTGAGTTTGTGATCCCCAAGAGGTGCACTTCTGGTTATTGACCCTTGGTGTGTCATCAGTAGAGCTCGCTCCCAGAGAAAAAGGGAAATGCTGCGGATTTGGTCTCTTTATGACTGTGACTGGGAATTTTCCTGCCAAGATCTTTTGGCCTGTGCCACCTCCCAATGTGACGTTCTGATGAACCAACTTCGTACAACAGCAACCACCCATGACACCCGGCAATGTAAGATCTGCACTTCTCACTACAGCAGCGAAAGCCCAAGGTGACCAACAGCAAGAAGCTCCAGCAACGACCGTCGGCAATGCCCAAGAGGATCTCCGTGCTACAGATATAAGTGCTTGTGACACCCAGGCTGCTCTTCGCGTTGCACAGATGACCACCTGTCACACTCCCTGTCCCTGACAGCCCCTTCCACCATGAACAGAACTCTTTACGGTCGACTTTTGAAGTTAACTCTTTTAGTGGGACTAACCTGGTCCCTGTGCCCAGCCCAAACTCCATCGCAGTGGGCCTGAACCTGTGACTTTTCCATGATCTTACATGCCCAGATAGCCATGAGTTGTGCTTTGTACTTTTAGGTGCTTTACTTACTTGAAATCTTTAAATTTGCATCTCACCGGTTGCACTGATTGGATTGTTTCTTTATGTCAAATGTATTACATTTTACTCTCTTTTTCGAAATAGGAGTGGGATTTTTCTTGTGCTGTGTTTTTACTTTATTACTGTTTTAAGTATTGCATAAACCTTTGCACATTGCCTTTAAGTTAAGCCTGCCTACTTTTGTGCCAAGCCACAAGAGGGTTAAGCACAGGTTAATTGGTGGTTGCTTGTGTTGCACCCTGACAGGGATTGTGGATGTTGCTTGAGCAGGATGAACACCCCACTCAACCAACAACCTAGTTTCTCAGATTGTCCATAAAAGGCCGTCAGAGATTTTCATCAAGAGGAATCTGCTTTTTCAAGTTCTCCCTACCCAGACATTTTGCAATAAACCAGAATGTAATCTCTATTTCTGACAGCTAGATCATTCTGTAGGGAATGTCACTTATTTAAAATGTCAATCCCTCTTGACACTTATTCTGGGTCCCTCCCAGGACCTCCCTCTTGAGGGGGATTAAGCAATAAATTCAGACCAGGTCTTTCCTTTTGTACTGCCTGGTGCACTACCCCCCTCCCTTGAAAGGCTGCCTTTCACAGCCAGAGAGAATCTGAAGCTGAAAGTTGCACAACACATGCCATGGGAGTGACTAGAGTTCACACCAGGATGTCCACCACAATGATATGTGCATCAAAACATTAAAGAGAAGGGGTTGGAGCTCAGGATTATGATTCCCTTATCAGCCTCATCTCCTTCCTGAGATGTGCTCAGGTCCCCGTTCCTTGTGATCTATCACTTGAATCAAAGAACACCCTTTTGAAGTGTACAGGGTAAGTCTCTCGCTCCCTTCCTCCAGTGTGTCCCACCCAGCATACAGGAATCCAGCAATACACAAATCTATCTGTGGGATTCCCCTACTCCCTCATGTCTGAGGTCTGAGACAGGGGCTTAGGTAATCACTGTGACCTGAACAACCAAGGGTGCTACCCTGGTGAGTTTGCTGCGGTCCTGCAAACTGCTCGTGCGTGCCACTTGTGCCTCAGTCAAAGTGGAAATCGAAAGTTGGCGTATATTGATTCAAAGCCCCACTCCAGCAAATGGGAAGCCTATGAAGAAGGTGAAGGCCTTAAGGAAAGTTTGTTCATCGTCAACTAGAAAGTTGCTGATAAAGTCAAGACAAGAGGTACTGAATGTGAAACAGAGCTGTCATTCATACAGTACAACAAGTGCTAAAGGCAGTGACAGATGAGTGGAAGAAAGTGCTAAAAGCAAAACATTTCTTACACAAAGAAACGCTTAAGACAGTAACAACCAGGTACTGTTAGTGCAACGAGCAGTGACAGCTAGGTGCAAAAGAACGCTGTGAGCAGATGCAGATAAATGTAGAGAAACATTAGAAGTGGCGACAACTAAAAATAAAGAGAATTTATTCATGCTTACCAGAACTTGAATAAAGAGAGTCATCATACCACAGCCTTATACCCGGGGGCTATGAATATGGAGCAGGTGGTCCCTGAAGCAGACACCACATATGGTTTTCCGGGTGTTTTCCGCACAACTCGAAAGTCTTTCAGAAAGTGAACAGCTCCTATGGCAATGCTAAGAGAAGCCACACTAGTTCAGATTGGCAACAACATCCTGTAGCCAGCAAGTCTCAAGGACTTACAGAGGATGAATGGTGAAGGTTCAGGTGAACAGCACATAATCTCATCAGTAAGGGCCATAACTGTTTATAATGCCTCTGATTTCTGAAAACCACTGTCTCCCTTTGATACTGCCAAAAAGCAAAATATTGGTGTCAGATAAACTGACTAGATTGAAATCTTTAATGATTTCTTTGTGGGCATGAGGAAGTGAATAACAAAAAGATCATTACATCTTTAAAGAATATAGTAGGTGAAGGAGTAAAAGAAGTGATGATGAAAATACCACAAGGTGATGAAGTGGCGTACTGTCAAATCCAAGAGGCGCTAAACACCAAGTTCAATCCGATGAAGCATTTCAAGAATGAAAGGTACATCTTCTGTCATGAAAGGCAGAGAGCTGGTGAAACGATGGATGAGTTTGTAGAAAGACTTGATTCACTCATTAAATATTGCACATTCAACAAGTTGAACCCTATAGAGGCCATGCATCTCAAGGTAATATAAGGTTGCCTTTCAAATCCTTCAGAAGACGAATGCTGAAAGAGACACTCAGTTTGGAGTGAGTACTCAAGGCTGCAGCAGCGGAAGAAAGAGCTGACAGACAAGTAGCTAACATGGAGGCAGGAATGGCCCTCAATGAATCAGCACTGAATGTGAAGTAGGTCGAAATACAAGGTAGAAAGCCATAAAGTGTTGTCTCCAAAGGAAGTTGCGTTTTCAATGTGTATTTTCCTTTCCACATGAAGGTAAATTTCCTGCCATTGGACAGGTGTGTCACTTGCAGAAAACAAAACCAATGCCAGAAAGTTCCAAGCGTGATGTTCTATGCATGCCCACAAGGCCAAGCAGCACCATCAGTTGAGGCAAGTAGAAACTGAACAATGTTGATGTCGTCAAATGTAGCATTAGCTTTGTGCAAGGAAGAATTTCGGTCAAAGCTAGGTCAAAAATTGAAAGTGCAAAATGCATCTGGACACTGTCTCAAGATCACACTAAAAGTGAATGGGCGTACCATATCTTTCATCATCAACAGTGGCTCATCGATAAACATTATGCTAGTGGAAAAGTACAATGAACTGTCCCCAGTGCCTTGTTTAACTACATTAAAAACCAAAGTGCCTCTGATTTGGACACTCAGGATTCCCCTTGATTCTAAGTTTTATACCATTCTGCGTATCATACTCTGTTTGCAAGACTTCCTCTGCTCTGAGCACTGCAGAAATAATGTCGATGTACCCCCAATGCATTTGTTAATTTTGTTTCATTGTTTGTTATATATTAATAAAAAGAATAAAAATAAAAACAAAGTGCATTCATTGGCTGCTTCAACGTCACTGCAAAGTCAAGGTTCATTCGTAGCAACTCTGAAGCATGAAAATGCAAAAGTACAGGTGCCAATTCATGTCTTGCCAGGCACTTCATCGAGCTCATGTTTACTCAGTTTCAGTACTGCTGATGACATGGAGCGGATTCCTGTACACTACAATGTCAATGCCTATCATGAGATAGTGAATCAGTTTCCATCTTTATTGCATAGACTAGAAAGACTTAAGGCCATGAAAGTGCAACTTCACATACATGATGACATCCATCCTGTTGCTCAAAGACATCGTTGAATTGCATTTCATTTACATTAGGCTATTGAGAAAGAGCTTGAGCTATTAGTAATGCACAACATCATTGAGTGATCCACTGGCCCAACGCGATGGATATCACCCACAGTGGTAGTGCCAAAAAAAGGATAGTGGAGGAGCCATGCACATCTGCTTTGATATGCACCAAACAAACAAGGCAATTGAAAGAGAACAACGTCCAGGTCCGCCCATTACTGACATGATTATGCAGCTGAAAGGAGCCAAAGTATTTTACCTTTTGATTTGAACAAAGGATATCATCAGCTCGAACTGGAAGAGAATTGCAGGTACATTACTACCTTTCCATTTCATATTGGTATATTTAGATACAAAAAGCTAAGCTTTAGAGTGTCATCAGTTGCAAAACTTTTTCAGAATGTCATTTGTTGAATGATACAGCCAGATAGAAATGCTTTCAATTTCAGTGATGACATACTTGTTTTTGGGGCCACACAAAAGGACCATGATAAAGCTCTTGCCCAAGTGTGTCATGTACTTGCCGATGCAGATCTCACTTTAAATGTGGCAAAGAATAAGTTTCATCAAAACAAGCACATGTTCTTTGGTCATATCTTTTCCAAAGGGGGAATGACTCTGGATGCAAATAAAGTACAGGCCTTGTCATCCACTCATCCTCCACAAGTTGTAACAATGCTGAGATCCTTCCTTGGTATGGTCAGTTACTGTTCAATTAATATATGTGACTTTGCCACTGTAAGATCCCTATTGTGAGACTTAACTAATTAAAAATGTCCTATTTCAATGGTAGAGTGAATGTGAACAAAGCTTAAAGAAAATCAAGCATGCAAATGGGAACTTAACTGAAATGGCATATTTTGATCTGAAATTGCAGACGGAGGTTGTTGTTGATTCAAGCCCAGTAGGGATAGGTGCCATCCTTGCCCAGCACACTAGACATCCCAATGCCGCAAGACACATTGTGGCTTATGCCACCTGAAGATTGTCAATGACAAAGCGTGCCTTTTCACACCCTGAAATAGAAAGCCTCGCTGTGGTGTGAGCATTTTCATATGTTCCTGTATGGAAAGTATTTCACAGTTGTCATCAGTCACAAAGCATTGCTTACCATATTCGGCAATCCTAAAGCCAAGATGCCCTTCACATTGAGAGGTGGGGGATGCAACTGTAGGAGTATGATTACACGATTATGAATTGCTCAAGAAAGATCAGAACACTGCTGACTACTGTTGTGGGTCCTGTGCCGGCCATTCTTTGTTTTCCCTATATTAGCATGAGCACGGTGCAGACTGTCCTCTGCTTGACACACGTTAGCCTACAGCCATATTTTGCTTTATGCCACAAAGTACTTTCACACAAAACACAATGTTGGTCTGCGCTCTGTTCTTTTCCTGGGATTTAGTTTGAACATGTAGACATGGTTGAACAACATTGCCCCTTGTAATTCTGTTCTGGTTAGGCCCTTGCGCCTAGAAAAAAAACACAAAGGTACCGGTTGTTTGGGAAACAAATGCTTTCTGTAATACAGATATACACAGATAGGGGACACACACTTGGAGAGGGACTTTTCAAGGGAAAAGGTTGTGACAACGTCTGGAGTGTAGATCTTTCATCTGTGTATGCTGAAGTACAGGGTATGCTGCTAATTCCTAGAGATCTTCTGATATATATATATATATATATATATATATATATATATATATATATATATATATATACATATATATATATATATATATATATATATATATATATATTCATATATATATATATATATATATATATATTCATTTTGCTTCTGTAGAAGGTGAGGGGGTTAGGTTATACTGTTGTATATAATGACAGCGCAGTTTATGATTTATGGACTACTTGCTATGCTAACTACATTTTTCGACTTGCTGTGGCACGTATACTGTACACTAAAGCATGATAGTTAAAATAAACATTTAACATTTTCCTCGTCTCTCTGTCAGAACTTATTGTGGACTAGTACGAGTGTGTGAGTGAAAAGATGTGTCCTGCAACCAAAATTCCTGAGTAGAGTCTGGATTGTTGTGCTCTGCGGTGTCTAATCACTTGTTCCTCTGTGAGTGAGTAGTAGAGCAAGTGAGACACTGTAGCTAGTCGGTTCCGGGGTCTAGGGTACTCAGGTGGTAGGATGACTCAATCTGTGCCTACTAAAGTCCCATAATCCCAAGCATAGTTCTGTGGCTCTGCAGAATCCCTGCAACACTACTTCTCATGTGTGCCAATACAGTGTCATGGCACTACTACTGAACAGGCTGATGCTTATGTGAACGTAATTGTTTGTAAAGTTCAGTACCCCTGCTGTCATATCAGTAGAACAAATCATTGCTGCCACAAGTACTGACAGTTTGTTTGCTGATACTCAAAGACATTATTACACACCTATTGTTGTGGAAACCTAATCAACCTTTTCATGATAACCTTGAATACCAGAAATTCAAAAATGAACAATAATATCTTGTATTTACTCCAGAAAGCTAGTTTTCTTGTGCCCTACGTTTTCCACCCTGAAACACAAATGTTTAAGACCCATTCTAGCAGCACAGAGATTTAGGCAGCCAATCTATATCTGCAACTTTTAGTGTACTCCCAAAGTATGCTTTTTTGTCTCCCATTTTCTATCTGGGGTACTACATGCATATTGTGAGTACTGTACTTTTTTAGACTTATATGCAGGTACGAATTTAATGAATCAATATAGTTGTTGTTCGTATATATTTTAGGTGTAGACTTGACAGTTTTTATCACAAGATAGTTTGTTTTAATGGATTCAATTTTTTTAATGTACAATCATATGAATTTCTTAGAAAATTAAATAAAAGTTGAATGACTTGACTACTCTAGAAGGCATCACCTTCAAGGGTCTAGAATTGTCATACCCAAGGGTCTGAGACAAGAAGTTATTGAACTGGTTCATGAGGGACACCATGGAGTTGATGTTACAAAACAAGCTGTACAGGACCAAATGTGGTTCCCTCATCTTGATGAAAGAGTTGAAAATGAGTTAAAAGCATGTCATTTGTGCAGCAATTTGTTATCCAAGACAATCTCACATCCATTGAATATGTCTGATCTTCCAAAGCATGCATGGGAGAAAATCGCAATTGATTTCTTTGGTCCTCTTGACAATACACAAGATACACTAGTAATTGTTTATGAATATTCCCATTTTCCCCTTGTGGAAGATCTGGCATTGGGCAACTTTCAACAGTTGAGGAATTAATGATTTTCTCACTCATCTAAATGTCAAGAATCAGAAAAGTACACCCCTCTGGCCACAGGAAAATGGTGTGGTCAAGAGATTATGAGCACCCCCCAAGAAGACTGTTTAGCAACCTGGAAAAGCTTGAACTCAAAGCAGCTCTTCAGTCTATGCTTTATGCATACAGGTCAACTGCGCATTCTACCACAGGTGAAAGCCCTGACACCTTAATGTTTGGGAGAGCCATAGGCGCCACGTTTCCACAATGGACCAATTAGAGATCTATTGGCATTGATATACTTCGCACTACTGACTCATCTCACAAATACCAAATGAAGGCTTATAAGGACAGACACTGCAGTGCTCGGTGTACTGTGTTCAACAGAGGATACCAATTTATTGTCAGGCAGAAAAGGAAAAATAAGTCTGATGCTCCTTTTGATGGTGACTCACTGAGGGCTATGACTTGTAAGATAAGGGACACATGGTGACTGCTCACCATCCTGGAAAGTCCAATACACAAGATTCTTTGCATTTCAAGCACCTGCCTCGACCTTCTTCAGCTCCCAATACCAGAAGTAAGATCTGTCCACCTGAAAGTCTGGAGAGCCCAGTGACTGTACCAGTGTTTCTGTCAAAAGTGCCAGTCATGGACACTTTTCCTATAACTCTGCAACCTCACATGACCAATGTGCACCAAAACAACGTATTCAAAGTTTTGATATGTATAGGTATTACTTGTACTAACAAAGGGGGAGATGTGGTGTCTTGTGAGTTAGAGATGACAGGACCCTTTTGGTTCCTGACTGACTCTGTAGAATAGTGACATAAGTGTGTGGGTTATAGAATTCTTAACATAGAATATTCAGTTAATGGTTCCACGCTGATGAATAAATCTGTGTAATTCCAAGCTCTGTGTGTGGAGTGATCATTTGCATGTACCCGGGCTGGGGTAGGGTGCTAGAGGCCTTAGGTATCTCTTAGGGCTGGGTGCACCCTAAGTAAAAGGTAGGACATGTTTAGCACGTCCTGGTAGTGAAAAACACCTAGATTTGTTTTCAGTACTGTGAGGCCAACTACGCTCATAGGTTAACATTGGGAATTCCTTAATACACTTTAAGCTGTAATTCCTGATTAGAAAGGAGCATGTTTTATATGTTTGAAATGGTAATGACAAATCCTCTTTACTGGTAAAGTTGGACTAACATCGCTATTTTAGAAATGCCACATTTAGAAATTGGACCTTTCTCTGCTCGCACAGCTCTGTATGCCTGTAGCCTGTCACCAATATTCGTCTGGGGTGGGTGACAGCTTCACTTTGTACACCCCTTCTCACACTAAGGAGTGTTAGGTGGGTCTGAATACTCATCTGCATTCTGATGGCTCTTCCTGAGCAGGAAGGGAAAGAGGAACTGCCACTTACACCATTTGTAGGCAGTGTCCTGACCTCACACAAAGGGCTGATTACCCCAATAGCTAGTCTGGAGACAGGGTTGAGAAGAAAGGGCTTTTGTGCACTTTAAAGACCCTTCTTTGAAGTAACACCTGCTTCAAAGGCACTACTGGGTAAAAGTACTGAGTATCTGATGCCACAGAATCAGGCACTTCTGGACCTGTAACCGAGGTGTTTCAGAAGACCTGCTGTGCTGAATCAAGTACTGACACTCTGCTGGACTGCTGCCCTGGATGTACTGCTTTTCTGCTATGCTGCCCTGTTGTGTTTCCTGCTGTTTTCTGACCCTACTGACAGAGAGATGGACTCTGCCGGCAACCAAATATATCTCCAAGGGTTTGTTAGCTTGCCTCCTGTTGCTTAAGACTCAGGGCTATAAAGGTCTCTATTCATCCTCCTGTGCCTGGTTTACTGGAAGTGGACCCCAATACTTGCACCAGAGAAATCTGCACATCTCCAGTCTGCGTGTAGCAGAACTGGTGCATCTAAACTTGTTGCAGCAGTAGAATCGGTGCTTCACTCTCTAAACCAATGCATCGCCTTGAGAGCCTGACGCATCGGAACAGCGCATCACCAATGCAGCAGTGTGGAGAGATAGACACATCCCTTCGACTACATGGAGAAACCCGGTGTACCACACTTCTGAACTAACACATCTAAGCGATGCGCTTCATCTTCAGAATCAATTCCTCACCACCACTGCATGGAGAAAATTTACGCATTGTGGAGAAAGTTGATGCATCACCTTGACTGTGGGCTTGACATCAACACATTGCTTGTCTGCACCTGCATCTCATTGTTGCGACCAGGATCAAGGTACTCTATTTACCGTGCCTGCATGGCTTCTGACCCCAGCCTGTGCTCCATTGCTGACAGTCTCAACTGTTGACTTTGCCCTGGTCCAGCATCACCAGATAACACCCATTGGTGCATATTGCTTCTGTGAATTATAACTTTTTTTTTCTTTAAAAAATCATAACTCATCTTCTACTTACTGGATTTTTGTCATTCTGGTCTTGATTTATTTAAAAACATATTGTCTATTTTGTTAAACCAGATTGGAGTCTTTTGTGGTGTTTTTATTGTATTACTGTGTGAGTGGGTGTGTGTGTTGGTAGCTAATACTTTACACATTGCCTCTCTAGTTTAGCCTGTCAGCTCTGTACCAAGCTACCAGAGAGTGAGCACAGGTAAACTTTTAATGTGTATCTTACTTACCCTGACCAGGATTGTGGTACGTGCTTGGACAGGGTGCATACCTCTGGCTACCAGAAACCCAATTCCTAACACTTATGCACTGCGGTATTTATTTCATGTAATGTATTTCTCCAAGGCATACAAAAAAATCAGTACATGCACAAATCATGTTTGTGCTGCACAGCACTGTCCTATCCCTGTACTGCATGGTTCACAGGTCCACATATATCCTGTGCCAAATCACCACTCCTGCGCTGTACTGCACAGCATTCTACATCCATCCTGATGTAGGCCAAAGCTAAGTTAAACACACAGCATCTGAACTTTAAAAAAGGTTAGTGAGCCTTTATTTAGGTCTCATTTTATTGACACAGGGTAAAACAGGCCTGTTCACTCCTACTGATCAGTCCCCAGTATGCTGCCACCACTATTTTCATGCTGCTCAACTCTTGGTGAAGGAAGTAGCTTTCCACCACTATGAGGTTAGTGCTTTTGGCACCCTACCTGGTCAGATCAGCCCGCAATCCATGAGACTGGCCTATGTCAAGATGCACACAAGTGATCTGTTTGCCTGTTTCACCCAAAATTTGCATTATGGATTCAGACTACAGTACAGTGTGCACTCAGGACAGCGGTCTAGATGTTACCACAGAGGACTTTTCAGTCACCACAGATGCACTCCCAATCAGTTGGTGCAAATCATGTGAATACTCAAGTTAAAATATTACATTAATCTCACTTACTACAGCTGGGCAATGAATGTGATTGTATTAGTAGGGCTCGGATATTTATATCAAATTAGGGGTTAAGGTTTTAGGCCTAAGGGTAGTGGAAAGAGTTGGGGTAGTTTTTGGGACAGCACTGGGGCGGTAAGTGTATGTTGAGGGATAGGGACAGTGTGGGCATGGGAGAGAGTCGGGGTAGTATATGCTAAGGTGCAGGGTTTTAAGTCTAAGGGCAGGTTGAGGAGAATGAGTAGTTTTCAGGTTTTGGGCCTCAGGGCGGGGAGGCTGGTAGGGGGTTTGTAGCTTAGGACGAGGGGAAGGGGGTCAGAGTAGTGGCGACCTTAGCCACGCATACCCCTTTACCATTCATGCCTTAACAACAAAATTGCATGGTAAAGGCAAGCATGGTAAAGGAATGCGTGGTTAATACGCATGTGTGGTTCGGGCTGCGTATTAGAGGCACACGTAGTTTAGCCATTCATGCCTCTTCATACAACCGATCTGTGTTTGCCTGTTTTACCAAAAATAAGCATTAGGGATCCAGACTACAGTACAGTTCTGCAGTAAGGACAGGGGTTCATATCTTACCATAGAGGACTTTTCTGTCTTAACAGATGTGCTTCCAATCAGTTGGTGCAAATCGTGTGAATGCTCAAGTTAAAATAGTGAATTAATCTCACTTACTACAGCTGGGCAACGAATGTGATCGAATTACAAAATTATTATACCAGACAATATTTTGTCTGCAGAAATTTAGGGGAGGTATTTTGGCAGTATATGTTTTTCTCTTCATATCTTTCGGGTCTATGATCACCTTAATCCTCTATATTTAAAGCCTAAGTAAAACTGTCAGTTATTTTAGGAGTTAGGTTTTTAGTTGTCCTCAGAACTCTTCTATGATCTTACCTGAAAACAAAGTGAGTTGCATCTAAAGGGAATGACATTCTCGGATGATTTTAATTTGGCAAAATAGTTCCCATACCTTTTATTCAAACTTGAAAAAAGCCTATAAATGGTTAATGTTGACCTTCAGTAGTCAAGGGTCCAACGGGAAGGGTAGAGGTCTGCTCTACTGTGAAGCTGAGAGAGGGATAGAGAACTAAAGAAGAAACAAGTCCTCAGTCTGGAGTACCTACTATCTCAAAGAAATGTAAAAGTGTTATTGTTATGCCTAAATATGCAACTATGAGTAGATTGATCCCTAAGGCCGATCCCATGAAGATGAAAGTGACATCGGGCACAAATCTACTCACAGACTGTGGTGGCATGGATGAGGAACTTTGTGACTCGTTGAACTGCAATATTACTAGAATGCATATGCATGTATTCAGATCTCAGGCATTCAATATTTCATTTTCCGGTTGCCTCAATAATATTTTCTGGCTTGGTAAACTAAATTTCCCAGCGGCAACAGACCTCCATTTGAATCAAGCAAGGAAGTGACCATGATACAACATAAGGAATGCCAACCCTGAAATAAGGATGGGGGTAACCGGAAAATGAAATATTGCACGCCTGAGATGGCCCTGATATGGGCGCCGTAAAAGTCGATCTTCAGAGGATTAAAAATTACCTGCCCACATGAAACATGAAGGGTTATCCAGAAATGCAGTAATTGATCATGCACATTCATAAGATGCAGAGGCGACCAAGCACAATTACACCATGCAGAGTATTTTATAGTCCAAAAAAATAAATATGGTGTTCCCAGGTATCACAAAAAAAAATGTGTTCCATACAAGTACATACCTAGCCCTGAGGAAGACTTTCCCAAAATAAACTCTAGGCCCAAACAGAAAGTATGAAACCATTGGTATACAAAAGGTGTCCAGGAGATACTATTCCCAAAGAAAAGGAGAAGAGAGAAGCACTGGAAGGTCAAGGAGGACATTGATGCCTCCAAGACCAACAAATTAACTCTGACCCAAAGGGCCATATGGCACTCTATGACCACATTTATGAGTGAAATAAAATATCCTGAGCTTATTGAACTATTTAGCCTTTAGTAGTTATGTTGGACACTATTTCACAAATATTATAATATGTAAATATATATGTTGGATGCATGTACGTTTGAGTAAAAAACAAGTCATTTGTCATAGTATGTACAAATGTTGCATTGAATGTATGTCTCACATTTTTAAATGTGATGTTTATGTATAATTGTCATTAATGTGCTTTGTATGTTTGTCTCACATCGCATGATGATTATGTGGTGGCTTCTGAAGTAAAGAGGCCTAATAAAAGGCCAAGAGGTTTTGATGTTGCATAATCTATATAATGTATGACTGTTTGCGTCTATATACATGCCATTTCACAATATGGAAGTTGATAAATCATTGGTTCCCACAAAGGCTCAATGATATAGGTGTGTGAGGAAGAGCAGGTAGAACTGTATAACGGAACAAAAAACAGCTATTGGCCAAACAGACATGGAATAGAAGCATTGTCTTTGATAAAGAATAGAAAGAAGGATTCATGGTATGGGTGTACACGTGTTTAGAATTCTAGTGGGCCTGAGCACTAATTGGGCCACCCATTCAGTTGCCCTTTAAACATGGCTTAGGCCTACCATTGCAGAGCCTGTGTGTGTAATTTTTAACTGCCATTTCGACCTGGCCAGTGAAACTACTTGCCAGGCCCAAACCTTCCTATTTATTACATGTGAGTCACCCCTAATGTAGACACTAGGTGGCCCCTTGGGTAGGGTGCAGTGTTTGTAAAATGTAAGACACATAAACTTGTTTGTTTTACATGTACTGGTAGTGAAAAACAGCTACATTTGTTTTTCACTACTGCAAGGCGCATATCTCCCATTGGTTAACAATGGGGATTACCTTAAAACATATTTTAAGTGCAATTTCCCATTGAGAGCAGATACAAAATTGGAGGTTGCGGTCTCTGGACTCACATTTTAAAAACACTTCTTTAGCGAGTTGTTTTCTAAATTCCAGATCTGAAAATGCCGCTGTTAGAAAATTAACATTTTCTTACTTAAACAATTCTCTGCCTCTGCCTGTCTCTGAATACATGTCTTGGTTAGGGTGAAAGCTGGGCTTTGTGCATTCCCTCTAGACAGTTACACAATGGGAGCTGGTGTATGACATTTGTATCCTGATGTATCATCACTAGGCTGACGGGCTTTCCTGAGGTAATTGAG
Organism: Lissotriton vulgaris; assembly: GCF_964263255.1. NCBI lineage: Eukaryota > Metazoa > Chordata > Amphibia > Caudata > Salamandridae > Lissotriton > Lissotriton vulgaris. The sequence goes on along the minus strand of NC_141700.1, from coordinate 718,320,480 downwards.
AGGGAGGAGCTGATACTAGCAGCTGCAAAGGTCTGTGTCTGACCTCACACAAAGAGTTGCTTACCCCCCACAGTGTGTCTGGAGCAAGGGCAGGAAAGGCAGGGACCCTGTGATCTTCAAAGGCCTCTTTAATGTCCCCCCCAACTTCAAAGGCACATTCGGATATAAGTACTAGACCCCTGACACCACCAAACAGAACTCTACTGGAACCAAGGACATTCTGTCTGGAAGAAGAGTTGCTGTGCAGCAGGACAAGAAAGACTGCCACTTTGCTACTTGATTTGCTGTGTTGGCCTGTTGCCTACTCATTGCAGTGCTGTTGGAGGGACTGCCACTTTGCAACTTGCTCTTTGTGTTTGCCTGCTGCCTGCTGCTCTTGCCTGGGAGTGAAAAGGACTGGACCTGTTCTGTTCATCCTTGGACCTAAGATTCGCCAAGGGCTTGCTTGCTTGCCTCATGTTTTCAGAAGTCTCAGGGTCACAAACGGCTTCCTACAACTCTCCTGGTGCTGCTGGACTCTACAATTTGTGAGTCCTACCCTTGCCTGAGGTGCCCCCCTCCAGTCATGGGCCTCGGAAGTGGGTTCTGCAGCTGTTTTCCTGAAAAGACCTGAACATTGACCTCACTGCATGAGAAGAATTGATGCATCGCTTTTTGACACCAATACAGGGCTGAATCCACGATTATGCGGTTCCTGACTGCGAGTCTCGATAACAACGCAGTGCCGATCATGTCTGGCTCAATGATGATGCAGCGCCATTCCTTCGACATCGTCTGCAAGACTTGAAGATGAGGCAGTGACCGGGCTGCATGAATTAGAACCGAAGCATTGTGTTCTTGTAGTCGATGCTTTGCTCCATGTAAGGTACTTTTCAGTAGACCCTGCATGGGTTTTGTAGCAAGCCTGCACTCCATCGCAGTCAGCCTGAACTTTGGATTTGCACTGTTGGACTTGGCCCTTTTGCAAAAACATCCCTGAACTCTGGGCACTTTATCACTGCTGTCCAGTGTAAAGTGCATGTGCTCTCTATGGTAGCACATGGTAAAATTGGTCTATACCTGTTTGGCATATTTAATTCACCTATCAGTCCCCAGTAATGTGGTATCTCATATACCCGGGTCCAGTAATTTAAAGGCTACTGGTGGGCTTGCAGCGCTGATTGCGCCTCCCACCAAAGTAGCCTTTCAAACATGTCTCAGGCCTCTGCCATTGCAGGGTCTGTGCGGGTAGTTTACTGCTGCTGTGACGTGGCACATAAAGTGGTTGCCACCTCTGTGACTCCTCTTTTACTACATATCAGTCGCCCATAAAGTAGGCCCTAGCTAGCCCTTTGGGCAGGATGCTGGGTAGGTAAAAGGTAGGACATGTGCCTTAACTGTGTTGCATTTCCTGATAGTGACAAAAAGCCATTTTGGTTTCTCACTACTGTGAGGCTGCCCTCTCATAGGAATGCATTGGGGATTCCCTGATAGTGTTTCAGTGGTAATTTCTGATATGAGATGAGCAGCGTGGTCAAGTTTGCTATGATTGGAATAGTATTAATAAATTCTGCGTAATGGTGTGCACAGATTTATTATCGCTATTTTAGAAATGCCACTTTTAGAAGTGGTACAAAAGGGGGTGGTGATGGACGGAGCATCTGAATCAATCAAACACTCACACCCAGTCAAAAGATCTGGGTTTAATCCATCACCGTTCTTTAGCCCACTCTGCCACCCCAGTTCAGACATGGCTATATGCAAATCAGTCTGACCCTGTGCCTCATGGGAACAGTCCAGCCCGAACTGCCAAGCCATGTCTTCCCTGGACCGGATACAAGCATCCGAGGACCGGTTTCTGGCATTCCAGCCGTCTTCAGCCCGGCTTGCTTGAATCCAGTTATGTTATGTTATGTTATGTTATGTTAGTGCTATTTGTATTGCGCACGGCTGCTCCAGCGAAGGAGCGTCCCGGCGCACCGACAAGGTGGCGAACACAACACAACTGGGGAACAGAAATAATTATTAAGAAATTGGGGAGTGAAGGATTTAACAAAGCTCAGAAAATAAATGAGTTTTAGCGGCCTTGCGGAAGGAGAGCAGGCCACCAAAGGTCCGTAGTTTCAAAGGGAGAGCGTTCCAGAGTGCGGCTGCCCGCACCTTAAAAGAGCGACCCCCCACCCGACTGAGTTTGAACCGAGGGGCTACCGCTAATTCTTGGTCTAGCGAGCGCAGAGTGCGGCCCGGGATGTAAGGGCGCAAGAGTTGGTGCAGTAAGGGAGGTGATAGGCCCTTCAGAATTTTGAAGGAAAGGCACAAAACTTTAAAGTGGATCCGCTGCCTAACGGGTAACCAATGCAAAGCTCGCAAAGATGGACCGGCCGAGCAAAACCTAGGAAGACCTACGATCGCTCTGGCCGCAGCGTTCTGCACTCTTTGAAGTCGGGTTAACTCAGCCTGGTTTAATCCTATAAAAAGGGAGCTGGCATAGTCCAACCGCGCCAAAACCGTTGCTTGCACCACCAATTGACGAGTTGCGGCATCGAAGTATTTAAGGGCAGGGCGCAGATTGCGCAGGATGCCAAAGCAGCAAGCCGCCGTCCTTTTGGTGTGGCCAACGAAGTTGAGGGAAGGGTCCAGCCAAACACCAAGGTTTTTGATCTCCGCAACCGGATTGGGGGTCGGCCCCAGCTCAGAGGGCCACCAAGTATCTCCCCATAGGTCCGTCCGCTTCCCAAAGATCATCACCTCCGTTTTTTTGGCGTTTAGAAGGAGACAGTTGGACGTCATCCAACCAGCCACCGCCCTGAGTCCTTCTCTGAATCTTGAGGCATCCACCCCAGAGTCCCCGCTGATCGTGACCGCTAGCTGGGTGTCATCTGCGTACGACACCATGGTCATACCACAGAGCTTCACAACCTCAGCCAGCGGCCTCACGTAGATGTTAAACAACGTGGGGCTCAGTGAGGAACCCTGTGGGACCCCAAGAGACAGAGGATGACATTTGGACTGGTAGGGCGGGGATGCCACACAGAAGGAACGATCCCTGAGAAACGAACGGAACCACTGGTGTGCAGTGCCGATCACCCCTATCTCCTCAAGACGTTGCAGGAGAATGTCATGGGAGACCGTGTCAAAGGCGGCGTTTAGGTCTAACAAAACAAGTGCCGCCGTTTGACCTGCATCCAGAACTACCCGAAGGTGCTCGACCATAGATAACAGTGCTGTCTCCGTACTGTGGCCAGCCCGAAAACCATTCTGGGTGTCGTCCAGAATGTTGGCACGCGACAGATGACCAGTGAGGGCGGTGTTGACATGCGCCTCCGCGAGTTTGGCTGGCCACGGGAGAAGCGAAATCGGGCGGTAGTTCTCCGATTTTGTAGGGTCGAGAGATGTTTTTTTCAAAATGGGCATTACTACCGCATGCTTCCATTTCAAAGGCACCTGGCCTGATGATAGCGACGTGTTGATTAAGTCGCAAACCGGGCGAGCAAAAACCTGGTCTCTGAACATAGGTGGCTTGAGCGGGTCGTCCGGCGACCCCGACTTAACTCGGAGAGCCAAGGCCGTGTAAGACTCCAAAGAGAGAGAGGGGAGAGAGTCTAGCACCACCTGATCCAACCGGATGGGAGGCCCCATACTGGTTTGTGCAGTGGAGGAGGGGAAGGCCCTATATATGGTCTGGACCTTCTCCAGAAAGAAAGCCGCCAGCGCTTCACAATGAGTATTGGAGCTGATGGAGTTACCGGCCGGCTGCCTTGCCACAAGGTCTTTAAGGGCCTTAAAGATGGTTTTAACAGGATTCCCACTATTGCGAAACTCCAGAGCGTAGTATTCAGCCCGGGTTCTACAAACCGCGCGGTGATAAGACTTGACCGCAGCCATATACAGGGTTTTTTTGCTGCTGTCATACCTCTTCCTCCAGTCTCTCTCTGCACGTCTGCAGACACTTTTCAGAGCCCTCAGATTGCCATCATACCAGGGACTGGGGGCGCGGGAGCCACACTTACTGGAAACCATCGGGATAAGGGAGTCGAGGGCCCTGGTTACCCATCCGCAGAAATGGTCATAACCAGACTCCACGTTCTCCACTGCACCCAGTGGGTCGTCAGTGAGAAGGCGGTGGAGATCTTCCGCCTTTAATTTGCTCCAGCGCCGTCTGGGCATGGCTCGCAGTGGCACCTTAAGTGGGGCTTCATCAAGAGGACAGTGAATGGTCACGAGTGAGTGGTCTGACCAGGTCAGGGGGAGGGGGGGGCCACTGTAACCCCTTCTAAGTTAGAAAAAAAGGGGTCCAGAGTGTGGCCACCACTATGAGTGGGGTCCGACACCAGCTGGAACAATTGAAGGGCCTCAAGGTCCGCCACCATCCCTCCCACAGAAGAAAGACACAAAGTGTCAAAATGGAGATTCAAGTCACCAATGATAGAAAAATTGGCAGACCCTACCGCTAGTGAACTAACCGCCTCAGGGAGAGCCTCTCGAAATGCCACTGAGCTACCAGGTGGACGGTAAATCAGCAATCCTGACAAGGTAAAGTGCGGAGTAACCGCAACCTTGAACAGGGCGCTTTCGCAGCCCGCGATGTTCTGCACACTCCAGGCGCAAGAATAGCACGATTTAACAGCAAGAGCGACGCCACCCCCTCTCGAAGAGCGGTTGAGCGTGTAGATGGAATACTCAACGGGGAATGCCAGATTCAATACCGTAGAATCGGTGTCTTGCAGCCATGTCTCTGTCAGACAAAAGATGTCAGGGGGGTCATTGTCCACAAGATCAGCAATATCCTGATAATGCTTGACCGCCGATCTGACGTTTAAATTCCAGATGGTGAGATGTCGCGAAGAGACCTTGCTGCTTATGGCAGGCTGCACTATACAAGACCCCAGACAGGAAGGGGCTTCGAGTAGCCAGCCGCCACAAGCACAGCGATGGGGGCCACACAAAGGGTCAACGCGGACTTCGGCGCAGGGAGGCAGACAGGTGTTAAATGCCAGGAGACTATCCCTGGTATACATAAGCATGGTTAGAGATGCACCTGATGTGAATATCGCCGCGAAGCCAGCGCAACCGAGCGCGGACGGGCGCAGACGGGCAGGACTCTGGCACGACTCCGGCCACGCGGAGTGGCAAAGTGAGCAAGGGACTCACGTCTGAGCATACCCTGACACACTTATGGTGGCCAAAAGCGGTACAAAAGGGGGTGGTGATGAACGCTTTGTTCACCCTAAGTTGGCAGGGTATGCTCAGACGTGAGTCCTTTGCTCACTTGGCCACTGGATTCAAGATAGCCTGGCTGATGAGGATTATGAATCCGAAACCGGTCCCAGGATGCTTGTTTCCGGTCCAGGGAAGACATGGCTTGGCAGTTCGGGCTGGACTGTTCCCATGAGGCACAGGGTCAGACTGATTTGCATTTGGCCATGTCTGAACTGGGGTGGCTGAGTGAGCTAAAGAATGGTGATGGATTTAACCCAGATCAGTTGACTGGGGGGTGAGTGTTTGATTTGCTCAAGCGCTCCGTCCATCATCCGCTTTTGTATCACTTTTAGAAGTGGGCATTTCTATGTGCTATGTGTCTTTGTGCCTGCCTGATGTGTATTACATGTCTGGCTCTGGAGTGACAGGGGCTGGGGAGGTGCTGTGGCGCCAGAGGTGCTGGGTGAGCCAGCGCTAGGCTGAATAGGCTGATCTGCATTTGGAGTAGTGGGAGGAGTGGAACCTGGGCCCGAATAGGACTGTGCCTGCACTACACAATGCAGGCTCCGCCTCCCTGTGGTGTGGCTGAGGCCAGAACCTACACTGACAATGAGGGTGTTTGTGCCCTGTAAACAAATGTTTGAGTGCCCCCCAGAACTAGTTTGGACTGGGCTTAGGCCTGTGCCAGTGCTGTAGAACGAAGGACACATATAGTATAAATATTGGGCCTGTGACCCCATGTTTTTTATACCTACTTGGAGCTGGGAAGAAGAGGACAGCTGGGCGCCAGGAGGAACCACCACTAAGCACTTCCTTCCTGCTGGAGGGCACTGTGAGCTGGCCTGAATGGGCCCAGCTCTGCCCCTCCTGACTTTGGGGGCTCAGAGCGTGGTGGGTGCTTGATTCATTTCCCTCAGGGCTTGGGGGGATGCTGCCCTACAGTATTCAGCAGACTTGGAGCTAAAAGAGCAAAGGATTCTTTGGAGGTGCCCCCCCTTTGCTGTGGGGAGCGATGCATTAGTATGTACCCCTAAAAAGAGGGGGTCCTGCCCTCTAGGAGTACCTGGTGGGCGCTGTGCATGTCATTCCTGAGACGTGGGCTCTTTCCCGGTCCACGAAGAAAAGCATTCCACGAACCGGAAGTCAGGCAAGGAAAGCCTGACCGTGGGCTGGGCCGACTGGAGGAAGCTGTGGCTGTGCAGGAAGCCAGGTGCCTCGGCCTGACTGTGGGCGGGGCCCTGAGCCCGGAAGAGGAGAGTCCATGTGCTGTAGGAGCGGGAGGGCTCCACCCAAGGACTCGGAAATTGAAGGACCCTAGGAGAGGCAAGCGCAAGGGGTAGAGACTACGCTCTACACTTGGCCCCCCTGCCGGCGACCCAACCAGGGTCTTCACATGCAGAGGGGAAGGCGAGTAACAGGGATGGCACGGCGAGCTGGCTCGGCGGCCAAATCAGAGTGCTTGTCGAGCAAGTTCTCCTGCGGAAAGCACTGAGAAGCAAGGTTGGTGCATGGCAGCCCAGTGTGGACGCAGGGAGCCGCTGTATTTTGGCGCAATAGGTCCAGTGAGAGCGCCCGTTATCCTGGGGGAGACCAAGAAAGATATCTTTCCCAAACGAGGGCGCAAGTTGTTCAAAATAGAGCCCCGCGCAACTCACATGGTAAGCACTGGAGCAATGTGGTTTTCCGGCCACGAGGGGCCACGGGCAAGTCTCACAGGGGTGCCTAAGTAGCACTGACTCTTCTCCCCGCATTTCTTTATGTTGCACAGCTGTTCTGCAAGGCTTCTGGCAGCTGCACACTTGGTCAGGTTAGGGGGCAATATTTGTCCTAAGGGGCATTGCGGGAGGAGCCCAAGACGGGCCCCAGCTTGGAAATGAGCTGACCTGGGGACAACTTTGCCGGGTGTGTAGGAATCCCAGTTGGATGCAGCAGTACCCCGCCTCCGTGTGAAAAGCCCCATGACATATCGAAAATGAGTACAGGAGCACTATCTTAGGCTTCTGCTGCTGAGGAGGGAAGACTAAGGTGGGCCTCATGTGATTAATATGCTTGCATAATGTGCTTAGGCTATGGTGGGCAGGATGGGTTGTGGTGATATACTGCACTACCGTTGATTATGTGTTACATAACAAACCATGGTGTTCATGTCTAATGCATTTCTGCTAATTGCACTGTTATCAGAAGTTACTGGGTTTTTTCACTACTTATTTCGTATGGGATGTTGGCCCTGTCGTGTATATAATCCTTGTAAAGTAATATCTAGTGGCAGGTGGCACAGTGTATATATAGGATGGCATTTTAATGTGTTTCATGAGTAATAGAAAGGCAATTTTTTATATAACCTTGAGTGGAGTTTCTTTAGTGGTGTGCCTAGTGTGTTGCTACTGTGTGAGTAAGTTGCACAAATGCTTTACACATTGCCTCTGGGATAAGCCTGACTGCTTGTGCCAAGCTACAAATGGGGTGAGCAGGGGTTATCTTCAGTGTGTAACTCCCTTGCCCTGACTAGAGTGGTTGTTGCTGCCTGGCTTAGGCGCTTGCCCTAGCCACCCAGTAATCCCATTCCTAACAAGCACCATCCCTCATGACCTCAAGTAACCTTTAGACCGCCAGTGACTTCTAAGCACTGCATTTAATCTTTCAATATTCACATCTCGAGTTCTACTTATTGGGTTTTTGTTGTTCTGGTCTCGTTTTCATGAGATAAATACTCTCTATGTTTCTATTGAGTCTTTTTGTGGTGTTTGCACTGTGTTACTGCAATTAAAGTATGCACACATTCTTTATAAATTTCTTCTTAAGTTAAGCCTGACTGCTCAGTGTCTGGCTACCCGAGGTTGAGCACAGGTTAATTTAGGCCATGTATGTGACTTACCCTGACTAATGTGGTGGTCCTTACTTGGACATGGTGTATACCTCTGCCAACTAGAAACCCAAGGCCAGATGTACAATGGATTTTTGCATGCGCAAATGGGTTTTAGACCCATTTGAGCATGCAAAAAACCTATGGCCCATGTAGAAACCATATTTTTAGAGTCGCTAATTAAATAGAGACTCACAAAATAGCGTTAGCGACTCGCTATTAGGAAGGGGCATTCTCAGGGTGTCCCTTTCTATTAGTGAGTCTGTATCCTATGTAAGAGTGTTTTGCGGCTGCAATCGCATCGCAAAACACTTGCAGTTTACCACCCTCTTCATGAGGGTGGTAAACTGTCCAAAAGACAAAGCTATTCTTTAGAAAAGGACACAACCCGAAATCGGGTAAGGTTCAAACCTCAGCCACAACCATGGGAAATGCGCACCAGGAAGAATTTTACAAAACTAAACAGGAACCAGTATTGTCAATTTGTCCTCCAAAACGTTGTCAAGAGCAGAAAAATCTTTTTTAGAACTGGGAATCAAATTCGTACCTACTGCAGCCACAGATTTCACTAGTCTAAAATTAGAGGCACTTGAGTTTTGTCCAAAGACTCGACTTAAGGCATTCTTTCATGAAAAAGAGAATAACAAAAATCCTGAACCATCTGGATTACGGAACAAATCAAGTTTTATTCCACCAGTGCACAGTATACCAAAGGCAGTTTTAGCATACGAACAGACAGTACTGTCATCAATTTCCAAAATTGAGAAGAAGAAGTGCTTTTTTAAAAAGAATATCTAAAGGAAACAAAAAGCAGCAACAAAGGCCATACAGAATGACAACACAGTAGTGTTAAAACCAGCTGACAAACGGGGAGCCCTAGTCCTGTGGTCAAAGGACAAATACTGAGTTGAGGCAAAAATTCCGATTTTAAATACAGAATGGTACAGAAAGTTAACGGAAGACCCCACAAAACAGATTGAAAATTAAATCCGCACAAAACTCCAATGGGGATTAGAACAAGGGATCCTAGGACCTAAAGAGTTCGAGTATCTGAACAAAAGACATTCTCGAACCCCTGTAATTTATTTTCTTCCAAAGATCCATAAAAATCTACAACAACCACCTGGGAGACCAATTGTGTCTGGATGCGATTCGGTCTTAGAACCAATAGCAAAATATGTGGATGTCTTCCTAAAGCCATTCCTAAATCAAATACCTGTGTATCTTAAATATACTACAAATTTCATCAATGAAATTGAAGGGTACCTGTCTGATTCCGACCAGCAATGGTTGGTATCATTCGATGTAAATTCATTGTACACTCACATCCAACAAGATGAAGGATTGGAGTCTGTGATTTTTTCCTGGAAACTCGACCAAAACCACAAAGAATTCCAACAGAATTTCTATTAGACTTGGCAAGAATGACCCTGAAAAAGAATTATTTCAGATTTGAGGAGACATTCTTCATGCAGGTCAAGGAAACCTCCATGGGGTGTCCTTATGCTCCAGAGATGGCGATCCTCTTCAGTGCCCTGTTTGAAGATCGATTTATTTTCAATCACAATCCCTAGAGAGACCAGATTTTATCATGGTATTGATACATTGACTACGTCTGGTGCCTGTGGGAAGGCACAGACACTCAATTATTATCTTTTTTCGAGTGGTTGAATAACAGGCATGCTGATATTAAATTCAGCATGACAAAAAGCCAAACACGCTGTTAGAACTGGGGGTCTCTAGTTGGCAGAGGTAGGTACCACTGTCCAAATAGGGACCCTTGCTTCTAGTCAGGGTAAGGAGGAAACCCTCGGAGATAACCCTTGCTCACCCTCTAGGTAGCTTGGCATGAGCAATCAAGGCTATTCAGAAGGCAATGTGTAAAGTATTTGTACCAACACTCACAGTAACACAGTGAAAACACCACAAACTGACTCCACAACAGTTTTAGAAAAATAAAGGTATTTATTCTAAACTACACAAGACCAAAACAACAAAAATCCAACATACACAGTTCAAGAATACGGTTTCAAAAGAGTTCTTAAGGTTGCGATAAAATAATCCACAGATGCGTGAAAAGTTCCCAGTTGCGTCACGTTTAGCCAACAGTTTCTTAGTTGCGACAAAGTTCCAAAAGCAGAAGCTGGTGCGGTGGAAAACAAGCGATGCGTTGCTCCTGAGACCCTGGGGAGGCGATGCGACAGCCCCGCTGCAGCAGCGGGCGTGTTGCGACGAATCCGGTCTGTATGGGGAGGAAGGCTACTTGTATGGATTCTGGTGCGTAGGTTCCGTAGGAAGTTTGTTCTCGCAAAGGCACGATGTGATAATCTCATAGGGACTGCTACGATCTCCGGGGCGCCGATGCGCGATCCAGCGGCGATCTCTCTCTTGCAGCTCCTCGATGCGATGATCTGCGACGATGTTCGCAGCGACGTGATGCGGTCCGCATTCAAGCGGTGCAGCGTTCCTACCCAGCGAGGACAGGCTCTTGTGACGACACTCGCAGCGATGTTAGTCTTCCTGCACCGGTCTGGTGCGCCCCGCAAACGAAGGATGCGACGGCTCTGGCAGCGGCAACAGGCGCTGCGATGATCTTGGCCTTTGTAGCGGCGGGAATTTCCTCGCACTGTCGGGGATGCGCTCCACAGTGAGCGATGCGATAACTTTTCTGTAGCAAAGTCTTTAAATCTGGTTTCCCAGCACACCACACATGGGCCACGCACTCTAGGAAGGACAGAACTCTCTCAGTAGAGCTCAGGGGAAGTTGGGGGTGAAGTCCTTTTGTTCCTGGGACTTCAAAACAGGGAGCCAGCTCTTCTCAGGCCCTTGGAGATTCCTTCAAGCAAGGGGACACAGCACAAAGCAAAGTCCTTCCCCTCTCCTTGGCAGCAAAGCAACAGCAGGGCAATCCAGCAGAGCAACAGCTGGACAATCTTCCTTCTTCAGTTTCAGCTTTCTCCTTGGCAGAGGTTCCTTCTTGATTCCAGGATGATCTAATTTTCTATTGTCAGGGGTCCTGTACTTATACCCCTAAAAGTCTTTGTTCTCTTTGTGCAAGTGGGCCCTGAGCCCGATCTGAACCAGTTCTGGGTGTTTCTTAAGCACTTTGTTTTCCTGGCTTCTCCTTTCCTTTCAGAGTGAGGGGCAGGGTTGTCAGCCGCCCAGCAGGAGGTGGAGCAAGCATTGTGGAAGGCAGGCACAGCCCTATTCAGGCCCAGGTGCTATCTCCTCCTACCACTCAAGTTGCAAATGCAGTCATTCAGCCTAGGGCTGACTCAGCCAGCCTCCTGGGGAATCCCCATCCCCTGTCACTCTCAAACCAGACAGTCAATACACAAAAAGGCCAAGGCACACAGAAGGGTGAGACAAGAGAACAGCAACTCTCTAAAAGGGCTGTTCTCAAACACAGGATTTAAAAACAACCTTTCCTAAAAGATTTGTTATTAAATTCTGAGTTCAGGGATACTAGACTCTTATGTCCTATCTTGTTCCTATGGGAAGAAATGCTGGTAGCCACTGTAGCCAGCATCCCCCATGTCAGCCTATGGAGCAAGATAGCCTTACAATAGTGAAAAACTAAAATGGCTGTAATTCACTACCAGAGCATGTCACCTGTACCAGTACATGCTCTACCTTTCACATACACTGCACCCTGCCCAGGGGGGTACCTCGGGCCTTCCATAGGGGTGACCAATGTGCACAAAAGGGAAGGGTTATGCCTGGGCAGTGGGGACACTGACCAGGAGGACATGGCAGTTCACAGACTGCACACAGGCACTGCAGTGGCAGGCCTGAGACACCATTTTAGGGCTACTCATGTGGGTGGCACACTCAGTGCTGCAGGCCCACTAGTAGCATTTGTCATCACCAGCCCTGGCACTCCCAGTGCACTTTACTAGGGACTTCTTGGTGATACAAATATGCCAATCATGTATATCCAATCATAATAACAATTTACACAGAGAGTATATGCACTTTAGCACTGATCAGCAGTGGTAAAGTGCGCAGAGACCTATTGCCAACAGCCACGAGTCAGGAAAAATAAGGGAGGAAGAAGCAAAAAGTTTAGGGATGACCCTGCAAGAAGGGCCAGTTCCAACACACGCCTAACGTTTTTAGATGTAGAGGTATTTGCGGAAGATCAAAAAATGACCACTACCTTACATCGCAAGCCCACAGATAAAAACACAATACTTCATTATCAAAGCTTCCATCCGCGAAGCTTAAAAGACAATCTGCCTTACAGCCAACTCTTGAGGATTCAGAGGAATTGTGCCCGAAAAGAAGACTTCATGCTACATGCTGAAGACTTCTGTGAACAACTGAAAGAAAGAGGGTACCCTAAAAAAATGCTAAAACACGCAAAAGAATGAGCATGGTACACACCTCGTGAGGAACTGTTGACCAACAAAACCAAAGAGCCAATGGACAAACTAGTATGCATGTCCACCTTTGGCCCACATACACATCAATTTCATAAGGCAATTTTGAATAATTGCTATTTACTAACTGGTTTAGATTGCATTAGAGAGAGACCCCTATTTCCGATGAAAAAGAGTAAGAGTATAGGCCATCAAATCATATGGGCCGATTTGCGAAAAACAAAATCCAATTCAGATTTAAGAACATTGTGGAAGATGCAACCAGTGGAAGGCCACCACAAATGTGGTAATTGCTCAGCTTGTAATAATACAAAAGAGGGCAATGTATTTGAGTACAATGCCATTAAATGGGTTCATAAAGAATTCACGAATTGCAAAACCAGAAATATAGTGTATACCTTTATGTGCCCATGTCCCAAACTGTACATCGGCAAAACAATACACCAGATTAACCAAAGAATTGTTCAACAGCAGTCACGGATAAAACAAAAAGTTTTAAAGGCACCGATGGTACCCCATTTCATTGAGAAAGCACCTTTCCGAGAAAGGTTTTGTTTGGACTGTACTATCAGGAATCAAAATACCACCAAGAGGCGGCGATATAGAAGCATTATTACAAAGGAGAGAAGTCTACCTTATTCTAAAGTATAACTGTGTCACTGGTGGTTTAAACAAAATGTCAGAATTATATCAAACACTGCATTAAGTCCTCTGTAGGATTCAAAACTTTCAGACATAGTTGAGAGATCATTGAAATTAACGTCTTCTGTATCCCAAATAAGCATTCACAATAATTTGTACATACGTTATTAGGTATGTCCCAAAACACACGACATAAAAATCAACTCACTTTTATTAAAATTTGTTTGAAAACATTATTTGAGATGACTCAGGAGATATTCATGAGAAAAATATTCAGAATGATTGCTTTGATAAATAAATTACAAGTTTATTGAGGTAATCAACATCCCCCTTCAAATCATCAAAAACAGTAAAGAACAAAACCGCAAATCCCACAACAACCGAGTGTTTCCAGTCATTCAATGCTAAACTAAAATGGTCCTGTGGAAGCTCAATTGAGGAGAAGCTAAAGATTAGACAAGTAAGTGAAAATTCATCGTATGAAGTAATGTAAATTAAACACAACGAAAGGCAAGATCGTATAACGTTAATGTCTTCATAGAGACGGATCCGCGTTGCTACAAACAACAGCAGATCAAGAAGACGGAAACACTGCATCAGAGAAAAAAGCGGCATAATTAAGTAAGTGCAACAATGTTGCTGCGGCTAGAAGTATGTAAGTAAGAATGACCGCATTGATATTAAATTATGCCCGACTTTATCCTTTCTTCAAAAACAGCGAGAACGATGAATCAATAAAAAAATAGAGAGCGAGCACCGAAACGCAAAGTGAGATGAAATCGGCGGCTTAAATAAGTAAGGCATACATGCATCAAGCTAAAAACTGCTCGCAAAGGGGCAGATTCTCAGAATCTGCCCCTTTGCGACCGGTATTTTTGCATTTCGGATGCATCACCCCAAATGCAATATTCGCAATTTAAGAAATCGCAAAATTGCGGTTACTTAAATTGCTATTGCATTTAAGGAATCTCAAATTGAGATTCCTTAATCACATCACTGCGGCGGCTATTCCGCCGCAGCGCTAAGGGGGCAGGGGGGGCACGCGGCGGGCGCATGCTGGTGACGGAACCGTTCCGTCACCAGCCGCAGTTGAGCTGTGCTCATGACGGAGCGGTTCCGTCATGACCCCGCCCGCTCAATAAAACGCGCCGCGCAGGCGCGAAATCAGCGCCGCGCAAGCGCGGCGGCCGGGCCATGACGGAACCGCTCTGTCATCAGCACAGCGCCACCGCGGCTGATGACGGAGCGGTTCCGTCATCAGCATGGATAGGGTTAAATGCAATGCATTAAAGTTAAAAAATTCGCGATTTCGCTAATAGGGGGAGCAAATTACCATGAAGTTGAACTTTATGGTAATTTGCAAAAACTTTGAAAAATGCACTAAAGTGCATTTTTCAAAGTTCCATTTTACACAAAAACATGCCCTTAGGGCATGTGTGTGTGCAAGATGTACCCATATGAGTATTTCAGGGGTGCAACAGGGTGTCCTTTTGACACCCTGGCACTCTTGAAATCATCATCTTGCTTCAACACCCTGCGAATGCTCGTAAGATCTTTCGGTGGAACCCCACCGAAACCAGAAAAAATGTCACCCAGGCCCTCGTCACCAGCCGACTGGACTACGGAAACGCCCAATACGCAGGAACCACAGCCAAACTTCAGAAACGACTCCAGCGAATACAGAACGCCTCCGCACGACTCATCCTCGACATCCCCCGCCACAGCCACATATCCACCCACCTGAGAAACCTGCACTGGCTCCCTGTCAACAAGAGGATCACGTTCAGGCTCCTCACCTACGCACACAAAGCACTCCACGACAATGGCCCCGAATACCTCAACAACCGCCTCTCGTTCTACACCCCCACCCGCCAGCTACACTCTGCCAGCCTCGACCTCGCCACCATCCCACGGATCCGCCGAACCACCACCGGAGGAAGATCATTCTCCTACCTGGCAGCCATAACATGGAACTCCCTCCCCGCACACCTACGACTGACCGAGGACCATCTTACCTTCAGGAAACACCTCAAGACCTGACTTTTCGAGCAGTAGCGACACCCCCCCCCCCTCCCTCCAGCACCTTGAGACCCTCACGGGTGAGTAGCGCACTCTATAAATGTACTGATTGATTGATTGATTGATTGAAATTGCAATCTCAATTTGCGATTCTCTAATTGAGAATTGCAAATTGAAATTGTCTTCCCATAGAGGCCCATAGGAATAAATGGGGAGGTATTCCTTAATTGCAACTCGCAATTTGCAAGTCGCAATTAAGGAATTTTAAGAAATCGCAATTTTTTTAGCGAGTTCTTCATGCATAGCCTTTTGCTATTCCTTATTAGCGTATCCTTATTTTTCGCTAATAAGGAATCGCAAAATGGATGCTTGATGAATCTATGGGTAAGTGCCATCATGTTTTCCGAGTACCTAAAACATTCGCATTTAAACGTTGCACTGAGTTTAAAACGCACCCAATCTTTTCACAACAGCTAGTGGCATGCTGCACGCACAAGCGCCAACTGAAGAGAGGCATTCTCCCTGAGCTCCATAGAGATAAAACCAGTAAGTTAAATCGACCTAATAAACAATTTTGTGAATGCGATTGTTAATAGTATCACATTGACCAAGAATGTCCTGGCGTTCACAGGTCCCCAATACAACATGTGTGAAAAGTTTCAAAGAGCATCTAAAAAGATTTCAGGTAAAATCATTTTTTCATGACTATAAAAGAGTTAAATGAAGTAACCAACTAAGTTCCAAACAAAAGGGGCGATTTAGTTAGCTAATTTATTTATTTGTGTTCCATAAACTGCAGGTTACACCGTGCCTTTAGCCCGGATGAAAATCCTGTAAACAGAAATCGGGATTGGAAACGCGTCTGCTTTTCCTTTCAACAAACGCGGCAAAGGACATTAATGCATTCCGAGGAGGTTTTTGTTTAAATATGCCCCACAGATTATTGCAATATATATAGAATTGTTTCCCTAGTGGCAGCAGTTCCGTTCAAAATAAGGTTTTCAATACTTGCAACTTTGACAGGCTGCCCCGGGACACCAAAGGTGGCTACCTGCGAGGGCGGCCATCCTTAGTGCCATAGGATGGCACGGACCCTGAGCGGTCTAGTGGTTGGCTGACGCGGTGGTCAGCCAGTGGTCAACCTGAGATTCCCCCCACGCGTGAGGTCATTTCCGGTCCTGGGGGAGGGCTATATAGCCCGGGGGGCGAGGGTCAGGCGTCCTCTTTTGTTCCTGTGCAGCGGCGCGTAGACCCTCGCCCCCCGCCTCTGGAGAATCCCGCAGCGCGGACCCGGACTGCCCGGCGTTCTTTTTCGTGGTCCGCTGTCCCCTCACCCTGAGGCCGTTTTGGGCTGTCTCTCCAGCCATGCGGTCTGGCCGCGGTGTCCCTTTACGCCGGGGATCGTTGTGCTGTTTTGTCGTCCGGGTAATTAGGTGAGTCAGGGTTGAGGGGGTCCTCGCTTCTGGCAGCGAGTTCGACGCTAAGGAGCGGGGGTTGGGGGGAGGGGGGGGGCAGAGAGGCCCGGGTCATAGCTGTGTTGTGTGATGAAGTGCTTCGGCCGCCTTGTGTATCTTTGCTGGGTGTTGATTTGGCCTGGCTGTTTGGGCGTGCGACCTCGGACCGGTGTACTAGAGTTCGAGTCTCATTCTCGGCACTGTCTTAGCATCCCGTATTCCTGGGAAAGTGCTCTGGTTGCGGTAAGGGGAGTTCATTTTGCTATGCGGGGTTTTAGGGACTAGGAAGCGGCGGGCCCTCTTTATGAGGTTAGTGTGACCTGTTCTCGGGCCGTGCAATTGACGAGGGCAAAAAGGCTAATTTTATACTGCTCCAGTGGGGGTAGCACTCTGTTTGTATACGTGGCATATTTTCAGGCATGTCATGTTCGCTTTGCATATTTTCAGTCATGTCATGTTCGGTTTCACGGGTGCGTGGAGTGGGTAAACAGTGGTGCATATTTAACGTCGTGGCGCTGAGCTTCGGTAAATTACTTAAGATCATGCATAGCGGGTGTGTGTCTTTGATAGCCGTGGTCTCAGTCATTGCCCCTCGGTCGTAGTTATAAGTTGGTCTCAGTCATTGTCCCTCGGTCGTAGGTATAAGTTATCACTGATTCAGAGTGGGAAGTAGCCTGCTATCGCCCGTCCCTCCCCGCCACCTTTCGGCATTTATTTTCTATCGCCCCTTTTCATGGAGGGACAGATGACGTCAGCAGAGGCTCCACTGCCCAATACAAGCCGCCCCCCCGCCCCCCTCCTCACAGGAGGCGGTGATGTGGTAACGGTATACACCCTGCCCAGGGATGGGGCGGTGCACTTTGGTGGGGGTGGAGGAGCAGTCTGCTCCACGGGGGCTATGATACGCGGCGCATTTCTTGCACCCGTGGAAAGCACATGTGATTCCTGTGGGATCTGGAGTGCGGGGTATTCGAGTTACATACATTCGGCTTTTGTTCGGTCATTCAGTCCTCCGCTCCAACGCGCTAAAACAGTATTTTAATTTTCGCCATGGTAGTATTTCGTTCGACCTGTCTCTGTTCGTCCTTCTCTTCTTCCTCCCACTCCCCTCTGTCACCTCCTCCTTTTCCTTTGCCTCCTCTGCTCTGTGTGTGCTCATTCAGCAGGGGAAGGATAGCTCCGTGACAGTGTTTTGGGATGTCACGTTGGTTATGCTTTGGAATGCGGGGTATTCTGGTCACATACATTCGGCTTCGTGGTAGTGCTGTAATTGTGGCTTGTTTCCTTGGGTGGGGTTTAGAGGCCCTGGCAGGACTGGAATTGGCCCGGTTATCTCCCCGAGGTCGTGGGTTTTTTCGGGCGTGATTGGACACCAGTTGCAGGGGTCTGCTTTGCCAGGCAAGGAGCGGTCGGGTCTTGGGGATCGTCTACCGCTAGGGGCCACTTGATGCTTTGACCACAAGTATATTTATTGATCAGTATAGTGACTGGGCGTAATATCCTGCCCTTAGCTGCGCCTGGGAGCTAGGGTTCTCGTTTTCCTGACCCCCCTCACAACAGGAGGAGCGGAGGCGGGGCGAGTTACTTCTCTTCGCTAGTACTTCAAGCGCTGACTACACTTCTCCTTTAAGTGTATCTTGGCAAGTTTGGCGGCAACATCCGAGTTTACACGCAGTCGGGCTGTGTCGGGTTTAGTAGGCACAGTTTCTGCATTTTATTTATGTGATCTATATAGCGTGGACTTGACCCGAAGGTGTCGGAGCGTTGCACAATAGGGACAAATCTGATACATGTGAACATTACCAAGGCATACGTCTTATTAGGAAGCAACTTGGCAAGCGCACGTGTAAGAAGAGGGACGCAAACGCTCTTGCTTGTAATTAACGTGCACAGGAAATTCCTGCCATAATCCAGGGAATGCTGCAAGTAGGTGGGAGTGTTGGGCCCAGGCGGCCAAAGAGCCATTCAGACGCAAACACTGTCATCTGTTCTGCTCACTTACCACAGTTCTCGAGTTTATTCTTCCCGTTTGGATTGCTAGGTCTGTTGGCGCAGAATGTTAGCTTTACTTGTTGGTCGCTTTGGGGTTAGGTCTCGCCTGTAGAAAAGATCAACAGCGCACGGTATGCAGCCCGGTTCAAGGATGTTTGTCTACTAACTCGCAGCCTTTATCAGGAGCCAGTTGCCTTTAAAATAATAAATAAATAAATAAATAATTACAAAATAAATTAAAAGTTGAGTAGAAGGTCTGCTATAGTTTGAGCACCACGTGGTAATGGCGTCCAGGTACGGCCCATTGGTGGGGCACTAAGGTCCGGTGCAGAGAGTTAATGGCGCCCAGCGCGGCCATTTTGTAGGGACAGATTGGCTTATTGTCTGATTTTTGTGTATGTCTTTGTGGGCGGACATTTTGGAGGCACAACGTTTTTAGTATGTGCTTGTTTGGGAACAGTCCGGGGCGGTCTTATGCATAGCAGCCCCTCCGATATTATTGGTTTAAGGGGAATACGGTGCACGTGCTTCCTTTGTTTGCAACTGTTGAGTATTATTTAGGCGCACTCTGCTTAATGCTTGCATGGTCCTGCGCGACTCCGCATTGCGCCTGAACTAGTGGGCCTGCGGGCGCGCTCCGTGGTGGCCGTCGGCAATTCACATGACGCTATGTGCCTTGCGTGAGGTTGCTGTAGAGGAGGCAGCAGGAGAAGTTATAAGAGATCTTAGCCGCGCACGCTAGGTGGGGATACCTGGCCCCGCTGGAGGCTTGTGTGTCAGTTACGGTGCCTGTGATTGGCATAGAGGTTGGATGGACATGGTCGGACTTCTGTACGACGTGGGTTTATTACTTTGTGGGGTATTATTGACCGGGCGCGGCCTTTTATCGGCATTCTGTTAGGTGTGTGTTTTAGTTTGTTGCCCTGGCCAGTGACGAGACTCTAATATTGTAGGCAGTATGACAGGTACTAGGGGGGAACCTCGTTTCTTCAATGCAGTAGCTCCAGGAGGTTATGGGGAATTATGTTTACTTCCGGAATGTTCTTCAAGCCAGTCTACCTCCTCACCACGTAGAAGGTGCTCTGGGGTACACCTCATGTCAGATTGCGCCAGCATGTCTCTCAATTTAGGTCCAGGGGTGACAGACTCCGGTTTTCTAGTATGGCGGGCATTATGGCGGTGCCACGCGGGAGGATGCCTTACGCATCTGTGCGATATTCCATATTGGGGCCCCCTTCCCCAAGTAACATTGGGTATATAGGGAACTTATGTCACCTGCATACGAATTGGAGTATCTTGTGGAGACTAATATGACTATGGCTTGATTTTAATTAGGCTAAACTAGGGGTAGCAAAAGGTACGTTGCAGGAAGTAAGGTGGCGTGAATACTAGTTACAGAAGCTTTCTAGGTTTAGGTAGAGAGCTTTCTGGATTGCTTGAAAGGCAGTCAATCTCAGGCACTTAAAGTTCCGTAGGCCATGGTGGCACGTGGCCAACTACGGGAAGCATAAATGCATGTTACAGATGGAGCATTAATTATGTTCCAAGAGATATTTGTTGAGTATATGTTACATAAGGGTACCTAACGCAGGTAGAAAGCTACTCTGTACTAGATGGCTGATTCATAGCTCATGAACACACGGGTAAGACACTTCCTGGATCAAGGGGATTATCGCTAGCCTTATGTATGGTCCCCATTCTTTTATTAGAGGGCATAATTGTATTTGGTTGAGGTCATTTTGGAGGCCTGGGGTGAGGTGTTCTGGGTAGAATGGTAAGGGGGTGAACAATGTTACTCACTCCTATGTGCATTTGTCATCTTGGCTGCGCATTTTATTAGGGCAAGCTTGCTTGTCTTCCTCCTTCCCCATGCAAAGGGCAGCTTCTGGCCATGCTCATTTCGGTGTCCTGCACGCTAATTCCATGCAGGTGTATAGAAGGGCATAGCATACCTTTCCATGTCATTTTGTAATTTCCCCAAACCAGGCAGGAGTGCATTCAGGGCACAACACACATGCGGTAGTAATTTAGGTTACCCTTGGTAGATACTTAGCCGGGGGCCCCGGGTTTGGATCAGCTTTGTATTCGATACAGTCCAGCTGTTGGGATCTAATTTGACTTTATACAGTACAGCTCTGTCACGCCCTCTTAGGGAAGGGTTACTGACAGGCCTGGGCATATTTCCTGCTATTTCAGAAGGTGGTTCCATCTTTATACAGGGACGGGGTACGCGTTTGCTATACGTTTTCGCAGCAACTCACTATTAGTAATAGAATGATTGGGTGCCTCTTCCAACTGGCAGTTGGAGGGTCAGTTTTGCAGGCATCTCCCGTGCTGGGACAGTACATGTTCTTTGTACAGGACCTGGTGCGTAAGTAAGGGACCAGGAGCTGCGAGCGAGTTAGCATGTCGCTTTCTTGTATTACTGGTTACAGGCTGTTCTCAGGGATCTTCTCTCTCTTCTAGAAACGCACAGTTTCGTCTTCAGGGTCAATCCCTTGCCTTGCTGGGTGGCCTGCTGGGCGCGGAGCACGATCTAGGGAACAATACACTGGGGTCCAGTGATTGGGTTTCTGGGTCAGCACGTCCAGGGTTTAGTGTAACTGTTTTCCAAATTGCATGACAATGGGAACAAGTACACAGGCTCCACCCGTAGTATACAGTCAAGGCCTTAAAGTTTGGGAATAAAAGAGGGTGCTTGTTGCACTTAAGATTGGGGTTATACTCAGGGATACATTAGCTTGTGATATCATGCACAAGGAGGGACTGACTATGTTTAAGTATTCACTGACAGGGCTCGCAGGAGGGCGTCACTTTAATAGTGTAACTGGTGGAATTGTCTATGAAGCTATGCTGGGTTGTGGAACGTGTTCACTTGATGTACAATAATACACCGGTACTCACTGAAGTATAACTATGTTATGCTTCCTGTCATGGCAAGTCACCTCCGGCAAAAGGAGGGGGGGTGCCCTTTCTAATCTCCTCGCCACTTGGTCATGGGGTACTCACTGGTCATACTGGTAATGTCTAACCCAGCTAGGCGAGAAAGTTTAGGCTGGACTTCTTCATGGTGGAGACGGCCCGCCGATGCTACTTTCTACAACAAGATAACGGCTTTTGAGCCAGGGTGGGGGTTGCTGGTACAATGCACCATCCCTTCATGATCGCTAAGTAGCACTGCTGGGCTTTTGGATATGTCCACTACAACAGGCACGAAGTAAGTCAAGACCATGGGTGGCCTTTGCCGTTGAAATAGCGTGTTGTGATTCCTGGGGCCCAGAATAATTCGACTCTTGCTGGCACGTTTCTGGCCAGATAGGGTTATGTCTCGACAGGAGGATCTGCATTTCTCTTGGCAAGAGTTGCTGGTAGGGCCCAGAGGTGGGCAAGTAGCA
This sequence comes from Lissotriton vulgaris, assembly GCF_964263255.1. Lineage (NCBI taxonomy): Eukaryota > Metazoa > Chordata > Amphibia > Caudata > Salamandridae > Lissotriton > Lissotriton vulgaris. The sequence goes on along the minus strand of NC_141700.1, from coordinate 718,298,555 downwards.
ACAATAGTCTATTGAACGGCAAGGGTTTACACGGGGCCGAGGGCCCTCGGTTAGGTACTCTGGTGAGCGTTTGATCACAGACAGTAGTTAAATGGTTGTTCAGGGGAACCCGTGTAGCTCAAAAAAAAAAAAAAAAAAAAAAAAAAAATGGTGGCCAGTTCATGAGGGACTATGCGAGAAAGCTTTATTGTGGCCTCTTAAGCTTGTGCACTAAGCAGCATCGACCATGTCAACAGATGGGCGGTCGGGAGTGTAGGGCTCCTTTTGTAAGAAATTTAGGGAGGCTATGGCGTAGCAGCCTTTTCAGGCATGATCAGCGCTGCACCTGAATAGATGGTTAGCACTACATTTTAGATGGGCCTGCATGAGCCACACAGATAACCCATACTTCCTGGCCCACGCCAAGACACTCATTTAGTGGGACCACAGCATTGCCAGTTTGCGTTTCTCCGGCTAATTGCCACTTGGTTGATGCATTGTCTGTTTGCTCAGAATTTTGGGCCTGCATTAGCCACACATACCTCCCCCAGTCTGATCCCAGGATGTTCTATATAATGTAGAGGCAATATACAACAGACCAAGGAGGTGTAGGCAATGTAATAGTGCTGAACAGGTTGGGAATCGCCAGGTATTGCCCCGTACAACTGGTGGGAACTTATCTTGCGCGGCGCCCGCAGGGGAAGGTTACCTGCTGATTCATGCAGATGAAAAGCCCTGACCAAGTACCAGCTGCGGCGCGTCAAGGACGCTTGCTTAGAATTGGCTGGCTACAACAGACAGGGAAAAAGGTTTTGTACCCATTCATTTAGGAGAGGTGCTGCGACTACAGCTTTTCAGGCATGGCTGCCAGTGGCAATATAAAGCAGGGGGGGCGCTGGGAGTCCAGCTGTTGCAAACGGTACATACGCTCATGAGCGGGTGACACAAGACTGGTGGCGGTCATTGAGTAGCATGCAGCGCGTATTTCAGCAACTATTGGACGGGGGTGAATATCCACCAGACTTGCTAATTGTGCATTTGGGAGGCGAGGAATTGGTCCCCTTGGAGCGCAGGGCCCTGCTGCAGTTAATGAGGGGCACGCTGTGCGATTTGAGCAATCTGTTGGGGCCGTGGCAAGTAGGGTGGTCTGGGATCACGCCTATACTGCATTGGAAGGGCGCTAGATCAGGGGGGGTCATCCAAACTTCCCGCAAACGAGTGAACAGTGCCAGGCGCACATTCACAGAGCAGAGGGGTTTCAGCGTCATAAGACAGTTTGTTGCACACCAAATGTAGGGGTTGTTTTGATGAGGATGGCGTTCATCTATCAGAAGTAGGGATAGCCATTTTCCTGCTGGACCTATCTGAAGCGATGGGGGCAGCGGGTGGTAAATAGAGGAAAGATAAAGGTTGGGGGGACTCTCGGACGGCGGCTGCCGCGCCGAGAGCCTTGGCGGAGTTACAGGGCGATCCAATACAGGAAGGTACAGAAGGGTACCCTCTACAGGAGCACCGGAAGGGTGCGTGGGCGATATATCCCCCAGGGAGATCCACAGTAAAAGGATCCTGGGGGACTGACGGCGCCCCGTTAGTCCTTCGGGCGGTTGTGTACCTGAGCAACCGGGGGTTGCCAACGCTCTGCCCCCCGAGGGGGGGGGTTTGAGTAAATGGGCGAACGAGAGGTTCGCCGGGGGAGGGATTAGACCTTCCCCCCCAAACTGATAACGCCCCTAAGGTTTAACACCGCGGGGGGTTATAGCTCGGTCAGGTGGGCGGGTCGCGAGGGGCGGCCTGCTCTGGATCGCCCGTAAGTTAACCCAACATGTTGGCATAATGTATATGCTAATAAACTGCAACAACTTTCTCCATCAACTTGTGTGGTGTCCGTTATTGTGGGATGGGGGGGTTGTGTGTAAGCCGGTACGGGCCGATATTGGCACTATGACAGGCTGCCCCGGGACACCAAAGGTGGCTACCTGCGAGGGCGGCCATCCTTAGTGCCATAGGATGGCACGGACCCTGAGCGGTCTAGTGGTTGGCTGACGCGGTGGTCAGCCAGTGGTCAACCTGAGATTCCCCCCACGCGTGAGGTCATTTCCGGTCCTGGGGGAGGGCTATATAGCCCGGGGGGCGAGGGTCAGGTGTCCTCTTTTGTTCCTGTGCAGCGGCGCGTAGACCCTCGCCCCCCGCCTCTGGAGAATCCCGCAGCGCGGACCCGGACTGCCCGGCGTTCTTTTCCCTCCCATCCGCTTACCCTGCTCTTGGGCAGATCGGGGTGGGGGGGGGCTACTACTAATGAATTGTTTTTGTGTTGCAGGCGGAGTTACAGGGCGATCCAATACAGGAAGGTACAGAAGGGTACCCTCTACAGGAGCACCGGAAGGGTGCGTGGGCGATATATCCCCCAGGGAGATCCACAGTAAAAGGATCCTGGGGGACTGACGGCGCCCCGTTAGTCCTTCGGGCGGTTGTGTACCTGAGCAACCGGGGGTTGCCAACGCTCTGCCCCCCGAGGGGGGGGGTTTGAGTAAATGGGCGAACGAGAGGTTCGCCGGGGGAGGGATTAGACCTTCCCCCCCAAACTGATAACGCCCCTAAGGTTTAACACCGCGGGGGGTTATAGCTCGGTCAGGTGGGCGGGTCGCGAGGGGCGGCCTGCTCTGGATCGCCCGTAAGTTAACCCAACATGTTGGCATAATGTATATGCTAATAAACTGCAACAACTTTCTCCATCAACTTGTGTGGTGTCCGTTATTGTGGGATGGGGGGGTTGTGTGTAAGCCGGTACGGGCCGATATTGGCACTATAGGAATTGCGTTGTAAAGATTGTGAAACTAGTTGCTGGTGTAATTGTACATCATTTTGTTTATAAGTAATTTGCACATTTGTGTTTAATATAAGCATTTTGTTATTGTTATTTTTCTTCACAACTCAGATTGATTGTATATTTGCACTAATGTTCTCGTGTATGAGATATGTATTCAACTCAGATATGTTTAAAATGTGTCTGGCAAGATGATTTATATGTAAAATAATTGTGATTAAGACACTCGAAAGTGTATGAACATTTTTGACCGCCTAAATAAAAAAGCGGCCTTGAAAATTGAACTATTCAACACTGGGTGAACTTGCGATACTAGCGCTCATATAGAAATCACACTCATATGGACGTTCACAATACAATTCTGTTGGGTGCTTACAGACCAATTGAGAGAAGAGAACACCCTACTTCCATGCATACAACCTTACGGCTGAGTACTGTATAAGAATACTGTTTGTAGCACACCACTTATCACAGTCTATTCAGACAATATTCATAAAAAGAAAATATAACAACAATCCATTGGGCTCTTGGTGGTCTTTGTTTCTTGTTTATTCTGCTAATTCCAATCCCTTATGCCTTCTCACCCGAGTACAGGCGACAAAATTGAACATTTAGGTTTCTATTTATATAAGATTTGTTGGAATGGCACTGGCTTTTGACAGTGCCAAGCCACGTGGGGTGCTAAAACACAGCCTTGTTTTAGGTCACTCTTGGTGTAAAAACATTTAGGGACTGAAAACACATCAGTCAATTTTATTCTCCCCTAAGTACCAAGGTAAAGAACCCAAATAGCATGTCACAGTACATGCAAAATATCCCAGTTCTGTAACTTCTGCCATAATATGTTTCTTTACACTCCATTAAAAGCTGTATTTTAATACACAATGCATGTTAAAAGAAGCTTGTAATCAGAGAGGACTGACCATTGCACAAAAGTGGATAGTAAAAACACAATTTCAATTGTGGTGTAAGTGGGTTGAAAGCCAGTATTATAGCAGGAATGCCCATGCTTGTAAAAACAGGTATGTACCCCTGCCAAGAGTTCCCAACTGTGTGTGAATCTTGTATTTAGACTTGATTTGGCCCAGCCATCACACTAGTCTTATGTGTGCACCGAAGCCTACACCAGTTTCTGACAATGGAAGATCCAGGGCTTATCATGTGACCTGGATGGGCACACCAAGCCACCCTCATTGTGGAGAGGACTATTTTTCCTGTCCTAGGTGTAGCATACAACAAGGTGGTGAGAGTGGGCTGCTTTTTGTGAATCCTTGGGATGATCAGACTATCTGTGTCAATGAGTGTGACCTACAGACGCCTCGTGTAAAGGTCCAATGTTGTGTACCGAAGAAGCTTGTACTGGCAGTTCGTGTGTCTGTCAGGGGAGGGGGGTTATAATCTGACTACTGAAACCAGTGGGATCCATTATTGATGCCCCTGGTTTGGATGGCAGAAGATGAAGAGGAAGGTCAACTTACCTAGACATTGGAGGTTTAATGCCTACATTCATGTGGTTGGAGTATGGAGATCCAGGGTTAAAAGTGAGGAGCATGGACACAGAACTACATGTAGAAATTCATTAAGACTTTAATTTAAAAAAAGGGCTGCAAATAATTCTTCCTGAGCACTGTCATTTGCCACATTGTAGAAGTGCAGGGTGTCATAGCAGGTTCTCTTGTTCAAGGTGAAACATTTCTATGCCAGGTCTGACCCTTTGTCTCCGGTTACTGCTGTAGAAAGGCTGATGACCGCTGGGTGCATAGAGATCTCTCTTGATTGTGCCCATATGATGAGTGCTTCAGCTTGGACACAATCCCTCGGCTACCTGATTTGAGATTAATCATTTTATAAAAAGGCTTTTCCCGGAGTGTCACGATTCACTCCCCCGACCTCTGGTAAATCCCTGCCTGCCTTATCATACGTAACGGAATAGGAAACTACATTTCCCATGATCCTTGGCGCCGCGCGCTCCTATGACGCGCCGCGACTAGGGATTATCAGGAAGTCTCACGGAAGACGCGCTGCCGATTATTCCTGATTGTGACTTGGTTCGTGTACTTTGGATTCGTTGTTCAGGAGTCTTGGAGATCGGCGGAGGCAAGGTTTTGCTCGTGCTTATGGGACACGCCGCTATCTGCGTGTGGATTATTCTGGTGGGGCTTCGGAAGCGCCTACAACGTGGTGTTCTTTGGAGTGGTGCCGCTCGAGTGTGGAATAACCGGAGGGGCTTAGGAAGCGCCCGTATCTGACCATCATTTCATCTACAGGTTTTTTCGGAATCGAGTGGGGCACTAACATTCCTAGTGTGTGTGTTGACTCCGGTTATTGTGTACTATCAGGGAGCGTCTTGCTCCGGTTAGCGCAGGACACCTGGGTATAGGTGCCGCCTTACCTATTCAGTACTATTTACTCACTTGGAAGCGCTTACAGAGCAGGATCTGTAAAGACGCTATAAACATACTGTACGCTGGGCATATGCTTTGTTTTCTTACTCTTACTTTATAGGGAATGTTGGAGAGATCTGGGGGTAGTCGCGTCTTGCACACCCTGAGGTCATTATTCTAAGCATTTCCTCGGAGGAGACTGACCTTTTGTTATTAACCACCGTTTTCCAGGAATGTGATCATTATTTGCTTTCCATTATAGGTGCTCTGGGGCAACATTAAGTTATCTCTATCCTACACAAGGGTAGGTGTTCATTGCTGGTCTAATCTTTCAGAAGCAGGAAGGGAGGGAACCTGGGGGTTTGCTAATGCTCTCTGTGTTATATTTTCCAGTAATTAACCAAGGGATATAGAAGCCGCCCCTAGATCCTTCCTGCATAAAGGCACACCTGTGGGGGATACAGGTGAGGTAACAGGTGTTTTGTTACGTAGTATATGTTCCAGGTTAGGGGTCTGAGGTACTTATCCCTTGTTTCTGTGGTTACAGGTGACGGTTACAAGTGCCCAGCTGTTCTCCTCCGGACCCAACTTTTCCCCCGCTTGATCGCCTTAACAGTCTGGTCACATTCACAGTCAGACTTGGGTTGATCTAGAGGTGGGCCCCCTTATAGCATCGACCCAATCCTGAGGAGCAACCAGGACGGACCTGACAGAATAATCGGCCTAAAAGTTCTGCACCTCCCGGTTGGGTTGATACAAGGAATGGCCACCTTAGATGAAGTAGTGACAGCCTTAGGCTTAGTTCAGGCGGAGTTGGCCGCATCCCGCCAGGAAACGGCTGCGTTGCAAGCACGAATGGATGCTATGCAGCGGAACCCGTTTGATGCCGGGAATCCTGCCCCTCAGCCAACCTCATTGGTAGTAGAAATGCCTTCTCCAGTTCCGTTAGCTCCCCCCGAAAGGTTTATGGGAGATAGAAAGAAAGTGCAGGTGTTTATGACCCAGGTGATGATGCACTTCACCTGTAAACCCAAATGTTTTCTGACCAATCAATCACGTGTTTCCTTTCTGATCTCCTATTTAGGAGGAGAGGCAGCCCAGTGGGCTGTGCCTATAGTCAGGAATAATGATGGTATCCTTTACGATTGGGACCTGTTTAGAGCCGAATTTGAAAAAACATTTGATAGGAGAGCAGAGACCTTCTCAGCGGATAAGGAGTTGCTTGTTCTTAAACAAGGCAATTCGGATATTGTGACCTACCTTAATCATTTTAGGAGATTGATTGCAGAAACTGATTGGCCTGAAGCCAAACAGATGGTTCTGTTTTACCAAGGGCTCACAGACAATCTCAAAGATGTAATAGCACAAGTTGAACCCCAGCCTACCACATGTGCAGCCTTTATCGATTTGGCTTTACGCTTGGATCACAGATTGAGAGAGAGAAAGGGAGAGACTGGAAGAAGTGACAGGACCCTGGTGTTCGGCGAGTAAACTAATGGCGGGGATAAAGCAGAAGGTAAACCTGAACCTATGGACATTGGTGTGGTGAGAGCATCCCTCACTACAAGTGAAAGAGAGCATCGTCGCAAAAATGGGCTGTGTTTGTACTGTGGGAAGAAGGGCCACTTTTTACGAGAATGTCCGGTGAAACCGAAAGGAGGGCGCTATCGTACGGGTCAAGGAGCAGTATCTACTGTCGACAAGGGTTCGGAAAACTCCGATGCTTGAGTTCTAAGGAAGGGAGGGACTCAAGTGCACATTTTATCCCTTCGATAACCGAAGAAGAACGAGGGGGAAACCAGCTGTTCTTTGTGGACATTGAATTATGGATTGATCACGACCCTAAGTATGTCCGTGCCATGGTAGACTCCGGAGCGACAGGTTGTTTCATGGATTTGGCAGAAGCACAGAGGTTGGGAGTAACCCCGGTGGATAAAACCGTCGTAGAAGAAGTGTTTGCAGTAGACGGTCATGTGTTGGAATCCGGTCCTATCACCCAACATACCCCGGAGTATGAGATGTGGTATGGGGGTTATCATAAGGAGCAGCTGTCGTTTAACCTCATCCATGCCCCGAATTAAGGAATAATATTGGGACTCCCGTGGCTGAAAAAGCATGAACCAGATATAAAATGGAAAGAGCGATCTTTGGAATTTACCTCCTCATATTGCCACGACCATTGTATCCAGGAAAATCCCCAACCATCTATGATACTGGCTGTTACTCACAACATTTCCACTGCCGCGGAAAAAGAAGTGGAACTACCTCAGTGTTACCAGGAGTACGAAGAGGTCTTCAGTAAAACTAAAGCAGAGGTACTTCCTCCCCATAGGGAATACGATTGCCGCATAGATTTAACACCAGGGTCCGTGGTTCCATGTGGTCGTATCTATGCATTGTCTCAACCTGAAACGAAACACCTACGGGAATATTTGGATAATCTACTTGCATTAGGATTCATCCGACCATCAAGGTCCCCAGCAGCTTCCCCTCTTTTCTTTATTCCGAAGGCCAATGGGGAATTACGCTGCTGTATTGACTACAGGGCATTAAACGCTATCACCACCAAAAACCAATATCCACTCCCTTTGATTCCTGTATTACTGGAACAAGTGAGATCGGCCAGGATTTATACAAAATTGGATCTTAGGGGAGCTTACCATTTAGTACGCATACGATCTGGCGATGAATGGAAAACCGCTTTCAAAACCAGGTATGGGCTCTTTGAGTATCTTGTGATGCCCTTTGGGCTATGCAACGCCCCAGCCTCATTCCAATTTTTTCTTAATGAGGTGTTGCGAGAATACCTGGACATCTTTGTAGTCGTCTACATTGATGACATTCTTATCTACTCTAATGATGAATCGGAACATATCCAACATGTGAGGCAGGTGCTGGAGGCTCTAAAACAAAACCAACTGTACTGCAAATTGACGAAATGCGAGTTTCACGTTACAACTGTGGAATTCTTGGGAGTCATGCTCACTCCGTCAGGGCAGATAATGGCTGAAAGGAAGGTACGAGCTATTGTGGAGTGGCCACAACCCACCACGGTCAAGGATATCCAGAAACTTCTGGGTTTTGCTAACTTCTATCGGAGGTTCATCTCTCACTTTTCGGATCTGGTGGCACCTCTCACACGATTAACCCGGAAGAACACCCCTTTTTTTTGGGGAACCGATGAGCAAACAGCGTTTAATCGGTTGAAAACAGCGTTCACATCTGCTCCAATATTGGTTCATGCTGACCCTAACCTCCCTTTCGTGGTAGAGGCTGATGCGTCAGAACTAGCGGTGGGGGCTGTTCTCTCGCAGAGGAGTGAAGATACAGGACACCTACATCCCATCGCCTTCATGTCACGCAAGCTCAATCCTGCAGAACGCAATTATACTATTGCAGAAAAGGAACTGCTAGCAATAAAAGACGCCTTCACAGAGTGGAGGCACTGGCTGATGGGTGCCACACACCAAATCACGGTTTATACAGACCACCGCAATCTCCAGTTTCTGAGAGCCGCTCGCCATCTCACACCCAGACAACTGAGATGGATGCTCTTCTTTTCTGAGTTCCATTTTGTGGTCACCTTCCGTCCGGGATGTGACAACCGGAAAGCTGATGCTCTCACACGTCAAGAAAGTCATCCCACATTGATGGAGTCTCTTGAAACCAGCATCATCAAACCTCAACAGGTGGTAGGGGTGGTCCATACGAAAGAATTTCTTCACAAGGTCAAGAAAGGCATCCAGACCTTTGCTTGGAAAACCTGGATTCGGTTACATCCGGAATGGAAAATACGTCAAGGACTGCCAAGGAAGGGGTCTCAATTGCTTCTCCCCACTCTTGCATTGAGACAGCAAGTATTCAAGTGGTGCCACGATCTACCTTGCGCAGGACATACTGGAGGGAAGAAAACTTTGGAAAAGCTGCTACGCACTTACTGGTGGCCCACCATCCGGCCGGATGTGTTTGCTTGGGTTCAACGATGTGAGGTCTGTTCGCAGGCCAAAAGCGATCATAGACCAGCACAAGGGCTGTTACAAACAATGCCCACGCCTGTGAGTCCTTGGGAAAGCTTTTCAGTTGATTTTGTGGTGGGACTCCCTCAAGACCATGGGATGTCAGCGATAGTAGTAGTCGTGGACTACTTGACCAAGATGGGTCACTTTATTGCCTGTAGAGGGGTACCCACAGCTAGTCAATTAGCCCAGTTACTGCTCATACATGTTGTTCGGTTGCATGGCCTACCTACGGTCATTGTTTCGGATAGAGAGGCACAGTTCACCGCCAGGTTTTGGAGGGTCTGGTGTGATCGATTGGGCATTGCCTCCTCCTTGTCCACCAGCTTCCATCCGCAAACGGATGGGCAGACCGAAAGGTTAAACCAGACCCTCAAACAATACCTGAGGTGTTTTGTGGATACCTCTACCGAAGCATGGGTGGAATGGTTATGGTCGGCTGAGGTGGCATATAATGACGCAATTCATTCCTCTACGTTGTGTACCCCGTTTTTCTGTACGTATGGGTTTCATCCCAGATTCGTCCCTTTGAGTGTGCCAGGAGTTGAAGCCCCCATTCCACAGTTACAGACAAGATTGGTGCAGTTACGGAAGACTGTTATGCAGGCCAGAAACAACCTTGTAAAAGCGAAGCTTAGGTACAAAGCTCAGGCCGATAGACATCGTAGGCCTTGTCCTGGGTACAAGAAAGGGGATTGGGTGTGGCTGTCCACGCGGAACATCCGCTTCAAAAGGTTCAGTGTTTTCAACCCCCGGTTCATTGGTCCTTACCAGGTGATTCGGCATGTTAACCCTGTAGCGGTGAAGCTCAAACTCCCCTCGCATTTCAGGATACACCCTGTGTTCCATGTCTCGCTGATCAAGCCTGCGCGGGGTCCGAGTCGGGCTGCGCCTGCGCCCGTGAGTGTGGAACAAGACGTAGAGTATGAGGTGTGGCGCATCTTGGACTCTCGTAGGGTGCGGGGGAGGCTTCAATACCTGGTGTCATGGAAGGGGTATGGTCCCCGAGGAGGACTCATGGGAACCTGTGGGGGCAGTTCATGCTCCTAGACTGGTGCGGAGGTTCCATCTAACACATCCTGGTAAACCTGGTGGCAGTCAGTGAGTGTTGTGAGAGGGGATGTACTGTCACGATTCACTCCCCCGACCTCTGGTAAATCCCTGCCTGCCTTATCATACGTAACGGAATAGGAAACTACATTTCCCATGATCCTTGGCGCCGCGCGCTCCTATGACGCGCCGCGACTAGGGATTATCAGGAAGTCTCACGGAAGACGCGCTGCCGATTATTCCTGATTGTGACTTGGTTCGTGTACTTTGGATTCGTTGTTCAGGAGTCTTGGAGATCGGCGGAGGCAAGGTTTTGCTCGTGCTTATGGGACACGCCGCTATCTGCGTGTGGATTATTCTGGTGGGGCTTCGGAAGCGCCTACAACGTGGTGTTCTTTGGAGTGGTGCCGCTCGAGTGTGGAATAACCGGAGGGGCTTAGGAAGCGCCCGTATCTGACCATCATTTCATCTACAGGATTTTTCGGAATCGAGTGGGGCACTAACATTCCTAGTGTGTGTGTTGACTCCGGTTATTGTGTACTATCAGGGAGCGTCTTGCTCCGGTTAGCGCAGGACACCTGGGTATAGGTGCCGCCTTACCTATTCAGTACTATTTACTCACTTGGAAGCGCTTACAGAGCAGGATCTGTAACGACGCTATAAACATACTGTACGCTGGGCATATGCTTTGTTTTCTTACTCTTACTTTATAGGGAATGTTGGAGAGATCTGGGGGTAGTCGCGTCTTGCACACCCTGAGGTCATTATTCTAAGCATTTCCTCGGAGGAGACTGACCTTTTGTTATTAACCACCGTTTTCCAGGAATGTGATCATTATTTGCTTTCCATTATAGGTGCTCTGGGGCAACATTAAGTTATCTCTATCCTACACAAGGGTAGGTGTTCATTGCTGGTCTAATCTTTCAGAAGCAGGAAGGGAGGGAACCTGGGGGTTTGCTAATGCTCTCTGTGTTATATTTTCCAGTAATTAATCAAGGGATATAGAAGCCGCCCCTAGATCCTTCCTGCATAAAGGCACACCTGTGGGGGATACAGGTGAGGTAACAGGTGTTTTGTTACGTAGTATATGTTCCAGGTTAGGGGTCTGAGGTACTTATCCCTTGTTTCTGTGGTTACAGGTGACGGTTACAAGTGCCCAGCTGTTCTCCTCCGGACCCAACTTTTCCCCCGCTTGATCGCCTTAACAGTCTGGTCACATTCACAGTCAGACTTGGGTTGATCTAGAGGTGGGACCCCTTATAGCATCGACCCAATCCTGAGGAGCAACCAGGACGGACCTGACACGGAGAATGGCTTAAAAAGGACACTTAAAAGTATAATTAACCTTAATTGGTACTGATGTGTGACAGTGGCTCATCCTGTTTGGAAAAATGTGTCTAAGTGTGGAATTCAACCCACCCCACTTTGTTCCAGGCCCAAGATTTTACTGGACAAGGAAGGTGGTGCTCTGTAAATTACTTTAAGAGCTATAGTGCAACCAGTGCAATGCATAATGTGTGTCTGACAACCAGTCTCCCAGAGGCATGGGGACTAAACCTGAAGTTTGCATTTTCTGCTAGAGGAGCTGCCTGGTACCTAGAGGCCTGTATACTTGCTAAGAAAGGAAAGGAGTGTGCCCAGCCATCTGTAGGAGAAGGTATCATAGAGAAAAAAACCAGAGGGTTCCTGGTGTGTGAAGCACTTTGAGAAAGCAACCGAGAGCAAAGCCCATATTGTGAGTGGGTCCTCTGCTTCCTTCCTCATGGTTCCTACATTCAAGCTGCCCCAAAGCCGCACCTAATCAAGCATAGCCATAGTCACTACAGGCTGTGAACATGGTCAGCCACCCATGACAGTAGAAAAACAATAAGACCCCTCACCACTTTGAGCCTGATCAGCCTGGGAGGCCACCACTGCTGGAGCATCTGTGCTGTGGTCCCAGCCCAGCTGTGCTTCGGTTCCAGACCAGCTGTGCTGCGTTCGTTCTACAACGTCCACACAAAAGAGGCTATTGTGAAGACAGAACCTGTATATTGGCACACAATGTGACAGTGATGATCTGTACTTTTAACAAATTCATGTCTCTGATTCTAGATACTGGGTACTGTAATTCCTAGGGTTACCTGGGTGGAGAAAAGATACTAAAGTAGAAGTGTAGTGCCTTCTGTAGGACGGAATTAAGGATACAGCCCTGTATTCACTTAGAAAAAACTTCATTCTGTAGTATTTAGTTCTGTTGGTCGATTACATTTAATAAAGTACTACTTTTTCTAAAAGACCCAGTCCTATTGTGTCTGTTGGTTGATGGAGTTTAGAGTGCCTGCTCCCAACACAATCTCCTTGAGAAGCCTATGATTGCATACCCCACTGCCTGTAGAGTCAAAGGTGGGAAGGCTTGTATTTAGCCCAGTTTGCAGAGCCATAGTTGGGAAGGCCCCTGGACACCAGTGGGAAAGCTCTCATTGACCTGAGTAGGGGCTCACAGGTCCCTGTTTGCCTTGTACCCTCCTCTCCCTTGAAGGGGGTCCACCAGCACAGGCTTATCATTTGGGAATCATTACAATGTGGCTGTTACCACGCATGCGTTACAGCGCATAAACCTTCACCACACATATCCTTAACCACACATTTTTTTACAATGCATATGCCTTTACCACGCCTGCCTTTACAACGACTTAATGCTGTGAAGGTATGCATATTAAGGGCATATGCATGACACTGGTGGCAAAGGCCTATGTGCGGTAAAAGTGCTGGCGTGTGGTAAGGCCAAACGTGTGGTAAAGCTGCCGCCATGCTTAAAGCTATCAGCATCGTTAGAGAAAACGGAGAGACCCTTCTCCTTCCTCTTTACAACCTGTGCAGTGCCTGAAGAGATGCCTCATTGTAAGTGAGGTAAAGGGTACTGGGCCTGGGCCTGGGGCGGAGGTGGGGTTGGTTTTAGGGATTTTCGGGCCAGGAACATGGCTAAAAAGAACATTCTGCAACTAAGCTGATGGCATTACACCTTCAGGTAAATACATATACGTTATATAGCCTTATAGCCCGCCGTAGCGGGCTATACCGGCTATTAAAGGCCCGCTGAATCGTTAAAGGCCCGAGCCGAAGGCGAGGGACTTTAACGAGACAGCGGGACTTTAATTGCCGGTATAGCCCTGCTACGAAGGGCTATAAGGCTATTAGAACATTCTGCCACTAGAGGGCAGAATGTTCTAACAAATTAAACAAAGGGTTCTCGAAGCTCGAGGGGATATAAAGCCCCTGGAGCTTCGAGAAGCTTTTGTAGAACATTGGAATGTTGCTCTGCGGGCCTTTACCGGCCCGTAGAAGCAGGGAGCACTCTATCGTCTGCAATGGAGCTCCCAACATTCCAATGTTCTAATAATGCACACACCATCAATGAAAAATAAATGTCGATTAAAGTAACTCGTGGGAAAGGCATTCCAGTTCAATTTCAGTTGGGTAATGTGGAGACTGCAGAGATCTGTATGTTTAACCAGATATCCACAGAACTAAATCCTGGTAGGTACACTTGAGAACAGCACATGTATGAGTTCCCAGCCTGTGACAGAAAGCACTGAAAACGCAAGTCATTGTTTTTAAATTTTAGTTCACATTAGAAAATAGGCTGCAGCGAAATTTCCAGAGATTAAGGGCCATTATTTATACTTTGGTGGATGGGACACCCTGTCAAAACATGACTGATCCCATCTGCTGTATTGCTATAATGCACCTGTATTATGACGTAAAGGACATCTGTCACATTTGTGGCAAAGTACCCTGTGCACCAAGATCTAAGTACGGCCCTTAGGGGCATATTTAGAATGCACCTGCGCCACTGGCGCATCACTTTTTACGACACTCCGGTGGCGCGGTGCCCTGCTCCATATTTACTAGGCAGCGCTAAGTCACTTTGCGTGGCTTAACGCGGCCTTGTAAATATCTCCCTTATGGCGATGTTTTCTGCATTAAAAGGGCAGGCAATGGGTGTTGCTGTGGGCATTACCAGCAACACCCATGGCTTTTCGACACTGCCCCAGATTTACATCTGATCGTAAGCCTCCCCAGAGGAGGCGTAAGGGTGGCGCGACCAGCACAAATACTTTGATTTCTCCTCATTTTTTGCTCTTTCTTTGTGTTCTACATTCTGTAATACAAATAGAAGTAGTAAAACAACATTACTTATTGTTTTTGTGTGGGAAGGTGTCCCTTCTGCACAACAACAATCCTCCCTGCAACGCAAGGGTGTCTGCGTTGGTGCATGGCTACTGTTTCGGTGCCGGTGTACTGGTGAATACAAGAGTGCGCCATATTCTTGTAAATACAGCGCATTCCTGCACTTGGAAAATGATGGAGCTTGGCGCAGCAAAATTGCTGGTGGCACTGCACTGCGCCATTATCTCGCAAATTATGCCCTCAGTGTTAAGATAAAACAAGTATTTTAAAAATAAGCATTATTAGTAATATGGAATCACACTGTACCTAAAGTAGACCTTTATCTTTATGTTTTCATATGAAGGACGCACTCCAGAATATCCAGCTGATAACACATTTACATTACCTCTCACATAGAATCAATCTTAAGCACCAGGAAACCTCTAATGTCTCCAGTGAGTATTCTTACTACTAATGGAAAGCCTAAGGTGTTCCACTGCAGTTACCAATTAGTTCCCCTAATGTCACACTGCTATGTTGCCCATCTCCCTGGATTCGCTGTCCCAAACCCATACTGCTAAAAGATTACAATATGGAGAGGCAACAAAGAACGAAAGTCTCTTCAATCCAAAAACACAAGAAATCCCGAAATCTTTAGAACTATTCTTTATTGTTCTTCTGATAAATGGCATAAAACACAGCAAAGCAGTCAACGCGTTTCACCCTTAAACCCCAAGCTTCATCAGGGCTTAAGTCCTAAAGGTGAAATTCAAAGCTCATATATTTTCTTTTTTGGTGTGTTGTTACACTCAATATTTGGCAATGAACACCAGATATCGTTACATATTTGTACCATGTTCACCGTTAAGGTACTAACAAACCAGGTTCCGTCGGCCAAAACCACCCATTACAGCCATATACTGGTTCTGAAACAGCTTTTCCTGATTAACCAGTTGCACACATTTACAGTTCTCTCAAGTAGCAGGCACCCTGGCAAGAAAGGCATGTTTGGTATTTTGCTGTCTATGCCTCCCTTGGCTTTTCAGACAGAGGCAGGTGAAGGCCAGCATTATTCATTTAGGATTTTTTTTCTCCAAAATGTATGGAAACTGTAAAAGATTGGGAACATGGATCCCAATAGAGCTTGCTCACTGAGGTCGCAGAAAAAAGCCATTAAGCGGTTGGAGACACTTTTTTTCCATTGCTTCTATTGCCTTATGGTGTTGTGCTCTCCCTGCCTTTCCATCCCACTTGTAAGGTACACATAAAAGACGTGGCTCAATTCGGAAATGTGCGGAGTGGAATTCAGTTCTGAATAATAGGAACTCCGGTGTGCCTACATGCAGATTTACCAGGTGTTGGGAACAATAAATTCAGTTTTACTAGCTGGAATCCAGCAGGTAAAATCAGTGTGGGAAAGGCTACAATTTAGCTCGGACCCCTTCCATAACCCCTGTCTGAACATTAGCTGCCCCTCATACCTTCAACCTCCTCAACCCCTCCCTTCACCTCTGGCTTAAAACAGCCCACTTTCACTAGTGTAACTTGTACACTTTTACCACCAGCTCAGAGAAGGTGGTAAATGTGTATGATAAACCCATGGAAAAGGGAATACCATGCAGAATACCACCTCGTACGTCTGGGTCCTATTTAGTGGGGATTCATTTCAAAAGATAAAGGTTGCTAGATTCCAT
The DNA here is from genome assembly GCF_964263255.1 of Lissotriton vulgaris. Lineage (NCBI taxonomy): Eukaryota > Metazoa > Chordata > Amphibia > Caudata > Salamandridae > Lissotriton > Lissotriton vulgaris. Next base: position 718,282,456 of record NC_141700.1, on the reverse strand, counting down.
CAGGATGTAATAGAGAGACAGTGATATTGTGTTGGTTTATCCTCTGCAAAACACTTTCTTAACCCTCGAGAAGCATAACCACAAAAAAATGTCTTTTGATTTTGCTTTATGTTTTGAACCCATTCATATCAGGCACTAATTAAACAGAAACTGAAGAAAATAATGATATATTCTATCAGCAGCATTTTTTATAGCAGCACCCTGTTTAATACATTATAACAAACATCAGAAGGAACAAACAGGGAGGGAGTAGCCAACTACACATTTTTTATCAATGCAAATGGGACATTAGGTCCATCAAAGATAAACACATTTGACTGGCCCTGTGTTCTCTCTAAGCTGTGTAGCCTGTACCTTCTCTTTGAGCAGTAAGTAATTAGATGCACACATTTCGCAGGACACTCCTCCACAGCACTACCTGATATTTTTTTAATTAATTATTTGTATTTAAATATAAATGACACAGTTAAGTCATGTGGGTACATCGCAAATATTGTACATCTACATTCTCATATAATATTCATCGTTCGTTTATGCTATTATGACATTGCTCGTATCCTGCTTCGCATTTGCACATCCGCTCATGTGCTGGTTTCTATCACCTTAATGCATTTCTAGGTCATTAGTAATGCACATATTCCTTCCCTGTAGGTGTTCCAGCCTCCCCACAGTCTTATACACTTTTTTGGACATCCTCTACGTACATATACTTTCTGTTCCGCCACCATGCCATATCCATATCTTTGCACCATTTCGTGTGTGTGGGGGTGGTGGCTACCCCCCAGTGTTTGGCTGTGTTTCTTTTTGCCAGCATCATTCCCAGTGTCGCCCATGTCTGTGCCGTCTATCAGCAGGTTTGATCAAAGACCAATGCCTTCGTCCTCCAAAGCCTGTACACTATCCTGATCCCCGGTAATTGTTGAATAAAGTGCATTATGGGTGATGTAGTCCCTGTTGTGCTGCATTGTAATTTTCTACTGACAGATTTCAGCAGAAAAAGCCTCTGGCACATAACCTAAGGGCACACTGAGGTATATCTCAGTTATCTGAAGTCTGACCATAGAATTTATGTCTAACTAGAGACATGCTTCTGCTGCCTAAAGCAAACTCCTCAACGGTCAGTTTCTCAGGGTGCATTGTAAGAACGATGTAGTATATGTTTTGATGCTTCCTTGTGCATTTTTCTCCTGTATGGTATCTATTCAAGAAAGGAAACCGGCACTACACTTGTGCAGTAAATGCATGCCTGTGTCCTGCCTCGTTAAAGTATAGTTTGGCTGCAAAATACTTGTGAAAAACCTTATGCTGCTTTTGACGAATATGCATCCTTATTCCGCTGTCTTTCACCCCACAGGGAATCACAACGCGGTTGTTACAACGACCAGGGGCGTACCACAGGCCCCTGTAGCCCCCGCGGTGCGGGGGGCCCTCACCCTCCAGGGGGCCCCGTCAGCACCGCACTTCTGCTGAGGAATTCCGGATTGAGTCCAGAGGGGGCCCCTTCACGTACCCTGCAGGGGGCCCCCTCAAGGTTCATTACGCCACTGACAACGACCATGTTGTGATTCCGCATACCATTACTCCGCAAATCGGAACAACGACTTGCGGAGGGGGGCGCTGGATGTTGGAATAGTATAATTTTCTATTCCAACTCCAGTCTGTGCGGACACTAGGGAAGGTGTTGATTCCCTGCGTACTAAAAGTTTCATCATAAACGTTCTTTACCGCTTGGCACAGCTCCAGGCTTAGTTTGACACAGAATAAGTGTCTGATTACAATCTTGGCAGATGGGATACTCAATCATTAAATTGACAAATTTTCCGACCGCCGTATTAAACCTTCCATAGGATATAATGATATTTTAATACGCGGACGGGATATCCGATATATTTGTGACGGAGTAGCGCTGTCGCCAAGATCCTAATCGGGCCCGAAGTCTAATATCGGGTGTGATAGGTGGCTGATGCAAAAGCTGCATTGATTGAAGTGTTAGTTGTACCTCATCGCTCTCTACTTCACCAATCACTAAATTCTCAACTCTCGCTCCCCCCTCCCACCGTTCCCCCCACAGACTACGTTTCTCACTTCAACCACCCTTAAACCCACTTATTTTACCTCAGTTATCTGTGTTGGGTCTCTCACCATACTTCACTTCAGCATCTTTTCACTCTCTCTATACCTCCATGTGCCTACCCCCATTTCTTTTTTTTCCCTCACCTGTCCGAATACACCTCTTTCCCACTGGTCTCACAGTCTCCCCTTACTAACATGTGCCTAGCTCTACATTTGTCACCTGTCCTGCTCGCTCTTCCTTAACTCTCCAATTTACCGCACAATAAGACTTGAACGTGCAGAAATGGAGTTATAAGTTTAAGGGCCAGATGTATCAAGAATCCGTTTTGCGAATCCTAAATAGCAATTTTTTGTGAATCGCTATTTAGAATTCGCAAAACGGTATGTATGTACAAAATCATTTTTTGCGATTCCTTATTATTCTTTATTTGCGAATTTGCATTTTGCGAATTCGCAAATAAAGAATAATTTCCAATGCATTCCTATGGGCCAGGAGGCCCATAGGAATGATAGTGCAATAATTCTCAAATTGCGAATACGCAATTTGCTAATCGCAATTTGAGAATTATTTCAAGGGTGCAGGGGTGTCTCAAAGACACCCTGCTGCACCCCTGAAATCTACATGTGTTTGCATGTGGCACACATACATGCCCTATGGGCATGTATGAGTGTCACATGCCACCCTCACAAATGCCAAATAGGGCATTTTTAAAAGAAAACGCAAATTACCACCAAGTACAAGTTGGTGGTAATTTGCGATTCCTTAACTTAAAATCGCAGTTTCAAAATGTGTCATACATATCATTTAAGGAATCGCAAAATTTGCGATTCCTAAATGCTATGGCAAAATAAGGGATCGCAAATAATTGCGATTCCTTAAATTGCGATTTTTTCATACATCTGAAAAAGTGCAAAACTGCCGTTTGCGAGTCGCAAAGGCGAGTCGCAAAAGCCTTGATACATCTGGCCCTAAAACTGTTCTGAACACGGTGCCCTTAAGTTTCTCTTGCTCATGACCCTTTAAGATGACACTGGGGACAGCACCTAACTGCAACTGCGAGTGATTGGCGCGGTGCACTATGACAAAGACCCTCACATTTAGGAAAAAACGGCAGGGGGTCCGCTGTGATAGCACCCATTTTCAGATTCAGTTCATATCGCTTCGAAGCAGAACATTACTCCCCCTAATTAATGAGAATTACAAAATTAAACGATAGTGTATAAATCACAAACCTTACTGTCTCCACCCTCCCCTGCGCACGCGCCCAAACCCGTCGGTCTACTTACAGCTCCTGGAAGGAAATCATGGCCAAAGTGATCGAGAAGGCGCTTTTCACCCTGGCCCTGGGACCCCACCAGGGTGATGGAGATGGAGTCCAGGGTCCTGGCATGGAGGGCCATGCCTGTCACCACTTGTATTTTGTAGGCAGCCATGTCCCCGAGAGCAGCTCTTCGGTACTGGGTGAGAGGGGCTGAATTCCTTGCCTGTGTGAAGAATGCAGCTGCGCTGTCGTCTTTATACACACCCGGCCCCTATCCACCCAAGGAGGTCGGATAAAGATCTCTCAGGTAGATGTGGGCGCGGCCGTAAATGAACAGGCAGAGCCGAGCCGAAGGCCGGGTGTGGCTCTAAGAGCCCGCGCGCGGGCTGAGCCTGAAAAACGTTTGCATGTAAATCGTGCAACAAACGTGAAAATATCATAGACTTTTCACAGTTCAATAAAGTGTTTTTCTAAAAGACATGGAAGAGTTTACCCTTAGTACGTACAATGATATCAGTGCAGTGAAAAGTATTTATTAAAACGAATGGTTTTTTAACATGGACATTTTTTTGCATATCTCTTTATTAAAGTTTGTGTAACATCAACAAACAAAGCGGTAGGGTCACTCGGCGACAAGTGCATGCAAATCCGGGTCGGTCCGGTTCGGTCTACGGGTAAATATATAAGTATCACTAGCAGAGCTTGTATTATGTATGTCTGCATATTAACCGCGGGAGTGATCAGCTGTAACACTAACCAATAACACTTCGAGTCACTGCGGAGTAGGAGGGATTGAGTGTGTGAGAAGACCAGCGACACTTAAGCATGGAGCCAAACACCATCTCATGGGCTACTGCATAGTGCCAGCCTCTCTCGTGCTAAGGATCCCATCTGGGGACCCACCATCCTCTCCTGCACATTTGCATGTCTGATCTGCCACTACTTGCAAGCCTTGTATCGCTCACTACTAACAACCAATCAGAGCTGAAACCAGCACAGGAATCCGGTCAGCAATTACGCCCCACTGCAGCGAACATCCAAGGAGTTTGCCCGCTGCAAGCATCCCCAATGAGTCTACGGGATGCCCTAAGCCCCTCCATAGCTCAAACCCAGAAATCGGAATCACTGGCAAAACCTCCCGGTCAAGACCCAGCCATTCCAAAAGAAGCCTCAACAGCTCCACATCAACAGCAAACTCTCGCCCAAATCCATGTTCAAAGTATCCATGCGAGTAATAACCCTCTCCAAGCATCCCACTCACCTCAAACAATAAGCATGCCTATGGACCAATTGACTGCGTCAAGCCCAATGTATATTGCATTTTCGCCATCAGCAGCAATAAAGCCATCGCCGCAAAAGTCGCCCAATAAAGTCGACCCAAGCGACCAGCTTTTGGCGGACCTGTCATTTTTCTTTAAAAATACTGACAACCCTACCAAGGTCACGTCAAACACCACCCCTAACGCCATCCAAGAAGACCCCATAGCTATCAGCGTCTGGCCTCAACTCTTGCAAACATTCCAACAAACCGTCATTGCATTAAACTATCACTCGGACAAACTGGACGCGCAGGTCGATCTCCTAAACACTCTGGCAGTGTTCACGTCAGGGATGGACAACAAAATTGATAAACTGAACAACTTAATACTTGGAGCACAAGCCTCGACAAAGCTCATACAGTCGGTGTGCTGTTGTTCCCCAATTATTGATTCACTCTCTTCGCTTCCTGACTTCCTAACTAGTGTTATAAAGGAAGTTAGGATGCTGAAAGGCGGTAACCCAAGTACAACTCCCCGTCCGTTAGCAAAAAATCCATCAGACACGATCGAAGATCCAGCTAACCTTCAGCCCACAACAAACAAAGGCACTAAGCCAAACGAGGGAACAGTCCTCAGCTCAAATTGGCCGAGCAAACAGTCAAAATCCGGCCACCTACAATCTGACCTGGACGAAGCAGCATCAGGAAACGCTGGGACTTCGCGTAGGAGTACTATGAGCATTGATCACCCACCGATAGGTCCAAAGACCAGCCCCGCGTCCCCGGCTCCTCCTACTTTGGATGAGTTGCCAGCGTTTGAACCTCAACTTAGCAAAAGAGAACGTAAGCGCCAGCGTAAACAGAGAAACAAAGCAAGGGCAAAAACAACTGCTGCCCACCCGGAATACTACCCCCTCTTTACAATGGCATCCAACAAACAGGCACCCAGTGAAACAAATGCACTCTCACCTTCAGGAAACCCTGGAGTGTCCAAATCAGAAGGAGATTTACCTGAACCAGTCACTCAACTAACCGCGGGGAGCCTACATGAGGCAAGAGAACCAGCAGTGCGAACCGCAAAAAAAGAGCCTGGCCCTGTGGTAGAAAAGACAATCACGAAAATCGATGAATTAAGTACACCAAGACCCACAGAGACCCAGGCGAAATTAAAACCTGTGCATGCCTCATTTTCATGAAAGACAGACAGCACAACAACAGGATTGAAATTGATGAAAACAATTTACAATCAGAAAACAGCTTCGCCTATAAAGCGTCGGCCCATTTGGAAGGCCCGCCATCTTTCAACGCAACAGGAGCAAGAATTGGATGAAGGTCCGTCTACTATTAAACCCAATAAGTTGGCTACAAGTCAAAAACACACTGAGCCCTCATATGACTCGTCATATTCCCACATTTTACTGGCACCCGAATACAAATCAAAGGGCCGCAAAGACATTCTTAACAGATCGAACATTATAAAACTGGCAAATGGTATCCCTGGATTCCCTGGTCTAGTATCAGATGACATTGAATCTATTGAATTTCTCCCACCAAGAGGAACCCAACCGTCGGAGGTAACGCTAGTGACATTTAAATCGGCTACTTGGGCAGGCATGTTCTTGGACCACAAAGCCAAACTAAGGGAATGGGGCATCCGAGCGTACCCATATCATACCCCAGGCTACCCCACCGCCCTACTAAACCAGCCAACACCACCGCAAAAAACTGGAATTATAAGACTGAAAGACCACCAGAAAATATATTCAATCTTAAAAAACGCGTTGGGGCCAGAGGAAGATCAGAATATCCTTCCCACAGTGGTCACTAACATCGACACCAGCCAAGGATGGGATTGGCTTCCAGCCATTCTATCAACCAAAAGCTCAGAATGACCACCCGAACCAGAGGCAGTGGCCCTTGGCCTCATACGCTTGACAACGCCACCTCCCCCAGAAGCAGCATTAAATATACAAGCGGACTCTACCATCTCATTATGTTCCTGGAATATAAGCGGCCTCCAGCAAAAAATTAAGGATCCTGATACCTTTTCTTTCCTGTGTGAACATTCAGTAATAGCCCTGCAGGAAACTTGGGCCACACAAGGGTGCCCAGTCATCGGGTACATTGAGTTAAGGAATCCAGCACTTAGGGACAGCCGCTTTGGTCACCCCAAAGGTGGCCTGTCAATATATATTTCAAACACCTTAAAAGGTCCAATCTCACGACTGCCCCTTGACGAAGATTGGCTACTTGGGGTTAAAATCAATGCTTGGCGGAAACATCGTCCACTGCTCCTTTTAAACGTATACATCAACCCCAGCACTCATACAAAAAAAGAGCATCTGACACGCTTAACGGAAATCATGAACGATATAGCTGCGGAACACTGGAACTCAGACTGTATTGTTACGGGGGATTTTAATACCTACTTATTTCAAGGGAACGTAGCAGACATTGATGGGCCCTTCCTACTTCCAATCACCGAGGCTATAAATCAAACCAAACCACCCATCCAAACTCAAAGTGGACTGGGCGAGCTTTGTGTGATGAAATTTTACAGTGCAGGTTACCTTGTCATCAACGGCAGAACAGTAGGTGACACCCCGCCAAACTGGTCCTGGACAAACGGCACCAAGCAATCCTACTTGGATTATACCATCTGCAATGCCGCCCTGCTTCACTGTTTAACCAACTTCCAAATTTATCCAAGAACCGAAAGCGACCACAGGCCTCAGGTTATTTCCTTTAATATAAACCCTGTGAAACACAAAACTGCACCATCAGCATGCCGGGGAATACATACCGAAAACCTAAAGCGCCTTAAGTGGACTGAAGAAATTAGCCCTAATATCCTCCAAGCAAGTGTGGACATCATAAGAATAGGAACCGAGCAAGAGGCAACCCCGACTTTAACCTGGACAATGCTCTGTTCCCACCTGACTCACCTTTTTCCAGCAAAGTATCAGGCCGAAAGGGTAATTCAGACACGTCCATTTACAATCTCACAGCATACCAAGTCACTTAAGAAAGCAAGAAACGCAGCCCTGCGGGCACTGGCTAAATCTCCGGGGAACAGTGAACGTACAATTCACTATCAAACTACTCAAAGATCCTTCAAGCTGGCGATCAAAAAAGATAAATGGTCTCACGAAAACCAATTTTGGTGCAAACTGGTGTGGGAGAGTAAGCAAAAAAACTCTAGAAAATGTTGGGCTCTTATTAACCACACTAATCCTAGCACATCGAGCTTTGGATCTGCAAACATCCGGGAATCAGACTGGGTAAGATGCCTATCTGACCACTTCAAGTCTCCAGAATACCCAGATTCCAAAGGAAGCAGCTCTTTAAATGAGATTAACCATGGGCCTGCCGCCACACGGAGTCTACCCGCCGACTGCTTACACCCCGCCAACATGGACCTTGAGGTGACACAAGAAAGAGTAGCCACAGCAATGACAAAAGCAAGATCTGATGGGGCTCCGGGCCCAAATGGCCTGCCACAGAGCCTGTTTAAATCTGACATTGCCTTCTGGTCCGGAACACTAACTAATCTCTTCAATTACGCTCTGAGAACAGCAACAATCCCGGACTCATGGCGGGGCGCCATAATCCACCCAATTTACAAATCAGGATCACGTGCCCAACTGAGCAATTACAGACTCATTGCCCTCCTGGATATTGAAGCCAAGCATTATGCAGGCCTCCTACTGGAGGATCTAAGGTTATGGGCAAAGGACTATAAACTGTTGCCAATGAATCAAACAGGGTTTGTTGCAAACTCAGGGACCAGCACTAATTTGCTAGCAATTTCAACTATAGTCGACAAGGCACTAAACACATCTAGGTTAGTGTTTTGTTGCTTTGTCGACTTCAAAGCAGCATTTGATAGAGTCCCTAGGGAGGCTCTATGGGTAAAATTAAGAAAGTGGGGGATTCCAGAGAATCTATTACAGGCAATTATCGAACTCCACTCGCGTACATGGGTTCGAGTAAAGCTCGGGTCCGGCACACATCTCTCGCGGAAAATAATGACAACTAGGGGCGTGAAGCAGGGATGTGTGTTGGCCCCCCTTCTCTTTAACCTGTTTATAGCAGATCTGTCGGCGACCCTGGACGATACCAACAGCCATTCTCCAAAAGTCGGTGGCTTGGGTCTAAGCAACCTTTTGTACGCCGATGACCTTGTCCTTTTTAGCCTCACCAGGGTTGGCCTACAAAGGCTCCTTGATAAACTGCATGACTATACGACTATTAACCAATTAGAGGTCAACTTAAAAAAAACGCAAGTCGTTCCTTTTGGTAAGAAACGACACACAGGTGGTGGTTGGTCAATCAACAACATAAGCCTCGTAACAGGCCAGTCATATAAATATCTAGGCATCCACCTGGATTCTAAATACAATTTTAGAAAGCAGCCTAACGAGATCGCAGTCAAAGCAATAACCCTTGCGGTATCACTAGGCAAGCTTGCTAAAAATCTCTCAGGCCCAACCCTATCGCCTCTTTTGGAGGTGATGAGAGCAAAAATTGGCCCTACTCTATCGTATGGCATAGAGTTATTTGGGCGGAAAATGAATACAGCCTTGAACCAGCACACAACCAAAATTTATAAAAAGGTTCTCCAGCTGCCAAAATCCGCATCTGCTGCACAGATAAGACTGGAGATGGGACTGAAAAACTACGATGCCTCCAACATCGGGGCATATCTTAATCTCTGTCACAAACCACGACAAGCGGACCCCAATACATTAGAATCCCTAGTCTGGGAAGAAATAACTCAGAAAAATCCAGGTGGAACATACGGCCGTCTCTTTAAAGACGCCATTCAGCAAATGTCAGCAAGTGATTTGTGGGCCCTGAATCCTAGTCAGACAGCATTCAAAATAGGGATCAAAAAGGGTGTGAGAATGAGATCAAGTATCATCGATAAAGCACTCTTTTTGAAACGCAGTCACGCCTGGGCTCTTGTAAACTCTTATAGATGGCTAGCCCCCGCCTCCTATCTGGCCTGTACATATTCACTCCACCTAAAACGCAGCCTTATCGCCATTAGAATGGGCGACTGGCGATTCCTGAAAGATTTACCATCCTGGCGACGCACCGCTGAAGATTTAACTTGTAGAGGGTGTGGCAAAACAGCTGAAACTATGTCGCATGTGATCTGCCTCTGCCCAGCTTTTAATTCAGAACGCAGGCGGAGACTAAAACCAGAATGGAATAGGCTGGGTGCCAGGACTTGCAGGCAAGCTATCATGGTAGCTTTAAATCCGGAAAACACATCCCTAAACATAAGACTCATAAACTTCATTCTGCAAGCATACCGTAATTTCAATCAAAAGAGGCCCTGCTAAAGTGCCCCTCCCACTTTCCAACTCTTAGGGAGGTTAAAATAAAACGACCAGTAACCTCAGGAATGTCGGCTGCTTCCTAAAAGTAGGATACCATTGATGCCGAGTATAATATAAAAGGGAGGAAGAGACAACTTTTTTCCCTATACGTCATGCTTCAAGATACTCTATTTCATTTAAAGAGGCTTAAGAGAAGAGAATTTCCGTTTTTATAATGACTGTTAACTGACCATGTTTTTATTCTTCAAGATTTTTTAATCTTATTTATTGATACACAATGTGAATTTTATAACCTTCTTTTAAAGATATATGTGTTATATCTAAATAAAGATAATTGATTTGATTTACAGCTGCTGCTCAGGGAGGGTGTGTGTCCGATCAAGGGCCTCATCTACAAGAAAATGACGCAGTGTTGCACTGCAAGCCGTTTAGCTGTGCTGTGCTGCGTCTTTTTTTAAAGGAGAGGGATGCATTGTGTTAACAACAATATGATACATCTCTGTGCTGGCGCATAATTGGCTGCCATGCGCCAGCACAGGCACCCTTGTGCGTAATTTTGCAAAGGAGCCTGAGGGGATGATTGTTTTTGTGCAGGAAGGGACACCCACCTGCACAAAAACAACCATTATTGCATTTTTTTTCTTTCTTAGCATGCAGCAAAATGGAGCACGGATAGAAAGAGGAAAAGTATTTCTCCTGATAGCGCCATTCCTATGCCTCCCTTGGGAGGCTTAGGATTCTGACTCATTCCCAGTTTTACAAAATGTCATAAGTCTGGGAATGGATCACACTTCATGGATGTTGTGTGGGAACACCCAAAACAACACCCATGGAACGCCCCTTTCACGCAGAATAATGCATGAAAGGGGCCCATATTTACAAGGCTATGAAAAGTCACATAGGGTGACTTTACATGGTCTTGAAAACATGGGCAAACAGCTTGCGCCACCAGTGCATCAAAAAAAGTGATGCACCAGTGGCACAATGGGCTTTTAAATAAGACTCCTACTTTCCAGTTTTTCCAGGTAGTGCACGTCTCTGTCTCCCTTACCACGCGGACCAGACATCACGTCGATCTCAGCTTTGGTCCGTTTCTGGAGATCTCTCCCCTTGTCTCCAAGTGTCGGCCCCATGGCCGCCTTCCACAACATTTCTATGCGCCGTTCAGCAAGCACCGATGCCAGATCAATAAATCCTGGCATGTTCATGTTTTTCCAAACAGGCCATTAATCCCAACAGGCACAGCGAGGCATCTCTAGGTATCAGCCCTCCCATGAGGCCTGTTATATATTGCAGGACTGCGGCCCATAATCCCACTATCAATAATCAGACCAATCAGTGGTCAAAGTGCATTAATAAAAGTAAGGGAACTGTGATGCTGCGTGGGGGTGGGGTGAGGGAGTGTGGGGGCGAAGTCCAAGGAATGGCTAAAAAAGCTAAATATTCTGTAATATTTTTTCGGTCTTTCACGACATACAAAAAAAACACCTCAAATGAAAAATAACTTAAGTGCAAATCAAGTTAATTAGTGGGAAATGCACAATTGGACATTATGAAACATTTATTAGTTAATGCACTGCAGAGGTCAGTGATGTAACATGAGCCCCCGCTGTGCTGGGGAGCCTGAGATCCAGCGGGCCCCCGCCGGCACTGTACTGAGAGCTCCTGACTGGGCCCAGAGTGTGGGGGGCCCTCTCCATGAACTTTGTAGGGGGGCCTCAAGTTTCATCACACCACTGGCAGAGGTCTGTGTCTGTAACCAGAGGGCCACAGAATTGAACATTGGCTGATAATAGTGACTTTTGTATTATTAGTGCTACGAGGTCCTCTCTGTGACAGAAAGCATTGTGAATATGAAAGTCATTATTTTTAACTTGCATTACAGTAAGTATAAGATAGGCCGCTACGAAATGCGCAAAAAAGTTTAAGATAAAGTGCTTCCAAAATATAGATTTTAATAATACCCAGACTGTACGTAGTGCCATTTATTTTATAAATGTCCTTTAAAAGCACGCACATTACACCTCAGCTGGTAACTCTCTTTTAATTTATCATTTTTTTTTATTTATCAAAAAGACTTTTGCACCTTTGTTAGTGACTTTTTGCACCTTGATACATGGGTGACTTTTGCACCCTTGTTGGTGACTGTTTGCACCTTGAACTATGGGTGACTTTTGCACCCTGATCTAGGAACTTTGTCCTCTTTTTGATAAATAGATTTATATTTGGAGCATGGACACTGGACCTTTATAGCTCCTTGGTCCCCCTTCTTTGTTTAACATATTTTGCATGGCTGATTGTCTGTGGGACCTAATTCCATTACTTGTAATTCTTTTACTTTCTGGCAGGCACACAAGGCTGGTCCTTGGGGTTTGTAGGAGTTGACTTCACAGTATGCCCAGCTTTATTAATTATTGTAATGTCCCTTTCTGACTATTTCCCTGTAGTGACAGAGTTAAGGACATACACCTTAGTCCCCCTATTTAGGGGATCCAACTCCCTATCCTGGTAGCGTAATCGTCTGACCCGGGATATGGAGGGTTTAGGACTTAGGTACATTGACTCTGAGTTATGGTACTGTTACACTAGGTGTGACACAGGAATGAATTTGGGACATTGGCCATAACTGTGATACTCGAGACGGTGAAGGGTGTCAGACCGGTGAATGTCTTTTAGTGTTGCTGGCTACTGCACATCATTACTGGCAACGACATCCTTCTACCTTCATCAAGCGAGTGCGCATGAGCGACGGAATAGCATGCCCCAGTGATACACATGCGCGGTGGCGCCGCCATGCTGCACATGCGCATTGAGTTACAACGCTGTGAGGTTTCACCGGTTATTTAAACCGCCCTTCACCTGACCCGAACTTTTAATTGCTGCGGTTTGCCGCCTGTATTTTCTTTCGGCAAGCGTCTGGTCGAGTCAGGGGTAGGTGCACAAGCGGTAGCACCCGAATACAATTGTAATTACATTTTAGATACTTGTTTAAAGCCAACAGCCTATACCTATTGACCATATGGGGCCCTTGTGTTTTATATCCTGTTATATGTCCTGGCTTATTTCCATAGCCCGACCATACGTGGGTGTCCTTTTGACTTAACGATCGGAGGAGCACTTGTAACGAGTCCTTGGTAAGGCTACCAATTCTACATGTAGATAGTGCTGCCGACTTGAGTACGTTACATTATGTTACACTGTTGCCATCCGCTATATAAAACCCTAAGCTCAGTCTAGGTTCCGTACTTTACCACTAAAAATGTTAATCCAGCTTAGGGCCTTTATGAACAGCGGCCCCCGCCCCTCGGTGGACTGGTCCCGTGTGTCTGCTTAAATTTTCTGTTTGGAAGGATGTGTGCATAAAAATGGCACTCTGTGAAGCTTAAGATGTCATTGCTGCGCACTTGTGGTTTACTATGTTTTTCCTTTTCCTAGGTGTTACCCAGGAGCGGCTTGTTTATGAATATTTTCATTTTCACCTTGTGGAAGATCTGGCAATGAACCACAGTTGAAGATTTAATGATTTTCTCACTCATCTAAATGTCAAGAATCAGAAAAGTACACCTCTCTGGCCACAGGAAAATGGTGTGGTCGAGAGATTATGAGCACCCTCAAGAAGACTGCTCAGCACACTGGAAAAGCTTGAACTCAAAGCAGCTTTTTAGTCTATGCTTTATGCATACAGGTCAACTGCGCATTCTACCACAGGTGAAAGCCCTGACACCTTAATGTTTTGGAGAGCCATAGGCGCCACGTTTCCACAATGGACCAATTAGAGATCTATTGCCATTTATATACTTCGCACTACTGACTCATCACACAAATACCAAATGAAGACTTATAAGGACAGACGCCGCAGTGCTCGGAGCACTGTGTTCAAAAGAGGATGCCAAGTTATTGTCAGGCAGAAACGGAAACATAAGTCTGATGCTCCTTTTGATGGTGACTCACTGAGGGCTATGACTTGTAAGATAAGGGACACATGGTGACTGCTCACCATCCTGGAAAGTCCATTACACAAGATTCTTTGCATTTTAAGCACCTGCCTTGACCTTCTCCAGCTCCCAATGTCAGAAGTGAGATATGTCCACCTGAAAGTCTGGACAGCCCAGTGACTGTACCAGGGTTTCTGTCACAAGTGCCAGTCATGGACACTTTTCCTATAACTCTGCAACCTCACATGACCAAATCCGGATGATTGATTCGAACACCAAAACAACGTATTAAAAGTTTTGATATATATAGGTATTACTGGTACTAACAAAGGGGGAGATGTGGTGTCTTGTGAGTTAGAGATGACAGGACCCTTTTGGTTCCTGATTGACTCTGTAGAATAGTGACATAAGTGTGTGGGTTATAGAATTCTTAACATAGAATATTCAGTTAATGGTTCCACACTGATGAATAAAGCTGTGTAATACCAAGCTCCGTGTGTGGAGTGATCATTTGCATGTACCCGGGCTGGGGTAGGATGCTAGAGGCCTTAGGTATCTCATTGGGCTGGGTGCACCCTAAGTAAAAGGTAGGATATGTTTTGCACATCCTGGCAGTGAAAAGCACCTAGATTTGTTTTCACTACTGTGAGGCCAACTACTCTCATAGGTTAACATTGGGAATTCCTTAATACACTTTAATCTGTAATTCCTGATTAGAAAGGAGCATGTTTTATATGTTTGAAATGGTAATGACAAATCCTCTTTACTGGTATAGTTGGACTAACATCGCTATTTTAGAAATGCCACATTTAGAAATTGGACCTTTCTCTGCTCGTACAGCTCTGTATGCCTGTAGCCTGTCACCAATGTACGTCTGGGGTGGGTGACAGCTTCACTTTGTACATCCCTTCGCACACACACGAATGTTAGGTGGGTCTGAATACTCATCTGCATTCTGATGGCTCTTCCTGAGTAGGAAGGGAGGGAGGAACTGCCACTTACACCTGTGTAGGCAGTGTCCTGACCTCACACAAAGGGCTGATTACCCCTATAACTAGTCTGGAGACAGGGCTGAGAAATAAGGGCTTGTGTGCACTTTAAAGACACTTCTTTGAAGTCACACCCACTTCAAAGACACAACTGGGTAAAAGTACTGAGTATCTGATCCCACCCAATCAGGCACTTCTGGACCTGTAACCAAGGTGTTTCAGAAGAACTGCTGTGCTGAATCAAGTACTGACACTCTGCTGGACTGCTGCTCTGGATGAACTGCTTTTCTGCTATGCTGCCCTGTTGTGTTGCCTGCTGTTTTCTGACCCCACTGACAGAGAGATGGACTCTGCT
The DNA here is from genome assembly GCF_964263255.1 of Lissotriton vulgaris. Classification (NCBI taxonomy): domain Eukaryota; kingdom Metazoa; phylum Chordata; class Amphibia; order Caudata; family Salamandridae; genus Lissotriton; species Lissotriton vulgaris. Next base: position 718,267,236 of record NC_141700.1, on the reverse strand, counting down.
GGCAACCAAATATTCTCCAACGGTTTGTTAGCTTGCCTCCTGTTGCGTAAGACTCAGGGCTATAAAGGTCTCTACTTATCCACCTGTGCCTTGTTCACTGGAAGTGGACCCAGATACTTGCACCAGAGAAATCGGCACATCTCTAGTCTGCCTGTAGCAGACCTGTTGCATCAACCCTGTTGCAGCAGTAAAATTGTTGCTTCACTCTGTAAACCAATGCATCGCCTTGAGAGCCTGACGCATCGGAACAGTGCATCACCAATGCAGCAGTGTGGAGAGATAGACACATCCCTTCGACTACATGGAGAAACCTGGTGTACCACACTTCTGAACTAACACATCTAAGCGATGCGCTTCATCTTCAGAATTGATTCCTCTCCACCACTGCGTGGAGAAAATTGGCGCATTGTGGAGAAAGTTGATGCATCACCTCGACTTTGGGATCAACATCAACACATTGCTTGTCTGCACTTGCATCTCACTGTTACAACCAGGATCAAGGTATTCTATTTACCATGCCTGCATGGCTTCTGACCCCAGGCTGTGCTCCATTGCAGACAGTCTCAACTGTTGACTTTGCCCTGGTCCAACATCACCAGATAACACCCATTGGTGCATATTGCTTCTGTGAATTATAACTTTTTTTTTCTTTAAAAAATCATGACTCATCTTCTACTTACTAGATTTTTGTCATTCTAGTCTTGATTTATTTAAAAACATATTGTCTGTTTTTCAAAACCACATTGGAGTCTTTTGTGGTGTTTTTATTGTGTTACTATGTGTGTGTGTGTGTGTGTGTGTGTTGGTAACTAATACTTTACACATTGCCTCTTTAGTTTAGCCTGTCAGCTCTGTGCCAAGCTACCAGAGAGTGAGTACAGGTAAATGTTTAATGTGTATCTTACTTACCCTGACCAGGATTGTGGTACCTATTTGGACAGGGTGCATACCTCTGCCAACCAGAAACCCAATTCCTAACACTTATGCACTGCGGTATTTATTTCATGTAATGTATTCCTCCAAGGCATACAAAAATTCAGTACATGCGCAAATCATGTTTGTGCTGCACAGCACTGTCCTATCCCTGTACTGTATGGTTCACAGGTCCACATATATCCTGTGCCAAATCACCACTCCTGCGTTGTACTGCGCAGCACTCTAGATCCACCCTGATGTAGGCCAAAGCTAAGTTAAACACACAGCATCTGAACTTTAAAAAAGGTTAGTGAGCCTTTATTAGGTCTCACTTTGTTGACACAGGGTAAAACAGGCCTGTTCACTCCTACCGATCAGTCACCAGTATGCTGCCACCACTATTTTCATGCTGCTAAACTCTTGGTGAAGGAAGTAGCTTTCCACCACTATGAGGTTAGTGCTTTTGGCACCCTACCTGGTCCAATCAGCCCGCAATCCATGAGACTGGCCTATGTCATGATGCACACAAGTGATCTGTTTGCCTGTGTCACCCAAAGTTTGCATTATGGATTCAGACTGCAGTACAGTCTGCACTCAGGACAGCGGTCTATATGTTACCACAGAGGACTTTTCAGTCACCACAGATGTGCTCCCAATCAGTTGGTGCAAATCATGTGAATACTCAAGTTAAAATATTACATTAATCTCACTTACTACAGCTGGGCAATGAATGTGATTGAATTAAAAAATCAGTATTAGTAGGGCTCGGATATTTATATAAAATCAGGGGTTAAGGTTTTAGGCCTAAGGGTAGTGGAAAGAGTTGGGGTAGTTTTTGGGACAGCACTGGGGTGGTAAGTGTATGTTGAGGGATAGGGACAGAGTGGGCATGGGAAAGAGTTGGGGTAGTCTATGCTAAGGTGCAGGGTTTTAAGTCTAAGGGCAGGTTGAGGAGAATGAGTAGTTTTCAGGTTTTGGGCCTCAGGGCGGGGAGGCTGGTAGGGGGTTTGTAGCTTAGGACAAGAGAAGGGGGTCAGAGTAGTGGCGACCTTAGCTATGCATACCGCTTTACCATTCATGCCTTAACAACAAAATCGCATGGTAAAGGCAAGCATGGTAAAGGAATGCATGGTTAAGACGCATTTGTGGTTCGGGCTGCGTGGTAGAGGCACGCCTACTTTAGCCATTCATGCCTCTTCATACAACCGGTCTGTGTTTGCCTGTTTTACCAAAAATAAGCATTAGGGATCCAGACTACAGTACAGTTCTGCACTAAGGACAGGGGTTTATATATAGAGGACTTTTCCATCTCAACAGATGTGCTCCCAATCAGTTGGTGCAAATCGTGTGAATGCTCAAGTTAAAATAGTGAATTAATCTCACTTACTACAGCTGGGCAATGAATGTGATTGAATTAAAAAAAAATTATACCAGACAATATTTTGATATGGTATTTTGGCAGTATGTGTTTTTCTCTTCCTATCTTTCGGGTCTATGATCACCTTAATCCTCTATATTTAAAGCCTAAGTAAAACTGTCAGTTATTTTAGGAGTTAGGTTTTTAGTTGTCCTCAGAGCTCTTCTATGATCTTACCTGAAAACAAAGTGAGTTGCATCTAAAGGGAATGACATTCTCGCATGATTTTAATTTGGCAAAATAGTTCCCATACCTTTTATTCAAACTTGAAAAAAGCCTATGAATGGTTAATGTTGACCTTCAGTAGCCAAGGGTCCAACAGGAAGGGCAGAGGTCTGCTCTACTGTGAAGCTGAGAGAGGGACAGAGAACTAAAGAAGACAACAAGTCCTCAGTCTGGAGTACCTACTATCTCAAAAAAATGTAAAAGTGTTATTGTTATGCCTAAATCTGCAACTAAGAGTAGATTGATCCCCCAGGCCGATCCCTGAAGATGAAAGTGACATCGGGCACAAATCTACTCACAGACTGTGGTGGCATGGATGAGGAACTTTGTGACTCGTTGAACTGCTATATTACTAGAATGCATATGCATGTATTCAGGTCTCAGGCATTCAATATTTCATTTTCCGGTTGTCTCAATAATTTTTTCTGGCTTGGTAAACTAAATTTCCCAGCGGCAACAGACCTCCATTTGAATCAAGCAAGGAAGTGACCATGATACAACATGAGGAATGCCAAGCCTGAAATAAGGATGGGGGTAACCGGAAAATGAAATATTGTACGCCTGAGATGGCCCTGATATGGACGCCGTAAAAGTCGATCTTCAGAGGAGTAGAAATGTACCTGCCCACATGAAACATGAAGGGTTATCCAGAAATGCAGTAATTGATCCTGTACATTCATAAGATGCAGAGGTGACTAAGCACAATTACACCATGCAGAGTATTTTATAGTCCCAAAAAATAAATATGGCGTTCCCAGGTATCACAAAATATATGGGGCCTTATTTATGAAAAGTGACGCATCGCTGCGTGAAAACAGCGATGCGTCACTTTTCACTGCGCACTCCTTGCGACACCAATGATGCGTCATATTTAATGTATGACGCATCATGTCGCAAGGAGTTACAGATACATCAGTATTTCTGACTTATCTGTAAACGCAAAAGTGACGCATTGCTGGAGTGTGTCACAAAAGTGACGCAACTCCAGCAATGCGTCCTTTCACATTGGGAAACCCCGATGTGAAAGGGCTTGCTTCAGTCTTACGCCTGCTGTGAAGCCGGCGCAAGATTTTGACGCAACAGCGCCCTAAAAGTGACGCAGTGAAATCTCAAAGATTTCATTGGGTCACTATTACGAGGCTTTTTGTGGGGGAACGCCCCCTCTGCATACATTATACCTGACGCAGGTATAATGTGGCGCAGGGGTTTAAAAAGTGACGCATCTACCTAGATGCGTCACTTTTTAAATATGGCGCAACAAGGGGCATGTTTTACGCCGCAGATGCGTCACAAAAAGTGACGCATCAGCAGCGCAAAACTGACGCAAGGCCTCATAAATGAGGCCCATGTGTTCCATACATGTACATACCTAGCCCTGAGGAAGACTTTCCCAAAAAAACTCTAGGCCCAAACAGAAAGTATGAAACCGTTGGTATACAAAAGGTGTCCAGGAGATAGTATTCCCAAAGAAAAGGAGAAGAGAGAAGCACTGGAAGGTCAAGGAGGACATTGATACCTCCACGACCAACAAATTAACTCTGACCCAAAGGGCCATATGGTACTCTATGACCAAATCTCTGAGTGAAACAAAATATCCTGGGCTTATTGAACTATTTAGCCTTTAGTAGGTATGTTGGACACTATTTCACAAATATTATAATATGTAATTATATATGTTGGATGCATATACGTTTGAGTAAATAACAAGTAATTTGTCATAGTATGTAGAAATGTTGATTTGAATGTATGTCTCACATTTTTAAATGTAAGACATACACTTAAATGTGCGCCACACCGCGCCCTAGCCGCGGTGGCGCCGCGGCTAAAGGGGGACTGACTCCGGAATCCGGGGATCATGGTTCGATCCCCGGCACCGGCGGCAGGTTAGCCCTGCACCATGTGACTCTGGGCAATAGCTTGCTTAATCTTCCCGACGGCCCCCAGCGCCTAGAGACCCTTGTGGGTGATTGTGAGCCTTTCAAATGTGGATTTATTATTATTATTATTATGTATATTTGTCATTAATGTGCTTTGTATGTTTGTCTCAAATCGCATGATGATCATGTGGTGGCTTCTGAAGTAAAGAGGCCTAGTAAAAAGTCAAGAGGTTTTGATGTTGTTTAATCTATATAATGTATGACTGTTTGCGTCTATATACATGCCATTTCACAATATGGAAGTTGATAAATCATTGGGTCCCACAAAGGCTCAATGATATAGGTGTGTAAGGAGGATTGTATTTATACTTGATTTGGCCCAGCCATCACACTAGTCTTATGTGTGCACCGAAGCCTACACCAGTTTCTGACAATGGAAGATCCAGGGCTTATCATGTGACCTGGATGGGCACACCAAGCCACCATCATTGTGTGGAAGACTATTTTTCCTGTCCTCGGTGTAGCATACAACGAAGTGGTGAGAATGGGCTGCTTTTTGTGAATCCTTGGGATGATCAGACTATCTATGTCAATGAGTGTGACCTACAGACCCCTCGTGTAAGTGTTGTGTACCAGAGGAGCTTGTACTGGCAGTTCGTGTGTCTGTCAGGTAAGTGTATCGAGTGAATGTAGTACATATGCAATATTGAGAGAGAGAGAGAGAGAGAGAGAGAGAGAGAGAGAGTGTGTGTGTGTGCAGGTGTGTGTGTGTGTGTGTGAGGGTCGGTAGGTGTGTGTTGGGGGGCGGGGGGGGGGGGGTTATAATCTGACTACTGAAACCAGTGGGATCCATTATTGATGCCCCTGGTTTTGATGGCAGAAGATGAAGAGGAAGGTCAACTTACCTAGACATTGGAGGTTTAATGCCTACATTCATGTGGTTGGATGGTGGAGATCCAGGGTTAAAAGTGAGGAGCATGGACACAGAACTACATGTAGAAATTCATTAAGACTTTAATTTAAAAAAAGGGCTGCAAATAATTCTTCCTGAGCACTGTCATTTGCCACATTGTAGAAGTGCAGGGTGGCACAGCAGGTTCTCTTGTTCAAGGTGAAACATTTATATGCCAGGTCTGACCCTTTGTCTCCGGTTACTGCTGTAGAAAGGCTGATGACCGCTGGGTGCATAGAGATCTCTCTTCATTGTGCCCATATGGCGAGTGCTTCAGTTTGGACACAATCCCTCGGCTACCTGATTTGAGATGCATCATTTTATAAAAAGGCTTTTCCCAGAGAATGGCTTAAAAAGGACACTTAAAAGTCGAATTAACCTTAATTGGTACTGATGTGTGACAGTGGCTCATCCTGTTTGGACAAATGTGTCTAAGTGTGGAATTCAAACCACCCCACTTTGTTCCAGGCCCAAGCTTTTACTGGACAAGGAAGGTGGTGCTCTGTAAATTACTTTAAGAGCTATAGTGCAACCAGTGCAATGCATAATGTGTGTCTGACAACCAGTCTCCCAGAGGCATGGTGACTAAACCTGAAGTCTGCATTTTCTGCTAGAGGAGCTGCCTGGTACCTAGAGGCCTGTATACTTGCTAAGAAAGGAAAGGAGTGTGCCCAGCCATCTGTAGGAGAAGGTATCATAGAGAAAAAAAACAGAGGGTTCCTGGTGTGTGAAGCACTTTGAGAAAGCAACCGAGAGCAAAGCCCATATTGTGAGTGGGTCCTCTGCTCCCTTCTTCATGGTTCCTACATTCAAGCTGCCCCAAAGGCCTCTCCGAATCAAGCATAGCCATCGTCACTACAGGCTGTGAACATGGTCAGCCACCCATGATAGCAGAAAAACAATAAGACCCCTCACCACTTTGAGCCTGATCAGCCTGGGAGGCCACAACTGCTGGGGCATCTGTGCTGTGGTCCCAGCCCAGCTGTGCTTCGGTTCCAGACCAGCTGTGCTGCCTTCATTCTGAAACGTCCACACAAAAGAGGCTATTGTGAAGACAGAGCCTGCATGTTGGCACACAATGTGACAGTGATGATCTGTACTTTTAACAAATTCGTGTCTCTGATTCCAGATACTGGGTACTGTAATTCCTCGGGTTACCTGGGTGGAGAAAAGATACTAAAGTAGAAGTGTAGTGCCTTCTGTAGGACGGAATTAAGGATACAGCCCTGTATTCCCTTAGAAAAAACTGCATTCTGTAGTATTTAGTTCTGTTGGTCGATTACATTTAATAAAGTACTACTTTTTCTAAAAGACCCAGTCCTATTGTGTCTGTTAGTTGATGGAGTTTAGAGTGCCTGCTCCCAACACAATCTCCTTGAGTAGCCTATGATTGCATACCCCACTGCCTGTAGAGTCAAAGGTGGGAAGGCTTGTATTTAGCCCAGTTTGCAGAGCCATAGTTGGGAAGGCCCCTGGACACCAGTGGAGAAGCTCTCAACGACCTGAGTTGGGGCTCACAGGTCCCTGTTTGCCTTGTACCCTCCTCTCCCTTGAAGGGGGTCCACCAGCACAGGCTTATCATTTGGGAATCATTACAATGCGGCTGTTACCACGCATGCGTTACAGCGCATAAACCTTCACCACACATATCCTTAACCACACATTTTTTTACAATGCATATGCCTTTACCACGCCTGTCTTTACAACGACTTAATGCTGTGAAGGTATGCATATTAAGGACATATGCATGACACTGGTGGCAAGGGCCTATGGCCCACATGCATCATTGTTTCATTTTGCACTTCCTAATTTGCGATTTTTAGGGAATCGCAAATTAGGAAATGCAAAATGGGATGCATGTACATTTTCGCAAAATATTTGAGAATCTGTAAAAATCGCAATTTTTACCGATTCTCAAATAATATGCAATTAGCAAAGTGCGAATTCGCAATTCCCATTCATTCCTATGGGCTAAAATGCCCATAGGAATGAATGAGAATTGCGAATTCGCACTAAGAAAATCGCAAATCCTGATTGCATTTCAAGGGTGGAGAGGGGGGTTCAAATGACCCCCCCCTGCACCCATGAAATGTTGTTTTCGCATCATGTTGCACACACACATGTCCTAGGGACATGTGTGTCCGTAACATGAATGTGTAAAAAAATGCGTTTGCAGCGTTTTTAACACTTTTTGCAAATTTACCGAGTGGTTCAACCACTCGGTAAATTTGACACCCTAATTGCGAATTTGCAATTATAAAAGTAATCATGCATTGCTTTTAAGAAATCGCAAATTTGCGATTTCTTAAAAGCAATCGCATTTTTAGAAATCGCAAAAATGTTGCGATTTCTAAAAATGCTTGATGCATTCCAAAAAGCATTTTTGGAATCGCAAACGGCCGATTTTAAGGAATCGCACCATTTGCGACTCCAAAAATGCTTGATGCATGTGGGCCTATGTGTGTAAAAGTGCTGGCGTGTGGTAAGGCCATACGTGTGGTAAAGCTGCCGGCATGCTTAAAGCTATCGGCGTCGTTAGAGAAAACGGAGAGACCCTTCTCCTTCCTCTTCACAACCTGTGCAGTGCCTGAAGAGATGCCTCATTGTAAGTGAGGTAAAGGGTACTGGGCCTGGGGCGGAGGTGGGGTTGGTTTTAGGGATTTTCGGGCCAGGAACATGGCTAAAAAGAACATTCTGCAACTACGCTGATGGCATTACACCTTCAGGTAAATACATATACGTTATATAGCCTTATAGCCCGCCGTAGCGGGCTATACCGGCTATTAAAGGCCCGAGCCGAAGGCGAGGGACTTTAACGAGACAGCGGGACTTTAATTGCCGGTATAGCCCTGCTACGAAGGGCTATAAGGCTATTAGAACATTCTGCCACTAGAGGGCAGAATGTTCAAACAAATTAAACAAAGGGTTCTCGAAGCTCGAGGGGATATAAAGCCCCTGGAGCTTCGAGAAGCTTTTGTAGAACATTGGAATGTTGCTCTGCGGACCTTTACCGGCCTGTAGAAGCAGGGAGCACTCCATCGTCTGCAATGGAGCTCCCAACATTCCAATGTTCTAATAATGCACACACCATCAATGAAAAATAAATGTCGATTAAAGTAACTGGTGGGAAAGGCATTCCAGTTCAATTTCAGTTGGTTAATGTGGAGACTGCAGAGATCTGTATGTTTAGCCAGATATCCACAGAACTAAATCCTGGTAGGTACACTTGAGAACAGCACATGTATGAGTTCCCAGCCTGTGACAGAAAGCACTGAAAATGCAAGTCATTGTTTTTAAATTTTAGTTCACATTAGAAAATAGGCTGCAGCGAAATTTCCAGAGAGTAAGGGCCATTATTTATACTTTGGTGGATGGGACACCCTGTCAAAACATGACTGATCCCATCTGCTGTATTGCTATAATGCACCTGTATTATGACGTAAAGGGCATCTGTCACATTTGTGACAAAGTACCCTGTGCACCAAGATCTAAGTACGGCCCTTAGGGGCATATTTAGAATGCACCTGCGCCACTGGCGCATCACTTTTTACGACACTCCGGTGGCGCGGTGCCCTGCTCCATATTTACTAGGCAGCGCTAAGTCACTTTGCGTGGCTTAACGCGGCCTTGTAAATATCTCCCTTATGACGCTGTTTTCTGCATTAAAAGAGCAGGCAATGGGTGTTGCTGTGGGCATTACCAGCAACACCCATGGCTTTTCGACACTGCCCCAGATTTCCAACTGATCGTGAGCCTCCCCAGAGGAGGCGTAAGGGTGGCGCGACCAGCACAAATACTTTGATTTCTCCTCATTTTTTGCTCTTTCTTTGTGTTCTACATTCTGTAATACAAATAGAAGTAGCAAAACAACATTACTTATTGTTTTTATGTGGGAAGGTGTCCCTTCTGCACAACAACAATCCTCCCTGCAACGCAAGGGTGTCTGCGTTGGTGCATGGCTACTGTTTCGGTGCCGGTGTACTGGTGAATACAAGAGTGCGCCATATTCTTGTAAATACAGCGCATTCCTGCACTTGGAAAATGATGGAGCTTGGCGCAGCAAAATTGCTGGTGGCACTGCGCTGCGCCATTGTCTCGCAAATGATGCCCTCAGTGTTAAGATAAAACAAGTATTTTAAAAATAAGCATTATTAGTAATATGGAATCACACTGTACCTAAAGTAGACCTTTATCTGTATGTTTTCATATGAAGGACGCACTCCAGAATATCCAGCAGATAACACATTTACATTACCTCTCACATAGAATCAAACTAATGGACAGCCTAAGGTGATCCACTGCAGTTACCAATTAGTTCCCCTAATGTCACACTGCTATGTTGCCCATCTCCTTGGATTCGCTGTCCCAAACCCATACTGCTAAAAGATTACAATATGGAGAGGCAACAAAGAATGAAAGTCTCTTCAATCCAAAAACACAAGAAATCCCGAAATCTTTAGAATTATTATTTATTGTTCTTCTGATAAATGGCATAAAACACAGAAAAGCAGCCAACACGTTTCACCCTTAAATCGCAAGCTTCATCAGGGCTTAAGTCCTTTAGGCAAAATTCAAAGCTCATACATTTTCTTTTTCGGTATGTTGTTACACTCGATATTTTGCAATGAACACCAGATATCGTTACATATTTGTACCATGTTCAGTGTTAAGGTACTGACAACCCAGGTTCCATCGGCCAAAACCATCCATTACAGCCATATACTGGTTCTGAACAGCTTTTCCTGATTAATCAGTTGCACACATTTACAGTTCTCTCAAGTAGCAGGCACCCTGGCAAGAAAGCATATGTTTTATTTTTCTGCCTCCCGAGGCAGGTGAAGGCCAGCATTATTCTTTTAGGATTTTTTTTTTCAAAATGTATGAAAACTGTAAAAGATTGGGAACATGGTACCCAATAGAACTTACTCACTGAGGTCACTGAAAAAGCCATTTAGCGGTAGGAGGCACTATGTTTTTTGTCATTGTTTCTAGTGCCTTATGGTGTCGTGATCCCCCTGCCTTTCCATCCCACTTGTAAAGTGTAAATAAAAGACTTGGGCCTCAATTAGGAAATGTGCAGACTGGAATTCAGTTCTGAATAATAGGAACTCCGGTGAACCTACATGCAAATTTACTAGGTTTTGGCAACAACAAATTCAGTTTTACTAGCTGGAATCCAGCAGGTAAAATCAGTGTGGGAAAGGCTACAATTTAGCTCGGACCCCTTCCATAACCCCTGTCTGAACATTAGCTTCCCCTCATACCTTCAACCTCCTCAACCCCTCCCTTCACCTCTGGCTTAAAACAGCCTACTTTCACTAGTGTAACTTGTACACTTTTACCACCAGATCAGAGAAGGTGGTAAATGTGTATGATAAACCCATGGAAAAGGGAATACCATGCAGAATACCACCTCGTACGTCTGGGTCCTATTTAGTGGGGATTCATTTCAAAAGATAAAGGTTGCTAGATTCCATCAGAATGTAATAGAGAGACAGTGATACTGTGTTGTATTATCATCTGCAAAACACTTTCTTAACCCTCGAGAAGCATAACCACAAAAAATGTCTTTTGATTTTGCTTTATGTTTTGAACCCATTCATATCAGGCACTAATTAAACAGAAACTGAAGAAAATAATGATATATTCTATCAGCAGCATTTTTTATAGCACCACCCTGTTTAATACATTATAACAAACATCAGAAGGAACAAACAGGGAGAGAGTAGCCAACTACACATTTTTTTATCAATGCAAATGGGACATTAGGTCCATCAAAGATAAACACATTTGACTGGCCCTGTGTTCTCTCTAAGCTGTGTAGCCTGTACCTTCTCTTTGAGCAGTAAGTAATTAGATGCACACATTTCGCAGGACACTCCTCCACAGCACTAGCTGATATTTTTTTTATTAATTATTTGTATTTAAATATAAATGGCACAGTTAAGTCATGTGGTTACATCGCAAATATTGTACATCTACATTCTCATATAATATTCATCGTTCGTTTATGCTATTATGACATTGCTCGTATCCTGCTTCGCATTTGCACATCCGCTCATGTGCTGGTTTCTATCACCTTAATGCATTTCTAGGACATTAGTAATGCACATATTCCTTCCCTGTAGGTGTTCCAGCCTCCCCACAGTCTTATCCACTTTTTTGGACATCCTCTACGTACATATACTTTCTGTTCCGCCACCATGGCCATATCCATATCTTTGCACCATTTCGTGTGTGTGGGGGTGGTGGCTACCCCCCAGTGTTTGGCTGTGTTTCTTTTTGCCAGCATCATTCCCAGTGTCGCCCATGTCTGTGCCGTCTATCAGCAGGTTTGATCAAAGACCAATGCCTTCGTCCTCCAAAGCCTGTACACTTTCCTGATCCCAGGAAATTGTTGAATAAAGTGCATTATGGGTGATGTAGTCCCTGTTGTACTGCATTGTAATTTTCTTCTGACAGATTTCAGCAGAAAAAGCCTCTCTGGCGCATAACCTAAGGGCACACTGAGGTATATCTCAGGTACATGAAGTCTGACCATAGAATTTATGTCTAACTAGAGACATGCTTCTGCTGCCTAAAGCAAACCCCTCTACGGTCAGTTTCTCAGGGTGCATTGTAAGAACGCTGTAGAATATGTTTTGATGCTTCCTTGTGCATTTTTCTCCTGGATGGTATCTATATCTAGAAAGGAAACCGGCACTACACTTGTGCAGTAAATGCATGCCTGTGTCCTGCCTCGTTAAAGTATAGTTTTGCAGCAAAATACTTGTGAAAAACCTTATGCTGCTTTTGACGAATATGCATCCTTATTCCGCTGTCTTTTACCCCACAGGGAATCGCAAAGCGGTTGTTACAACGACCAGGGGAGTAACACAGGCCCCTGTAGCCCCCGCGGTGCGGGGGCCCTCACCCTCCAGGGGGCCCCGTCAGCACCGCACTTCGGCTGAGGAACTCCAGATTGAGTCCAGAGGGGGCCCCTTCACGTACCCTGCAGGGGGGCCCCCTCAAGGTTCATTACACCACTGACAACGACCGCGTTGTGATTCCGCATACCATTACTCCGCAAGTCGGAACAACGACTTGCGGAGGGGGGTTGCTGGATGTTGGAATAGTATAATTTACTACTCCAACTCCAGTCTGTGCGGACACTAGGGAAGGTGTTGATTCCCTGCGTACTAAAAGTTTCGTCATAAACGTTCTTTACCACTTGTGGCGGCTCCAGGTTTAGATTGACACAGAATAAGGGCCTGGTTACAATCTTGGCAGATGAAATACTCGATCATTAAATTGACGAATTTTCCGACCGCCGTATTACAACTTCCATAGGATATAATGATATTGTAATACGCGGACGGGAAATCCGATATATTTGTGACGGAGTAGCGCTGTCGCCAAGACCTAATCATGCCCGAAGTCTGATATCGGGTGTGATAGGTGGCTGATGCAAAAGCTGCATTGATTGAAGTGTTAGTTGTACCTCATCGCTCTCTACTTCACCAATCACTAATTTCTCACCTCTCTAGCTCCCCCCTCCCACCGTTCCCCCCACAGACTACGTTTCTCACTTCAACCACCCTTAAACCCACTTATTTTACCTCAGTTATCTCTGGCAGGTCTCTCACTATACTTCACTTCAGAACCTTTTCACTCTCTCTACACCTCCATGTGTCTACCACCATTTCTTTTTTTTCCCTCACTTGTCCGAATACACCTCTTTCCCACTGGTCTCACAGTCTCCCCCTTACTAGCATGTGCCCAGCTCTACATTTTGTCCCCTGTCCTGCTCGCTCTTCCTCAACTCTCCAATTTGCCCCACAATTAGACTTTAACATGCAGAAAAGGAGTTATACGTTTAAAACTGTTCTGAACACGGTGCCCTTAAGTTTCTCTTGCTCATGACCCTTTAAAATGACACTGGGGCCAGCACCTAACCGCAGGCACTTGTGAATGGCGTGGTTCACTACGACAAAGACCCTTACATTTATGAAAAACTGCAGGGGGTCCGCTGTGATAGCATCCATTTCCAGCTTCGGTTCCTAGCGCTTCGAAGCAGCACAATACTCGCCCTAATTACTGAGGATTACAACAATAAACGATAGTCGATAAATCACTCACCTTACTGTCTCCACCCTCCCCTGCACACGCGCCCAAACCCGTCGATCTACTTACAGCTCCTGGAAGGAAATCATGGCCAAAGTGATCGAGAAGGCGCTTTTCACCCTGGCCCTGGGACCCCACCAGGGTGATGGAGATGGAGTCCAGGGTCCTGGCATGGAGGGCCATGCCTGTCACCACTTGTATTTTGTAGGCAGCCATGTCCTCGGGAGCAGCTCTTCGGTACTGGGTGAGAGGGGCTGAATTCCTTGCCTGTGTGAAGAATGCAGCTGCGCTGTCGTCTTTATACACACCCGGCCCCTATCCACCCAAGGAGGCCGGATAAAGATCTCTCAGGTAGATGTGGGCGCGGCTGTAAATGAACAGGCAGAGCCGAGCCGAAGGCCGGGTGTGGCTCCAAGAGCCCGACGGAGGGGCTGAGCCTGAAAAACGTTTGCATGTAAATCATGCAACAAACGTGAAAATATCATAGACTTTTCAAAGTTCAATAAAGTGTTTTTCTAAAAGACATGGAAGAGTTTACCCTTAGTACGTACAATGATATCAGTGCAGTGAAAAGTATTTATTAAAACGAATGGTTTTTTAACATGGACATTGTTTTGCATATCTTTTTTATTGAAGTTTGTGTAACATCAACAAACAAAGCGGTAGGGTCACTCGGCGACAAGTGCATGCACATCCGGGTCGGTCCGGTTCGGTCTACAGCGAAAATCTGTAAGTATCACTAGCAGAGCTTGTATTATGTATGTCTGCATACTAACCGCGGGAGTGACCAGCTGTAACACTAACCAATGACACTTCGAGTCACTGCGGAGTAGGAGGGATTGAATGAGTGTGAGAAGACCAGTGACACTTAAGCATGGAGCCAATAACCCCCGCACTGTGCCCACTCCAAAGTACATGCTATATTTCCCCACTGTATTCCTTAGAATGAACGAGCCAACATGCATTTGTGTTTGTTGTGGTCATTTGTTGGCCGCAGTTTTATTAGGAATACCTGGATACACTTTGGCATTATTTGCATGCCCTGGACATAAATCATCGTCATAGAACTGCCATATTTGCGTCATAAATCATATGCATTTGTCATCCGTAATATCTGTCATAAATCATATGTACATCACCAATTAGCAAATTGGACTGACAGTTCGTTGGTTAGCTCATTTGGATGATTGTCTTGTTTTTTGTCCCTTCTTGGTCATCTCTTTGTACGGTTGGATTTGCACACTCTTTGCGCGGGGGTAGCTTCTGTCCCTGGAGTTAGGCAACGCCTCGCTACCATGTTGGACTCTTTTGTGCCCTGCCATCCGGCAGGGGCTGGGCTGCGAGCGCCGTCTCCGTTTGCTACCCCCTTTTTGTAGGCCAACTCGCCCAGCCGTGAGGCATCCCAAAGTGAGCGGTCCTACACACCGCCCTGAGGCCAACTCACCCAGCCGTGAGGCATCTGAAGGTGAGTGGTCCTATTCCGGCACACCGCCCTTCGGTGTGCCTCCATACCAACCAGTATCCCTGTAGCTCTCCGCCAATTGCCTTGCCTGCTTCTCAGCACTGCGACATCGCTGATTCTTAGGCGTGGGTGGGTGGGACAAAATTCTTGTTGCGCCGCCGCTGCTTCCCCGCTCCACAAAGATAGGAGCTACCTGGGGGGAGCGGTGCTTATATCCCCCTGTGTCTTTCCCGCCTAGCTGGCAGACTCGCCCCATTTGGGGGTTTGTACCCCGCTCGTCTCCTCATTGGCCATGGGGGTGGCGCCTTCCTTGCGGCTGTTGCGGGGGCACGGGAGCTTCTCCCACCTCTGAGCACCCCCGCCGCCAAGAACCAGTTTTTTCTGGGGCTCAGCTTCGGTTATGGCGCCAGCCCTCTAGCCCGCGTTGGGGGCGGCCTCTGCGAACACCATGTCATGGTGCTGCATAGTGCCAGCCTCCCTCGTGCTAAGGACCCCATCTGGGGACCCACCATCCTCTCCTGCACATTTGCATGTCTGATCTGCCACTACTTTACAGCTACTGCTCAGGGAGGGTGTGTGTCCTATCAAGGGCCTCATCTACAAGAAAATGACGCAGTGTTGCACTGCAAGCCGTTTAGCTGTGCTGTGCTGCGTCTTTTTTTAAAGGACAGGGATGCATTGTCTTAACAACAATATGATACATCTCTGTGCAGGCGCATAATTGGCTGCACCGTTGTGCGTCATTTTGCAAAGGAGCGCATTAGGGTCGAAACGTCGCTCACCACTGGTCCAGACACTTCAGGAGCTTGTACATTTACCCCCTGTCTCCTTGGAGTACAAATTCAACACTCTGGCCATCCTATTCCCTTATGTATAATTTGTATATACGTGTCACTGAATTTATTGCACTGATCACTTTGTTCACCAACAGTCACCTTCTTTACATGTTTTCCTAACGGTTTTATCATTTATTGAAACCTGTGGCATCACAGAATGAAGTAATTCTGATGTATTGTGATTGCTTTTTTACCAATCTAAAAATTTTATTTTTAGGTTCTTGTTTTCTAGTATTCCCACTCCAGTGAGTGCAACAGTAGGGAACGTGTTGGATGGCGGAGGGATAAAAAATACTATTACCACTCTGAGTGCAAGAGTAGGGAAAGTGTTAGATAGCGGAGAGGTAAAAATTACCATACCCACTCCAGTCAGTGCAACAGTAGGGAAAGTGTTGGATAGCGGAGGGACACAATGTATCATTTGCACTCCAGTTAGTGCAGCTGTAGGGAAAGTATTGGATAGCCGAGACGTAAAAATTATTATTCCCACTCAAGTCAGTGCAGCAGTAGGTTAAGTGTTCGATAGCGGAGGGCTAACATTTACTATTCCTACTCCAGTCAGTGCAACAGGAGGGAAAGTGAAGGATTACAAAGGGGTAAATATTTCTATTCCCACTCTAGTGAGTGGAACAGTAGGGATAGAGTTGCATAGCGGAAGGGTAAAAAATACTATTCCCACTCCAATGAGTGCAGCAGCATAGAAAGTGTTGGATAGCTGAGGGGTAAAAATTACTATTCCCACTCCAGTCTTTGCAGCAGTAGGTTAAGCGTTGGATAGCGGAGAGATCAAAATTACTTTACCCACTCCAGTCAGTGCAACAGTAGTAAAAGTGTTGGATACCGAAGGGGTAAATATTTCTACTCCCACTCTAGTGAGTGCAACAGTAGGAAAAGTGTTGGATAGCGGAAGGGTAAAAATTACTATTTCCACTCCAGTCAGTGCAACAGTTGGGAAAGTTTTTGAGAGAGGAGGAATAAAATGTATTATTCCCACTCCAGTTAGTGAAACAGAAGGGAAAGTGTTAGATAGCAGAATGTTAAACATTGCTATTCCCACTCCAATGAGTGCAACAGTAGGAAAATGTATTTGCATAATTAATATAATTAATTCTCAATTAAACAAATATGAATAATTAAAAAACAAATTACAACACATAAAATTCCATTAACTTCCCACCCTTTACACCAATAAGCCCCACAACCCACACCTAAAATTAAACTGTAAAAAATGAATTACACAATTAAACGTTTTCAATTAAATAACTAATAGTATTTAACAACTAATAATAAAGTAAGTATATTACGTTACTCCCCACCTTTCACCCCTATAAACCCAAACCCTACACAAAAAATATTTACACTAATTAATTATCAATTAATTCATTAATATTAATTATCAACTAATCAATAATTAATTAAAAATATATTACTTTCCACCCTTCACCCTGAGAAAAAGCCCCACAACCTGCACCTAAAATTAATTACACAATTATCATAATTAATTGTCAATTAATTAATTCATATTTTTAACAGCTAATTAATAATTAATTGAAAATAAATAAATCACCCTTTACCCCGATAAACTCCACAACCCACACCTAAAATTATTTACACAATTGCCATAACTAATTGTCAAATAATTAATTAATATTCATTAACTAATAATTAATTAAAAATACATTACTTCCCTCTCTGTACCACTATAATCCATACAACCCAAACCTACATTAAAAACAAAATTAACAGTATAAAATCTCAATTAGAAAAATATTAATAAATAAATATATTCATTCTTGTGTAAAAAATAAATTACTTCTCACTCTATTCCCCTATAAACCCGCAACCCGCTACAGATATAAAAAACACAAAATTTAATTAAAATAAAATTAATAATTCCTGCAAATGTAACACGTATATTAAAAAAACATTAACAATACTTATACAGAAAATACATCACATACATTTAAATATATACTAATATACATGACACTAATTAAAAAATCGATATTTTAAACAACTCCATTTTTGTAAATGATATTAATGACTTCATTAGTTTTTTAAATCAATATTTCTTACCTTAAAGTTGATATTCTTGACCACAATATTCTTACTGTCTATATTTCTGTGTCATTATATTTAAAACTAGATATTAGTGTTAATCGGCATTTCAAACTCCCGGCTTCTCCATGCAGAGCGCCCGTTTTTGCACATCGCTCCCTGCAGGGAGGCGGAGGTTATCCCGGGTCACAACAACACCCACTCCAGAGCCTCCGGTGCTCTTCTGAAACCCCTAATGCCAGAGAGGAACCAGTCCTTGCAGATTTCGCACTCGAAGCTGCTGACATCGTAGGGCTGCTGGTGCATGGTGCTCGCACGCCTGCAACAAATCCTAGAGAGACCTAACTTTATGGACACACTACGGAAATATGGCAAAATGTTGTGGGCATAGAAAAGGGACATTCATTACAGGACTACCACACAGGCAGCTGCATAACGAAAATTACTGCATCGCGTTTAGGAGACAGGGGAAGCACCAGAAAACAGACGGCGGTCACATGGTAGTAATACTACACCAGCATTGATTAGCAGCACTCGTACCCGAGGAGGCGCGATGCCGGTTATGCATGATTTTGTATTTCAGTGCGGTGATGCACATCAGTACACTGAAATGCGTTAGTCTAACACCAGATGCGTGGTACTTAGCAGGGCTGAATTACGTGGCGTGGATTTGGAAAAGCTGTGCATGCAAAGGCTTTTATGTTATAGGGTATAAAGTGGATGTTTGTCTATTTTTCTTTGTAAAAATAATATGGTCTGTTTCTTTACTTTCCAGTACATTACAATTTGTTAAGCTAAATTGTATTGTTGCAAAGTGTGCGCCTGCAGGGTAGAACGAGTGTCTGTCAGACATGCAAAAAATCATCCTAAATCTCAGTATTAACTTCCACACTTCTAAGCTGTAATTCCAATCCTAGGATGAGTTACCTGTTTGCTTTAAAATGACAGTTAGTAAAACAAGTAAGTGCTTGTTTAAGTAGCAGAGTTTTTAAAGGGACTTGTTTTCTGGCAAGGTATTGCTTTTCCCAGTTCACGGAAGGGATAAAAAACATCTCCATATAAGAATAGGGTTGACTGGATGGTACAATAGCAGAATATTGATACGTGTGGCTCTGGTGAAGACTGTGGGCAGCAAGTGCTTGATACTTTATTTGCATAAGGAAATATATTTTTTTTTTTCCTCCATTACTTATTAGTAAAGAAGGGGGAAGAGAAGCGCTCACCGACAGCATTCAGTTAGTCTAAGGGAGACAAAGAATGCTGTGGTCTGTAGTAGATGCCGCCCAGAAGGCATAGGTAGATGTATCAAGAGCTGCCATTGAAAGGAAGTGGAAATGCGCTTTAGATGTTGCTGGTATTGATGGCTACTGTGCGGATGCAGACTTCGGTGAGCTGATAATGGGTGGGGAAATGCTACGTTGTCACTGTAGGTTTAATTACATGAATCGCACATTATCTCTGGTGTTTGTCCTTGGGGTACTTGTTGACTTGTGCTACATATGGGATCAGGTTTGCCTTTGACAGGAGGTATGGTTTAGTGGAGTACATAGTGTAAATTAATGTTGGCTTGAGGAAACAAAAATCGGACCCTTTCTACATTTAATATTATTGTAGAATCATGCAGAGGATGAAAAGTAGCAGGAACGGCTTTGATGCCGTAGAGGCTAGCAGGAAGAACTGTTTTGGTGTGGTCGGTTGTAGGCAGTGGTTAGATGGGGACTGGCCATCAGTCTTTCTGTGGTGGTGGACAGGGGAGCAGTAGGCGGCGGTCACAGGTTCACAGTGACATCCGAGGGGTAGTTTTAAAGGCGGGCGGAAAAGCATAACTGCGGGTTTCGTAGGGGTGAGAGTAGAGTTAATGGATGCGTTAGTAGCAGGCATGAATGCAGTGGTCTGTGTTTGGAGGTGGTCAACTGAGCGGGCTTCACTTGAAGGCGGGTCATCAAGTAGGAGGATGTGTTTGTTGGGCCGGCTGGAGGCAAAGTTATGTAACTTTGCTGGAGGGCGCAGCAGCAGTATTTACTGATGTATGTAAGTCACCCAATGAAAAGGCGGATGTGACCAATGTAGGAACCAGAATCCTCTTTTTATGGCTGGGGTGAACCCCTGCAGTATGGCGGCTCTCTGGCCTGACAGCTCTTGACTGACGCAAAGAATGGGGGCCCCCTCCATGTACTTTGCAGGGGGGCCCCCTCAAATTTCGTTATGCCACTGAGTCAGCAGCTGATTCTGCACGTGCCGCGGGTGGAGAGAGAGTAATAGAGTTTCTGATAATGGCTGCGCTACAATCTGCCTCAGCGTCTGGATCCAGCTGAGTAGAAGCGCGGATAATAAGGCATGCACAATTATTGGAGTGAGATTCTAGATAGGCGGTCACGTGGAAAGGAAAGTAACCTAGCTAGCTAAATAGGCACAAAAAACGCGGTCAGGATTTCAACCCCGCAGGCGAGCTGGAAACAATGTTACAATTCCTTCCTTTGAACAGTCTGCAGTCCACTGTTGACGAGAAACGGGGCGTGGTTATGAGATAGGAACAGTAAGCCAAGCCAATGCTTGTTCTAGAAACGTCACTTTAAACAGAGGAGGGGACGTGTACAAATACACCATTATTCATACACACTTGAATGCAGTAAGGGATCCTCTAAAAAGAAAAAAACATCCTTAAATGATACAGGCATTAACACAAGGCCTGCCTCCGGTCCCAATATATGGAACAAGAGGCCATACCCCTAACAAGTACCCCACACCAGTGCCGAAGTGTCATGTCCATTCAGTAGACAGTGGGGCTTTAAGTAGGTATGCGCTCAATTATGTGTCACACAACAGGCAGCTTCTCCTAGAGCATGCATCATCCCATCCCCCTCACTTTACGCCCCACCCCTGTTTGGTAGGGATGATGGCCATTGATTACCCTCATGCCATGGGTAACATGTTAAGCCAAAAAAGGAGATGAGGGTGTCCATCAGTTATCCAATCAAGTCTGCCATCATGGGCATTCGTGTGGGGACATGTCTTAAGGATAGCACAGCCTCCTCTCATTCAGCCCGGTCTATATTGGTGTAGTGCACCTGATTATCACCAAAGTTCTATGATTTGGGGCTAGTGTGCTTTTCAATCTCCTGCACTATCATGGCCCACTCTTTGGCTGCTTGTTCTCGAGATGGCTATCCTTTAAATAGTCTGCATGGTCCTTTCTTGTGAACCAAGAGCTGCTTGGCAGCCACAGAATTACTCCGGTCCCTGGCTTCAGGGGCCCTCTGTGGGGTTCAACCAAGAGTGTGCCTCCTCTGGGGGTTTCAAAAAGTGCATTTTTCCTTCATATGTGACTCGGAGTTTGGTCTGGAACATGAGCGCGTCTCTCATGTTAAGGTCTCTAAAGTGCTGCTTGACCCCTCCAAATGATTCTCAGCTGCATTGCGTTTCCGTAGTATTGTCTGGAAATATGCTTACTTGACTGTTTTCAATCAACCATTGCCTTCGTGCTCTGGATAATTGTAGGGTGTGATCTCTATCCCGGTAGTAAATGTAAATGTAAATGTAAATGTGTAGGCATTTATATAGCGCACTGCTACCCGTAGGCGTCCTGGCGCTTCGACCGCCGCGAAACCCTTCCTGGCTTCCCTGAGAGATGGTCCCTTAATGGGTATCTCCAGGGTGAGACCAGGCATCCCCGGCGGTCTGGGGGGCCGTTAGTGAAGATGAGGCAAGCTAATGCCCAGAGTTGCCGAGTGTGATCGCTGATCAGAGTGGGCACCGAGGCGAGAGAATTATCGAGTCCGCTGACCCTGGTCCAGAAACCTGCCGCGCCGGGAATCGAACCCTGGTCCCGGGCCGTCCTCTGCTCTCGGGTCTGCCGCCTCTAACCAGTGAGCCACACTACTTTAAAGACACTAGTTAAAGAGTTTCACCACAACTGCCCGGAGGGTTGCTGCCAGGCGTTGGTGCTCAGCTTGGCACACTGTGTGCTCATTCTACTGAAAAGAGTGTAATTGTTTACCATTCAGTAAAATCTCAGTAAGCAATGTATCAGGAGAAAGTTGGATGCTGGCAAACTCAGGCCACTCCAGGAGGCCTACAATATGCACATTGTTCCAGCGAGACCGTCCTTTGACATCTTCAGTTTTCAATTTCATATATTTTACTTCCTCCTGGATTGCTTTGATGTGCATTCACCAAGGAGTGAAGCGCCGCCAATGCAGACTCAGTCTCCACCTATTCCACCAGCTTCCTGTGGTCTGTCCTCAGCAGCCCCACATCAATACAATCATCACTGCATCCATTTTGGGCTTCAAAGTGAATTTCACAACCTGGATAGCCCTCAATATGACATCCAACTGGGCATCAGGGGTGTCACGCATTCCCGGGGTAAAGCCTAGAGTTGCAGTCTCGCCATCAATGAGGCCACTGTGGTTTCTAAGTTTTGCAATTTTTGGTTTTACCATTGTGACAGGGATGAGTGGCGCCAACACTGGACTTCCAGCAAATTTGAGTTGTAAGCCAAGCAAAGGGAGTAGCACTGGGGCTTTCCCACCAGCTTTCCCACCAGTTAGCAGGTGGCTCGTTGAAGGGTCTCTACAGTCCCGCGGCACCTCATCCCAGTGACGGCACCCTGAATAGATCACGCCTCACAAGAACATGCTTGGTCATCAATGTCTCAACATGCTGCAATGGACAGCCACACAGTAAGGGGACCCCCCCACCCTCCTGGTACCAATCTGTACATACCCACCAGTGGGCGGGAAGGGGGAAGTGTTGGGAAGCGTCCTCATCCACCATGCAGAATATCTATGTATGAAGCCTTGCACTCCAAATAGGGGTTTCTCATTGCTTCAAAGGTTCTCAATGGGGGTAAGAAGGCCACTATGTGTTCATTTTGGGGGGTGGGGTTAGGGGGCAAGACCACTCAGTCTCCTGATCTCCTGCCAATTTTGGCCAATCCACCAGGCCTGCATAACCAGAGCCCAGCCTCTCCCCAGGGCCTGCCCAGCAGCATGACATGGGCAAAACAGTTCAGAGCCTTCTCTGAGCTGAGGGTGTAGGGTTGACCTCTGCTGGAAAGCAGGCAGAGAGATCTGGGGTAAGTATGGGCGGAAAATCCATTACGCTCGCGGATTTTGCGGATTTTCGGTAAATTCGCAATCCGCGAGATTTGCGAATTTCCCGCAAAATCCGCAAATTCGCACGCAGCAGATTTTTTTTTTCTTGGTGATACAATTTTGCGGTGCGCGGCGTTTATCATCGTTTGCCGAGTTGTTTTTCTCGATATTTTGCGAGTGCTGCGCCATTTTGGATCTTGCTGCGGGATCCCGCGGGGATTTGGCGAGCGCGATTACGTCATCGCGGCTTGCCAACTTCCACAGCGAGAGTTTGTCAACGCGAGTACGGCGAGATCACGTCTCGCGGTACTTCGCAATTGCGAGATTTGAGATGCGGCGAGCAGCAACAATCTCGCACAAGCGAAAATATAAAATTTGCAATTCTGCACAAGAAATCCACCAGCAAGCAGCATAAACCTTCTTGAAATGATGATTTTTATCTGAATAACTCCTTAGGTTGACATTTGCCTGCACTTTTTTAGCGAGGAGTCCATTTTGGGGAGGGGGGTGGGAGGAAGGAAGTGCCCCACAGTCTTCAACTTCCTGTTCCTGTCCAGCAGGCTCCTCCCAGTGCTTTGTCCATCTCCTGGTCACTTTTCATTTGGATCTGGAGCTGGAAGGATTACTTTTTGTGGATGCTGCTGGATATTTGGATTTGAGGCCTTTTTGACTTTCTTTGGATCACTGTTGGATTAGAAATTTTACAAGTAAGTTTGTTTGGGGCATTACAGTTGCTGCAACTACAATTTTGGAATTTTCGATTTTTGGGCTGTTTTGGGGCCTTTTGCCCAGGGGTACTCAGTGGTGGGTGGGCTGAGTCTTTCTGTGGGGTGTCTTGAACTTAAACATCATGGAGGGCATGGATGGATTGGGATTGTGCTGATTTTTCAGTGATTTTCGTTTTTTGGGGCTGTACATGTGGCCTTTTCACCAGGGGTATTTGAGTCTAGCATGGGCCTAGTCTTTCTGTGGGGTGTCTTGAACTTAAACATCATGGAGGGCATGGATGGAATGGGATTGTGCTGATTTTTCAGTTATTTTCGTTTTTTGGGGCTGTACTTGTGGCCTTTTCACCAGGGGTATTGAGTCTAGCATGGGCCTAGTCTTTTTGTGGGGTGTCTTGAACTTAAACATCATGGAGGGCATGGATGGAATGGGATTGTGCTGATTTTTCAGTGTTTTTCGATTTTTGGGGGTGTTCATGGGGAGGGACAGGCCATGTGGCTGGGGGCCATTTTGAGTGCTGCTACAGGGCCTGGCCATGTGCTGGGAGGCAAGTGGCCATTTTGAATGCAGGCATTGTTGTTAGGCCTGCAACCATTTTGCCTACTTTTCAACCTTTATGCCCAGGGGTAGTGAGTCTTGCATGGGCCTAGTCTTTCTGTGGGGTGTCTTGAATTTAAACATCATGGAGGGCATGGATGGAATGGGATTGTGCAGATTTTTCAGTGATTTTCGTTTTTGGGGGCTGTACTTGTGGCCTTTTCACTAGGGGTATTTGAGTCTAGCATGGGCCTAGTCTTTCTGTGGGGTGTCTTGAACTTAAACATCATGGAGGGCATGGATGGAATGGGATTGTGCTGATTTTTCAGTGATTTTCGTTTTTTGGGGCTGTACTTGTGGCCTTTTCACCAGGGGTATTGAGTCTTGCATGGGCCTAGTCTTTCTGTGGGGTGTCTTGAACTTAAACATCATGGAGGGCATGGATGGAATGGGATTGTGCTGATTTTTCAGTGTTTTTCGATTTTTGGGGGTGTTCATGGGGAGGGACAGGCCATGTGGCTGGGGGCCATTTTGAGTGCTGCTACAGGGCCTGGCCATGTGCTGGGAGGCAAGTGGCCATTTTGAATGCAGGCATTGTTGTTAGGCCTGCAACCATTTTGCCTACTTTTCAACCTTTATGCCCAGGGGTAGTGAGTCTTGCATGGGCCTAGTCTTTCTGTGGGGTGTCTTGAATTTAAACATCATGGAGGGCATGGATGGAATGGGATTGTGCAGATTTTTCAGTGATTTTCGTTTCTGGGGGCTGTACTTGTGGCCTTTTCACTAGGGGTATTTGAGTCTAGCATGGGCCGAGTCTTTCTGTGGGGTGTCTTGAACTTAAACATCATGGAGGGCATGGATGGAATGGGATTGTGCTGATTTTTCAGTGATTTTCGTTTTTTGGGGCTGTACTTGGTGCCTTTTCACCAGGGGTATTGAGTCTTGCATGGGCCTAGTCTTTCTGTGGGGTGTCTTGAACTTAAACATCATGGAGGGCATGGATGGAATGGGATTGTGCTGATTTTTCAGTGTTTTTCGATTTTTGGGGGTGTTCATGGGGAGGGACAGGCCATGTGGCTGGAGGCCATTTTGAGTGCTGCTACAGGGCCTGGCCATGTGCTGGGAGGCAAGTGGCCATTTTGAATGCAGGCATTGTTGTTAGGCCTGCAACCATTTTGCCTACTTTTCAACCTTTATGCCCAGGGGTAGTGAGTCTTGCATGGGCCTAGTCTTTCTGTGGGGTGTCTTGAATTTAAACATCATGGAGGGCATGGATGGAATGGGATTGTGCAGATTTTTCAGTGATTTTCGTTTTTGGGGGCTGTACTTGTGGCCTTTTCACTAGGGGTATTTGAGTCTAGCATGGGCCTAGTCTTTCTGTGGGGTGTCTTGAACTTAAACATCATGGAGGGCATGGATGGAATGGGATTGTGCTGATTTTTCAGTGATTTTCGTTTTTTGGGGCTGTACTTGTGGCCTTTTCACCAGGGGTATTGAGTCTTGCATGGGCCTAGTCTTTCTGTGGGGTGTCTTGAACTTAAACATCATGGAGGGCATGGATGGAATGGGATTGTGATGATTTTTCAGTGATTTTCGTTTTTTTGGGCTGTACTTGTGGCCTTTTCACCAGGGGTATTGAGTCTTTCATGGGCCTAGTCTTTCTGTGGGGTGTCTTGAACTTAACACCTTGGCTGCTAGGCGTTTTCCCCTCCTGTGCTGACTTTTTTGATTATCATTGTTTTATGACAAAGCCAGCTCGTCATAAGCACAGCACAGGTAACACCCATGACGAGCTGGCTTTGTCATCAGCACTGAAGGGGTTAAACATCATGGAGGGCATGGATGGAATGGGATTGTGCTGATTTTTCAGTGATTTTCATTTTTTGGGGCTGTACTTGTGGCCTTTTCACCAGGGGTATTGAGTCTTGCATGGGCCTAGTCTTTCTGTGGGTTGTCTTGAATTCAAACATCATGGAGGGCATGAATGGAATGGGATTGTGCTGATTTTTCAGTGATTTTCGTTTTTGGGGGCTGTACTTGTGGCCTTTTCACCAGGGGTATTTGAGTCTAGCATGGGCCTAGTCTTTCTGTGGGGTGTCTTGAACTTAAACATCATGGAGGGCATGGATGGAATGGGATTGTGCTGATTTTTCTGTTTTTATTTTTATTTTTTTGGGGTGTATAACTGAACTGATGTTCCTCTGTCTTCCATTGTTTTTAGGTGCACAAGACTCAAGAGAACCACCAGTGCCAGGAAGAAGTCCTGCAGCGGTGTGTGTGTGCAGCATAACGTCACGCGACGTCACGTCTGGCCTCAGACAACTCTACAATTCGTGCAACTGTGGCCTGCTGTCTGAGCTGCTCTGAAGAAGATGGCCCCCAAAAAAGGTCTCCGTAGCTCCTCTAGCAAGAAAGTTGCTAGTAAGGAGCAGAAGAAGCAAGTTACCAAGGAGGCTGGTGTGCCAACCCCCACGTTTTTTGGGAGCAAAAAAAAAAGTACGCCTGCAGCAGCAGGATCTGCTGGGGACCAAGCTGGGAGCAGCACCCCCGCTCCATTGGGTTCAGTGCCTCCACCACCACCCCAAATTAAGTCAAAGCCCTTGAGTGCTTCAGAGGCAGTCAGTGTACTTCTCCAATCACCATCGACCAGTGATGTTGGCTCATCGCAAGAAAGTAGCAGCAATGTCCCTGAATCAACACAGGTTGTTGTAACTCATCTGACAAGTGTTGAACAACCACAGCCGCAACAACAACATGTGCAAGTAGTACAAGCCCAAGTACATGTGGAAGGAGAGGCAGCGCAAGGAGATGCGCAAGCAGAGGTGCATGGAGGGTCACAAGTGCCCACAATAGTTGTTCCTCCCGAAGTAGGGGCACATCAGGAAATTGACAATCAGACCGAGGTATCATTTGAGGAAGCCACTCCTCCTGATGATCATTCATTGTCTTCCACATCCCTAGCAAGGAAAAGATCAAGGGGGGTGTCTACATCTTCTTCAAGCTCAACTCCTACTGATGATCTGGATGACAAATGTGTACCACCACGGCAGCCTGAGAGTGAGGCACACCATGATCTGACAAAGATACCTAAGCGTAAAAGGAAGGTCGTCGAAAAACTCATACCTATGGAGTGTGATGAGGCTCAACAAGAAGTGACGCATACTGCTGCTGATGAAGCCCTTCACGACGACGATCCAGTTATCATAATGGTCACTGCAGCCCCAGCGGGCATGCAGCAAAGAGACATTTTGACCCTATCCCGAGAAGCTGCTGAGCGTGATGATGATGTAGACGAGGAGTCAATGGAAACACAACAATCATTATATTTGGAGTTAACTAGTACACCAACACCTACCGCTTCCATATTTCTTCCTCGCAAGAAGGGACTTCCATCCACCTCGACCTCAATTAGTGGTGGTGAAAGTGCAAAACGTACTGAAGTTCGGCAATCCACATCCTCCACTTCATCTGGCATTAGCAGCAGGACCACCACCACCAGTATCGCCGCCTCCTCCGGCCCCCAAAGACATTTCAAGTCTCCAGTTTGGGACTTCTTTAGTGTTTGCCCAAGAATGGAAAACGTAGCCATTTGTAGCATGTGTAAGTTTCGAGTTAGTCGTGGTAAGTTTGGTACCAACTATGGTACCGGAGGCCAGAGAGGTCATCTTAGGAGAGCGCACCCTGTCCAATGGTTTGCGCACCTAGAGGCGGTCAAGGAAGCCCGAATTGCACGTAATGAAAAAGTAGATTTTTCATCTGATGATGACGAGGAGGAAGAAGACGATTCAAACACTTCACTTACACCCAGTACCCCTGTCAGCAGCACACCCCATGTGAGCCACACTAAGAGTGTGGGAGAGAGTGAGACATCAAGGCGGAAAAGTTCATCAGCGAGCATAACTGGGTCGAAGATATCATCATCATCCCGTAAATCCTTGGTCCAGGGCAACATTAAAAAGATGTTGTTTACAGAAGCGCAATATGAACGCAACCACCCACTGACGCGTCTGTATAACACTAAGCTGGCTAAAATGCTAGCTCTGGACCTTCTCCCTTTTTCTTTTGTAGAAGGGGTTGGTTTTCTAGAATTAGTGGCAGCGCTCTGCCCTAAATGGAAGGTTCCTAGCCGGTTCTATTTTGCCCGAGTTGCGGTTCCAGCACTACATGAAGATGCTCTGAAGGTGATTGGGGCAGCTTTGCAGAAGAGTGCTGTTCACACTATACATCTGACAACAGACATGTGGACCAGTGGCGCAGGCGCTGATTACATGTGCATCACTGCACACTGGGTCTCTTTTTCAGGGGCTAAAGCAAAGCTAAACGCAGGTGTTGACACGGACATTGTTTTTAAAGCTGCTCGGAAACATACAACACTAGCCATGTTTGGTTTGGAGAAACGTCACACAGCAGAAAACATTTTGAATGTCTTTAACACAAAGGTCCTTAACTGGCTGTCCCCACTAAAACGCCAGGTTGGTTATGTTTCCACGGACAATGGCGCCAATATAGTTAAGGCCATGAGGGAGGGTGACTATTTCAGAGTACCGTGTTTGGCGCACTGTATAAACCTGGTTGTCCAAAAATTCTTGGGTAATAAAGGCAGTGCAGCGTACAGAGTATTGGACACCTGCCGAAAAATGTGCAACCATTTCAGCCATTCTTTTAAGGCCCGGAAGCAGCTGAGGAGCCTGCTATATCAACGTCAAATGCCAGTGAAAGCACTCATCCAGGAGGTGGTAATACGTTGGAACTCAACCTTCTACATGCTTGAGCGTCTGTATGAGCAGTATACGGTACTCGATCAATATTAACAGAGGGTACAGCTCAGGAGGACCTGAGGATGGGTGCGGCGCAATGGAACATAGTTCAAAGCCTGACACGCATGCTTCGTCCTTTTGAGTTCTTCACGCGTGCAGTCAGCAAGGAGGACTGTAATTTGGGAAAAGCTATCCCATTGTTGTACATGCTGGAGGACCAACTGAAGGAGGTGTGTTCTGTGTTTGAAAAAGATGTAAAAAACCAAGACTCTTTTGTTCTGGCTGAGAAATTATTAGAGTTCCTACAAGGTGATGAACGTCTTAAAAAGATCCACTCAGAAGAGCATTACATTTATGCTACTATTCTGGATCCACGCTACAAAAAGGCGCTGGCAGGCCAAGCATTCTTTCCTTTTGATGATGAACATGTTCCAAAGTACAAACATTGGCTAGCCTTGTCAGCCAAGAGGTTTGAAAGAGAACGGCTGAAAATTGAAGGAAATGGCAGTACATCAGCAGGCCATCCCCAGTCAAAACAATCCACTTCTGCACCTGTGGCTGTGGCACAAGTGACCTCTCAGCCGTTAAAGACACCGGCAACCGGATCATCTGCACCAGACACAACAGAAACATTGGAGGCTGAAGAGGATTGGCTAGCTCTGCGTGGGTTTGGTTCTCAAAAGGTCAGAGGCACAGCAAGAGCTAAGCAAAGTGGAGGAACCTTGGATGAGGACCTTGAGTCAATGGTGAAGGACTATCTGAATGACTCAACAGAGGTCTATGTTAATTCTGACCCATTGGCGTATTGGCATTGGAAAAAAGAATTGTGGCCACAGCTCACCAACCTGGCTTTAAACTACTTGTCTTGCCCACTCGCAAGCGTGTCTTCTGAACGTGTTTTCAGTGCTGCTGGTGGCATTGTAACTCCCAAACGGAGCCGCCTCTCGCCCAAAAATGTGGAGAGGTTAACAATGATCAAGATGAATCAGCACCTCATACCACCAGATTACAGAGTACGAGAAAGCGCGCCGGATGAAGACGAGGTGGCCAGCAACATAGATGAGGGAATTTCTACTCTGTCAGGTGACACTGAGCTCACCCTGCCTGAATTCGCAGAGTATGATGACGAAGCCTTATTCTCATTCCTGGACCGTGATACCGAGCCCCGAAAATGAGACAACGAATCAATAACTTTCTTTTTCGTCCTTATTCACTTTTATTCCTGTGTGTCTGTCTTTCTTTGTTGTGCACAGTTAATATATTTCAAACTTTAATCAGATAATCACAAAAACAAGCCCATCAGCAGAACTGTCTTCACTGGTTTGCTAATTGATTTGAAGTTGCCGCAGTCTGCATTCCTCAGGTTCACAAGTTCAGAAGAACATGCTCCTCTATCCTCCTCCTCCAGACTCCTATTTCCATCAAACCAGAGGGCTGGTTTACGCCCAATGAAGAAAGACTCAGCACTTGTGGGGGTGTTGTTCTACCTCTTTGCAGGTGAGTTGACGACTCTGGGACCATTGTTGGGAAGCTCTAATACCAGATAAAAGTGGTTTGGACCAAATCCGAGGCGCACATTTTTTAGTGTTTTTGCTGACTTGCTTGCCTTTGAGGTGCTCTTAGGGGGGCTTCCTGGTGTTTGTGGGTGAGTTTCGGGGTCTGGGAGCACTGCTGGGACACTCTAATCTTGATTGCATTTGCTTTTCAGGAAATCCTTGGTGGCAACCCCGACTTATGGCCTAGCTACGCAGCGCGTTTGGACCGAAGGCCGAGAAATATTGCAAGTATGAGATTTTGCTTTTGGCCTGTTTGGGGGTGTTATGCTTCTTGGCGGGTGGGTTGGCGGGTCTTGGGGCATTCCTGGGAAGGTCTAATACCGGGTAGAAGTGGTTGGGACAAAATCCAGGGCGATTTTTTTTTGGCTATATCTGACATTTTGCTCAATGTAGCGTTTTCGGGGGCCTGTTTGGGGGGCTTCCTGGTGTTTGTGGGTGAGTTTCGGTGTCTGGGAGCACTGCTGGGACACTCTAATCTTGATTGCATTTGCTTTTCAGGAAATCCGTGGTGGCAACCCCGACTTATGGCCTAGCTACGCAGCGCGTTTGGACCGAAGGCCGAGAAATATTGCAAGTATGAGATTTTGCTTTTGGCCTGTTTGGGGGTGTTATGCTTTTTGGCGGGTGGGTTGGCGGGTCTTGGGGCATTCCTGGGAAGGTCTAATACCGGGTAGAAGTGGTTGGGACAAAATCCAGGCCGATTTTTTTTGGCTATTTCTGACATTTTGCTCAATGTAGCGTTTTCGGGGGCCTGTTTGGGGGGCTTCCTGGTGTTTGTGGGTGGGTTTCGGGGTCTGGGCGCACTGCTGGCTATATATACTTTACTTTGCAAGAGGTTTGAAGCAAATCCATGGTGGCAGAGGGGAGTTAGGGCCTAGCTGCAGAGCGCGCGCGGAGTGATTTGGGAAATTTGGGAAAAACTGACAAAGTCCCCATTTTTGTACTTTTGCTCTTTGGCTGTTTGGGGGTGTTCTACTCGTTTTCTCCTGGGTTGACGGTGCAGGGCCATTGCTGGGAAGCTCTAATACCGGATAAAAGTGGTTTGGACCAAATCCGAGGCGCAAATTTTTTAGTGTTTTTGCTGACTTGCTTGCCTTTGAGGTGCTCTTAGGGGGTGTTTGTGGGTGAGTTTCGGGGTCTGGGAGCACTGCTGGGACACTCTAATCTTGATTGCATTTGCTTTTCAGGAAATCCGTGGTGGCAACCCCGACTTATGGCCTAGCTACGCAGCGCGTTTGGACCGAAGGCCGAGAAATATTGCAAGTATGAGATTTTGCTTTTGGCCTGTTTGGGGGTGTTATGCTTCTTGGCGGGTGGGTTGGCGGGTCTTGGGGCATTCCTGGGAAGGTCTAATACCCGGTAGAAGTGGTTGGGACAAAATCCAGGCCGATTTTTTTTGGGCTATTTCTGACATTTTGCTCAATGTAGCGTTTTCGGGGGCCTGTTTGGGGGGCTTCCTGGTGTTTGTGGGTGGGTTTCGGGGTCTGGGCGCACTGCTGGCTATATATACTTTACTTTGCAAGAGGTTTGAAGCAAATCCATGGTGGCAGAGGGGAGTTAGGGCCTAGCTGCAGAGCGCGCGCGGAGTGATTTGGGAAATTTGGGAAAAACTGACAAAGTCCCCATTTTTGTACTTTTGCTCTTTGCCTGTTTGGGGGTCTTCTACTCGTTTTCTCCTGGGTTGACGGCTCTGGGGCCATTGCTGGGAAGCTCTAATACCGGATAAAAGTGGTTTGGACCAAATCCCAGGCGGAATTTTTTTTGTGTTCTTGATGACTTGCTTGCCTTTGAGGTGCTTGTAGGGGGGGTTCCGTCTGTTTGTGGGTGAGTTTCGTGGTCTGGGAGCACTGCTGGGACACTCTAATCTTGATTGCATTTGCTTTTCAGGAAATCCGTGGTGGCAACCCCGACTTATGGCCTAGCTACGCAGCGCGTTTGGACCGAAGGCCGAGAAATATTGCAAGTATGAGATTTTGCTTTTGGCCTGTTTGGGGGTGTTATGCTTTTTGGCGGGTGGGTTGGCGGGTCTTGGGGCATTCCTGGGAAGGTCTAATACCGGGTAGAAGTGGTTGGGACAAAATCCAGGCCGATTTTTTTTGGCTATTTCTGACATTTTGCTCAATGTAGCGTTTTTGGGGGCCTGTTTGGGGGGCTTCCTGGTGTTTGTGGGTGGGTTTCGGGGTCTGGGCGCACTGCTGGCTATATATACTTTACTTTGCAAGAGGTTTGAAGCAAATCCATGGTGGCAGAGGGGAGTTAGGGCCTAGCTGCAGAGCGCGCGCGGAGTGATTTGGGAAATTTGGGAAAAACTGACAAAGTCCCCATTTTTGTACTTTTGCTCTTTGGCTGTTTGGGGGTGTTCTACTCATTTTCTCCTGGGTTGACGGTGCAGGGCCATTGCTGGGAAGCTCTAATACCGGATAAAAGTGGGTTGGACCAAATCCGAGGCGCAATTTTTTAGTGTTTTTGCTGACTTGCTTGCCTTTGAGGTGCTCTTAGGGGGTGTTTGTGGGTGAGTTTCGGGGTCTGGGAGCACTGCTGGGACACTCTAATCTTGATTGCATTTGCTTTTCAGGAAATCCGTGGTGGCAACCCCGACTTATGGCCTAGCTACGCAGCGCGTTTGGACCGAAGGCAGAGAAATATTGCAAGTATGAGATTTTGCTTTTGGCCTGTTTGGGGGTGTTATGCTTCTTGGCGGGTGGGTTGGCGGGTCTTGGGGCATTCCTGGGAAGGTCTAATACCCGGTAGAAGTGGTTGGGACAAAATCCAGGCCGATTTTTTTGGGGGCTATTTCTGACATTTTGCTCAATGTAGCGTTTTCGGGGGCCTGTTTGGGGGGCTTCCTGGTGTTTGTGGGTGGGTTTCGGGGTCTGGGCGCACTGCTGGCTATATATACTTTACTTTGCAAGAGGTTTGAAGCAAATCCATGGTGGCAGAGGGGAGTTAGGGCCTAGCTGCAGAGCGCGCGCGGAGTGATTTGGGAAATTTGGGAAAAACTGACAAAGTCCCCATTTTTGTACTTTTGCTCTTTGCCTGTTTGGGGGTCTTCTACTCGTTTTCTCCTGGGTTGACGGCTCTGGGGCCATTGCTGGGAAGCTCTAATACCGGATAAAAGTGGTTTGGACCAAATCCCAGGCGGAATTTTTTTTGTGTTCTTGATGACTTGCTTGCCTTTGAGGTGCTTGTAGGGGGGGTTCCGTCTGTTTGTGGGTGAGTTTCGTGGTCTGGGAGCACTGCTGGGACACTCTAATCTTGATTGCATTTGCTTTTCAGGAAATCCGTGGTGGCAACCCCGACTTATGGCCTAGCTACGCAGCGCGTTTGGACCGAAGGCCGAGAAATATTGCAAGTATGAGATTTTGCTTTTGGCCTGTTTGGGGGTGTTATGCTTTTTGGCGGGTGGGTTGGCGGGTCTTGGGGCATTCCTGGGAAGGTCTAATACCGGGTAGAAGTGGTTGGGACAAAATCCAGGCCGATTTTTTTTTGGCTATTTCTGACATTTTGCTCAATGTAGCGTTTTCGGGGGCCTGTTTGGGGGGCTTCCTGGTGTTTGTGGGTGGGTTTCGGGGTCTGGGCGCACTGCTGGCTATATATACTTTACTTTGCAAGAGGTTTGAAGCAAATCCATGGTGGCAGAGGGGAGTTAGGGCCTAGCTGCAGAGCGCGCGCGGAGTGATTTGGGAAATTTGGGAAAAACTGACAAAGTCCCCATTTTTGTACTTTTGCTCTTTGGCTGTTTGGGGGTGTTCTACTCGTTTTCTCCTGGGTTGACGGTGCAGGGCCATTGCTGGGAAGCTCTAATACCGGATAAAAGTGGTTTGGACCAAATCCGAGGCGCAAATTTTTTAGTGTTTTTGCTGACTTGCTTGCCTTTGAGGTGCTCTTAGGGGGTGTTTGTGGGTGAGTTTCGGGGTCTGGGAGCACTGCTGGGACACTCTAATCTTGATTGCATTTGCTTTTCAGGAAATCCGTGGTGGCAACCCCGACTTATGGCCTAGCTACGCAGCGCGTTTGGACCGAAGGCCGAGAAATATTGCAAGTATGAGATTTTGCTTTTGGCCTGTTTGGGGTGTTATGCTTCTTGGCGGGTGGGTTGGCGGGTCTTGGGGCATTCCTGGGAAGGTCTAATACCCGGTAGAAGTGGTTGGGACAAAATCCAGGCCGATTTTTTTTGGGCTATTTCTGACATTTTGCTCAATGTAGCGTTTTCGGGGGCCTGTTTGGGGGGCTTCCTGGTGTTTGTGGGTGGGTTTCGGGGTCTGGGCGCACTGCTGGCTATATATACTTTACTTTGCAAGAGGTTTGAAGCAAATCCATGGTGGCAGAGGGGAGTTAGGGCCTAGCTGCAGAGCGCGCGCGGAGTGATTTGGGAAATTTGGGAAAAACTGACAAAGTCCCCATTTTTGTACTTTTGCTCTTTGCCTGTTTGGGGGTCTTCTACTCGTTTTCTCCTGGGTTGACGGCTCTGGGGCCATTGCTGGGAAGCTCTAATACCGGATAAAAGTGGTTGGGACAAAATCCACGTCGATTTTTTTTGTTGCTATTTCTGACATTTTGCTCAATGTAGCGTTTTCGGGGGCCTGTTTGTGGGGCTTCCTGGTGTTTGTGGGTGAGTTTCGGGGTCTGGGAGCACTGCTGGGACACTCTAATCTTGATTTCATTTGCTTTTCAGGAAATCCGTGTTGGCAACCCCGACTTATGGCCTAGCTACGCAGCGCGTTTGGACCGAAGGCCGCGAAATATTGCAAGTATGAGATTTTGCTTTTGGCCTGTTTGGGGGTGTTATGCTTCTTGGCGGGTGGGTTGGCGGGTCTTGGGGCATTCCTGGGAAGGTCTAATACCGGGTAGAAGTGGTTGGGACAAAATCCAGGCGATTTTTTTTGGCTATTTCTGACATTTTGCTCAATGTAGCGTTTTCGGGGGCCTGTTTGGGGGGCTTCCTGGTGTTTGTGGGTGGGTTTCAGGGTCTGGGCGCACTGCTGGCTATATATACTTTACTTTGCAAGAGGTTTGAAGCAAATCCATGGTGGCAGAGGGGAGTTAGGGCCTAGCTGCAGAGCGCGCGCGGAGTGATTTGGGAAATTTGGGGAAAACTGACAAAGTCCCCATTTTTGTACTTTTGCTCTTTGGCTGTTTGGGGGTGTTCTACTCGTTTTCTCCTGGGTTGACGGCGCAGGGCCATTGCTGGGAAGCTCTAATACCGGATAAAAGTGGTTTGGACCAAATCCGAGGCGCAAATTTTTTAGTGTTTTTGCTGACTTGCTTGCCTTTGAGGTGCTCTTAGGGGGGCTTCCTGGTGTTTGTGGGTGAGTTTCGGGGTCTGGGAGCACTGCTGGGACACTCTAATCTTGATTGCATTTGCTTTTCAGGAAATCCGTGGTGGCAACCCCGACTTATGGCCTAGCTACGCAGCGCGTTTGGACCGAAGGCCGAGAAATATTGCAAGTATGAGATTTTGCTTTTGGCCTGTTTGGGGGTGTTATGCTTCTTGGCGGGTGGGTTGGCGGGTCTTGGGGCATTCCTGGGAAGGTCTAATACCCGGTAGAAGTGGTTGGGACAAAATCCAGGCCGATTTTTTTTGGGCTATTTCTGACATTTTGCTCAATGTAGCATTTTCGGGGGCCTGTTTGGGGGGCTTCCTGGTGTTTGTGGGTGGGTTTCGGGGTCTGGGCGCACTGCTGGCTATATATACTTTACTTTGCAAGAGGTTTGAAGCAAATCCATGGTGGCAGAGGGGAGTTAGGGCCTAGCTGCAGAGCGCGCGCGGAGTGATTTGGGAAATTTGGGAAAAACTGACAGTCCCCATTTTTGTACTTTTGCTCTTTGCCTGTTTGGGGGTCTTCTACTCGTTTTCTCCTGGGTTGACGGCTCTGGGGCCATTGCTGGGAAGCTCTAATACCGGATAAAAGTGGTTGGGACAAAATCCAAGTCAATTTTTTTTGTTGCTATTTCTGACATTTTGCTCAATGTAGCGTTTTCGGGGGCCTGTTTGTGGGGCTTCCTGGTGTTTGTGGGTGAGTTTCGGGGTCTGGGAGCACTGCTGGGACACTCTAATCTTGATTTCATTTGCTTTTCAGGAAATCCGTGGTGGCAACCCCGACTTATGGCCTAGCTACGCAGCGCGTTTGGACCGAAGGCCGCGAAATATTGCAAGTATGAGATTTTGCTTTTGGCCTGTTTGGGGGTGTTATGCTTCTTGGCGAGTGGGTTGGCGGGTCTTGGGGCATTCCTGGGAAGGTCTAATACCGGGTAGAAGTGGTTGGGACAAAATCCAGGCCGATTTTTTTTTGGCTATTTCTGACATTTTGCTCAATGTAGCGTTTTCGGGGGCCTGTTTGGGGGGCTTCCTGGTGTTTGTGGGTGGGTTTTGGGGTCTGGGCACACTGCTGGCTATATATACTTTACTTTGCAAGAGGTTTGAACCAAATCCATGGTGGCAGAGGGGAGTTAGGGCCTCGCTGCAGAGCGCGCGCGGAGTGATTTGGGAAATTTGGAAAAAAATGACAAAGTCCCCATTTTTGTACTTTTGCTCTTTGGCTGTTTGGGGGTCTTCTACTCGTTTTCTCCTGGGTTGACGGCGCTGGGGCCATTGCTGGGAAGCTCTAATACCGGATAAAAGTGGTTTGGACCAAATCCCAGGCGGAAATTTTTTTGTGTTCTTGATGACTTGCTTGCCTTTGAGGTGCTTGTAGGGGGGGTTCCGTCTGTTTGTGGGTGAGTTTGTGGTCTGGGAGCACTGCTGGGACACTCTAATCTTGATTGCATTTGCTTTTCAGGAAATCCGTGGTGGCAACCCCGACTTATGGCCTAGCTACGCAGCGCGTTTGGACCGAAGGCCGAGAAATATTGCAAGTATGAGATTTTGCTTTTGGCCTGTTTGGGGGTGTTATGCTTTTTGGCGGGTGGGTTGGCGGGTCTTGGGGCATTCCTGGGAAGGTCTAATACCGGGTAGAAGTGGTTGGGACAAAATCCTCGCGGAAAAGCCTTTTGGCACTTTTTGTAACTTAGGGTTCGTTAGGGTTAGCCCTAGCAGCAGGATTGCATGTGTTTCGGGGTGTTCTAGATTTTTGCAACTGAGTTCTGGGGTCTTAGAGCACTCGTGAGAATGTGTAATTTTGGTTGCAAGTCATTTGAAGAAAATCCATGGTGGGAAAGGGGGGATTTGGCATAGTTAAAGAAAGCCTTTGCCACTATTCTTAACTTAGGGTTCGTTAGGGTTAGCAGTATTTCTATTGCATGTGTTTGGGTGGGGGGGTTTTCGAGTCTTGGAGCGATGCTGGCTATGGATACTTTTGCTTGGTTGCTTGCAAGTGGTTTGAATGCAATCCACGGTGGGTAAGGGGGTACTTGGGCCTACTTTTACTTTCAAAGTACGTTTTGTCACCAGTTTTCTGCTAGTCCTCGTTTTTTGAGATTTGATTGGGGGTCTTCTACATTTTTGCGACTGGCTTTAGTAAGGGTCTGGGACCGTGGGAGCACTGCTGGGAAGATCTAATTTTGTTCTAAAACACAGTTTACAGTACACCTAGCTTGAGGGGAAAGATCCGCTACATTAATTTGCCCCTACTTATTTATCCTTGAAAAGGTGACTCAGACAGAGTACGCATTTTCAAAAATATTGTACTGTCTACTAGGAAAATCAAAGTGTGACTTTTTGCACTCCACAGCCTACATACCTTATATTTATTTATCAGTGGTGTTGTAATATTATATCACTTCCTGTTTTTCGTTGAATAATTACAGGCCGGGTTTCAGTCTCTGCAATGGGGAAAAAAGGATGGAGTCAGGCTTCACATTAGCGAGCCACAATTCAGCATCAGGCAGGCAGTGGACAGGGTGTCTTCTGGTCACCAACATTGATGGACGAAGCGTCAGCTGCAATGGAGGAGTGCCGCTAATGAGAGGAATTTTTTTCTTAATGCAACTTACTTACCAAATTCAACAGGACAACTACAACAACATACAGATACAGTATCCTTAGTTTTTTTCTCTGACTGTGACTGCATTTCTTGGATCTCTCTCTGCTTCTAAATTGATCCCTTAACACATCACTTAGTCCACTCCACTATCACATCTGCACCACACATAGTCATTTGTAAGTGCTCCTACGTAATTCCCAAGTCGCAGCACGCCCCAGCCCGTAGAGGACTGGGATGGCCCCAATGATGAAGCATGTCACCAAGGGGCAACCCTGGTGAGTGAGGGGACACCTAGAAAAAGAGCAATTTCTCCTTTTCTATCTACTATACCTTCCAGACCAACCCCATTGAGTGTTGTGAATGGATTTATAGTGACCAGCAAGGCTCTCAGGTATCTGGCAACAGAGACCTTATGTTGAATATAGTTATCAATAATTCCACACACGCCCTGTACTGTCGCAGTCTTTCTTCCACAGTTGTCGAAAGTACTACTTACTTTTCACTGACATGCATGCAGTAGTGCATGCACTTTCAAAGATTGATGGATAGGTTTGTACCCAAAGATTTGTTTATGTTCACAATTGTTTGTCCATTCTGTGCTATTTTTTCTTGTCTCCCAAAACCTTTCCCAAAAACCCCCGTACCCATCCATTTTTCAAACCCTAACCCTCTTCCCCCGGGCTGTGTGGTTTTGATTGATGTGTGACTAAATTACAGCAATAAATCCACACACTTGCTGGGGAGGATAAGGTGATAGCAACAGGCTGGTGAAGAAATCCGAGGATATATTCTTACTCTGCTTGACAAAGACCCATGGCTAATGTCAAAGAACTTCAACCGAATTAGTAGTTATACTTTACCATTTGTTAGGCTACAATGTGGCACTGTTCTAGTGTACTTTTGTCACCTGCTATATTCTCTATTGTACCGTTGAATTGCTCAGGAGGACAAACCAGATTTATTTTTCTTTTTTTTCATAGGCATGCAACTGCCACTGTGTCACACCACTAGTACCACCGCTATGAGGAAATTTTATCCGACCAAGATTGCCAACCTTATTCGCTGTTTCCCGTGGAGCCAGCCCTGGGTCTAGCCCTACTTTCAAACACAAATTACAGGTAAGATAAGCGTTTGGTGGTTTGGGGGTATAATGGAGTATTAGGAGGAGAGACGAGAGACTGACAGTAGTACTGCTAAAGTCCTAGGACTCTTGAATTCACTTCACTTACTCTGTGAGAGGCACTTAGTGTTGAAAACATTTGGGCATTTACACTTAAAGGAAGAAAATGGAACTAAACTTTCAGGAAAACAAAGTCACTGTTAAACCCCCACCCACCAGGCAAGCAGTAAAAAACAGGTATGCTCAGATAAAGTTTGAAAAAGTATATTTATATCCCTAACAAAATAATCTCCCGCAAGACCCTCCCTAACCCCAACGATTGTCCTTCAAAAGTCCCCAAAAACCCAACTCCCAATTCCCACCCCCCAAAAGTCTCTAAAAAAGGGGCAAGGGACACTATGGGTGGATGCTGTCTACTTTTTGGGCCAGGGCATCATACTCCTGGCGGAGCAAGGCGTGCTCTACGCGGAGCCCCTCCAACACGTTTGAAAAGTGGTGGAGCTCCTGCTGAAGGCGGGACACCATCATGGTACTGCGGCGCAGGCGTGCCTTCACTGCCTTGCAGGTGCAACGGCTGTGAGAGGAAGCTGTTGTCCTTGCTACTCGGCAGTGGCGTTTGGCTTTGGCAGCCCGGCTCAGTCTGGGTGGACCACTGTGCTGGGTGGCAGCCCGTGGGGGCACGGAGGCCGATGCAGCCGACGTTGTTGTTGTGGTCGACTGCACACTTTCTTCGTCCTCCAGGGCCACCAGCCGCCGATATTCGGCCACAGTGGCATCGATCCTCCGTTGCCGGGCCGCTCTAGCCAGCTCCTTCCTCCTTGTTCGTTTGGAAGGAGCATCTATATGAAGAAAGAAAGACATAGTCTGTAACCAATGCTCTTTAAGATTAACTCAATCATTCAGCAGAAATTTGTGTTGCAGTACAACTAGCAACTTGCAAGCGCATTACATAACTATTGAGGCCAGTATCTATCTAACCCCACACTTCTTCATCCTTGCTCTAACATTAGTGGGAGTTTAAGGAACAAATTCTACGAGCACTATGGACTTCCATTGGAGTCGACTATGAAAGTACACCAGTCTTATTCTTCTTCTTGTCTCTTGTTTAGGAAAATTGGTACGTTATCTTCTGCAAGCCGGCATAATGCCAGCGCAGTAAACTTGCACCCGAGAAAAAGAGACGCACGCCATGATGAGTGACCTAGACTTGCGTTGCGTTACTGTACCCGTCCAGTACATGCAGGTGGTGAAGCTCTTACTTTTCTATTACGGGTGGCACTGAGAATACTCTGTTACAACTCAAGGGCTACTGCTTAATTAATTAACCTTTCACCCTACAGTGCAAATGAGTACTAGAAATGGAAAATTGAAGAAGATAAATAATCTGATTATCTATCACTTCACATGGGATGTTTTTGCTTATATATGGGATGACTTTAGGTGCTTTGCTTTTTATTGAGTGACCAATGATACATCCACACATGAATGACTGAGTACTACTAAACTTATTAATAGAGGTAGGGAGTGGCCACCGTAATAACCGGATCTATGCTGTGCTTGCAATACAAACTACTGCTACTATTGATGGTAGTATTTGGACAAAATTAAAACTTCTTTTCCTTGCCTTTCCTACACTGGAACGGACGTGCGGGTGCAGTGTTACATGCTCTTCAAAGTTACACTTAGTTCATCCACTGACCGTCTACTCTCTCTAGATCATGGGTACT
Source organism: Lissotriton vulgaris (assembly GCF_964263255.1). Taxonomy (NCBI): domain Eukaryota; kingdom Metazoa; phylum Chordata; class Amphibia; order Caudata; family Salamandridae; genus Lissotriton; species Lissotriton vulgaris. The sequence goes on along the minus strand of NC_141700.1, from coordinate 718,225,950 downwards.
CACAAACTTTCTCTCAGGGGCTAAATTTACAGTGTCGTTTGTGGCCGAGGGCCGCACTGGTGGGGGCGGAGTCAGAGGGGGCGGGGCTAAAGCAAAACAAAAACTTGTGACCATGAGGTTGCACACAGGTCCCTGCAGCAGATGCCTTCATCCACTGAGCCACCAGACCCAGCATTTACATACATCTCTCTCACTCATGCTCTCCCTCCTGCCCTCCCTCTCCATCTCTCTCTCCCTCCTGCCCTCCCTCTCCCTCCCCCTCTGTCATCTCACTGTGTGTGTGTCTGTCTGTGTCAGCCTTCAGCCCGGGCTGAGACAGCTTCCTCAACGCGCACACACAGACAGCCACACCAAAGTACTTAACAGGTCTTTAAAAGACCATTAACATATTATTGAGGCTTTGTTTGTTGTAGCGCCCCTGCATCTCCACCCTGACAATCACTGCTTGCCCGGCCCCACAGAGCAGAGGCTTTGTTCTATTTCACCTCTTTGTGGCCCTGCATCTCCACTCTGCTCTGTGGGGGCCGGGGGAGCAGTGATTGTCTGCAAGGTCTGCACACCGCCAAGGAAGGCTTGCCGGGCCACCACCGGCCCGCGGGCCGTACTATGAGTACCCCTGCTCTAGATACACATATGCTATCTAAGAGTCAGATAGTAGCATGATCCAGGTATATGGACACATACAGTTTTTGTGTCACCCACCCAGGCTGTTGTCCTTCCACCAATCATTGCTTCATCATTCACCCAGCCATGCATCTCATATTCTTTCCTTCCCAGCCACGTCTTCAATCTCAATAAGTAAGGAATATATAAGAGCTTACCTCTGCCCGCCACCACCACCGTCTGAACTCTCACAGCCGGCACTGGAACCGCCGCATCCTCCCCTGAGGAATTGCCCTCCGCCTCCGTGTCGAGCACCATCACCTCCGCGTTGGCCCCGCCACCAGATGTTCCACCTACAAAGTACATTTAAGAATGTTAGAATAAACCACTCACTAGTATTTGGTCTAGGAATGAAGACATGTGAAAACAATGTAATGCAGCACTTTTTGGCACAACTGATGAAGGCTGGCTTTTTAACACGCACCATTTTTTTCCACACAGACAGAAGATGGACTTCTAACAACAAGATCAAGTTGAAACAAGGTGAGAGCTCGGCTCGACCACAAGAAATGTCTTCAATTAATCGTCAGCACTAACCACTTTTACATTCTCAGTTAAACGTGTCGTTTTTTTATTATGACTTCATTTTAATAAATGTGTTTACTTTTAATAAAGCTTTTAAACTTAGAGAGACTCTGTGTTTTTTGGTCCAGAGTGACTAGAGTGACTGAGCGAAAGGTTTTGCAATTTTTGCAAGCATGAGTCCGTGCCTCTGACACTTCTTGACTCTGACTCCGTACTCTTCAGCTACGTTGGATAATAATCATCATTGGGGATCAATGATCGATGAATTCGGGAGGTAAATGACTGTGCCACACTATGTAGTCAGTCAGTAAGGACATTGGGGGTTCAAAGTCTGTTATCACAGAGGTATGTGGAAACTCTAACAGCGCCTATTATAATTGATAAGCAATGCACTATTTATTGTCCATAGTTCTGTTTCTGCAGAAGAATTGTCCGCGCCACTGTAGTGGTATGGATTGTCCTCCTATCCAAACCAAAAGGTAGTATCTTATTCTTTCTTGGTGGTCATTCACATTTTATAGTTGGGAATTTTCAAAGCAGATAGAACACTTCAAAAGACATTATGGACAATCCCAGAGGACTGCACTAAGTTGATAGAGCTATTGCTGACTAGAATGGGAGTTTCGCCAACCGTGCAATCTTAGTTAGCTACACAGACAGACTAATAAGAATAATCTAGTAATACCACAGGGAGTCATAGTAGAGGCAGGATAAGAATTTAGATACAGTCTACAAGAAGATCAAAGACGATTTTGAAAAAATCAAATGAGGAACGCTAGGAAAAATAGGTACTAGTCTAAAATGAAAACTTACTGGGGCCAGCAAAGGAGCCCTCGCCTGCCCGATCCTGGCCCTGTTCAACAGCATCCGCCGCCTGCTGCTCCTGTGTCCTCCCCTCGCCCCTGGGGGGAGCTGACGTACAACATGAAAGAAAGAACAGAAAACATGGATGATTGTTGCTTGTCAATGTCAACCAAATCAAACATTTCAAAAGAACAATAACAAAATATTTCCGCGAAATTATATTGATTAGGGTTAGTTTTCATTTATTTGCGGACCTGTGACTTCGAAAGTCACGTAACTCACTAAACAAAGTACTGAAAGGTTCACCTAGGACTGGCAGGCAGCAGTCCGCAGGCAAGACGCAAAGTGACAGACACACTCCATTGTGATTTCAGTCAGATCAGTGACAACACTAACAGTTGCCTGCTACATTACCAGTCATTTAAATAGTAAAACTATCAATCCACCGCCACTATTTTTCTTATTGTCAGGGGTACAAAGGAAGGGGCAGATTTAAGCCCCTTGCGGCTCTTTTGCTCCGTTCTTGCGTGACTTTTGTGACGCAGCAGCTAAACAAAAAAGGGCGCCATGGTGCGGCGTATAATATTATAACAACGTGACGCATTTGGGAGATGCATCCCGTTATAAAGCCCTGCGCCATCAGGGGGCGTTCCGGCGCAAGGGAGGGAATTCCTGCGCTGGAACACATCCTAAAAGTGGCTGAGGGAAATCTACAAAATTTCAATCAGTCACCTTTAGGACAATGATGCGTCACACAAACCCTGCACCTGCTTGAAGCAGACGTACGGCTTGACCCAGCATTGGGGAGATAGGGTACCCCAGAGCATTGCTGGAGCTGCGCCATCGTTGCGACGCAAATCCAGCAGTAAAGCTTTGGTGACGTTTTGGGCCCATGGTGCGCCGCATTGCAAATACGGCGCACCATGTTTGGTGGTGGTAGCGGGCCGCACAATTAATGGCGCATCCCTGCTACTTTGCAGGGATGCGACGGTAATTGCAATTCTGCCCCTTAGGGGCATACTTACTTACGCGTTCTGGCGCATCTCCAGAGATGCGCCAGATCAAATGCGTCACGCAAAACTACCCTTGCGACACGGCAGATGCGCCTCATTTACAATGCGGCGCGCCCTGGCGCAAGGGTAGGCACTTGCGTGACGCATCTCGTCACGTAAGAGCGGCGCATCGCTGGAGTCACGTCGCCAACGCAATGCAACTCCAGTAATGCTCAGGGCCACCCAATACTTAACATGCTGTGTCAGTCCTTACGCCTGCTTCAAGCAGGCATAAGGAATTGAATTGACGTAGCAGTGTCGCAGAAGTGCCTGCGTTAAATCTTGTAGATTTCACGCAGGCAATTTTGCGAGGCGCACAGCCGCCGGACCGCCCAACCTGCGTACTAGGAACGCACCCATTGTGGTGCAGGCCCATGGCTTTATAACGTGACGCATCTCCCTAGATGCGTCATGCTGTAAATGACTCGCAGGGATGCGCCACGTTTACGCCGCTGTTGCGTCACGCAAGGCAACGTAAACGTGGCGCAAGGGGCTTGTAAATGTAATCTGCCCCCTAGTGTCTAGCATTACGCAGTTCTGTAAAGTACACTCATACATAATAGTTACTCAGGCCAATGAGACCACAAAATAGAAAACAAATAAGCATAGTAGCAACGCCACTGAGAAGGAGAGCAGTGCACCTGAAATGCACAGAAGATTTTGAAATATCATTTAACTACAATGTAATCGTCATCAGCGGCATTATTGGCTTGCTCCATGTAAAAAACAAATATTTGCAATACAACAACACAGAGCAGGAGAAAACATCATAGTAGTGAGTGATGAAATGGCTACTACTACTCACCAAGCCCGGGGATCTCCAAGCCGAGCTGGTCCAGCAGGTCGCGCTCCCGGTCCAGGAGGTCCGTCCAGCGATGGGTGACCTGGCTGTAGGTGCGCTGGACCCCGTAGAGGTGGGATATGGCCCAGCACACCTTCTCCCACCGCTTCCGGCGCTCCCGGATGTTGTAGCCGCCGGCCGCGATCCTGCCGCCTCCCGCGATGGTCCTGGGCAGGCGGCGCTGGACGAAGTAGACCAGCGCGCCCACTTCCTCCGGGCTGAAGATCTCCCGTCGCATCACCTGCTCCCCCCTCAATCGACCGCATGGTGTCCTGGCACGGGGTCCAGGACTCCTCCTCCCCGCCGCCGCTGCCGCCCTCAAGTGCCTGGGCAGCTTCACGGCGCCTGGCTTCACCATGGTCTGGGCAGGTAAGGTAGGAAGTAGAAAATTAAGAAGGAATAGGATAGGGAAGAAGAAAAGAAAAGAGTTTAAGAAAGTAGTTTAAAAGTAAAGAAAAATAGCAGAAAAGACAAAAATATACAGCTAGGAAAAGAGAGGGATAGATAAGAAGCAAAATCGTTAAAAAAAAAACTGAAAACAAGCAAAGGATGGCAAAGATAGCAAGAGGATTAAACACCATGCCCAGACACAGGAAATGAATGAAAAACAAGATGGCCGGCGCCCGTTCACGAGCGCGAAAGTAAGTTCGCACGAGATTTTCCTCGCGATCTCGTGCGAACTTGTACTCGCAATGCGCTTACTGCGCGAGATTATACATAGCGGGCGGAAACGGAAATACGTCACACAAACAAAATGGCCGCGCCCGTACTCGACCTTGGGGTAAATTCGCGTGTTGCGCTGCAAGCGGCTCGCGAATACTGCAAAAAAACTCGCGAAACAACAAGCCGCAAAAAAATATAAAGCTCATTCGCACGAATTGGCGGCTTCCGCGGTCGGTTTCGCACGACGCCGCGCCCCGCGAATAGCGCGAAAAAAACGAAAAACGATTTTTGCAAAAGCAAAAGCAATGAGCAGGTGCAAAAGGTCAACCTCATGATTTGTAACGATTCCCTGTAGTGATTCCTGAGGGGGCCCTCCAGAATTCGGTTGCCTGCTTGCAACTATTGTGTGACCCTGCTCTGACCTTAACTGTATGCCACAAAGGTCCTGATTTACAGCTAAGGGAGCAGACAAGCAGGTGCCAGGCTGGAACTTCAAATTCAGTGACACATTAATTAGCCCCTAATTCATTATTGTCAGTTGGGGCAGGGCAGGTGTTGTTAATAAACTAACCCCAAATTAATTCATGTCAGTTCAAGCAGGGCAGGTGGGCTTGCTTTTCCCCCCCATCTTCTACAGTGATGATGGACCAGAGGGTGGCATTGATGTAACAGAGGGTGGCATGGGTCAAAGAGAGGGTGGCAGTGGTGAAACAGAGGGTGCTGGGAGGCTGTGATGATGAACCAGACGTAGAAACAACATAGTCGCGACCGTTGCGAGCCGACAAGTAAGTTCGCAATTGCGAACTAGTACCAAATCCTTGCAAACTGGCAGAAACACTTGCGAACACAAAAAAAAAATCCGCAAATTCGCGAGAATTCGCGGATTTTGCGGATTGCGAGTTCGCAAATCCGCTAAATTCGCGAACGCGAGATTCGCAAAATTCGCCCATACTTAATCTGGGGCTTCACTCGAACTGCCCGTTTACTCGTTTCCTCCAGTAGGGTTTCCTGTGACACACAGAGTGTCTAGGCTGCAGCATACGCCAGCGCCGGGGTCCCCAAACAAAGGAAGATTTAGGCAGTGGGGATCACAAACAGTGCAGTTTAGGATGCTAGCGGGGGAAGACTGTCAGAAAGTGGAGCTGAGCTACTTACTTGGTTGCCATCTTGGCAACACCGCCCTTAAACATGAACTTAAGCACATTTCTGCCACCACGCCTGTTGGAAAGTGCCCCTTTTTGGCATGGTAACCCCCACCTTTTGCCTGGTTTTTCATGTGATTTTGACTGGAAATGCATTGGGTTACTGCTAACCAGGTCCCCAGAGCCAGATCTCTTTTCCAAAACAGTACAATTATTTCCCCAATTGGCAATACCTTTAGCATTCTCGGTAAGTCCCTATTAAATGGTACCCCTGGCACCTAGGGCCTGAGGTGGTAATGAGGGTCCCTAAGTGCTGGAGCACAAATTGTGCCACCGTAAGGGACCCCTCACCAAACCCATACAAGACTGCCAGTGCAGGCTGTGTGTTTTGGTGCAGACAAAAGTGAAAATACAACATGACACACATTCTAGTGTGCCATGTCCCCTAACACTGCATGCCATATTTGTAAGTCATCCCTACAGTAGGCCTTACAGCCCTAATAAAGGGTGCATTATATTACATATGAGGACATATCTGCATGAGCTGATAAGCCCCTGCGCTGGTTAGCTCCATTACTGCCAGTGCAATTGAACAGGGAAGCCATTTTAAAACATGTGCTTTCACTTATACGCAAATGCGCTGTTGAGCTCTGGGACCTGCTCGACACATCATCCCCGGACGTCGCCTTCCTGAGAGAGACGTGGATGAACGACTCCTCCACACCCGACATTGCCATAACCATCCCAGACGGCTACAAGGTCACCCGCAGAGTCCGCACCAACGGAGTGGGAGGAGGAATCGCTATTGTCCACAAGAACAGCATCAGGGTCTCGACCAGCACCAAGGACACTCTCAGCACCGCCGAACACATGCATTTCCAGATCCACACAGACCCCAACTCCACCCTCAGAGGCACCCTCGTCTACAGACCCCCTGGACACCGACCCCAGGTCAGCGACTCCATCGCCGACTTCGTCAGCTCCCATGCCCTGACCTCCACCGACTACATTCTCCTTGGATACCTGAACTTTCACCTTGAGAACAACAATGCTAGGAACTCGACAACCCTGATCGATAACTTCGCCAACCTCGGACTGAGGCAACTTGTCACAACACCTACCCACTCCGCTGGCCACATGCTTGACCACATCTTCTCCGCTAGCCCCCACGTCTCCTTGAGCCACACCACCAAACTCCTCTGGACCGACCACTGCTGCATCCACTTCTCCTTCCAGAAACCAACCACACACCACCGCACCCAACATATCCCTCACCGCTACTAGATAAAAATCACTGAAGACCAACTACACGCAAACCTCGCTCTCAGTCCACCCACCAAACCCTCCAACACCGTTGATGCTGCCCACAGCCTCACACGCTGCATTGACGAATGCGCTAACACCCTCGCCCCGTTGAAGAAACCTCCCCCACAGAGACACCAGCAAGAGGGCCAGCTGGTTCACCCCAGAAGTCCTAGCCTCCAAGCAAGCCTGCCGGAAACTAGAGAAGAAATGGCACAGCGAACAGACTCCGGACAGCCACGCAGCCCACAAGGACTCCATCCGCAACCACCATCATCTCATCAGGACTGCCAAGAGGACCTCCTTCAAAGACCGCCTCGACATCAACGCACACAACAGCAAGGAGCTCTTCAACATCGTGAAAGAACTCTCCAACCCCAGCTCCAACATCAACGACATCCAGCCGTCGCAAGCCCTGTGCGACTCCCTCGCCACTTTTTTCCACCGCAAGACAGCAGACATCCAGGACAGCTTCATCACCCAAACAGCCTCAACAGACAGCAACACAACAGACTCTCCGCACACCACCGACCACGACCCCCTGCTAGCCTGGGCCAGCGTGAGCATCAATGACACCATCAATTCCATGAGCACAGTCCACTCCGGCTCCCCGTCAGACCCATTCCCGCACCACATCTTCAACAAAGCCAGCAGCTCCATCGCACCCCACCTGCGCAACGTCATCAATCTCTCCCTCAAGACTGCGACCTTCCCAGAGAGCTGGAAACACGCTGAGATCAACGCCCGACTCAAAAAACCCAAGGCAGACCCTGAAGACCTCAAGAACCTCCGGTCCATCTCTCTGCTCCCGTTCCCGGCCAAGGTCATCGAGAAGATCGTCAACAGACAGCTAACCCGATACCTCAAAGAAAATAGAATCCTGGACCCTTCTCAGTCAGGGTTCCACAGCAACCACAGCACCAAAACCGCCCTCATCGCCGCCACTGACGACATCAGGACCATGCTGGACAATGGTGAGACGATACAAAAGGGGATGATGGACGGAGCGTTTGAGCAAATCAAACACTCACCCCCAGTCAACTGTTATGGGTTTAATCCATCACCATTCTTTAGCTCACTCAGTTCAGACATGGCCATATGCAAATCAGTCTGACCCTGTGCCTCATGGAAACAGTCCAGCCCGAACTTCCAAGCCATGTCTTCCCTGGACCGGAAACAAGCATCCTGGGAACAGTTTCGGATTCATAATCCTCATCAGCCAGGCTATCTTGAATCCAGTGGCCAAGTGAGCAAGGGACTCACGTCTGAGCATACCCTGCCAACTTAGGGCGAACAAAGCAATACAAAAGGGGATGGACTGGTCCCATGAGGCACAGGGTCAGACTGATTTGCATATGGCCATGTCTGAACTGGGGTGGCAGAGTGAGCTCAAGAATGGTGATGGATTAAACCCAGATCAGTTGACTGGGGGTGAGTGTTTGATTTTCTCAAATTTTCCGTCCATCATCCCCTTCTGTATCGGACAATGGTGAGACAGCAGCCCTCATCCTCCTGGACTTCTCCGCCGCCTTCGACACTGTCTGCCATCGCACATTACGCGCACACCTCCACGCCGTAGGGATCCAAGACAAAGCCTTGGCCCTCATCAGCAGCAGACTCGACTACGGAAACGCCCTCTACGCAGGAGTCCTGACCAAGCTCATCAAACGATTGCAACGCATCCAAAACGCCTTTTGCACGACTGATCCTCGATGTCCCACGCCATGGCCACATCACCCCCCACCTAAGAAACCTGCACTGGCTACCCGTCAACACGAGGATATCCTTCAAGCTCCTCATCCACGCATACAAAGCACTCCACGAGACTGGCCCAGTCTATCTCAACAGACGACTTTCCTTCTACATCCCTAACCGACAGCTCCACTCTGCCGACCTCGCAGTCGCCACTGTCCCGCACATCCGAAGAACAACCACTGGCAGGAGATCCTTCTCCCACCTCGCCACCAAGACCTGGAATACCCTCCCACCTACGACAGATCCAAGACCTGCTGACCTTCAGGAGACTTCTCAAGACCTGGCTGTTCGATCAGTAGAGGCCCCCCTCCCCTCCCCAGCGCCTTTAGACCCTCACGGGTATGTAGCGCGTTCTACAAATGGTTGATTGATAGATTGAATGATACAAACGAGTTCTCTAGCTACATGATGACTTCACTGAAACCAGGGATGTTTGATATCAAACATGTCGAGTTAATTAACCCACACTGATTCCAGTGTTGGATTTATTAATAGTTGCCCCTGAAAACCTACCAGCTACTGGTGTGCTGACTGACTGGTGTTTGCCAGCCTGCCACCAGAGACGGGTTTCTGACCCCCTAGGAAGAGGGCCTTTGCTCTCAGGAGTCCAGAAACAAAACTTGCTCAGGCAGAGAGTGTTTATACCACGTCCCACAAGATCACCTGCAGAATAGCATTCCAAGGCAGGAGACCTTCAAAGAGCCCACCGTCTTTAGAATGTGCATCTAGCTTCCCTCACAGCAGGGGATGTTGGCCACATTCGTCCAGAGCCATTTGGCACCTGGACAGGTGGGAAATAGATAGTCAGATTGGTATGTCCACCTTCAGGCTAGTGACACCCCTAAGGTGGGCTACCTGAAGTAGATATGATTTTTGAGAGTTGGCCATCTTGGTGATGGTAAATATAGGTTCTCTGGGACAGGGTTAGGCCCACTTCCCACAGGAAGTAGTCATAATGGGGGTATAATGACCTCAGCGGTCAGTAGCCCATTGTCGACTTCCATACACTCCCCTAAAACTCCTAAATGCAGTATTTAAGGCAGCCTTTAGCACCAGAGAGGAAGATCCTGAAGACCTATGAAGAAGAAGACACTGAAGAGACATGAAAGCAAAGACTGGAGAAGAGCACATCAATTGGCACCAGCCCTGTGGGCCTGTCTGCTGTTCCCTATCAAATTGTGCCAAAGTTGCCTCCTCCTTCAATCTGTCATGCCACCAAAATCGACAACCTTAAAAAATACTCAAGGACTCATGTGGAGCTGTAAAGTTGCTCTCCTGTATTCTGCAGGCACCCCAAGAACAACTGTGAGTCCTTCAGAATTGCCAAAACCTGATGCCACCAGGCACCACTACACCGAGTCCCCCAGCCTGAGTTGAAGTGGGCCAATGGTGTCAGTGTGGTCCCTAAGCCCTCAAGAGACAGAGTCTACTTTGGTTTCATCCCTCGTGAGCTCCCCGATGCCACCTGGAGCCTTTTTGTGCAGGCGCCGTCAACTGTGAGTATTCCCGGACAAAGAAACCAAACACCTCAAAGACCTTCTGCACCCGCCTGCCCCGGCCAAAGAGAAGAGGAACGTCGGTGTTCCCACTTCCCCTAACATTGCAAGACTTGAGCTCACTGGTTGGTTCCTGACATCTTAGTCCCCCCTGATCGGACCGATCCCCATTGGATAACATTAGGTGCCCTACACTGGTTTAAGCCCCTCAACAGGCTGCCCTAGTGCTGCTGGAAGGGACCTGGAGCTGCCTTGGACTTTGCCTCATACTCACCTCAAACCCAGCAGATTAGTCTCGTAAGTAGCTGCAAAGAACTTGTATGCCTATTTGTTCTTCCTCCCGTACGATAACATAGCAGCCTCTGAAAATTGCACTTTTTAAATGCAAAAATATTTCTATTTAAAAATGTACTTTACTGATCATATTGATTCTTATGCCTCAACATATATAAAGATATGTGTTATTTTTATAAAATTATGTGGAACTCATTATTGAGTCGTGTGCTTTATTTATTGACTATTGTGAGTATTTGCAGATGTCTAACACTCCTCTCTGATAAGTCTAAGGCTGTTCAACCACACTACATCCTAAAAGATCACCTTGGGATTGTTAGAGCAAGTACCTATCCACACATAAGGGAATATGAGGATTCTTTGCACACTGTTCCTCTTTTTGGTATACTATATAAAGAGCCAGCTTCCTACACCGCTCTGATGACAATTTGTGGAATAAAATATAGTAAACTAGAGGTTTTTAAAGTGCACATCCGGTGCTCACCTATTTGAAGGGGCTCTCATTTGACAAGAAAAAGAAGGCCTGGTGAAAAATGTGCCTAGGTTAACACAGTTGGATGAAATGGCGAATCCAGGATTGATCCATTGATCCCTGGATTTCTGATTTCAGATTATGAAACTCAGACACTAGAAAGATATTTTACTCATCAACGTTTTATGCTTGGTTTTCAAATCTTAGCAAAACGAAAGGGGATGATGGGCGGAGTGTTAAACATTGCAAGTACTCACCCCCAGTCAACTGATCTGAGTTTAATCCATCATCATTCTTTAGCTCACTCCGCCATCCCAGTTCAGACATGGCCATATGCAAATCAGTCGGACCCTGTGGCTCATGGGAACAGTCCAGCTGGAACTGCTAAGCCATGTATTCCCTGGACCGGAAACAAGCATCCTGGGACTGGTTTCTGGCTAATCAGCAGTCATCAACCAGGCTAGCTTGTATCCAGTGGCAAAGTGAGCAAGGGACCCACGTCTGGGCATACCCTGCCAATTCAGGACGAACACAACAAAACCAAAGGGGATGATGAACGGAATGTTGAACATTGCAAGCACTCATCCCCAGTCAACTGATCTGCGTTTAATCCATCATCATTCTTTAGCTCACTCCGCCACCCCAGTTCAGACATGGCCATATGCAAATCAGTCTGACCCTGTCCCTCATGGGAACAGTCCAGCCCGAACTGCCAAGCCATCTCTCCCCTGGATTTACCTTGGCACAGGACGGTAGAGCTTGGGTTGCATGCAGAAGGCACATGACAGTTTGTCTCAGTTTGGGGTCCTCTTGGTCCCTCAAGCCCAAAACGAGCCAGAGGCAGGCCATTGATGTGAGTATCCAGTGCTCACCCACGTCAACATGTTTTGAACTTTCAGAGTACGAGGCCATGATATAATTGTAATCTTTATCCGTAGACATAGTTTCAGATGCCTTTCATGAGAGACAACTTTAAACAGCCTTTTAATATGATTCCTAAACTCATGGTTGCATTGCCAGGTTAGACATCAGCCAATCCCTTTCTCCTAAATAGGATCCATCAGCAGCTTAGTCCAGGCGGTCATTGAAGCATCCTTGTGACCTTCAATGACTTTCCAGGTCATACTTGCTAATGAGCCTTCCTCAACATTCCTCCTCACTGTCAGAACCTCAGGATGGCGACTTTCACAGCCAATGTCAAATTCAAGCCTTATTTATAGATGGACTTGAATACCCTGATCATCCTCTTAAAGGTGTTACATTAAATAAAGTAAACTGTTGGGATGGATTTCTCTGGATTGACATCCTGACCATAAGACAGAAGGTGGTAACTTTAATGTGACGACTCACAAGACCAACTCAGTGGTGGAACTATACAATTTGTCACTGGTCACCCCAAAAGCATAAAAGATTGATGACCTATTAGGCTTCGGCACAAGGCACATCGTGATCGGTTCTGTGCACCAGGAATACCTTTGGCCCACACTATCAGGTTACCTCTTACTAGGGAGTCCAAGGCATGTAAGCAAATGCAGCATCTCAATGAGTACTCGTGAGGACCTATATGATCTGGGACACACCATACCCCATAAGATTCCAACATGTTGGGTCTCTACTGACGTTCACCACGCTGGTGACACAATTGGCTCTGCTTCCTCCAGGAAATTGGTTGTCCAGTTACAAATGTCTGTGTAGAAAGAAGCATCAATATGCCTCCCTCAGGCTAAGGTAAAAACATCTAGTTGACTTAGGTGAGTCTTACTTATTAACAGAGGATGTTTTGTTGCTCTGACAGAGAAACTAACCTTACCCCTCACAACTACAGGCTTAGCCCGATTCATGTAAAGTTCAGACACAGGATAAACCATTGTATAGACTGGGCCTTAAACATAACGCTAGCTGAACTAAATACAGGGACCAAAAGCCTCCGTTTTCGCATTTGTCATGGCACTACCCGGCAGTTAGTGGGTAACTAGCTTCATCCCTTTAGGCACACATTTACTCGTCTTTTTACTTGAAAAAGGCTTCCACGCTGTTCTTCAATTAGTTCATGATATTTGTTTGGTTCGTTAAATTTCTTTCTATTAGTTTTCAATCATAGTTTTAGGTTTTCAACATATCTTTAACTTCAGACAATGTCTTATGACCAAATCCAATGCATTTCGGGCATTTAATGTATGCCCTTCGTCAGGGAACAGACACTACAAGAATGTATATAAACATAATATTAGAATACTGCTTCATTGTTGTACTTAAAACAGTAAGTATTCAACATAAATAAAAGCCCCCATAATGCACGCTCCTATTTTCAGGATTCGTTCTTTTTAACACAACACAATGGTCAATCACACATTTAATTAATAAAGATTTCATACACTCTATTTTTAGCAGAATGTACTTCAATGAGAACGTACAAGCAAATTATTGAGATAGGCATTAGCGCACACAAAGCAACCTTCCTCGATAATGAGTCTGTTGCCCATATCTATGAGCACGTGATCGCCACTTGTTTGAATCCCGAATACGCGGCTACATTCGTTCTATGCTGGCGTTAGGAAAGAAGCCGAAGCAGCGCTAAAACGCTATTAACTTCGTACCAAGGTTAGTTAACCGGTCTCGCCCCTCAACCCCCACCAGCACTTGCACAATCTCAATCATGCAATACACTCACACTGAACCACCGCTCGTTTTTCCACAGATGTATTTCTACATCAAGACGAAAGACTTGTAAGTGAAACGACGTTTCTTTATATAACCACATGTTTATTTACGAACAGCACGGATTTAGATACCAATGTAAATGATGAAATAACAACGAATACATAGGTGGTTTTTGAGATGTATACAACAATTGGTTTGGACATTGCTTTTATTTATGTTGAATGCTTACTGTTTTAAGTACAACAATGAAGCAGTATTCTAATATTATGTTTATATACATTCTTGTAGTGTCTGTTCCCTGACGAAGGGCATACATTAAATGCCCGAAATGCATTGGATTTGGTCATAAGACATTGTCTGAAGTTAAAGATATGTTGAAAACCTAAAACTATGAGTGAAAACTAATAGAAAGAAATTTAACAAACCAAATAAATATCATGAACTAATTGAAGAACAGTGTGGAAGCCTTTTTCAAGTAAAAAGACGAGTAAATGTGTGCCTAAAGAGATGAAGCTATTGACCCACTAGCTTCACTTCTTAATTCATGTAATTCTGACGTCGTGGGACTCTCGACGCCACCTTTGGAGCACCATAAACATAACCTAATTATCCAACCAACACGGATATAAAAAAAAAAGCTGTGCATTTGCCCTATCTATCAATAATTACTACCCGGCAGTTGCCAGCTTATGGGCAAAGATACCACAGACCCTCATTGTAGTGGTTTGGTTCATTGTCCTGACAACTGCATTTATAACCTTTCTGGGTGACGTCAGAGTGAGCAAATTACAGCCCATGCGCTAAAGCTTGAGAAATGGATAGTGGCTATACACTGGGGCCGTAACCCACCTCCAAAATGTAAAACTATTGAAGGGATATCACATGCTGCAACTAAAAAAAGTGACATAGTTACTGGGAATTGTTGCCTCTCCAATCCATGCTGATGGGTATAGGGGACCCCCAAAGAACTTGTCTCCTGCAACACAATGAGTAAGTCTGAGACCACAGGCGATTCAACAGCAACTCCAACTTTATAAATTAAAGCGATCTTGAATATAGAATGGTTGACTCGCATAAGCACCTTTCAATTTCCTGTGAACAAGCCAGTGACAATTTATGGTAATCTCTAATGCTTTAGGTCTACATGTACTGAATATGGTAGGGCTACAGTTATGAAAATCATAGTGTGGTGGGCTTGTATGCTTCTTTGTGTTCAGATGACTGTAGCTGAGTTGTGGACTTTCGAAACTCTGTTCAGGGGAAAATATGTAGGACATTTGACAATAAAAACTATATTATGTGCTTCATCTGGCCATACGTGTTTCGAGCTCCCTTGAGCTCTTGATCACTGGCGGCATGAAGAGGGAAACAGGTGAGTAAGAACAAACTGCTTTTATTCAAAATTCAAGTCCCGCCCATGTGGGTGTGCCAGGCATGCTGGTCACGGTAGTTCCAAACATTGCCTAAAGTACTTCAGCGTTCTCTAACCAAGTGGATCCTGCTCCCTCTGCACATTAAATTGTGGCCAGATGAAGCAGGCGTTATAGTTAGGAATTAACATTTAAAAAACTTCAGAAATCACTAAAAAATACATAGGTTTCCGAAATGTTATAGTTAACGGCACGTTTCACTCATACAAAACCATTGAAATTCCCTCGTTATAGTTAGTTCAGCTAACTATAACTCACGCGCCCGCAATGCATTGCTGATGACGTCACAAACTACATCTTTAATGACGTGGTCAGTGACATCACTCATGACATCACTCATGACATCTCAAATGACATCACTGATGAAATCACGGATCACCTCATCCTTGTGAAAGAGTGGCAGACTTCCTCTCAGCGTAATATCACCTTTGATACACACGTTCAAAAAAAGAAACTAAAATTTTCAAAACAATGGCGATACCAATACCAGTTTCAACAACCTATTCAGTAATTCCACCATCTACATCCACTCATTCACTAACAGTGCTATATAGTCACTCATACATGTACTCACTCATCATATGTACTCGTACACCTATACATCCTGTTACACACCGACACTCATCCAGAGTTACTCACACACATACTCACACATTCAAATAAACTATCACACATTCATTTACTTGCATATACAGCTATACACACACCATTACACTTACTTCTACAGAAACATACACATACTTACTCTCTTAAACAATCATTTATAGAAACATATACTTATACAGGAACTCTTCCAATCTCTCACTCTCACATATACTCAATTATATACAACAATACTCACATATACTAATTTTAAACATATGTAGTTACTCATAAAGACACTACTAAGACAGTCATTCACTCACTAACACACTCATCCACCCATAGCGTCCTGCACACATGCTGTCTTCAAAACACATACAGTGAGTCACTCATTCATACATCTGTGCACTAAGTAATACCCCCAATGAACCATACAGATACTCAGACACTCATACTGATACTAAAAAAAACAACTAATAAGCAATATAGACACTCATGTAGCTACTCACCAACCCATGCAGCCACTTATACACAAAGTGAGGCACTGATACAGATATTTACATATTTAAACATTAGTCGCTAATACATGTATTCACTAAGATACAATTAAGTCAGTTTTACAATCAATTTTACAAAAAAATCCATCCATTTAGACACTTGCTTACCCATTTATTCTTCCATCGACCTTTAGATATACACATATAAAACATATTTATTTTTCAGAAAGACACATTCACTGGATGATGTCATCCATGATGTCATCAGTTATGTCATTTGCGATGTCATCAGTGATGTCATGAGTGATGTCACTGACCATGTAATGAGTGATGAAATTTTTTGAAAATTTTAGTTTCTATTTTTGAATGTGTGTATCAAAGGTTATATTACGCTGAGAGGAGGTCTGCCACTCTTTCACAGAGATAATGTCATCAGTGATGTCATGAGAAATGTCACTGACCATGTCAAGAGTGATGTAATATGTGACATCATCAGCAGTGCATTGCGGGCGTGCGAGTTATAGTTTGCTGAACTAACTATAACGGGGGAATTTCAATGGTTTTGTGTGAGTGAAATGTCCAGCTAACTATAACATGTGTGAAACCTGTTTTCTTCAGTGAATTTCTAAGGTTTTTTAAAATGCTAATTCCTAACTAAAACGTGGCTGAAACCTATGGTTTTTTCAGTGAATTTCTAAGGTTTTTTAAATGCTAACTCCTAACTATAATGTGGCTGAAACCTAATGTTGTTTTCAGTGAATTTCAAAGGTTTTGTAAATGATAATTTTTAAATGTATTAATTGTTATTTTTTTTATACTGATTTACTACATTGTTTTAAAGTATTTATTTTTAGATATTTTATTTTTTAAATTACATTACATATTTTTTATATAAATTGAAAACAAATGTTTTTTAATAATATTGAAATTATAATTTTTTTTATTTTATATTTTTTTTAATTTACATATATTTTATATAGCATATTTTATATATATCCTATCGAAGGAAATTCAAGTTACTGGTAAGTTCGGTTAAAATTACTTTTCAGGGATCAGTAGTGAGGTCTCTCCTGATAACAGGTGAGTAAATCGGAATTCGTAGTTCTGCTGATTTTAGAGGAATTTTTTAAAGTTCCAAAACTCCACACTTAGAAGAATTTCCAAGTGAAACCAGTCAATGTTAGCCTATGGAAGGAAATTCAAGTTAATGTAAGTATTTTTAGAATTACTTTTCAGGATCAGTAGTGAGCTGAAAGATGCAGCACTGAGGTCTCTCCTGATAACAGGCGAGTAAATTGGAATTCGTAGGTCAGCTGATTTTAGAGGTACATTTGTATGTTTCAAAAATAGACACTTCGAAACTTTTCTGGTGAAAACCGCACAATAGATTCCTATGGAAGGAAATACAAGTTACTGGTAAGTACACTTAGATTTACTGCACTTGGCTCAAAGATGCAGCACTGACTTCTCTCGTGATAACAGGTGAATAAATCGGAATTCGTAGTTCCGCTGATTTTAGAGGAAGATTGTGCTCAATAGTGAAGGAAGGGGGCGGGACCTGAGGTGACATGTGTGCAAACACGCCCTGCGGTGCGTTTTAGGTTGGGGAATTAATTCCTCTTCAATCCTGAGCAAACTAGCCCACCAGGGACCTCCAGTATGCACCAGGGTGCTGCATTGCAGAGAGGTGTTCAGAGGGCACGCCCCCTTTTTACAACACTTTGCAATGCAGCTCCGTGGTGCTTACTGGATGTACCTGTTGGACTAGTTGGCCCCTAGGGGACCTTTGGATTGAAGAGGAAATAATTCCCCAACTTAAAACGCGCCACAGGGTATGTTTGCACACATATCACCTCAAACCCCGCCCCCTACCTTCACCACTGTGCAAACATGCCCCGTAGCTCGTTCTAACTTGGGAGATTAAGTCCCCTTGCAAACTGGGGGTCCCTGGGGGCCAACTAGCCCACCAGGAACCTCCAGTATGTGCCAGGGGACTGCGTTGCAGAGAGGTGTAAAAAGGGGCATGACCTCATTACACCTTTCTGCAATGCAGCCCCCTGGCGTGGTTGCAGAGGGGGAACTAATTCCCCTTGCATACTGGGTGTCCCTGGGTAGCAACTAGCCCTCCAGGAACCTCCAGTATGCACCAGGTTGCTGCATTGCAGAGAGGTGTAATGAGGCCACGCCCCTTTTTACACCTCTCTGCAACGGAGCCCCCTGGCACGTTTGCAGAGGGGAACTAATTCCCCTTGCATACTGGGTGTCCCTGGGGGCCAACTAGCCCACCAGGAACCTCCAGTATGCGCCAGGGGCTGTGTTGCAGAGAGGTGTAATGAGGCCCTGCCCCTTTTTACACCTCTCTGCAACACAGCCCCCTTGTGCGTTTGCAGAGGGGGAACTAATTCCCCTTGCATACTGGTGGTTCCTGGGGGCCAACTAGCCCACCAGGAACCTCCAGTATGCGCCAGGGGGCTGCATTGCAGAGAGGTGTAATGAGGCCATGCCCCTTTTTACAACACTCTGCAGCGCAGCTCGGTGGCCCTTACTGGAGGTACCTGGTGGGCTAGTTGGCCCTCAGGGACCCTCAGTATTCAAGGGGACTTACTTCCCCCTCTGCAAATGCGCCAGGGTCTCCCTTCCATTTTTTCTGTTGCCTCATGTGTTTTTTGCTGGTGTTAGATGCTTTGGGCACTGTGCCACTGCTGTCCAGTGCCTCAGTACGAGTGCTCCCTACTGTAAATTGATGTAAGGATTAGTGGTTCCATGATTGGATGTTTGGTTTACTTGTCAGACCCTAGCATAGTGCACTGAGTGTGCCCAGGGCATGTAAATCCAAATGCTTCTAGTGGGCTTGCAGTACTGGTTGTGCCACCCACAGAAGCGGCCTGGTAAAACTTGTCTAAGGTCTGCCATTGCAGAGCCTGCGTCCAGTCTGGTACTGTCATGCTGACTGGGCAAGTGCACCCACTTGCCAGTCCCTAAACCTTCCCTTGTCTTCATATTAGTCTGGGCTATGGTAGGCCCAAGGGCAGGGTGCATTGTAAGTATAAGGTAGGACAAGCCCTGATGTGTGTGGCATGTCCTAATAGTGAATTACAGCCATTTTCGTTTTTCACTATTGCAAGGCTCTCTGTTCTCCATAGGCCAGAATGGGCTGTTAGAATTAGTGCATTTTATAATCCTAACTGACTTAGAGAACATAGTAGAAATTCGAGTTTAGTATGCCTGGAATCAGAATAATAAAATACCTCTTTTAGTGAAGTTTATTTTATATTCTGTGTTTGCAAATAACCCTATTTAGAAAGTAGGTATTTGCTTGTCTAACTATCCAAAGCCTGCCTCTGCTAGATTGTGTATTCCTTTGTCTGGGTTTGTGAGTGACAGGGCTGGAGGATTCCAGGAGACAGGCTGGGGGAGCCCGGTGGTGAATAGAGAGATCTGCATCTAGATTGGAGGGAGGAGTTGCGCTTGGGGCCTGAATAGGGCTGGGCCTTCCCTCTACAATGCCAGCTCCACCCCCTGTAATGCGTCTGATGTCTCTGCCCTGCACACTGAAAGAGGAGAAGGAAGACAGTCAACAAAGTGCTCCAGGACTGTACTTGCCTTCCACAATGCTGGCTCCACCTCCTGTGGGGCGTTTGATGTGCCTGCTCTGTGCAGTGAAAAGAAAGGAGAAGTCTGGCAAACAGAGTGCTTCAAAACTGGTTTGGACTAGGCACAGGCCCCTCTCCCCTCAGAGAACAAAGGATTTTGGGGTATAAGTATTGGGACCCTGATCCCAAGAAATTAGATCACCTCTGGACTTACAAGACGAAACCTCTGCTGAGGAGAGGAACCTGAAGAAACTGAGGAGAGACTATTTCCAAGCTGAAGTGCTGCTTGGAGGGATTGGCCTGCAGTGGTTGCCTTACTGCCAAAGAGAGGAGAAAGAACTTTGTGGACTTTACTTTCAACTTGTGCAAAAGATCTCCAAGGGTTTGGAAGAGAGCTTGCCCCTGACCGAAGTCCCAGGACCAGTGGACTTCACCAGCCTTTGTGAATTGCTGCTGGAAACGCTGTTTCAGTGGCTACAGAGGCAGAGAGCTGTGACCAACTCTCACGACCGGCCCGGTGTCCTCTAGGCACCGCATCAAGCAACGTCTGCCTCGAACAACGCAAGCTCTGAGCTCACCGACTCCATCCTGACGCCGTCACCGAGCCGTGGCCTGCACCTCGACTGGAAGGACAACGCGACGTGCAACGCCTCGCTACACCGACTCTTACTGGTCTGACCGACGCGGTCACTACTGCTGACTTCAAGTCCTGTGAACGCACCGGGGTTGGGCACCGCCTCGCACGCTTTGCGACGCATCGCCCGACTTGCACCACTGTCCGGACTGATCGACGCCAGCTCCCGAACAACGGCTCTGTCGCCGCACCCCAAGCTGCAAGCACTGCATCGAAGCACCGTCTCACCCTGCAACACAAGCCTTGGATCCACCGACTCTGTCAACGGGCCGCTGCCTGCACCGCATCGAGGGACAACGCGTCCTGCAACGCTTCCTTTCTGCACCGCGGCGAACACCGGAGCCGGCTGGCACATCCGTGCCGGCCGCCTCAAGTAAAAGGTACTGTGACTGAGTCTGTCGACATTTGAGTGGGCCCGCAGCAATGCGGTTCGCTGGATTTGCTAGACTCTGTGTTATTTTCAACAGCGCTGTAGCCGGACCAGGCTACCGACTCGCCCAGAACCTTGATTTAAGCCTTTTTAACCAGAACTCTTGATCTTTAATAGTATTGTGGATTCTTTTTGTCGTTTATTGGTCTTATGGTAAGTCTATTTAAAATATACTTATTTTTTATATACAACCATGTGTGGTGTCCATTTGTAGTGTTGTCACTGGGTTACTGTATGTGGTCACAAATGCTTAACTTACAAGGCCTCTGAGATAAAGCCTTGCTGCTCATGCCAAGCTACCAAGGCGGTGAGCAGGGGTTATTTTAGGAGTGTAATCCCATTATCCTGACTAGAGGAGAGGGTCCCTATTTGTCAGAAGGACCTACCTGTGTCAACTAGAGACCCCCTATTCTAACAGTGAGTGACCGAGTACATGAATGGTGAGTGTCATGGCCTGTATTGTGTGAACTTTTTACACTTTGGCAACTGTCACTTTCTGGGCGTTTGTGGTATTACTTCCGTACTACGCCAAGTATAGCCAATTTTGTTGGCTTAAATTGTATGGGGGTCTGCGTGTGAATGACAGATCACAGGTCCAAATAGATACAAGTAATTAATCCCCCCGAAGTTGAGCAGTAAAGTTATGTATAGGTAACCAGCAAACGTTATATAAAAGCGCTATGAAACTGGAAAATCTCCAGTAGCTGCTAGGAATAGAAGTTGCCATTATTATTTTGATGGACAATAGAAGATTCTGCAATAAAATACACTGCTGCTACCGGGGGAAGGAGTCACTGCATGTGAGGTGTGCAAACAACAAGCGTTTGTGCAGGCAAGTGTGAGTGAAAGCCAATACTCTCAGTGGTACCCCAACACCACCTCGCTTTATACATCTCTATACTCAGCTGAGCTCTGGGAGGGACGGAAATGTCCCAGGTGTGCAGCGGGCGGCTTTCCTGCCGTACTCTGCCAAGCTGCATGAAAGATGATAATTAATATTGATACATTATAGTGTATGGACTTTCAGTTCATGCATTGCACCCATGGCACTCGACTTGGCGGACTGCTACCCCAAAGCCACGAGTGATATGGCCGGCGAGAAAGAAATAACCCTCTGGGCCTCAGTTATGAGGACTTGCGTCAGTTTTGCGCTTTCGATGTGTCACTTTTTGTGACGCATCGGCGGCATAAAACATGCCTCCTGTTGCGCACTATTTACAAAGTGACGCATCTAAGCAGATGAATCACTTTGTAAACCCCTGCGCTACTTTATACCTGCGCCAGGTATAATGTATGCAGGGGGGTGTTCCTCCGCAAAAAACCTTGTAGAAGTGAGATTTCACTGCGTCGCTTCTCGGACGCCATTGCGTCAACATCTTGCGCCTGCCTCACAACAGGCGTAAGACTGACGCAGGCCCATTCACATGGGGCTTGCCTCGTGTGAAAGGACTCATTGCTGGAGTTGCGTCCCTTTTGTGACACACTCCAGCAATGTGTTACTTTTGCGCCTACAGATACATCAGAAATACTGACTTATCTGTAACTCCTTGCGACATGATGCGTCATACATTAAATATGACACATCAGGTATGTCGTAAGGTCTGCACACTGAGAAGTGACGCATCGCTGCTTTCACACAGCGATGCGTCATTTCTCATAAATTAGGCCCTCTGTGCTTATCCAGATGCAACTGGCAGTTTATTCAAGCATTGGCCCAGCGGCACCAATGGCCGAATGGGGTGGACCCAAAGATACCTTTCTGTATATTTTTTCTTTGTTTGTGTTCATGGCAAAATAAATTGGATATCTCCGGGCCTACAAACATGCTTGAAGGCCCTGCAGATACTACTCTATCTGCAAACTTAAACATTAACATTACGGGTGGGCTACCTCTGAATCACTCTGAAAATTCAAGTGGTTAGGAGTAATTCATTCGGGGCATATTTACAAGCCCCTTGCGCCGCTTTTGCACCGTCGTTGCATCACTTTTGTGACGCAGCAGCGGTGCAAAAGATGCGCCATGGTGCGGGGTATTTACAACGTGACTCATCTGGGAGATGTATCACGTTATAAAGCTCTGCGCCAGAAGGAGGCGTTCCTGCGCAGGGGGAGGGGGGGGGGGCGTTCTGGTGCAGGAACGCCTCCTGAAAGGGGCTGAGTGAAATCTACATGATTTCACTCAGTCATTTTGGGGCCCATGCTGCGTCAAAACCCTGCGCCTGCTTGAAGCAGGCGTAAGGATTGACGCAGCATTGGAAGAATAGGGCCTCCCGAGCATTGCTGGAGCTGCATCGTGCTTGCGACGCAACACCAGCAATGCGACACTTTTACGGCACAGATGCGTGACGCATCTGTGCCGTTTTTGCCCCATGGTGCGCCGCATTGTAAATGCAGCGCAACCATGTTAGCGTAGGCATGGCGCACAATAAGTGGTGCATCCCTGCTGATATGCAGGGATGCACCACTTATTGTAAATATGCCCCATTCGAGTCTATCAGAGTCGTAAGCCTCTCACGCACGGCACATGGGGGAGGGAGTGAGCCTGCAGCAGGAGGCAATGTCACAAGTTCATGTTTGAGTCGCTGGTGTCCTTGAGAGTGCAGACACGAACCGAAAAGATTTCAAAAGACAGAAAAACTTTCAGCCTTAAGAGCCCGGAGCAGGGATTTAAATATATCTAGGGTGGGTGCAAAGGCAGCAGTGAGGCAGAAACATTCCAAAGCAGCTAAAGCTGTAGCTCCAGCACTGGGAGCGTTTTAGAAGTGGGAAGGATAATATTGAACATAGACTTAATAGGGGTCTCCAGAGTAATGCAATAGTTTTATCCTGAGAAAAGAGGTAAATGCATGGGAGAGGCTGCTGCCAGGTATGGCGGGAGCAAAACATTTGTGCCCACATGCATCAAACTCCTGTTTTGCGATTCCTAATTTGCGATTTTTACCGAATCGCAAATAAGGAATCGCAAAACGGGATGCATGATTGATAGTGCATAATATTTGCGATTCGGTAAAAATCGCAATTTTTACCGAATCGCAAATATTATGCGAATTCCAATTTGCGATTTCGCAATTCCCATTGATTGCTATGGGCCATGGGCCAAAAGGCCCATAGGAATCAATGGGAATTGCGAATTCGCAAATTAGAATTCGCAAAATGTTGATGTATTCCATGGGTGCAGGAGGGGGTCCAAATGACCCCCCCTGCACCCCTGAAATGTATTTTGAAGTGCATGTTTCAAACACACATGTCCTAAGGACATGCGTGTCTGTAACATGACAGTGTATTTAAATGCAAATTTGAGCATTTTAACACATTTTCGCAAATTACCACGAGGTTCAACCTCGTTGTAATTTGCACCCCAGATTTGCAAATTCGCAATTTTAAAATTAATCATGCATTGCTTTTAAGGAATCGCAAATTTGCGATTCCTTAAAAGCAATCGCATTTTTGGAATTCGCAAAAAATAACGATTTCAACAAAAATGCTTGATGCATCCCAGACACCTATTTAGGAATCGCAAACGGCCGAATTTTGCGATTCGCACCGTTTGCACTTCCTAAATAGGTTGATGCATGTGGGCCTTGGTGAACTAGTTGCAAAGAAAAATGTACGGAGCAAGAAAAATATACATTGCTGAAAAGAAGGGACATGCCCAGATAGGGGTGTTTGACACCAGCATTCAATTATCCATGATTTATGAGCGCTTGTTTGCCGGAAAGCATTCATCACATGGTTTATTGTGGCTAGTCTTAAGAGAGCATTTTAAGTAGCACTTGCGTTTCAGCCCCACCAAACCTGTTTTTCCTGCTGTGGCGTGACACCGTGATGGGTAGCCCACGGGGGCCTTTCTGGTGGAGGTGTTCAGGCATCTATGAGATTTTCATCATGAGCAAAAGTTAAACATGTAGTATGGCCCGTACAAGGGATTCTTCAGATTAGCGTGCAAAGGCAGGTTTTGTTTGCTTGAAAATATTTTAACTATAGAACGAGAAAGGTTAAATAACTTTAAATTTGAGTCTCCCACATTCCTGCTGGCTGTGGGAAATGTGTTCATTTCTTCTTTGCTCATGGTACTGGAACTTTCCGACTACATGCTGGTGATCTCAGGACTCCTTTTCTTCCTCATCCCAGTCATTACACGATTTGTATCCACGCCCTGCAGAAAAAGAGCGGGCCGGGGAGGCACAGGCGGACCATGAGGAGACCGCGGCTAAAGTGCCAGTGGGCTCCAGGACGTATGGGCAGTTAAGAGAAGCAGGAGGAGCATGGGGTATGGAAACCGAGAGTATACGTACCCACCCTCTCCCCTTTCGGTGTATGCAGGTAGTCGCACCTTGACTAAAAGCCCACATGCAAGAATGGTCAAGGTCTTTTTTGAAGGAACCAATACTGGGAGGAGGGCATAACCCTCCCCGAAGCCTAAAAGGCCAAGACTGGGGTCAGCACCTAGACTGCAAATGTTATGAGGCAGGTCCTGGTGCCTTGGAATCACCCCCGCCACAAATCAAAGGATCGTGGACATGGCTTGGGACGGCGTAGCGGAGAAAGGAATATGAGGTGTACCAGGCCCACCATACTAGCGCCCGCAGTTAGAACAGTGGTGCTCTGGAAGAGGCGATGATGCAGTCAGACGCCGTTATCCCAGGAGCACCCTGGGCCAGCGCGGCAGTGTTCACAGGGAACAGGTCAGGATCCTCATAAAAGAAGAATGAATGGCCCAGGGCAGCTAGCAGTCAAGGTAGCTTTTGTCTCCCACCAAACAATGTTCGGTGGGCGGGGCAAGCGCTAGGCATGGACAGTGTGGCCAGCTGCCCAGGGCCTCTCACTCAGCCCACCAGCATGAGGCCCCACACCAGGTTTACACACCACCAGCCCTCTTGTACTCTTGCCGATTCAATTGAAAGAAAGGCATATCTTTGCAATTTGGCCAATGAGAGGGATGGGAGGGGGCCCTCCCTGGGCTTTTTAGGGATGGTGTCCCAGTTGCAAGGAGATGCATTTTGTAGGTTTGGCCTGAAATTAGACTTTCTGCCCGGCTGCCCATTCAGAGACACTGCAGGACGCCTTTTGCCAGCACTTTAGCGGCCTTACAGTTTTAACTCTCAGCCCCCAAGCAATTCTCCCACCTTCAGCCCGAAATGGGCTGTAAAAGAGGTGCCAGTAGGTGGCTGAGAGAAGGAGGAAGAATCTCCACAAAGCAGCTTCTGGAGTCCTGAAGGTGTCACTTACGTAAATTAGAGGGGCCTTGCACCTCCCTTTCAACCCAGGGCCCCAAAAATCCTAGAACCGGACCTGATGGTGGGGTGTGGGGGCGCTCCCGAAGTCGTTGGTGTTGACAGAGTGGGTGGCATAAGAGGTTTTGGGAAGTTGGGGTGGCTGTGTTGAGAAAGGGGAAGATTAGTATCAGGAAGCCTCATTTGCCACACAATCTATCACAAGGTGGGGGGCAATATACCTCGAGCTTCTTTCCATTCCACACCGGACAGAGTTACTTGCACGTAAACTATGAATGCCCCAACAATAGTTATGGGTATAGGATAAATTGTCTCAAGCACGTGGAGTCACGAGAATGGTCATCTGCTGGTTGGGCACAGGGGGGACGGTCTGGAGGCGGAGTCGAAACTGTAATTGTAGCTATCATGAGCTTCTGGTAACCCTGCTCCAAGAATGTTATACAGCTCATCGAACATCCCAGTGTCTTTATACAGCTCAGTAAAAGTTAAGGGGACTAAAATAGGACCAGTTAGAGACCCCCTGCAGTGTCTGTTTCTGATTATTAATGGGTCTCAGACCGGGAGGGACCTTTACCACCTAATTCCCTACAGTGAACTGGTTGGAAGTCATGATTATGCCTCATTTGACAATACACAACTAGTTACCTTGGACAGATTTAGCTATGCAAGTCCCAAACGATAGTGTAGTAACTAGTCTGTGGCTAATTGGATGAAACTTTTACGCAAGTGCTTATTCTGACTGAGTTATTCAGCCCATCACCTGGCAGCACCATGGGCTTCCATTTGAGTAACAGAAAATATTAGCTTTTCCTCATGTCTAGATGGCACAGGGATTAGACTTGTTATGCCACATATGTATTTAGGAGCGAGCAAGACATCTTTAAGTAACCACTTCGCTTTTGAGATGCATATCCACCTGTTTAAAAAGGGTAAAGTCAAGTTTATTCAAATGTATTTCTGAAATTAACAGGATAATGGCTGAGGCATGCAAATTTCACAAAAAAATGAAAGGAGGGAGTGGAGAGGAAAAAGGTAGAATATTCCTCCTCTTGATACTATTATCCAACATAGGGAGCTGAAGGTCCTTTTTGAGGCGGTCATAAAGGTCCATGACAAACCTTTTGGGAAACAATCTATGCACATGCCTGAATCCCATAAGAGGCAGATATGACTGGTCATCCAGGAAAAGATAAATGCCATTGGAGTAACCCAGCGCTCCATTGAGGAACTAAAAAAATGCTGGTATGACCTCAGGAAGCGTGCAAAGGAGAGGCTGGTAGAGAGAAATAAGCAAGCCAACCTGACAGGTGGAGGGAGAAACACAGCACCTGGACCAACTGCCCTGGATCTCCTGGTGGAGTCCACCCTCCGGCCGGAGAGTGTGAATGGGATTGGGGATGCAGACAGCTCAGCTAGAGCTGGCAACAGACAAGGTAAGATGCATGCACTGCATGCTGTGCCCCCCACTCCCTAACCCCAATCCCCAATGAGGCATTATGAAATCCCACTCCAGTACATGTTTTACTAAAAATCAGCAATGCATTATGGGAGATGTAGTCAGAAGTAACACATATCAGAACACTCAGTCCACTGAACCAAAGGCATCCGCAATTAGCAAGCAGAGGACAGTCAGTTTGATTGACAGTCATGAAATGTATTATTACGCAAATGCTGCCAGATAAGTGAGCAAATGTACATTCTGTCTCCACAGGCAAGCCATCACGCAGGGCTGCAGAGGGGAGCACAGGAAAGGCACCCAGGAGAGAGAGGACACAGGAGGAGGAGGTCTTGTCGGCTGCAGAGCACACCTCCCTACCACCACCACCACCACAATCACCACACCACCATAACCACTATCACCAGCGTCACCACCGCCACCATCATAGAGAGCCAGGAGGCATGCAATGGCCAGCCTCCAGCAGATGGAGGTGTCCGAGGAGGACAGCATGGGAGGCCAACAGTCCACGGTGGCAGAGGATGCCAACAGTGCAGGCACACAGTCCCCCACCGAGCGCGCCCACACAGGTGCCAGATGCCGCAGGGCAAGGGCAGCCAGTCCAGCTTCACAGGGCGAGGATCAGAGTGTATTTGCCGGTCTTGAGGGGAACATCCTGCAGGGTGCAGCACTTGCAAGGCAAAACGATATGGTCAGTCCAGCGGCCGATGGTACAAATGAATGGGCAGATGCTGCGAATCGAGAAGGGCATCAGTAGCATGAACAATACTGTGGCTGAGGGCATGAGGGACATGTCCGAGGTAGTTCGGCTGCTGTGCAGCAAAATGGATGAGGACCCTTTGGCGAGGCGCAGGGAGAGGTTGAAACTGGACAACTACACAAAGGCGGTGAACCACTTCTCCACTGCCACCTCTCTGCTCTGCAGTCGCTCGGTGGCCATGCAGGAGGAGATGGCCCACTGCAGCCGTAATGGGGCAAAGGGGTTGGTCACAGTGACAAGTGCACTGGAAGTGCTACAGACAAACCAGGTAGCCACTACAGGTGCAGGTGATGTGGCAGATAGTGAAGAGGCAACTAGCCACAGTAGCATCACGGCCACTATAACAGAGTCCAGGAGGTAAAGCGAACGGCACAGCGCTGCCACAGGACAGACTGCCAGTGAGGACAGTGTGCCCAGGGAGCGCAGCAGTGCTGCGCATGGGAGCAGGAACTAATGCCAGCCATCACATGGTATTGTGAAATGGGTGATGTTACCCATTTTGCCTTTGTAATCTGCATTTTATTTTGGACTGGCATGTTTAGCCCTTCATGTTGTGGCGGTGTGCTATGTTAAATAAACACCGTCATTCACTTACAGTAACTGGCTGTGTCTCCTTACTTACTCAGAAATAGTTGCGTGTGATCTCAGCCAGCCTGTGTCTCTCATCTGGTGCTGCTGCCACACCTGATGCTCTGTGCTCTGGCTGTGGACTATCCTCACCCTCGTCCTCAGAGTCAGTTCCACTGCTGTTCCTTTCTTTGTGGCAAGGTTATGCAGCATGGCACATGTTGCTATTATTTTACAGCAGATGATGAGGCGGTACTGACGTGCACCTCCACTTTTGTGAAGGCAGCGGAAACTGCTTTTTAAAAGTCTGAAAGTGCGCTACACAATGTTGCGCGTGCTTTTATGGGCCACATTGTATCTTCTCTCACTTGGGATGGAAGGGTTGAGGCATGGAGTCAGGATCAATGCCCGCAGGCATTTGGGCTGTCACCTAAGTGAGAAAGGAAGTGCCATTAATAAGAGTCACCAACACATTCATCCAAGGTATACATCAGGGTGTGTCACATTGATTTACCTAGCAGGTATCCTTCTCCAAATTCACCCCAGCCAGACGTGTGTAGATCCCACTGTTCCTGAATATGTAGGAGTCATGGGTAGTCCCTGGAAATGTGGCCACAATGTCAGTGATGATGTGGTCCGCATCGCATATCACCTGCACGTTGATGAAATGCGTAGATTTGCGGTTCCAGTATATGTACTCTGTAGCTGCAGGTGGGCAGATTGGTATGTGTGTCCCATCAATGCACCCTATTACATGTGGGAACTGTGCCTTTTAGTAAAAATCCAGCTTTCTACAGTTCCGCCTGTGTGCTGGGGAAGCATATGTAGTGATGCATTCTTTGCATCATGGCATCCAGGAAAGAGTTGAACATATGAGACAGGCAACTCTGTGGCACACCACCTGACACAGCTATCACCCCATGTAACTTTCTGATGCAAGTAGGTGCAGGCTACAGAGCACCTGGACATGTGTTGGTATAGCGTGCGCCCTTGGTGTCAGATGCTCCAGGAGGGGCTGTAGGTCCCGTATCAGGTCTAGGATGGTTTGGGGTGTAGCCTGTATCTCTCATGGATTTCAGTCTCAGTCATTTGGAACAGTGTAACGGGCAGTCTGTACACGCGCTCCTCCCATCTCCAGATACTCAGTCCTGCTGCTTGCAAAAGTAGCCGCCTTGCAATTACGTAGAGGGTAGCCATTGTGTTCACATTGTTGCATTTTGGGGCTGTTTAATTGCAGTTCACCTGATTACCACCTGCTTTGAGTCAGTGGTAATTAGCGACTCCTAAATACCGAAAATTCAGTATTACCGACTTTTGGTACATCGGATTTGCGATTTTTTAAAGGATTTCTTATTTACCGATTCGG
The DNA here is from genome assembly GCF_964263255.1 of Lissotriton vulgaris. Classification (NCBI taxonomy): domain Eukaryota; kingdom Metazoa; phylum Chordata; class Amphibia; order Caudata; family Salamandridae; genus Lissotriton; species Lissotriton vulgaris. The sequence goes on along the minus strand of NC_141700.1, from coordinate 718,195,731 downwards.
TATTTAGGGGTTTTGGTATCTGCTAATCGCAAATTAAGGAATCTGTAACTGGTTTATCTTATTTTTACTGTTTCCTTATTTGTGCTGGCGTTTGGTGTTACCTACATTGCACATGGCTGAATACCAGTCGAAAACGCAGAAATTCTGCGAATCTCGGCGTTACCGACCGGTATTTAGCCACCGACATCTGGCCCTAAGTGTAGTAGAGTCCATTTTACTGGGAAGGAAGATGGCGGATGGTTTCCGTGTTTGAGGATGCCTCCCTTTGAATCCTCCCTGGAATAATCACCGATCCCTGCCTCTCTTACCCCCTATCCATGTGGGCTTTGGTGGTGAAAGCACCTGGAGTACTGAGCAGGCAACACACTTCGGATGTGCCGTTTTGAGTAGCTGCAGGAGCTAATATTCGTCGGACGCGCTGCACGCTGGAATGCAGCGTGGGCCCCGATTTCAGTAGCGGTGACCCTGCTCTCACATACCTGTAGGCGGTAGTCGGTATTGGGACTAACGGCGGATAAGGGGATTGGCATGGCCCATACCAAATCGGTAAGGGACGCAGCCGCATGGAGGCCGCTCCCGTAACCAAGAATGGAGATAGTCGAGATGGCGAAGGAAGCTGCAATGGTGGAGTGGGGGTTATTGGCTCTCCGCGGACTTTGGAGGCAGTATCTGGGACAGGCTCAAACACAGGTACACGGATTGGTGAACCAATTTTACGATTTTTGCGCTCAGGTAAAGCAGCTGGTGTACTGTAAATGTAAATGTAAATGTGGCGTATTTGTATAGCGCGAACAGTGACCCGGAGGCATCCCGGCGCTTGTGCTCCTCTGAGCCACTGTGGTCCTGTGGCTCAGAGGAATCTATTCCTGGCTTTGTGATGGCCGAAATGTTGAATGCAGCAGTTGAGGCAGGTTGGGAGAGTGAGGAAAGAAATGCAGAGCTACAGTCATTTCTAACTTCTGAACTTGGGACTTTGTATAAGGATATAATTGAGCCCTTTGCAGTAAGGGAAATGAAAAGCAGAACACAGGGTAATGTGACTAAGGGTACAATGAATCAAAGAGATGGAGAGGAAGATACTGGTGTGAATAAGGAGAATCACGGTGAATTTGATAATGCGGAGGAGTATGATAAAAATGTAATAGAGATGCGTATGCAATATAGACAAAACAGTATGACCAGTGTAATCACAGAGGACAGGAATCGGCCCGAGGGTGACACTCATGAGAAACCTGAGCAACCAGGTCTTATGGAACACCAGATTAAGGACATTATAACTCCTGGCAAATCTTTTGATAATGCAAACAAAGTGAACATAGAGAACACAGACAAATCTGAAATGGCCAGATATGCGTAAAATGCACAGATTGGCCAGCAGGGTGGAGAAGTAGCTCAGCAAACTGCTCATATTAACCAGCGCACCAAGGAGGGGGAGTATGGCACCCAAAAAAATAGCCCTTTAAAGGGGGGCACAGACTCAGGCACAAAGGTGGCTAAAATACCAAAAGCTACTAAAGGAGGCAGGGGCCGGGGTGGTGGTGTGAAACCTCAGGTCGCATCTGCTGTGTGAAGACTAAAGGATTATGTTGCACATAGCATAGTGTTAAGCCTGGTATAGGGACTGGAGTTAGTGCTATGCGGAAATGGGTGGCCTTTAAGGGCAATGTCAAAGCTATTATCTCGAGACTCTCGAATAATGACAATGTGGAGATTGTTGAAGTGGCAGGAGTGGTAGCTGAATCCGATCAATCAAGTAATATAGCAAATAATGGGGATCATATACCACAGATAGAGGGCACTGTTAGGCCTGGCAGCCTGGTTGAAGGCAGAGGCAGCATGAATGGGGGCTTACAAGGCTCTAACTACTCCGCAACTACACAAGTAGCTTTGAAAGCTTTAACGGTAGGACCAGTAATAACTTTAACAACTATGGGAGCCTCACTAACTTCAACAGCTTTGGAATCCTCACTAATTCTGACTCCTGCAGCTTCAGCCCTGACTGTGGAACCTTCACTAGCGCTAACACCGGCAGGCTCAGCCCCAGAGGTTCCATCTCTACATGCATAGCAGTCCAATAGATCTAGACATGGTTCCATATCTGGGAATAGAGTGAATATGGAAGGAGGCACACAACCGGCTGATTGTGAGGAGCCGTCACTGTCTTTAATACTGTAAGCATTAACTAACCCGAGGGCGGAGGCTCAACAATATTATCAACAAGCCAGAGCAGATAGTAGCGGGATAAAACATGCACTAGGGGAGTAACCTCAAAGGTCGCTCAGCTGTCAACAGAGGTGGTGGATAAGGGTGGGCGTAAAATCTGTTTCGCGGGCGAATTTGCGGATTTTCCGCGATTTCGTGATCCGCGAATCTCGCGAAATCGCGGTAAAATCCGCGAATCAGCGGGGGCGAATTTTCAGCCAAGCAAGGGTTACAGCAGCAGGTGCAAAAGTTGAACCTAATTTCTTTGTAACCTTTTACAAAAGGGTTACAAACAAATTAACTTCAACTTGGACACCTGCTGCTAATTGCTTCCTGGCGCCTCGTTGCCTCCTTGCAACTATTCTCTGACCCTGCTCTGACCCTTGAAGCAGGGTCAGAGAATAGTTACAAGTAGGCAACGAGGCACCTGTCCAAGGAATTAAACCTCATCAGGAAGCACTTACAGATATAAAAAACAGGAAGAAGGGAGAGGATGGCAAGTACACCCATTTTGAGTTGTCAGGAGGGGTTAAACTAAAAGAGACCTTTACAGCACAATTTTCATGTGCATTTTGCTAAAAATAAAAAGCTGTATGTTCTGTAGGAGCAACTCGGGAATCTGGCCCTTCAGAGATCCGGCCTCTCTTTCTTTCTCTTGTTCTCTCTCTCCCTCTCTCTTTCCCTCTCTTTCTCTCTCTTTCTATTTATCTATCTATCTATCTATCTATCTACCTATCTATCTATCTATCTCTCTCTCCCTCTCCCATAAACGACTGCATGGGTAACTTCGCTATGCAAGCGGCTCGCGAAGATGCAAAAAGCCCCGCGAACACGCAAAAAACCCAGCGAACACGCAAAAAACCCAGCGAAAACGCAAAAAAACAAAAATTCGCAAATTCGCACAAATTCGAGAATTTTGTGGATCGCGAATTCGCAAATCCGCAAATTCGCCATTGCTTAGTGGTGGAACTGCATGATCGTGTGGCAGCAGTGGAAGAGGCTAGTACATATGCAACGAATATAACTAAGACACACGAGTCTCAAATTATGCTTATGCAGGCCAAAATTGAAGACTTAGAAAACAGCCAACGGGACCCGATCCTAGGGATTTTTGGCATTCCAGAAGGGGCCGAAGGGTCGGACCCCCGGGGCTATATTGTCAGTTTGTTTCAAAAAGCATTTCCTGAGCTGGAGGACTGTGACATGGACACACAAATACAGCGAGCGCATATATTGCCTCTGAATATGCAACAAGGCAAGCAGACAAGGCCTAACTATTCAAAACCAAACTATTCAAGACCAATACTGGTGTTTCTGGGGAACTTTTTACTGCAAAGGCAATATATCCTAAGGCCCGCCCAGTAACTCCTGTTAAACTGGACAATATGTTTATATTTGCTTGATCAGATCTCTGTAAACTTACTATGGATAAACGTTGGGGATTGCGACAATTAATGGATCCTCTCAAAAAAGTTTGCTGTCAAGTGTTTCTCCAAGAGCCTGCCCACCTCAAGATTATTAGAAATGGCCAAGTTCATTTTTTTTTACTGCGCTAGAGGCAAAGCATGCGCTAGCTAAATGGCAGGTGGATCCTAAAAAGTGATTGCTGATAGTAAAAAATGTATTGCATGGGCACTAGAGACGAATTGAAAATGTAATTGTCTATTAATGGTACTTGGTCATGTTTGATTAGGTTTGCTCTTGCTTGCTCTGCTACTTATACTTTACTTTATTATTGATATTTCAAACTGTATTTGCTTTCATACATTAGTATATTTCACTGGGGTGTTGAGGGGGTAGGGACTGGGGGGGTCAGGAAAGGGGGAGGCACCTTGCTAAGCTGTCAGTGCGGACAGCAGAGGCAGAGGGTGATTACATCTGGTAGGTACAGGGTGGGGTTAGGAAGGGAGGATGGTAGGCACCCAAGTAGGCAGAGAAGGGCATTAGGTTGTCGTCGGCTAATTGGGTGGAGGGGACAGAAGGGGGGGGGGTAGTTAGGTAGCGAAGGGGGGTAAAAAGCCATGCCTTAGTTTATTTGAATAGATTAACTTTAAGAAACACAAAAGGGAAACGATTATGAAATATAGGAGGAAGCAGCTATAGCGAAGATTTAATGAAGAGGTAATGGCTGACGATAAATATATGTGTTGGAATGTAGCCGGGCTCAATCAGGCCAGGAAGCAACCGTTAGTAAAGCAGGAGTTTCCTGCATTTAAACCCCATATACTGGAACTTACAGAAACACACTTAGCATTTAAGGACAGATCGCTGCTAAAGCAGCTAGGATTTGATGTAGTAGTATGCACGTCGCAGGTAGTCTCTATTCGAGAGGTAGCTATATTAAAACCAAAAAACTATAGAGCAACAGTAACACGCACACTAACTGATTCAAAAGGTAGATGGGCAATTGCCCAATTGTTGAATAGGGGGCGTAAATTTACGATATGTTCGGCTTATGGTCCAAATATGGATTGTCCGGAAGTTATTCACTTTATTTGTTCTGAACTGATGGAATGGGATGGAGAGTTGATAGTAATGGGTGATTTTAACTGTATAATTGATAAAAAGATTGACACAACTAATACAGCACACCGGGCCAGAATGGGAAAGACTAGGGCGGCAATTCTGGAAGTTCTGCATTTACATCAGATGGATGATGCTTGGAGGAGGTTATACCCATTGGATCCAGGGTTTAGATTTTATTTGTCCCCGCACAAACATTAGTCCCGAATTGATATGATTTTTACTGCTACTGCAATACTGGATAATGCAACTATAGAATTATGTCCAAAGTTTACATCGGACCACAACCCAGTGATGCTAACTACACAACCAAGTTGGAAGATAAGATGCCACATAGGGAATTTATATTTCCTAGACACCTCTTAAGCAACCCTGTCCCATGAGGCACAGGGTCAGTCTGATTTGCATATGGCCATTTCTGAACTGGGGTGGCTGAGTGAGCTAAAGAATGTAGATGGATTAAACCCAGATCAGTTGACTAGGGGTGAGTGTTTGATTTGCTCAAACGCTCCGTCCATCATCCCCTTTTGTTTCGCTTTGTTCGCCCTAAGTTGGCAGGGTATGCTCAGACGTGAGTCCCTTGCTCACTTGGCCACTGGATTCAAGATAGCCTGGCTGATGAGGATTATGAATCCGAAACCGGTCCCAGGATGCTTGTTTCCGGTCCAGGGAAGACATGGCTTGGCAGTTCGGGCTGGACTGTTCCCATGAGGCACATGGTCAGACTGATTTGCATATGGCCATGTCTGAACTGGGGTGGCTGAGTCAGCTAAAGAATGGTGATGGATTAAACCCAGATCAGTTGACTGGGGTTGAGTGTTTGATTTGCTCAAACGCTCCGTCCATCATCCCCTTTTGTTTCACTTTGTAACACAGGCACAGGCACACATGGTCACTGGAGACGAATCTTCTGGTCCTTTACGCAGCTACAGTGTAGTAAAAGCACTATGAGGCAGATTTACAAGCCGCTTGTGCCTCTTTTGCGTCACAGTTGCGTCACTTTTGTGACGCAGCGGCAGCACAAAAGATGCGCCATGGTGCTGGGTATTAACAACGTGATGCATCTGAGAGATGCATCACGTTGTAAAGCCCTGCGCCATCAGGAGGCGGTCCGGCGCTGGGGAGGGCGTTCCTGCAAGATTTCACTCTGTCACTTTTAGGCCAATGCTGCGTCAAAACCCTGCGCCTGCTTGAAGCAGGCGCAAGGCTTGAAGCAGCATTGGGGAGATAGGGACTCCCAGAGCATTGCTGGAGCTGCGTCGTGCTTGCGACGCAGCTCCAGCAATGCGCTGCTTTTACGGCACAGATGCGTGACGCATCTGTGCCGTTTTTGCCACATGGTGCGCCGCATTGTAAATGCGGCGCACCATGGGTGGCGGAGCTGCGGCGCACAATTACTGCCGCATCCCTGGGGATGTGCCAGTTATTGTAAATCTGCCCCTGTACATTTAGCCAATGAGGGAGCACTTACTGATTAGACAGTAGAAAGTACTCCAGTTGAGTAGAGGTATTGCACAAAAAGGTGGCATCTTCGTGGACAAACAGGCAGGGTGGGATTCATTCTGCCCCCTGTTAGACTCGTTTTTTGTGCCCTTCTGCCCTGTTAGACTCATTTTTCCCTTGTTTTTCTGCCCTTCTGCCCTCTGTTAGACTCGTTTTTTGTGCCCTTCTGCCCTCTGTTATTCCCTTGTTTTTGTGCCCTTCTGCCCTCTGTTAGACTCGTTTTTTGTGCCCTTCTGCCCTCTGTTAGACTCTTTTTTGTGCCTTTCTGCCCCCTGTTAGACTTGTTTTTCCCTTGTTTTTCTGCCCTTCTGCCCTTTGTTAGACTGCTTTTTGTGCCTTTCTGCCCTCTGCATCACCACGTCGTCACTCAGCGCTACCTCAGCATCACTCAGCACCACCACATTATCACTCAGCACCACCACATTATCACTCAGCACCACCACAGCACCACTCAGCACCACCACAGCATCACTCAGCACCACCACAGCATCACTCAGCACCACTACAGCAAAACTCAGCACCACCACAGCATCACTCAGTGCCACCGCAGCATCACTCAGCACCACCACAGCATCACTCAGCACCACCACATTATCACTCAGAACCACCACAGCACCACTCAGCGCCACCACAGCATCACTCAGCGCCACCACATTATCACTCAGCACCACCACAGCACCACTCAGCACCACCACAGCATCACTCAGCACCACCACAGCACCAATCAGCACCACCACAGCACTACTCAGTGCCACCACAGCATCACTCAGCACCACCACAGCATCACTCAGCACCACCACATTATCACTCAGCACCATCACAGCACCACTCAGCACCACCGCAGCATCACTCAGCACCACCACAGCATCACTCAGCACCACCACAGCACCACTCAGCACCACTCCAGCATCACTCAGCACCATCCCAGTATCACTCAGCATCACCACAGCACCACTCAGCATCACCACAGTACCACTCAGCACCACCACAGCACCACTCAGCGCCACCCCAGCATCAATCTGCGCAACCATTCAAAAACAACTGGTTCAAATATGTTCTCTCAATGTTTCAAGCTTTATTACAAATGTCACAAAAAGATGTTAATATTTCACTTCTGTTCTTGGGTTTTCGTCACAATAAAATACACTGAACATAATCTTCACAAACGTTATTTACAAAAGTTTAAGCTATTGCCATTATAAATTAAAATCACTTTTATTTAAGTATTAATTATTTAAAAAAATTAAAAGCCATTGTAATTTGTAATATCAATACATCTAAGTCACGTAAATACAAAACATGCTGCATTACAAATGCTATAGGTGTCACATTTGCGAAAGTTATAACTATTGGCATTGTAAATGACAAAGCTATTAATTTAGCTATTTTCAAAACCAACACATAAATAAAAAAAAATTGTCATTTACAAGACCAATAGCTCAAACTTTCCTAATGCAAGACCTATTGCATTGCAAATGCTTGTTTTTATATCCGTCAGTGCTTCCTGTTGAGGTTTAATTTTCCTGACAGGAGCCTCATTGCCTACTTGTAACTATTCTCTGACCCTGCTTCATGGGTCAGAGCAGGGTCAGAGATAGTTGCAAGTAGGCAACGAGGCACCAGGAAGCACTTATAGGCTTATAGCAGCAGGTGCCCAAGGTGAAGTTAATTTCTTTGTAACCCTTTTGTAAAAGGTTACAAAAAATTAGCTTAAACTTTTGCACCTGCTGCTGTAACCCTGTAAGTGCTTGGCTGAAAAATCGTCCCCGCTGATTCGCGGATTTTACCGCGATTTCGCGAGATTCGCGGATCGCAAAATCACGGAAAATCCGCAAATTCCGCGCGCGGAACGAATTTTCAGCCCATGCTTACTATTTTTATAATTTGCGCATGATTATGTATTGCTGGAGTGTGGATTCACAGCACGAGTCCAAATATTAATGAATTTTGGGTTTTACTTTGGCAAATATATGAAATGGAATTAGCTGTTGCTAAAGCGAGAGGTCCACAATGATGGCTTAAATTAAAAAAGATATGGGCCAGTCTTCAATGGAACTGATTATTGAAATCCAATGCTGTCTGATACCCCGGCTTGTCCAGGTTTCTTGGAATATGCAGATGTGGCTACTATCCAACTTCTTGCACCATTCTGGGTCATTTAATTTGGATCTTAATCCAGCAACATCCAATAAATAATTTTGACATGTCTGTCTTCATTTATGCTTCCCTGAGACGGATATCCAACTGTTGGTTTGACTTTACTTAGGGTTGGGTCAAGCATATGATGCACATGCGGGGGAATTGTGCATTGAATCTTATTTTCTATAGCACTGTTGTTATGTATGGTGCCACCCTAGAATGGCAATTTGAGACCATGGCTAGAGTTACTGATTTATTTCTTCACCAGACTATTAACAAGGACATTGTCTGTCTGATCTTGTCTCTCTCTGATAACAGATGCCAATAGGGGTAGAACTGGGTAGGAGAACCATTGAGTGCAACACAATGGTGCACACAAAGGTAGTATATCAAATCTACAACTTGTGGCCGTTCTGCAGGTTCTTTCCACAAGAAATCAGCCAGGGCAAATCAATTCTAAAATAGAGCTAGAGCTGTTAATAACTCCAGGCAACCATATTCGTGAGATAGAGATGCCATAAAGCAAGACAGTACAAGATAAAAGTTAGATTAGATCATTTTCTGCTCTCCTAGACAGAAAAAATGTATGCATCTCCATACAATGTATGTTGACTATCTAACATAGAAATAACACTTACATGTTAAATTTCAAGACTATAGGTCAAACTTTTTTATGGTGCTTTTCTACACAATTGAACCATCACTCAATATGTGGCTATAAAGTTAAACCTCTACCTGAACTCCACTTAAAGCCAAAGACAAACACACAACAACAACCAAGATCTAGGTCAACAGGAAGGCCAAAAAGGAAACCAGTTATTAATGTATGCTTGGATGATTTTAACCCAAACTGCTAATAATTTAACTGTAAAAACGAATTACCACAGATCTGTCATTAATCATTAGTATAGAAATAATAACAGTGAAGTACTGAACACCCATCAGCCACTTTGTGATTATTGGAAAAGCATTCACCAATGTTTATTTCCAAAATGTACTTCTGGTGATAATTGGACAGAGTTTCTGCTATTGCTACCCAGATTTGAACACCTGCTGAAATACTTGAGTTGCATTAATAGTGCAATACTCCAAGACCTATTCCGAAAAATGATATTAGAGCAAGTAATAATAAAAACATATGCCTCCTCAAAGTAGCTCTCTCAAGACAATTCTCTGGAAATAATGAGCATTAAATGATGAATAGGCATCCGAGGTAGTTCTACTTCAAGAAATCACGGCAGTAAGAGACAGTACTGCCCAAAAAGTAAATACTTGTTCTGGAAAGATGAAGAAGTTACAGACTTTACACCCATAGTGACCAACACTGAAATACAAATTAGTTGCACAGAAACATAAGTAAAAACGCTATAAAAGAAAGAAATGCCAGTGGTCATAGCTTGCTACAATATCTTGATCATAAATTATTAAAACTCCAATTTTTACACTCAAAAATTCCCTTCCAAGTAATCATGAATTCTAAAATTAACAACAGATTGTGTTTAATATCTTATAAGCCAAAGTAGGAAAAAACAGGAAAGATCGGGTGTGTTCCAACTCCAAGCACCCAGAAGTATACACTCATATCTTTTGCAAATTAATGTCAATAGTCAAAATAAGTCAAGCCGAGACTAAAACAGATAGGATAAATAATATTTTCTCCTTGATCCATCAAAGAAGTTCTTTAATGATTAACTTTTTATGTCAATCAATGATCCTCAGGTCTTTGGAATACATTGTGTTAAACAATCCAACACCCATGGATCTCTGCTGTAGCCTCAGCATACCACAAATCACCATATTTAGGCATCTGACATTCTGCTTTGATATGTAATCAATTAGTTTCAAGTCCATACCTTGCCATTCATGTTCATTGATTTGGATCGCTTGGGAATTAGTTTAGTATTTGCAGATTTAAATCTGTTGTGCTGAAATACCCACAGACTCCAATTGTGGTTTATAAATAATTGTTCTTATCTGCTTCTTCAGCACATGGAAAGTAAAGCAAGACCAGCATCCCTTAAAATTCTGACTTTGCTCACCTTTTGAATACGATTTATTTTTGCCACTTATGTTGGTACATTTCGAGTTTCCTACACACCTAGGATGATGAATACATTTGTGTTTCTATAGTGTGTGAAGTCAATTAAAATTAAATGGGCATCCAGAGCAGCCAGCTCTACAAATAGACTGATCTTTGATAAACCTTTAGAAAAATAAGTCCTTTTAAAAATCTAGTCTCCAGTCTATTTTCATGAAACATAATATTTTGGACTGATAACATTGGCTTGATAACCTCTCCATTTCTTTTTCTTCAACTTTCTTTTAAGAAAAATGATGCCGTTTGAATTTTTTTCAAGGCACCAGAAATCAAGAATGGTACAAAAAAAGTCTGCTAACCAAGGAGAAGAAGTCCTTATCTTGCTACTCTTCGAAACACACCATAGGGCTGTCCTGCTTAATCAAGTAACTTAGTGGGTTTTTTTCAGAACAGAACATGGAAAAGGTTGGGTGTGTAGTGAACAAGAATGAATCCACATGTTGCCCTTTTAGTCAATACAATTGATTATTAACTTTGTGACCTATGTTACCTAATGATCAACCACATATGGCAGCCTCTTTTCTGTGGTTCTCCATTTAAAAATATTAGACAAGGCTTTTTCAAACAAGAATAAGAATTATACAAATTACTCAAACAGATGTACACATTTCCAAACCAATTAAATATCCTGTTCAGAATTAACGCTGAACTCTCAGCCTAATGATGACAAATATTCCATTAGGGTGCATGACTTATATTATAATTGGTTTATCACAATTCCGCCACTGTTACATTCTTGCAGCGTTTTAGGCTGTTTGGTGAAGCACTTTGTACTGAATGCCATTAAAAGTGCTGGTCAGGTTGACCCTACAATAAATGAAATGAGTTTCTAGTGCCCTCCTAAAAGTTACTGGTTTGCACAAAATGTAGGTTTTCTGGCTAAATTGTTTCAGAGGACAGATGCTTTAGCGCAAAAGCTCCTACAACCATTTTTTTTCTTAATAGGATTTGTCACATGATATTAGTTCTTAAGATTATGGATCCTAAATCTCTTCCAAATAATCAGGGGCTTTTCGTTGTATTCTTTTGTGAATCAAGGTCAAACTCTTAACTGACTTACCTTTTTTTGCAGCAAGAGTATTTCTCTTAAGATAGGAGATGACAGATTTGAGATATTTCAACAACTGCTCTCACAACACATTATCAAGAAAGAACAAAGCGGCTGACCATAGTTCAGCACCTCAATTTCAAAGTAAATAAATAATTTCTTTGTCTGTGCAGGCACGTCCGGAGCTCGCCGCACTTTTACTCCTCTGAGGATAAGATACACAAGTTCATGAAGATAAGGACGGTGCACCAAAATGAAGTTAAAACGCTTCCTATATATCCAAATGGATCCTTTATTCTTATTCCAATTTTAAAATTAAATCTTAGCTAACACGTTTCGTTCCATAGGAATTTCGTCAGGGCAGAAACTCAAAGATAAAAGTACACAATACACAACACATACACTTTTACAATCACCATATATACTACATATATATACCCAGTGAATTCATGAATTCATAACAAAACTTTAGAACAACAGTAAAGATGAACAAATTTAAACATACAAAATTACATTTCTCAGTACAAAAAAGTTGAGCTGGGGTAAAAAAAAGGGGCAAAAGAGGACAACAAGAATAATATATATATACACAAAAAACGCTAAAATTACATAAATTGTTTATCAACCTGTAATACAAATGACAAAAACTGAACTGCATCATAAAAATACAACAAGTTGTTTTATCATTACATAAATAATCATTTCAAAGAATAAAACGAAGAGGAGAGGGAAAAGGAAGATTGGAAGAAGGAGAAAAAGAAGTATAGAGTACAGGCAGATCATCGTTTCTCATTTTGATAATTTTTACTCTAAAGTAAAAAAAAAACCCAACACACCAAATTAAAAAACCCTACCAGACTGTTCATAAACACACAAATCACCAGTCGATCTGACCTCAAATGTGTAAGTTTAGGTTCAAAGTGGTCCCAAACCCATGAGTTTGAATTCACATAAAACTTGGTTTCTAACTAATAAAGAATACCACAATATAATTAGAAAAATTACCCTCAGAATTGAAACAAATGTACACACCATCAGTTAGACTTCATTCATGAAGAAAATCAGAATGCAAACTAAAACCCCTTCCCCAACTGGAGATATTCTGGGGGATATATAAGGAACACCTATAATAATCAATTGATAAGACAAATGTTAATACCACGTCATTGCAAAAGAACACAGTCATTGAAAAAGCAGTGGATACTACGTATGTTCGTCCCACAGGCATACACAAATCCGTAAAGGTAGTTAAAGCAATATTTCCCCAATTCCTCACATGCAGGTTTGATTCAAAACATTGATATATGTCATAACTAATTTATATGCTATAGTTATCAGCCTCGTCACCAACTTAACGCGCTGAGGAGCAAATTAAACCCCACCAAAAAGGTCCATATCTCACCTCTTTAATCATGAGTAGATAGAATAATGCAGTAATATCCCTGCTTAGAAAAATAGTATCCTGTGGCCTAAGGTACCAGCCCACAATCCTAGTTGGAAGATAATGATCAAAAAAGCTCGTATAAGAAATATGCTTCAAATGCGAGAAATGCCCATCCTAAAAGCACAATCAATCTAAATAAAAGCATCATCTTACCTCCCTATTAACCTGGAGGTTCAGTCACTGGGCAGTATTCACCCCAAAATTGTGGATGAGATTCAACAGGCCAGTGTAGCGGCCATCTGTCCTAAGAGGGAGAATGAATAACTATAAATGATCGTCCCCCTCATTCACATCATAAATAAACATCGGCATAATGCTTGTTCAGAAAGTAAATAACCCTCGTCCCGTGCACCCGCTAATAATACCACAAGGCGTACACGGTGTGGCAGTCTCCATAATTAGCGCTGTGAAACCCGGACCACCCAAGCATCCGGAGCGCATAACACAAAGAGGCATAACCCCAGTTACCTTGTCAAAGTTGACGTGCTCCTCACGTTCTAATGTCAAACCAGATGCCATGTTGTTCCAGCCTTTATTAGGAGACTCTGATAACGTCATACGTCCAGTAGGAGAACGTAATTAATCACGTGTGTCTCCCAAAGTTCATCGTACAAACCAGCGCCATATTGTAATAGAGTTTTCTCAACAATAAATGACAACGAAATAAAAATTACACAGTTTCCACGAACATGTGTCAAAGAAAACAGAAGTTACAACACACATTACACTTACCGGAAGTATATCTGATATCAAGATTAATGTCCATTACAAAAAAATGTATATATGGCGCCCACTAAGGACTATTCTCGTCAGGTAAAATAAATACAGCAAGGCCCCCCAAAAAAGTGTGTGAAAACCAAAGGGGAAAGTGAAAAACTATGCCCGATACATATAGGACAACGAACATCCCAAAAACCGGAACCGCATCGCAGGATCAAGTACAAGAACAATTTTATCGGCGCCATCTTGGAAGTACTACGAGACGTTGCAGAAGGAATCATAATTGAAAACAGTCATAAGCCTCCTATTGGTATCAATACCTACCATGGCGTATGTTAGCTAGCACAGTAGAAGGAAGAAAACAAAAGATACCCCATCAACACATGGCGGAATATCATGTCAAGGGTCATCATATGGAAATATACCCAGATTGTAAAAGAATACAACTAGGGGTAACGTCTGAGTAAGAACCTCATCACAAAGACTATAAGAGTGCCAGTAAACATAGCTGGATCCGCCACTATTAGCCCTGTATATCGACACATTATGATTAGTATGACACACCACGCCCTCCTTAGCCTTATGAGGGATACAAAAATGCTACCATAGAGATATACAGTTATCTAGTAGAAGTGATCAAAGTACCATGTTTCCAAGGATGTGTCCTGGCTAGCATGAAAAAATACAGTCACAAAAATTATGAACTAGAGAAAGAAATCATATCAAAAAAATCAAAAAAACAAAAATTTACAAAGGCAAAAAGTAAGAAAATATATATAACAAACAAAAGGAGCGCAAGGGATAGCAAAAGAAAGAGGATAGAGGAGAGAAGAAAACACTTATGAAAAGGTCACCATTAAATTGGTACTTTCATTTTACACACAGTTGAAGTACAATTCAATGGTCAGCATAAGAATTCATTGATGTTCCTCAACCTCAGCTACTTACAGTTAATACTCTTAACATGACTAGAGGAAATAATGCATTTCCCCATCAGTATTGTGCCCTATCCTAGTTGCCCTCAGGCGACATATCTATCTAGATTCCTTCTGTCGTAATAACAGTTCCCTATTGCCACCTCTTGTTGGCACCGGGACATGATCTATATCATGAAACCAGACAGTTCAATCCTCCGGATGTTCCCTGACGTAGTGATTTGTAATTGGGTACCTGTCATCCTTGGTTTTAATGGCTCGTCAATGTTCCAGTATTCTTTGTTAAAGACAGCGGATAGTACTACTAACATAGATAATACAAGATCCACAGCAGTGAATATACACCACATGTGTGGTGTTGCAGTTGAAAAAAATGGCCTATCTTGAACCTTTTCTAGGTATTGTAACCAAAATTCCAGAGTACTATTTTTGCCTAAAGGACAGATGTTACACATCCCGCATGTGAAGAAGCCTTTCGGCTTTGCTGGTAACCATGTCTGTGTTGTTCTTGGTGTTGACACATAGCTAGGACACAGGGCATTTTTCAGAGCTATACCTCGCTTATATGTGATCGATGGCCTATTCTCAACCAAATCTTTCAATCCTGGGATTTCAGTCAGTAGATGTCAATGCTTACGAAATATAATAAATATGGCACCACTGTGTGCTGCATATTGGGTTATGAATCTTGCTTTCACGTTAGTTACATCCCTAGTTGGTTTATCTTGCAATGTGTTGTTCCTATTTACATTGCTAATCCTAAATTCAGCTTGGTCTAACACTTGTTGTCTATATCTCCTTTTGGCAAACCTACTTTTGGCGTCCTTAATGTGAGTTTTAAAGATTTCCTCCAAACTGCAGTTACCCCAAATTTTTGTCATTTCACCAAAAGGGATGTTGTTTTTCACCAATCAAGGATGTGCACTCGTCGCATGTAATACAGAGTTACAAGAAGTCTCCTTCCTAAAGAGGGTACTGCGTATGTTATGTTATGTTATAAAAACTCTTTTATAGCGCACGGCTACTCCATGGAGTGTCCCAGTGCTTTGGCAAGGAGAAACGTAGAAGTAAAATACATAACACAGTACCCTCCACATGGCAGCAGAGAGAATTACTGGGCAAAAAGCCACGTCTTCAGGTCCTTTCGAAAAGCAAGCAGGTTAGAGGTGGTTCTTAGAGCAAGCGGAAGCTTGTTCCAACAGCACGGGCCAGATACCGGAAAGAACGACCTCCAGTGCGAGCACGTTTTATGATGGGAACAGCTGCTTTGGCCTGCATTGCGGACCTCAAGAACCTCCTAGGAGTGTAGAAAGCCATCCGCTTCCGGAGGTAATTAGGGCCGGTCGAGTGGAGAGCTTTAAAGGCAAGAGTCAAGATCTTAAATGTGACTCTTTTAGCAATCGGAAGCCAATGAAGTCTCTCAAGCAGCTCCGACGCGCGAGCCCTTCACGGCAGTCCAAAGATGGCTCTAGCGGCCGAATTTTGTACAACCTGCAAACGAGCCAGAAGATATTTCGGGAGGCCTAGATAGAGGGCGTTCGCGTAATCGAGACGCAAACCTATCAAGGCCTGAACTATGATTTTTTTATGTTGGAGGGATATTAGAGGAAGGAACTTCCGCAGCATTTTTAAAATGCCGAAGCATTTTCCGGTCAGCCCTACAACCTGGGGTCTAAAAGAGAGATCAACGTCACATAAAACACCCAGATTTTTGGCTTTTTGCGAGGTGTCCTCCGGCGGAGACATGTCACGCGGCCACCAGGACTTCCACTCAGGGTCCGGAGGACATCCGAAGAAGAGCAGCTCCTACTTATCCGAGTTGCATTTCAAACTATGCCTCTGAAACCATTCAAACACGGCTTCCAGACATTCCCTGATCTGACCACTGTCAAAATCTTCACCCTTGTTGCACGTGAAAAGTAGCTGGGTGTCATCAGCATAGGATATGATCTGGGCACCAAAAGATTCCGCTACCTCCACTAGAGGGGCCATATAGATATTAAAAAGGGTGGGGCTCAAGATGGACCCTTGAGGAACCCCCACCTCCAGCGGAAGCATTTCAGCGGAAAACGGGGGTGCCCAGACCACTTGTCGGCGGTTGGTGAGAAATGACTTAAACCATTTCCACACCGTCCCCCGAAAACCGATCCCCCAGAGTCTTGAAAGGAGACCGGCGTGGGGGACGGTGTGATACGCCGCCGACAAGTCCAGCATGACCAAGATGGCTTTCCCTCCTCCATCCAAAGTCTCTCGAATGGCATCGGTAATCTCTACAAGGGCAGTCTCCGTGCTATAATTAACTCGGAAACCCGATTGAGAGTCGTGCAACAAGTTGTTATTCTCAATTAAGCTGGAAATCCAGAGGTGCACGTGTTTCTCAATCACCTTAGCCAGAGAGGGAAGGAGGGAAATAGGTCTTTAGTTTGCGTGAACAAGGGGGTCTGATGTTGGTTTTTTTAACAGTGGCAGCATCAGGGCGTGCTTCCATGCCAAGGGCACCTCTCCAGATGTCAGGGAGGCGTTGAGCAAGATGTTAATTGCCGGCGCCACTCTTCCCAGGCAGGTAGCGGGACAGGGATAAAGCAGCGAGCCTGTACCTGGCCCTGTTTAATGTAAAATTGCATGTCAAGGAAGTTGATATGTTCCTTATGATGCGTCATAGTGAACTTTACATTGTAGGTGTTCTCATTTAAAAAAGCCAAGTATTGATGTAACTGTATTCATTTACCTGACCCGGACCACAGACAGATGACATCATCAATGTACCTCCCCCAGTACACATTGTTATTGGTCCAGGGGGACGCACCTCTGCTCCAAGCCTCTCAAACCACCCCATAAAGAGGCAGGCATAAGAGGGACAAACTTGGAGCCCATCGCGGGTCCATGTATCTGCTGGAACCAGCGATTGTCAAACAGAAAAAAGTTGTTAGTTAAAAAGATGTCAATCATAGAAACAATCATTTCATTGTGGTCGTATAGTCCAGCATCATCTCTATCCAGAAATGATTGTACAGCTCTGATCCCGATTTCCTTGTCTATACATGTGTAGAGACTCTCTACATCGAGGGTAAAAACATTGTCCTCCGACCATTCAAAATCCTTGAATTTCATAAGGATGTCTTTACTGTCCCTAACATAAGATGGTAGGTTAGGGACGTGTTTCTGCAGTTTCAAATCCACAAATGGGGACAGTTTTTCCGTAGGTGATCCCACCCCAGAAATAATAGGTCTACCCGGCGGGAACTGCCCGCCCTTGTGTATCTTTGGTAACACAAAAATACATGGAAAGGGCGGGCAGTAAACCCACAAGTACCTACACTCATCTTCATTGAGAAAGCCAATTTCCTTACATTCCATTAGCTTAGCATTTATCATAATAGTGATGTTCGGGATATGATTGTTTTTAATTTCCCGATAGTACAAGTTGTTATTGAGTTGTCTTGTTATTTCCTGCATATAGTCCGTATGGTTCATGACGACAATATTCCCACCCTTGTTGGCTTCTCTTATAACGATATTAGGGTTGCTATTGAGTCTTTTGAGAGCCAACCTTTCAGCTGCTGTGATGTTATACGCGGCCTTAGATGTAAACCTTTTCGGAATTTCTAGGTCATATAGATCTTCTGTGACCTTATCATGAAAAGTATCGATATTACGGGGATAAGAATGTGTGGGTTTGAAAATGGACTTAGGGTGAAGTCCACTGTCCATACATGTACTTTGGGTGATGTCAAGGTCTCTAAGTACTGAGGGAATATCAAGATCCTCCTCATGATTAAGAGTCATTAAGCAATGTACATCCCAGATCTCACGTATAGTGTGTGTTCCAGTGCAATGGTCAACAGTAGTTCCCTCTGGGTGATGCTGTCTGTTAGAAAAGTAGTCCTTAAGTTTCAGTACCCTGATAAACTTAAGTAGGTCAACAGGTGTATTAGCAAAATTGCTCTCCTGTGTGGGGCAAAAATTAAGACATTTACTCAAAATGTTCACTTCATCAATATCAAGAACTTTATTGGATAGGTTGACAATTTTTAAATCAGTATTAACATTTTGACATGTCATTAGATCAGAAGAATTACATGAGATCATAGTGGCTATGTTTTCGATTTCGTTCACAGATTCGATTTGTTCATTGGAGTTCCCCTTGTATCTGCCCTTTGCCCTCCTCCCTCCCCGCCTTGTTTTGAAAGGCCTCTTTTTTGTTGTAGGCGGTTGCTTATCCTTAACTTGGCCAATTCCTTTTGAAAAGAAGAGGCCCATTCCTCTAAAGGGACATCAGGCATTGTCGTATTTGCGGCAGAACTACTCAGTGTCAAAACAGATATATTACTATTGGAACCTGTTTCCTCACTTTCTTCTCTATTCTCTGTTGTTCTTTTTTTATTTCCATCCTCAGGTCCCTGTACCCTATCAAATTTTTTAGCAAAGGTATAAGCCCTGCCATCTTTGTAATCTTTGTTGTCCCTTTTTATTTTGCTAAGTTATTTATTTTTAAAATATAATTGATGGTTTTCCATCACCTGTTTTAAGATTGCATGATTTTTTTCAATCAGATCTTTCTGAGGCATGCCATTAATCTCTTTTTCAAGTATCTCAATTTCTGTTTGTAATTTTTCTCCCTTTTCTGCAGCATGTCTAACTAAGATCTGTATCATGATAGTGGAGCCCCCTTCCAAATTGCAATCCCATTCTTTCAAAAGATCGCTACTTAAGTTTTCAAAGGTGGGAAAGATCAATATCCGCAGTCCTCGCAGGATTTTACCATTTTTCTACTGCTCTAAGTCACCTCATCTCACCATTTACTAAGTTCTTGTTTACGTAGCTGTTCTAATTTTAGAAATAATGTCTTGAGGCTTGTTGCAACAGTAGCCACTTGGCTAGTTGTATTCTTTGAAGTACCGGCCCCAAATAAATCCAAGGCCAATTCCTCACGACCATCCTGAAATCTAGACATGTTACACGAAAATACAAAATTCTTTGTTCGATATAAAGGTTATACCAAATAGAAATGAGTGCAGCATGGTCCATCAATAGATTATTAAAAAAGAACAATGCGGCTGACTATAGTTCAGCACCTCAATTTCAATGTCTTTGCCTGTGCAGGCACGTTCAGAGCTTGCCACACTTTTACTCCACTGAGGATTAGATACACAAGTTCATGAAGATAAGGAAAGTACACCAAAATGAAGTCAAAAAGCTTCCAATATATCCAAATATATCCTTTATTCTCTTTCTAATTTTAAAGTTCAAACTCAGCCAATGCATTTTGTTCCATAGGAACTTCGTCAGGGCTGAAAGAGCACAAAGATAAAAAGACACAAAGTACAGAATACACAACACATAAACTTTTACGAACAGAATATTATTGGTGTGGACTGATCAGAAGACATTATGGGGCATATTTATAAAGAGTTAGCACCACCAGAATGTCACTTTTACCGATGTTCTGGTGGCGTTAAGTCCTTTGCTCTATTTACAAGGTAGCCTTAAGCCACTTAATTTGGCTTAACGCCGCCTTGTAAATAATGCCCTATTCACGCAGCACTTAGGGTCCTAGTATGATCTTGCTGGGAAAGCCCTCCATATGACTCAGATCTGGAGGGCTTTCTGAGCAAATCATGCTGCAGGAGACAGAGGGACCAATTCCGATGCATCCATATAGTGACGGACTCGGTTTGCTCAGACTCCCATTGAACTCTATGGGAGCCTGTATACTGTACACGAACACAGGCGCCTATAGCAAAAAGGGGTGGTTGAGGAAAAGCCTGCACCCTGTGGCAGGCACGCCATGGTGCCTGTCACACAGTACTTGGCCTGAAAGGGGGTCCCACGGGTACCCCAGAGGGCCGATTCGTTGGGCCTTGGGTGAAGGGGGCCTTCTACAGCCCCAGAAGTTCGATTCCGATAGCCGTTTCCTCCCGGCAAAACCGAGTCGATACGGCTGTCCGAATTGTGCATAGTTCTCGCACATTCGAAAGCCTGCTCCATTGTGCGATACAATTCGGCTACAAACGAGTCGTATGGTCAGGATCGGGTTTGGAACCGATTTGGTCGGCGAGGACGAGATCTTCGCATCGTACTTGGTTGTTTAGTCCGGGTGGGTGATTCCATGAGAAATAATGGATCTCAATCAAATTCGCTCATTACGGCTCATGTTAGGAGCCCTTCCTGATGAGATCGTAATTGGGCCCTCAGTGTTAAAGGGGCGTGCATTGGGTGTTGCAGTGGGCGAAAAAAAAAACATTTCTTTTTGATGCTGACCCGTATTTTCAAGGTAGGGGCATCGCCAAAATATCGCAAGGGAATACCTTGTCTTAAGTAGGTGATACAAGGAGAAATATATGCTGCATTCTGAAGCACACATAGAAACAGCAATTCACCTGTAAAGATTGTTTATGTGATGATTTGAACTTCCATCAATACGACTAAGCTGTTCCCTCCTTAGAAATTCATGGACAGCCTGGAATTCAGCATCACTCCACCCACTAACATGAAGAGCCAATGTCTAGACACTGTAGATTACCATCCAAATAGGATAATACATAACTTTACACAAATTGTGGTTGTTAAAAGTGCATGATCTACTAAACAAAATGCTCTAATTTGGATTTCCTCTGGCATAGATCTCAACTATTTTCCTCCACTCTGTTCAAACTCTTTAATACCACTCACCATATCTACATCTTTAAAGCAAACCATAATTCTAATAAGGACAACTCTAGGATGCCATCACCGACCTGAGAATGTGGTGAAGAAACATTTCAGCCACTTTTTCACCAACCATTCACCCACACAATAACTTTACATCTTCTTATTCGAAAAGATATAAACAAATAAACCTGCATCATAGTCAACTCTTCCATTCCTGGAACCCTCAACCCATTGTGGATATGCTCATTCTCCTCTGCTATTCTATTTCTCAAAAATCACCAATGATAGCATTATATCTTTAATTGGTCAGCATCACCTTAAAGAACCCTTTATCAGGCAAACAGAACCAAATAACTTAATGCAGGCCGTACATGGAGATCAAACATAATGGAAAGATTTTCGCCTCTCAACCTTCCTTGTATCCAATCTCCTACAGCCTGGTTTTTAAAAAAAACAGTAGTAAAATCATGTTTCTGGATGTGTGGAAAGTCATCCTCAAATTATCTAATGAAGGATAGCTCTGCATGTTGATCCTTCTAGACCTTGTCGCTGCTTTTGATACAGTGATTATTAAGGAAGTGAGCAACCCGGAATACCCTTGAGGGCTTGGGTAAGTAAATATAGAAAGGTAAAGATGCCTTCAAGGGACTTTGTTCAATCTAAGTTTTGTTATTTAAAATTAATATGAGAAGAACCAATTTATCGTCCTTACAATGAGTGAATCAAAACTGATCAAATTGTGTTGTCAACATGAAACATATAAACAAAGACACAGGGTGTATACGAAAAAAGTGTTTTTATCAAATAATTCATTGAGAAAAATCAGCTTCATATACAGACAAATAAGCGAATAAGATTTTAGGACTGTGGGTACACATAAAAATAAATTGCTAAGTGACTCAACAGAACCTAAAAAACACCTATCCTAAAACACATTGAGTAAAACAAAGCAAGGGATGAAGTGCAAAGTCGACGTTTCGGTTTCTTAGCAGTTATTTGATGAAACCATCCTCAGGACTGTAATCAGTTCAGATCTGTATAGAAATATTGTAGTCTGTTTGCGGATTATCGTCATCCGCAAGAAGATCTTGGAAGGATCACAGTATCCTAGGGACCTGACTATCGAATGCGGAGATCGCTCATCCAAGTTGGATGTAGCGTCTGAACTTCACCCACATAGGGTTCACGTATTCATACACAGTAGAGTTCATCCAGTGTATGTTAGGTGAATTATTATCAAATTTCTGAGACAAATCAGGGGTCGATGCACATAATTTGCGCTTAAACGAGCCTGTGAGCAGTCAGAGATCCTGCAGTGTCTTAAGATGCAGCGAGGTTAAGTCAATAACGCGTGTCATCAAAGTGAAGCCTCACTTTGATGACACGCGTTATTGACTTCACCTCGCTGCATCTTAAGACACTGCAGGATCTCTGACTGCTCACAGGCTCGTTTAAGCGCAAATTATGTGCATCGACCCCTGATTTGTCTCAGAAATTTGATAATAATTCACCTAACATACACTGGATGAACTCTACTGTGTATGAATACGTGAACCCTATGTGGGTGAAGTTCAGACGCTACATCCAACTTGGATGAGCGATCTCCGCATTCGATAGTCAGGTCCCTAGGATACTGTGATCCTTCCAAGATCTTCTTGCGGATGACGATAATCCGCAAACAGACTACAATATTTCTATACAGATCTGAACTGATTACAGTCCTGAGGATGGTTTCATCAAATAACTGCTAAGAAACCGAAACGTCGACTTTGCACTTCATCCCTTGCTTTGTTTTACTCAATGTGTTTTGGGATAGGTGATTTTTAGGTTCTGTTGAGTCACTTAGCAATTTATTTTTATGTGTACCCACAGTCCTAAAATCTTATTCGCTTATTTGTCTGTATATGAAGCTGATTTTTCTCAATGAATTATTTGATAAAAACACTTTTTTCGTATACACCCTGTGTCTTTGTTTATATGTTTCATGTTGACAACACAATTTGATCAGTTTTGATTCACTCATTGTAAGGACGATAAATTGGTTCTTCTCATATTAATTTTAAATAACAAAACTTAGATTGAACAAAGTCCCTTGAAGGCATCTTTACCTTTCTATTTGATACAGTGAAACACATCCCTTTTGCACTACCTACAGTCTGTCACCTATATATCTGACACGTCCATCTGTAGTTTCCAAAAGACCATAGCTAAGTAGTCAGGCTGATAGTGTTCACCTTCCTGTCACCCCAACTCATTATGGTGTTCCCCATGTCACCTCTCCTCTAACATTTATGTGAAATTTCTCATGGAGGTCAGACTAATTCTACCTCCAGTTCTACTCCTACAACTGTGCCACTCAACTGTACCTGACAGTCATGGGCTCAAACAAAATTGATCGGGATACCAATGGCCTTAATGCAAACATGAATGGGAGAACACAGCTTAGTGCAGGACTGAAATCCTATTAGTCGGTCCACCATTTTATGAAATAAATTGAATCCCTCTGCCCACCCTTATGTCACACCCTTTCTTTTAGAGAAAACTAGGCACCCACTGGGACATCAACCTCACACTTAAATCCCAAATTGAAGAACTGGTTAAGCCAAACTTCCAGCAACTTAAACACCACAGTCAACCCCTTGAGTTCCTCCAACCATAACCTACCCCACACTACCAAATCGAAATGCAAATCCAGAGATCGTGCCTCCCCTCCTCCTCTGAACCTCCTTTCCTTCAGAAAACAATTGAAAACTGTGTCCTAAATGCTCAACCCTATTTGTGCTACTAGGTTCTCTCACTTGCAACTAAATGCAATTCATTTATTCTGTGTTTGCAATACTAATATGGTTAAAGAAATAGGACGCAAGCAAACCTTGACCTTAGTTCAAAGAATTTATTAGGTATTAACCAGTAGAAACTGCCTAGAAAGTCTGCCAGTACTAGGTGTACATGTGAGGTTCAGATCAGTTTTGTTGTCAGAATTCATGAACCACATAACGAGGGAAGATAAAAGTACTGGGAGAAAAACACAAGTGTACAGCACAGAAACGCACAGACCCACTACCCATTTTGAGCTCCTTCAACTATGAATTCATTGAGAAGGTCCAGGAAATCTGCAACAATACAGTCAACTTCTTCTCCATCGCCTTGGACCCTCAATCCCACTGTGGATACAGCTTATTCTCCTGCATGTCCCATTTCTCAAATTTAACAATTCTTGCATTATTTCTTTAATTGGTCAACCCGTTCTTAAAAACCCTTGCTCAACCCAACAGAACCTAACAACTATCATCCTATTTAGGGCCTTTCATGTATATCAAAAGTATTGGAAAAACTTCTCACCTTTCCACTCCAAAACAACTTTGTATCCAATAGCATCCTCAAGCCCTACAGTCTAGTTTTCAACACAAAAGAAAGAAGAACAAATGATGGATGGAATGCTAATCAAATCAAACATTCACCCCCAGTCACAGATTTGGTTTTAATCCATCATTTCTTTTGCACACCACACCACTCCAGTTGTTATGAGGGTAAGACCTCTGATGGATATTTACCAGGAGATAGGGGGTCACTAGCTTTGGGATCAGCCTTAGGACAAGTAGAGCACATGAATCAGTATCAATTTCCTTGATTATGCAGATGAGTGTGGTTTTGATCCATGTAGGTAGCCCTCCAGATGGCCCACTATCTAGATCCTAAAGCCTCAATACTGTACGTTGTATAGCCATTCTCATAAACTTTGTTGGTAGCCCAGGTCTTCCCCAGTTCTCAGCTCATTTAGTTAAGAGCCCAGCTAGGTTCCAATTCACTAGCTTTAAGTTGTTTGCCAAATGCTGTGGATTTGAATTTATGCCCAACGTGCTTTGGACAATTTGAGGGGCCAAATTATTTTCCAAACTTTGTCCTTATCACATAAATTCCCTTCCATGTCGGCGTACAGGGACACCTCACTTCCCTCACTGAGTTAGTGTACGACAAGAACGAAATCTGTGATGACTTTCTCAGCCACTGGAGAAAAGGGAAGATTATGCAGTCAATCTACCATAGTCACACCACTATCCAATGGGTAAACTAACGCCCTTCCACTACTCCCACTTGGAATTTTTGCCCAAAACCCTCTTTACCATCATCTGAGAGTATCTGCTTAAAGTGAATTTTGAACCCCTTGTCGAGAGAGGTGCGTTGATGTAACAAAATCAAACGCTCTATCAGTTCAGGAGCTACAAGCTTCATTCAACTCGATTGAATTGTATTGGCACCATTGCATAGTATGGTGTTTCATATGCACAATATCTGAATAAACAACCGAATGGCAAAACCTGACATTTCTAATCCAAAACCTAATTTTTCCAATGAGTACCTTCCTTCGGTAGAACCAGTCAGTAGTTTGAGAACCTTTGCCACATTCAGAGTTTGTCCTGCTTGTGTCGTGAAATATTCGAGACACTGATACGAGAAGCTGCTTTAGGCAGCATAAAGCAATTGGACAAAGGACTCATAAAAGACATGCCAGATGGCTTCAGCAGATATGGAGGGAAAGAGGAAGCTATCACTCCATTAATAACTGTGCAAGGAGCCTTAAATTTATGCTGTATCGGGGGTGGAGGTACGCCAGTATTGTTAATGTACGGGTAACACAGACCAAAATTGTTCCTGCTCCCTCTCATGATCCATTTAGCTGGGACCCAAGGACACTCTTGAGGATCAATTTCAGGTTTGTTGGAGCCTCTGGGCCATAGCGGGGTGATGATCCTTTGATCTACAATGATTGTTGAGAAGGAATTACTTGAGTACCCTGCAGACAGTTTAGCTAGGGTACCCAACATGTCTAGGATCCTTTGCTTTAAGTTGCTTATCTCTTCCCTCAGAGCCCTGATGAGTGAGAGTGTATCTACAAGGGTTGAAGGATCAGAGAGGCATTGCAGGATATATTTATTTATTTATTTATTTCAAGGGTTTTATATAGAGCTGCTGGACCCTGGAGTATCAGAGCGCTTTACAACAGAGTTAGACACAATAAGATAAAGTAGCAATATATGCGGACTTAGCAACGGGAAACAGTATTGCAAAAAGTATATGATAAGGGGGGAGTAAGAGACAGGTGCAAATAAAAAATAGGCGAAACAGTTAACAGGGGGAAAGATGTTGAATTCAAACAAGGTTGGGGGAAGGTATAAGAGTAGAGAGAGTGGACATGTTAGGTACCCCAATATTTGTTGTGGAGAAGTAGTTTGAGTTCTTTTTTGAAAAGAGAGTAGGAGGGGTTGCAGCGAAGGTTTTTGGGGAGTGAGTTCCAAATGGTAGGAGCATTGCCAGAAAATGCACGGGATTGGGTTTTTTGACAATTAAGTCTGGGTGGGATCAGGAGAAGGGAGTCGGTGCTTCTCAGGGACCT
Organism: Lissotriton vulgaris; assembly: GCF_964263255.1. Taxonomy (NCBI): domain Eukaryota; kingdom Metazoa; phylum Chordata; class Amphibia; order Caudata; family Salamandridae; genus Lissotriton; species Lissotriton vulgaris. Next base: position 718,169,073 of record NC_141700.1, on the reverse strand, counting down.
GGTACAGCCTGCTTTTTTTTAGTTTAGTTGCAAGGTAGGCGGGGGTGTTTTGATGAAGAGCTTTGTGGGTGATACATGCAGTCTTGTAAGAGGATCTTCCTTCAATAGGGAGCCAATTAAGATTTTTGAGGACGGGCGATATGTGGTCAAATCTTTTACAGTCAGAGATAAGTCGGGCAGCTAGATTGAGGACAGATTTAATCGGTGCAAGATGGGTTTTAGGGGTGCCGGCAAGGGTGACGTTAGCATAGTCAATCCTGGAGAGGACTAGCGATTGGACAACGATTTTGAAATCATCGGCTGGAATGAAAGGTTTGATTTTTTTGAGGTGGAGAAGGGTGAAAAGGGCATTTTTGGCGGCATTATTAATGTGGGGGATGAGGTTGAGATTCTGGTCGATGCTGATGCCAAGGGATTTAACAGAGTTAGAGGTGGAGAGGGAGCAATTGAGAGCTTTGATATCATTGATCCAGATTTGGAAGGGGAGGGTATTGTTTTTGGGGGTTCAGTTTGAGATGGTTTAGATGGAAATAGGCTTGTACTTTAGTTAGGGTGTCATTGAGGTGAAGGATGTCGTTGTGGATTTGATCTTGTAGTATAATTGGGTATCGTCGGCGTAGAGGTAGCAACTAATTTTAGCTTGTTTGAGAATGAGGGTGAGTGGTTCCATGAAAAGGTTGAAAAGGGTTGGGTTGGGGAGAGGATGGATCCTTGAGGGACCCCGAGTGAGACGGGTTGAGGATTAGAAAGGAAGTGGCTAAGCTTGATTTGCTGTGATTTGTTTTGAAGGAATGAGCAGAACCATTTGTGTACAGTGCCTTCCAAGCCAAATCGATCTTTGAGGGAGTTTAGAAGGGTGGGATGATGGACAGTATCAAGGAGTATCAATAGAGAGGATTCACCATTGTCAAGGGAGCGATGAATGTCATCTATGATATTTAACATTGCAGTTTCTGTACTACAACCTTTTCTGAAACCTGATTGAAAAACATCAAGGAGATTGAAGTCGAGGATGTGTTTATCAAGTTGTGATAGGACACATTTTTTCTAGGGCTTTAGAGAGGAAAGGAAGGTTAGAGATAGGGCGTAAGTTGTTGAGGTTATTTGGGTCGGCAGAGGTGTTTTTCAGGATGGGAGAGATTTGACCAAGCTGAAGGGAGGCTGGGACACAACCAGTGGCAAGGGAGGAGTTGATTATATTGGTCCAAATAGGGGCAATGGTAGATTTGAGGTCTTGGACCAAATGGGCGGGAAGAGGATCTTTGGAATGGGAGGAAGGTTTGAGTTTAGTCATGATGTTAATGATCGATGACACTGAAACTGGACTAAATTCACTCCAAGAGGCATTATTTTTAGTTATGAGTCTATTAGGAGAGAGGTCTGAATGCGCGAGAGCAGGAAGGGTAAGAGATGGGTCGAGGAGAGTGGGAAGAGTTGACGAAAGAGATAGAGGGGTGTTGGGGAGGGTGTGTTGAGTGTGGGAGGGTTGGAGAGAGGGGGGAGGGAGGAGAAGGATAGTTCTATCTTACTGACTTTGTTGCTAAAAAAGCTGGCGATTTCTTCGCATTTGTCAATAGAGACAGATATTTTAGGAGGGCCAGTGGAGGTTTGTTTTTTGACAATGCTAAAGAGTTCTCTAGGTCGGTTTTTGGCTTGGTCAAGTTGTGACTGGAGAAAGGAGGCTTTTTTATTGTGTATGTGTTTTTTGTATTGGACTCTGGCAGTTCTGAGGAGGGTAAGATTGTCATCGGTGGGATGATTTCTCCAAACACGTTCAGATTGTCTTAGGGATCGTCTTTCATTATTAAGTTCAGAGTTGAACCAGGATTTGGGAGGGTTGTTTTTTTGTTGTTTGAATTTAATTGGGGCAATTTCGTCGAGGGCTTGGAGAATAGAGTTATTATAATGGTTGGTTAGGTCATTAGTACGGTCAGAGAGAGGGAGGCGAAGTAAGCAAGTTTTAATTGTGGAGTCCAATTCTTCAAGAGGGATAAGGTGAAGGTTGCGTGTAGATTTCTTAGGTAGAGTGTTGATGGGGGCGGGGTGATTCGTGGGTCTCTTCACGTAGAAGAGGACGAGGTAATGGTCAGACCAGTCGATAGGCAGTATACTAGAGAGGGAGGCTAGATCATTGCTAGTTATGATAGCATCTAGGGTGGAACCTTTATTGTGAGTGGGAGAATGGCAGAGTTGGGTCATGTTGGTGATTTCCATGGTATTCTTAAAAGTGATGATAGCAGGGTCATCAATTTTGTTCCAGTGGACGTTGAAGTCACCAAGGAAGATATTGTTAGAGTGTGATAGAGAGGATTGGATAATGAGGTCAGACATCTCTTCAGTAAAAGAGATACAATTTCCAGAGGGGTGGTAGATGGTGTGCAGCTGAGTGGTGGGGGAGTTGTGAATAAAGAGATCTGCACAAAGGTATTCCAAGGATGAAGGGTCTTGAGACTCGACAAGCATGATGTTATGTTCAGTTTTAAAAATTAGTGCAAGTCCTTCTCCTGTTTGCTTGATTCTATCTTTCTTGATGATTGAGTAACCTGGGGGAATGAGCAAGTCGAGGATCGGAGTGGAGTGGGCGGTGAGCCAGGTTTCGGTTAGGAATGCTATGTCGATGTTTTCGCTGAGGATCGTTTCTGCAATCTCAGTGGCGTGGCGGGAGGCGGATCGGCAGTTGATCAACATGCAATGTAGGGGAGAGGGGTCAGGTTGTTGTGTTGAGGGACAGGGGGGGATAGTTCTCAGATGCTGGGGAGGTCTAGAGGATTTCGTAAGAAGGGGGAGTCTGCTTGTACCTAGGAGAACTGGGATAGTAGATTGATGAGTGGGGATTGGTCTCAGATGTTGGGGAGGTCTAGGGGATTTCGTAAGAAGGAGGAATCTGCTTGTACCTAATAGAACAGGGATAGCAGATTGATAGGTGGGGTGCATAGTGGAAGTAGATTGAAGAGGAAGTGGCTTAGTGGCTGGGGGTGAGCAGGGAGCGGAGGGTAAGTTCGTGGGAGTTATACGTTTTGAGGTTGTGCGGCATGTATCCAGTTGAGGAAAGTGGGGCGTGATGGTTTTATGGATTGGAATGATTGAGGATGGTTGCTCAGGTGTGGGATTGGTGGAGGAGCTGTTAGTGAGCGGGTGAGTGTTGTTGATGTTAGTAATCAAGTTAGGGGGAAGAGGGTTGAAGGGTTGGGATTGAGATTGTTGTTAATGAGTGGGGATATGGTGTATTGTGAGGGAGTCGGAGAATAGGTGTGCGTGGAGGTGATGGCATTAGTTAGGAGAGAGATAGCGTTTCTAAGTGAGAAGAGTTCTGAAATGAGGGATGAAAGGAGAAGTTCGCTGTAAGGGGGTGTTGAAGAGTGGATTGGATTAGGTTGAGGAGGGGGATCTTTATTGGAGAGTGGGAGTGTATAGGAGGTGGATGTGGGAGAGGTATTGCTATTGGGCGAGTAGTTAAGAGGAGGTGGCTTGGGGACAGTAAGAATTGGCGTAAATGGAAGATTGTGTGTAATATCAGTGGGGGGGAGCTCAACAAGTGGTTATGAAGTTGGCTAGGTGGAGACTGGTCTGGCTGCAACAATTCGAACCTGTTTGAGACTATATTTTCTTTATTAGTTGTACAGACCCAATGCTATCCGAGGTAGGGCAGCAACTTGATTCAGAAAGAGTTCATTGTTTCTTACATTATTAGGCGTCCAAGTGAGTGCCTTCCTTAGGCACCCTTTACCTCTTCTTAATTATTTCAATCATCTTACCCCCTTTGGTTGAGCTCTCCGTTCTAGAGGTACTAGTCTTCAGTATACTCACCACCTCCTCAATTAAGGTATCAATGTCTCTGACCACACAATTTGCGGCCTCATATTTGGGCTGCTTGGGGTGTTTAGACTGAGTGGGAGAACCTGTATGGATGGTTATTTCCTTTCTTTTCCCCATGATAACACAAGCTGAAATTTGAAAATTACAGTGTCTTAACTTTTGCAGGTTTGTAGCAGCATCAGGTCTCCTAATACAAAACTAAGACAGGCGTCCCTGGCTGTCTTTGATGGGCTTGGACGGACCTAGCCTTGGCCTGGGGCAGCCCACGCTTGTCCTGTGCAGAGGTGATGATTTTGATGCTTTATAGTGCAGGCTCCTTACTTGGTGCAGGGCTCTCAGGCACCATCCCTGGTGCAAGGGCACCTGGAGGATGAAATCCCCAGAACACTCTTGTCCTGCACATGACAAATGCTTTCAGTTCTTTTTTGAGCTTCAGTCTCCCCCCGATGCAGGTCTCTAAGGTGCCAAACCTGCCACAGGGTCAGAGCTGATTTGCATATCGCCATTGTCTAACCCAGGGTGGTGTGGAGTGCAAAAAAACAATGGATTTGGGCCCAGATCTTTGGACTGGGGTGAATGTGTGACATTGATCCACATTCTGTCCATCACCTGTTTTGTTTGCAATACCGCCATAAGTGCGCTGGGGATGCTCAGACGTGGGTCCCAGGCACTCCACACCACTGGAGTCAAGCTAGCCGGGCTGATGAGAGGTGTTACCTCGAAACCGGTCCGGTCCTCGGATGCTTGATTCCGTTCTGGGAAGGACATGGCTTTTGTAGTTCGGACTGGACTGTTCCCATGGGGCACAGGGTCAGAGCTGATTTGCATATCGCCATTGTCTAACCCAGGGTGGTGTGGAGTGCAAAAAAACTATGGATTTGGGCCCAGATCTTTGGACTGGGGGGAATGTGTGACATTGATCCACATTCTGTCCATCACCTGTTTTGTTTGCAATACCGCCATAAGTGCGCTGGGGATGCTCAGACGTGGGTCCCAGGCACTCCACACCACTGGAGTCAAGCTAGCCGGGCTGATGAGAGGTGTTACCTCGAAACCGGTCCGGTCCTCGGATGCTTGATTCCGTTCTGGGAAGGACATGGCTTTTGTAGTTCGGACTGGACTGTTCCCATGGGGCACAGGGTCAGAGCTGATTTGCATATCGCCATTGTCTAACCCAGGGTGGTGTGGAGTGCAAAAAAACGATGGATTTGGGCCCAGATCTTTGGACTGGGGTGAATGTGTGACATTGATCCACATTCTGTCCATCACCTGTTTTGTTTGCAATACCGCCATAGGTGCGCTGGGGATGCTCAGACGTGGGTCCCAGGCACTCCACACCACTGGAGTCAAGCTAGCCGGGCTGATGAGAGGTGTTACCTCGAAACCGGTCCGGTCCTCGGATGCTTGATTCCGTTCTGGGAAGGACATGGCTTTTGTAGTTCGGACTGGACTGTTCCCATGGGGCACAGGGTCAGAGCTGATTTGCATATCGCCATTATTTAACCCAGCGTGGTGTGGAGTGCAAAAAAACAATGGATTTGGGCCCAGATCTTTGGACTGGGGTGAATGTGTGACATTGATCCACATTCTGTCCATCACCTGTTTTGTTTGCAATACGGCCATAAGTGCGCTGGGGATGCTCAGACGTGGGTCCCAGGCACTCCACACCACTGGAGTCAAGCTAGCCGGGCTGATGAGAGGTGTTACCTCAAAACCGGTCCGGTCCTCGGATGCTTGATTCCGTTCTGGAAAGGACATGGCTTTTGTAGTTCGGACTGGACTGTTCCCATGGGGCACAGGGTCAGAGCTGATTTGCATATCGCCATTGTCTAACCCAGGGTGGATGCTTGCCTACCTTTGCACACACAATCGCATAATTATCATCATCCACCTGCACCCTGGTTCACTGAAGCCTTAAAAAAAGAAAAAAACATTTGCAAAAACTTGGAGCGCAAATGGCGTATAAAATATGACTCATGTTCTAAACAAAGCTATAAAGCCGCCCTAACAAAATATCATTCACTTTGTAAAGCTGCTAAAACTGAACATGTTAACCACACTATCCTTGAAGCAAAAAATCGCCCAAAGACACTTTTCAAGGTAGTGCAAAAACTCTTGGGCGCACTATGCCAGCCCAAAGCTCCCTGTCTTAACACATCTCAATGTAATTCACTGGCTGAATTCTTCATTGCCAAAATTGATACTATCTACTCCAATTTTGGAATCTCACCCCCCCCCTTCTTTGTCCAATTCACCGACCCCAAGTTCATCTCCTGAACAAGGGACATTAGAGGACAACAGCCCCACCTACTCCTTGCCGACCCCATCCTCTTCTCTCACGCCTTCCCGCGACTCTAGGCTTTCTTCTGATACCTGTTTTCCGATCGCTCAGTTGATCGACACATGGGATCCACTCAATATCGAGACCCTCTCTGACATCATCAGTAAAATTAAATCCGGTTCCCCACTAGACCCCATACCCCCTCAAATTCGAAAAAATTTGGACAATACCTCCCTAGATCTCATCATGGAGCTTTTAAACTCCTCCCTAAGAGAAGCTACTGTACCCTCCGCATGGAAACATGCGATGATAATGCCTTTGCTGAAGAAGGCTAACGCCGATCCCAGCATTCTAGCTAATTTACGTCCGATCTCGCTCATCCCAGTATTTTCAAAAGTTTTAGAAAAGCACATTAACTCTCAACTTTCCACCCACGTCGAACTAAGGGGAATTCTACATCCATCACAATCAGGCTTTAGATCAGGTTTTTCAACGGAATCCACCTTGCTGGGAGTCTCGGAAAACATCCGCTTCCGAGTAGACAGGGGGGAAACCGTGGCACTCATCCTGCTGGATTTGAGTGCCGCATTTGATACGGTTTCCCATCCAATCCTTGTCAATGCCCTCCGATCATCAGGCATCACAGGCTCAGCTCTCAACTGGCTTGTTAGCTTCCTATCCAACCGCACCTTCCAAGTCTTCTCTTCCTCATCTGTTTCCAAAACCTTTACATCTGTGTATGGAGTCCCACAGGGCTCCATCCTGAGCCCCTTGCTCTTCAATTTATACGTCAGACCTCTGGCGTCCATTGCGGAGCAAGCTGGGCTCACAATTTACTCCTACGCAGATGATACCCAGATCATCTATTCACTTTCCTCAGACTCTCATGCCCCCTCTTCCGCTCTCTGCTCAGGACTGAGCAACATCGCAGCCTGGATGCTGGATAACAAACTCCAACTGAATGGGGGAAAAACAGAACTTCTTCTGTTTGGCCATAATACTACTCTATGGGGACCCCAACTCTGGCCAACTCAAATGAGCACTCCACCCACTCCTTCTAAATCAGCTCGCAACTTAGGCGTGATCTTTGACGATCAGCTAACCATGAAAAGTCATGTGATCAAAACTTCCTCCACCTGCATCACAATCATCAAATGGCTGCGTAAGATCATCTGGATGCTGCCTATGGATACCCAGAAAACTGTTGTCCAGGCCCTTATTACTTCTAGACTGGACTACAGTAACATTCTTCTCCTCGGCGCCAGCAAAGAGGTAACTCGAAAACTTCAAAATGTCCAGAATATGGCTGCACGACTGCTCTGCAAACTACCTAATATTTCCCCCACGTCTAACTCCATCCGTACACTTCACTGGCTCCGCATTGAAAATCGTACGAAATTCAAAGCTCTCTGCATTATGCACAAAATAAACAGTGGTCTGGCTCCACCATATCTTACATCTCTGGTTCACCACCAATGTCCCCCCCGCACTCTGCGTTCATCTAACCAACACCTTTTTTCAGTGCCTAGAATCAGGAAAGCCAGAATGGGAGGCCGTTCCTTTGCCTGGCTAGCCCCTTCACTTTGGAATTCTCTACCCCTTCAGTTGCGAAAAGAACCCAATTATCTCAGATTTCGCAAACAAATGAAAACCTGGCTATTTAACATGTAAGCTTCCTCCCCTCTGTCCTCCCCTCTCCCTTTGTTGGTTTTAGCGCCGGGAAACCTACGGGTAGCTGAGCGCTTTACAAATTTAAATATAATAATAATAATAAAAAGTGGCAATGCTTTCGGTGCTTTATACCACTGCAGGCTCCTCTCCAGGTGCAGGGCTGTCATGCGCGGCCCCTGGTGCAATGGCAGCTGGAAGATGAAGGCCCCACACCACTGTTGTCCCACTACATGCAATTCAGTTATGCAGTGTAAGAAAAAGCCTCTTTTTGCATCATCACCCTATTCATTTCAGACAAATGATGGTTTTTGGACTCTGAACACAGGGACCCATCTATTGTTATTGTTATTGTCAACTACAGCTTATATAGCGCCAAATCACCATCAGGTCTCTAGGCGCTTCTGAAAGAAGAGGACGATATTTAGCAGAGTAGATAAAAGGACCAAAATGCGAAGGGCCGTGGCACTAAGCGGTGCTTAAGGCTTCCCTAAACAGGAGTGTTTTTCGAGACTTCCTGAAATGCAACAGATCTGATTCCTTACGAAGAGACTCTGGAAGTTTATTCCAGATCTGTGGAATCATTACTGAAAAGGATCTGCCACCCTTCGTTGCTAGTTTATAGCGGGGACAGGACAGCAGTTAAGTGTTCGAGGACCTTAATGAGCGTGTGGGGTTATAAACCCCAAGGCGTTCTTTAATGTAGGCAGGTGCTTGGCCATAGACTGCCTTATGGGTGATGCATAAACTTTTGAACTCCACCCGTTGTTTTATGGGGAGCCAATGTAGCTTACACAGTAATGGAGATGCATGAGTCCATCTAGGTAGCCTAAAGATCAGCCTAGCTGCATCGTTCAGGACTACCTGCAGCCTGTTAATCAATGTTTTGGGAAGACCCAGATACAGGGCATTCCCATAGTCTAATCTTGAAATTATTGTGGCAGAAACAATTGTGCGAAGCGTGGAAGAGGAAAGAAGAGGGACTAGCTTACGTAGCTGTCTAATTAGATTTGTGCAGGTCCCAACAACGGAGGAAATCTGGCTGGTCATTGACAGCTCATGGTCAATTTTTATGCCTAGACTTTTTACATTAGGGCATGGTTTCGGGGTGGGGCCAAGGTCTTGAGGCCAAAACAAGTCACCCCAGGGGGAGGCTTCCGTTGAAACCACCAAGACCTCCGTTTTGTCCGGATTGATCTTCAGCGAATTCACTGTCATCCAGCTCACCGTATGTCTAAGAATATTTTGGGCATGGGTCTGTGCAGATGCCGTGTTGTCAATACTAAGTAGCAATTGAGTATCATCAGCATAGTTAAAAGTTTTACAGCCCATGCTTACCAAAGAGTCGATTAGGGGCTGCAGATAAAGGTTGAAATGGAGTGGGGACAAAGCAGATCCTTGAGGAACTCCGTACTTCAATGTACCCAAACTGATATACAGTCCCCCAATTGAATCCTTTGAGTTCTCCGGAAAGCAAGGATTTTAGCCATTTATAGGCTGTGTCTTGTATCCCGAAAGCGGACAGTCTGTCCAGAAGCAGGGTGTGGCTGACAGTATCGAATGCCTCTGACATGTCTAATAGTATCAGGGCACGCGGCTTCTTACTGTCAGCCATTCCTCTGAGCTCATCCAGCACCGAAAGCATCACCAATTCAGTGCTGTGGTGTGCCCGAAACCCTGCTTGACGTTCTTGGAGTAGATGGTGTGACTCCAGGAATGATGAGAGAGATATCAAGACGTGTTGTTCCAGAATCTTGGACAGAAAAGGTAGCTGGGATATAGTCCTATAGTTTTTTGGGTTGGTGGGATCAGCCCCAGCTTTTTTATTAGGGGCCTAACTCGAGCTTCTTTAAAACTGGAAGGAAGTTGGCCAATATCTAAAGAGTTGTTCAGTAGGGAGACAAAATGACTCTCTAAAGTAGGGAGCGCCAGGCGAAAAATGCTGGGGGGACTTGGGTCTGCTTGTGAGCCTGACTTAGTTCGGTTCATAAGCTGTCCTAAGACTGTAGAGTCAATCAGAGGGAACTTAGAGATGGTATAGACTGGGGGGGGGGGCGGGTTTGAGGGTGGGGAAAGGAAGGGTAACTGCTGGAGGTACACTTAATATCAGAGAGAATAGTTTTTACCTTATCAAGAAAGTAGTGTTGGAAGGTGTTACAATCTATCGGAGATTCAGATTTTTCTACTTTCCTGCTCAACTCTGTAAGAACTTAAAGGTTTCTTTCTGAATATTCTTTGCTTTGTTAATTTGGGATTCATAATACTCAGCTTTTGCTGACAGAATACAATTTTTATATAGTTTGAGAAATGTTTTGTAATGATCCCTATCTATGGGGTCATTTGTTTTCCTCCAGCGTCTCTCTAAATGGCGGAGCTTTATTTTATGTTCCCTCAAGGAAGGATTAAACCATGGGGCACCTTGTACTGCTCTGTTTATCTTTTGATTTCTTTCAGGTGCAATTTGATCAATACCCTGACTAAGATTTTGAATCACATTCGCATATTCCTGATCTAGATCACCATGTGTAACATGTGGCTGTGAATTTTTAAGGAGGGTGTCCGTCAGAGCTTCTGAGTCAATTTTCCTCCATTGACGCACTTTTTTTGTTTTTGGGGGTAGTGGTTGAGACAGGTACCCGTCTATTGGGATATCACAATTCATCAGGTAGTGGTCTAACCAAATACAGGGTAGGATACCGGTTAGAACTACATCCGGATCCGAGGTCCAGATTAGATCAAGGGTATGGCCTTTATCATGTGTGGGTACATCTACTAATTGTTGGAGCCCAAGTGTGGTCATGGTGGTTTCCAACTGTCGAGTTGCCACATCCTTAAACGTTTTGTCCCAATGGACATTAAAATCTCCTGTTATTAAGACCTTTTGATAGTGAGTACAGATATCTGAGATAATGGGGGCCAGTAAATCATTAAACAAAGAAGTAGATTTTGGGGGACGATAGACTGTAAGAACAACCAGACAGGTGTTTCTCAAAGTAATCTTCACCCCAAGTATATCAGCTAAATCGACTGTTTCTGCCATTAGTTTAGTGACAGTTAGATGTTTTTTAAATAAAATTGCCACACCTCCACATCGGGCGTTATCTGCACGATTATGCCACATAGCGTCATATTCGTTTGGGAGGGCGGCTATGATGTCGGGTAGGGAGCTGTCACCCAGCCACGTTTGTGTAAGGGTTAGGACATCTATGTCCTCATTCTGAAGGAGAGTAAACATTTCTCGAGGTGATGTTTCTGTAGCGATCTAGTGTTCAGGCTAGTTAGCTTCAGACTGGGATAATTCACAGGCACACTCCTATTAGTACATTGAATGCCAGTCTTTTTTAGCTTGGTCAGAATGGTTGGAGTTAAGGTAAGGTTGCTAGAGTCTAGCCGGTGTAGCTCACCTGGGGAATATACCAGTCGACAATCAGGGGGGGTAGCCCCTGTGCCTGGCTGTGCGTGGATGGGCGCAGACAGGCAGGACTCTGGCACGACTCCGGCGCGGATCCGGCGCGTCCGCTGCGCGGAGGCATGACCATCCCCTTTTAAGCGCAAATAGCACAAAGTGAAAGAGTAGACCTCCCGGCTTCCGCCTCAGGAGGGGGAAAGAATCGTCCAGGCCCAGTGCATGTGCTGTGACCCCTAAAAACTTGTTGAATTGGTTAAACGTCCTAATTGGCATATTTAAAGTACCTCCAAGTCCATTGTAAATGCTACCCAGTGTACCCAGGGACTGTAAGATAAATGTCACTAGTGAACTGCAGAACTTATTGTGCCACCACTAGACTAACAAGGCAAATCATGTATTCAGGGCAGCTTCAGCAGCCCGAATGCGAAGTTTTAAAACTGTAAATTCGACTTGGCATATTACATTTTGACAGGCCTAAACTTTCCTTTTTAGGTCTAGCATTCAAGACCTCTTGTATATACTTTAGTATATACTTATATGTGTATGTACTTTGTGGGCTCTGGAGATCCGCCCTAGGACTTGTCTGCTTCCGCTTAGGGACTTTTTTTCTGTTCAACTGCCTCTATTTCTCTTGATATAAAGCGATGAGTAGAGGTAAGTAAAATACCAGAATTGCTTTCTGCTTGTTCAACTACCTCTATTTAACTGTCTTGATAGAAAACGACCAGTAGAGGTCAGTAAAATACCAGAATTGCTTTCTGCTGAGGGTCTTTCTTTTCTTAATTTTTCTGGCAACACCCTCTATTTAACTTTCTTAATAGAAAACGACCAGCAGAGGCCAGTAAATTACAAGAATCACTACCACATTCTGTAGATTCCAGTCCATAGAAATTGTCTTCCACAAGCACCCGTAGACAATATTTTTTTCAAACCTTGTATTTTCAGTGATATGACCACCGAAGGCCCTGATTTTGTAATAAAAACAGAGCTTTGGACTTTACCATTTCCGGCTGAAAGGCAATATTTCTCTCCATGTGTTCCCATACTTGGCATGTCACGTAATTTGGTGCTTACCTTCCTTCCATGTTTAAGAACAGTAGATGTTTCGGCACCTAGGATAATACGCTGCATAGCTAAATACATATAAGGATCTCAAAGGTGAGACCGATTGCATTGCAAATGCTTATTACTTATAAGTCACTCCAAAAGTAGGCCCTAAATGCCAAGGTTTGCTCTCCCATAGAAAAGCAATTAGTTACATTACAACATTTTATAATGCAAAATTTCAATTTGGGAATAGCTAGAACCATGATTCAAAAACTCAAATTAATAGTCATTTAAAATCCAATTGAATGGCCAAGTCAGATTTGTAATTACTGTTTTAAAAGTGCCACTTATAGAAATGTGGCATTTTCCTGCCTAAATCTCCAGAATACTGTTCAGAGTTCCTTCTCAACTGTCACCTGGCAGAATGGTTTCCCCTGCAAGGAGATGTGAATGGCTCACCAGGAAAGGGAACAAAACTGCCTTTGCTGGGAGAAGGTGTGGCCTACACCTGACAGATTGGCCTGGGTAATATGCCCACCAACTGCACAAGCATCATGGGAGCTCTGACCAGGGGAAGAAAAGTTCTACCTTTTTTGAATTTGCCAGAGCACAGAGGAAATGTTAAGGGCCAAACTCCTAGGAACCCATGTTAAAGTGGCTAGAGTTGTGCCTGAGAACTTTTCCTCAATTGGCCATGCAGTTTCCCCTATTCACAAAATAGTGCCGGGCATAAAGCTGGCACCCTTGGGTACCTTCTTCAGAACACCGATTTAAACTAGTGATTCCGGAGTTGAGGGTGTGTCATGGCAAAGTAAAATGCAGGCAGCGGGTTTGGAGCCCAACGGCGTTGGAGTTCGATGTCCCAGCCCCTTAGCTTCCTGAAAAGTTAGTGCAATGAGTGGGCATCGAGTGGGCAGAGGGCTACACGCCAGGTTGGGCATCTGCCTCCCCTGACTCTCTGTTGGTTCTCAATCCTGACCACCACCAGCCAACAATGGCCAGCATGTGAGCCCACTTCCACATTCAGCGCCACCCCACTTCACAGTCAGCTCCAGCACTCGTACTTGCATGGACCGGCCCCACCGCCTTACCCTCCACTCAACTTCCCCGCTCTCTGTCTCTTAGTGCAGGTCAGACCGGGCGGACGGATCCTGAGGCAATAAAAAGTAAAGAGACAGCAAAGAGGGGAAAGGGGGGAATCCAGCAAATGTGAGACCTGAAAGGGGATGTGCTCCCTCCTTGGCACACAACGTGAGCCCCCGGGTAATGGGTGCCCTGTCTGAGGTCAGGTGGTGAGTGTAGAGGAGGCAAAGGCAGAGTAGCCAGGATTTAGAACAGCTTGTAGCCCTCTGCCCCCTTGGCCCCACTCCATTTGGTGGCCCCTACACGTCTCTGCCTCCTGCTCATCTCCACCTGTCCCTCCCCCTCCGCAGGCTCCCTGAGGCCTTGTTAAGAAGACAAGACAAGGACAACAGCAACCAAAGCTGAAATAAAACAAACATTTTAAAAACTCAGCAAATGGGGGTCTGTGCACCTTTTTTTCTGCATGCTCATACTTCCTTTCCCCCCTCACTATAGCAAGGCAAGTCTTTGTGGAGGGTCAGAGTTTTAATAGGAACACCAGAGGAAGCCCTAAGGTGAAACTTCAAGATATACCAACAAATGCAAACTCGCAGTGCATAAAATCCCCACTGAGGCCCACCAAGGACCCCATAAATCTATAAAACACCAAAAAGGGAGACTCTTATACTCCAGCAAGCAAGGGCCCAGAAATTCCCAAAGGGTGACAAGCAAAAAATGGACCAGGACCTGGACACATGCAAGGAGGGTATCCCTCAGGCTAGCAAATAATCTATCACAGAGGCTGTATTTGTATAAGAATAACTCAAGAACAACATTCAAGGGCATTTTGTGCTGGACACTAAGCCCAAATTATCAATCCTAACACAGATAAACCCAATCCTGGAGCAGGAACAGGCTAATTTGGGCCACTCGTTTGCTCTTCCACATATACCAGGGATAAAAGCACTACACTCAACTCGACCATACACCCAAATTTAAACCTAACTGTAACGTCAACACTCCATAATCCAGATCCCATCTCAGTGACAAGGAGAGCACAGCATTGGGGCTCCCCTTTATCTGTAACTAAAATCTCGAGGAGGGAGGACCCAGCCCACAGGGAGAAAGAATGTATCAGGGATATCCTAGGCCATTCACTTGGCAGAGTGATACCACTAAGCTCTGGGATACAAGTGATAAAAGGCAGTGTCAACATCAGGAAAGAAAATGGGAGGTCCATGGGGGATTTAGGTAACACCTCCACACACGGAGTCTCGAGCTGGCCGCCCAAACTCTCTCAGACAGGACCACTCTCCACACACTTAGCCCAACAAAAAGGGACAGCAGGCACAGAAGAATCCAAGAATGTAAAAGACAAAAGAGAAGAGGGCAGGGTAAATGCTGTCAGTAGCACAGGTATCTGCAGAAGCACCGCCCGGACCACAAGCCGACGAGGCATCACCAGAAGGTGCTAGCCTAGAACGGTGCTCCTTTTCCTGCTGGTGTTTTGAATTCTCCGGCTCAAGTTTCAATCATCCACAGGAGCTCAAGCAACCATCCAGCATGGCAGAACTGCAGACAGCAACTATGCCCCAGATGGCGGCAATCAGAAACAGAAATAAAACACTTGATGCTATGGACAACACCGCACTACTGCATACATACAAGCCGGAAGTGCAAATCTCCATTCTGCAAACAATTGTCACTTTAAACCCAAGGATTGATGGTAAATTGGATCTCATAAACAATGTAATCATCACAGCCCAATACTCAGTCCGAGCAAAACAAAAGCAAGATCTGTGTGCCTGTGGGCCAATAATAGAAATATTATCAACATTGCCAGTAGTGATGACTACCTTGATTATTGACGTAAAAAAAATCACCCACCTCCCAGGATATCAGTAATGGGTCAACTCAATAGCACAGGCATCAAGGCCTTGGAGTACAAGACCTTACCAATGAGGCCACCACACCAGTAGTTGAGTCAACCGAGGTGGATAAGGATGCGCCCTGCAAAATTTGGGAAGCAGTAAAACACACTCCCTCAGATGTCTACCCCCCAATTAAAAAAAAAAACTCTCCACTTTAAGTAATGTTCAGAATCAGCTCTACCCACCACAGAGGACCTCGCAATCACACAATAAAGTCACAATGATTGACCCAAAGCCACTGGATGACCCAAGACCACCTTGTTGTCAAGCTAAAATAAGAAAAGATTGAAAAAAGTACACAAATGTACCAATAATAGAAAATTGACAATACTCCAGTGGCTGCAGTCAGAACCTGATGAGTAACAGGGGAAAGCTGACCTACCCATTTCATAATAAAACAAGGGCTACAAACTGGAAAATAGGCTGACACTAGTGGCTTGGGGCCCCTAGCCTGAACCAAAAGAAGGCTACAAAGGAAGCTCCAGAGGTCATAACTATAACAAACAAGGCCGCGACCTCAGAAAAAGCCATACTCGATCCAACCCAGCCAAAGGAAACAAGTCCCACAGTCTCAGCTTATCCTTCAGTAGGGTCACAAACAATGCAAACAATGTCACGGTCCAAAGGTGTGAGAGACCTAGGAGGTTCGGGAGACCTATTATTTGCCCACTCATTTTTTGCCGCAAATAGGTCCATCAGTAAAACAGGGTGCCCAAACAGGCATAACAGAGAAGCAGAGGGACTGCAAATACGCAAAGGCGCCCAAATCGACTACAAATATATCACACAACTGGGAAGGGACACCCCTACCAGGAAGGCACACTTCCCAGAAATCGAGAAAAATAAACCTGGAAAAGATCAAATAATAATCATTTACCCAGAATATGCATCAAGGGCAACATGGGATAGCCTCATTGGAGGACATTTCTTGAAACTATGTGCATATATCCCAGTCCGGGAACAAATCTGCTCTGCCGATTTAGATGGGGTAGACTTCCTGCCACCAAGGCACAACGAGACCAATGAACACACAGAAATCATCTTTAATAACCCAAATCTAGTTACTGCATTGACGGAAAGCAAGAGGCAGTTTGAGCAATAAGGAACAGAACTCGTTGATCCTGTGGTAAGCAAATACCGCGCCTGCTTCCTGGAGTTGGATGCACGCATAAATAAAGGGACAGGAGAGCGCACCAAAAAAATAGGAACATGTCCACCACTGGTTTAGTTCTAAGGGTTACCACAAGAAGAAGCCAACACCCAGCATTCATGGAATGTAAATGTAAATGTATTGCGACTTATATAGCGCACAAATCACCCGAAGGCATCAAGGCGCTTGCCTTGGGAACCCGTCCTGGCTTTTTCCCTGTGAGATAACCCCTACTGGGCATCCCCAAGGTGAAAGCCAGGCATCCCGCAGCGGGTGGGCCGCCGTACTGGAGATTAAGCAAGCTATTGCCCAGAGTTGTAGCGTAGGACCCCATGATTAGAGTAGGCACCAAGGCGAGAATTATCGAGTCCGTGGACATTTTTGGGCTCAGGACCCTGCCGGGAATTGAACCCTGGTCCCGGGCCAGACCTCTGCATCAGGGTCTGCCACTCTAATCAGTGAGCCACACTCCTCCAGAGACAATTAAGGCAAGCAGAGACAATTACAGCAAGCAGATCTGGTGAGGGCAACCATTGTATAACCCAATTTAAAGCATTAAAGGATTGGGTGTGGCTACCAAGTGTACTAAAGTCCGGCTCCTAGCTCAGGGACATAAAGCACCACAAACTAGAGAAGGGGAACCGTCTGAAAATCAGCTCATGGAATATAGGAGGTCTAACTGACTCATCAGTTGAAAACAAAACTATAAATATGTTGCAGAGACACAACATTATTGCACTCCAAGAAACATGGACATTAAACTCTTTTCCCTGGCCAGATTTTACAGCATATGAATCCCCTGAAGTGGCCTCCCAAGCCAGGGACTCCAGCAGTGTGTCAATCTATGTGAAGAATGATTTAATGGCAACAACTATGGTGTTAAATGTAAGAAAAGGGCACTATGTAATCTTGAAAATAATTCTGAACAGCAGTGGACAAAAATGTCAATGCTATCCCTCATTGTAGGTTGAATCTATTTACACCCAATTAGGTCAAGAAGAGAATCAACCTTGACATCATTGCTCTCAACTTTGCGGGATGTCATCTCATCAATTGCGGAAAGTATGTGAATAATTATGGATGGTTTTAACACCAACTTAATGGAGGATGACTTGAACAACAGCTCAACAGGTCTTAATGAAGAGATTTGAAACATACAGCCATTCAAAGTGCAATATCAAAGTAGCGAGAAACAAGGCACAGCACTTCGAGCTCTATTTAATCAACTGGGCCTTCGCATCATAAATGGCAGAGTAGTGCCAGACATTCCAGCAGCCTAAACACAAAAGGGCCGATTCACAGAACTAACTTAAGACAAAATCCTAAACTTACTACTTTTGGTATTCACAGAAGTTAGGATTTTGTCTTAAGTTTGTCTTAAGACAAACTTAATACAGACTTCAGACAAAACCCTAACTTAAGTCTGTCTTACGTTTGTCTTAAGACAAACTTACGAAAAAATCCTAACTTCTGTGAATACCAGAAGTAGTAAGTTTAGGATTTTGTCTTAAGTTAGTTCTGTGAATCGGGCCCACTAATCTTGCTTTAGAATGGCTACCCTAGACTATATGTGGGTGTCTTTGGCACATTTCCAACTTATAGTCCATTTATTTTTTTAATTAATCTGTTTATTGATAACTTGACATGGTACAGTCCAATTTGTACAATTCCATTGCCTATATCCAGAAGAGTAACTTATAGCCATAAAAGCAAACACCACATTGCTGTCATCTTACATTTGTTTTACATCAGTCAGCAACACTCCCAGGGGGCCACTCCCTGTCTGCCCGTTCCCCCGCCTACAGTCCTCCCATTCGGTTCCCACATGGGTTCCCACTGTCAGCCTTCCATTTGCTTCAGAACAGTTCCCATTGCCTTGGACAGCCCCACTCTCATACAATGTTTCCTCTGCTATCATACACCAATCAAGGTCTTCCATCCAATCGTGTAGCATTGGTGTGTCGGGTGCTCCCCACATTTTCCCTATATTGCGATTAGTAATTACCAGCCCCAGTGTTACCCAGGTTCGTTCTTTGGTACTGAGGTTGGTGGCTTCCCACACACTTAGGAGGCACCATTTCAGGGAAGGACTCATCTCCACTCCTGTAATCTCGTTCAGGTTAGAGACAATGGCTGTCCAGTACACCTGTATAGGTGGGCATTCCCATATTGCATAATAATATGTTCCTTCTTGGCCACACCCCAGTCTACAATCCGGGTCTGTCGCTGTACCCATTTTTGCCATAACGTCAAAGGAATAGTAAGTTCTATGTAATATTTTTAGTTGTAGTAATCGGAATTTGGTCAGTCTGGCCATTTCTCTCGGGGATGCCAAAGCATCCTACCGGTCCTTGCCATCCAGGCTGCCTTTGTATATTTGCCAATGTCCCCAGAGCCTAAGGAGGGGGTCAGGGGAAGTATTGACCAATTTCTGGTATGTCAGGGATATCACTTTATGGTTCACATGGTCTGTCAAGAATCTATCCTCTAGTGGAGAAAATTCAGGAAGCTCCATGTTCTTGGGGATGGCAGCTTGAAGTGCGTGTCTAACTTATAGGCAACTTTGAGGTCACCACGACCATGCCATTCTTAGCTGTGAAACAACAATACTGCACTCCTGCCACCCTAAGGTGGGCCTCATCAGAGGCAAGATGGTCTTGGTCACATTAATAGGGTAAGTTGGAACTTGGAAAACCATGAGGAGCCGAGTTCTTAGAGACGATCCTGAATGCTGGCAATGAACATCTTAACTCAAATCTTTGGGGGTGTCAGCCACACATTTAAAGGAGGTAGATGGTAATCATGGTGGGCATTATTACTGGTACCGCTACACAAAAGGGCTCTCGGTCATGCCTTGGGAACTCGCGGCTAGTTATGCTCCTTAATACAGAAGGAAAGTGCTTCGCCAGTATTTTGAGCTGGAAGCTCCTAGCCTGGGCAGAGGGCAACAATTTAATTCTGATAAGCCAAACAGGTTTTCAAAGGGAGAGTCATATTGAGAACAACCTTATCTGCCTGCCCAACCTGAACTAAGTAACTATGGCCATAAAGAGTAAGGACCTTCTCAATGTACTAGCAGCTTACTGCAAAAGCATCAGTTTGAAGATAAATGTAACAAAAGCAAAGGTCCTTATAATTTCATCTACATTGAAAAAAAGTGGATCCTGATCCCTTGAGAGGAGCGCCGTTGAAGTCGTGGAAGCACACAAATACCTGGGAGTTTGGCTGGACCACAGGGCTGCATTTCATCCCACATCCACGCACAACAGGCAGCAGCAAATTCAGTGGAATGGGCTTCTCACAAATTACAAACGTCACTGACGAATCAGGATTTCAGGCAATTGCTAAAGGTGATCGGCTGCAAATTACTTCCAATAATAACACATGGTGCAATCACCTTTAGCGAAAGAATGGCAATCTGGCTAGACAAGGTGCAATCCATCTGCTACTGAAGAGTTTTTTTCCTTCCCAACTGCATGGCACAAGCACAATTTTGACAGGAGTTCTGCTTGGTTTCACAGCACTGGCCACTCAAACCCAAGTTTTTAACATATTGCGTGAAACTAAACAACCAAAAGATAGCATGTTGAAAAGCTTCATTTGGGAAATATTTTAGAAAAAAACAGACTAACTGGCACAAGTACTTCAACTTTGCATTTAACACTAGAGGCCTGAGAAACCTGGTCCAGGGGTCTCCCGGTGCCAATAGTCCCCATACGGACTACCAAGCTAACAAAAGCAATCTCAAGGGAACAGGGCACTCTGACCATAAAGAAATTGGCCCAGAACAGCTGGGCATTCACACTGTACGAGTCACAGACACTGTCATTCTATCTCTTTCTGCCTTTCAGCCTGGTCTTAAAGAAGGAGCTTATGAGGCTGTGATTGGGGTTAATTCCATTAAAATTGTAGTGGTATGGCTGGAGAAACTTCGATGAGCATGACAGATGCTGCTGAAGGCAGGAGGAATCACTGATCCATGTACTTTGCATTTGCTCCACCTAAGAATATTTTGGCTGCACCCAATATGGCATGCCATTAACATTCGAACTTGTCATGCAGCCCTTTAAGCATGCCTTGAAAGCGAGTCTTCACAGCTGGCAGCACAATTCCTGAAGTTCCTGAGAGCGGTCTGTGTATCACCCACATGTGCACCAGATGCTGTGCCCCAATATACTGTCAATTTCATCATAAAATCAGCCCCACATGCTTTGAGAAACTGTTTAGTAATTGCACTTTAATTTGAGCTTTGTTAAGATGTACTGTGCATGGATATGTATCTTCTTGATCACACTACATGTCCAGTTTTGGGGCTAGTCTAGGGGTACAGGGAGCACAGATATGTGCCTTTCACTAGAATACATGCCCAGTTTTGAGATGCCTTGTAGGTCTCTCAGGGGCAATAATTGAACATTGAAGCTTTTTTTAATAATGTTTTTTTATTTCCTCCACCCTATATGTATGCTTCATTAAAAAGACACAGGGATTTTTTAATTATCTTTTAAAAATTTGAGCTAGCGCACAATTGTGCGGGTTTTAGGCCTTTATTAAGCCTCCATAAGTACTTGCTATGCAGCTTATATGTAAATATGCATTTTAGACAATTCTTTTAATGATTGTCAATAATCGCACAATAAAGAATGTATCTATCTTCTTCAGACCACCTCCGGACTGGTGGAAGACAGAAGAACTGCACCTGCCTTTGAACCTGTGGAGAGAAACCCCAAGGGCTAGACCTGTTCCTATTTGTATCCAGGACTGACGAGTGGACTCCAAAGACTAGTTGGCTAGCAGGATCTATTTATAACTTCAGCTTTGGGGAAGGAAATGCAAACCTCCAGAGGCAAGCACAAGGAGGAGGAGGGCAGCAGCAGGTATGAGATGAAGGGCTAAGAAATAAATTGCTGGAACTAAGAAGTGATGAATATGGAAAGTGTGAACCCTCCGAGGTGGCAAGGGGCACAGACTGGGTGACATAGTAGCTAGGTAATGTAGTGAATCAAATGTAAAGTTTAATGAGTACACAAGATATCACAAAGTTCCTACCGGTGAAGACTTATTCTCATCAAAGGTATGACTGGAGCACTACAGTGAGCCAAGGCCAACATCAGCTCACGTATACGGTTCTGCATGAGGAAAAAAAACAACCCATGAGAGGGGCAGATGACATGCCACTGACAAAGGAAGGGTAGGGAGAAGACACAATTGATCCAGAACATGGAATGAGGCATGGTGTGACACCAGACAAGTTATAACCAGATTTAGCTAGTCTATCAAACCCATCAGTTGGTCTTTCCTGGTTCTTAATCAGGAAGACAGGAACTGGCACATGAAATCAAAACAGAGTGGTCAGCTTAGGAAGGACACCCCTGATCAAAAACAGAGTGGGAGGATGCACGCGCCAAACAGCAACACTGGAATTAGAGAAACAAAGGAACAGGAAAGATGAGGAAACAATGAGACAGTAAAGGCACGGGGAAGGTGGTGAGGAACCTGGGAGATACTTTCCATATTTTGCGAAGTGGCCAAAACTTAATTTGTTTCAATATAGTGATATAAAAAAGACATTATATTAAAACATGCAAGGAGACTTTTGATTTGTTTAAAGATGCATTATCTTCTTTCTCCACATGTCCTGGCTCAATTTTTTTGTAACAGACTTTCATGAAACAATTCGATGGATGGGATCAGGCAAACCAAGCTATATGATTTGTTAAGATTAAAGATATTAAGGTACTTTATTTCATTGATACATGAGTATCATTATGGCAAAGAGGCTAAAGTGAGATTGGGCACACAGAGTACTGCATTTTTACCAGCAAGTTTTTCTTGTAATGATGGCGATTTTTTAATGGGGAGAGCCTTAATTAATCTTGCCTGTGTGCATAGATGTCTGCAGGTATGTTACTCCGGGAGTGTGCATTTATGCTCATCTTTGTCAAGGCTTGTTTTTCTATGCATTCTCCCTCTTTCAAATTGCTTGTAAATATGGTGAAATGTGCATAGTTTTATTTTTGCTGGTGAGTTACTTACATCCGCCTGAATCTAGTCTTAGGTCTTGATTACGAGCCTGGCGGTCTTGCGAGTGCCAGACTCGCGGTGGCACGTCGTTCCCTAGCTGTGGTGCAGGACGCCACAATGTATTATGCTGAGCAGGGACTGGACCAGGCCCACTCAGCATATTTTGAGTTCCTGGGCCGCCAGCCTTTTCATGGCGGAGAACCTCCATGAAAAGGCTGGTGGTGCAGGTACAAAGCCATGTCCCCCCGCCATGGGGATACATTCAGAGGGGCACAACATGTGCACCCCTGTCTGTATTCTCACCAGTTCCAGCACAGCATGGACGTCACCGTCCATGCCGTGCTGGAACTTTTTGTCCCATTCCCATTGCTATGCCTGTTTTTAATTGTGAACAACAGGGGTTAGGTCCATAGACACGTGGTGGGGGCTAGACCCTATATTCAATCGCAATCAACACACAGTGCCCACACCACAATTACTCAATACCTGTTTTCAAAGGGTAAGAAACTAATTTATTGTCACTTCCCTAGACAGCGTTACTTTGTGTCCATTATTTTATATCTTTTTCATATTTGCAAAAACTCATAACAGAAAAGAAGACTGTTCTGTTGATTGCGATGCCTGTTTTTAAGGCACCGCCACAGGAAAGTCGAAAAGCCTGCCCCATAGTATGATTTGTACTTTTACAACTCGCAATACAGCCGGCGGTCAATGCTTGGGTTTGGCGCATCGGTAGCGGCGTTGAACCTGGCGCCGCTGCACCATACTCATAATCAGGGTCTTTGTTGTTACTTCCCTCACCTCTTCACTCGTTATGGACACAGAATACCATTTATCGCATGAACAGTCTACACCAGCAAAGGCAAGTGGATGCAGGTACACTTTTCTAAACAGTTCACAGAAATGGACACATTTTATGATCATGCCACCAATTTGCAAAGCTTGTTTAATAAAGAATCTTGCAAACAAGAACAGATAATCAGTGTGCATTCATTTGTGTTCCACAATATTGTTTTTTCGGTTAGTTCTCCAATGGTGACAAGTCTGTATCAAATACATATATCACTATCTCTCAGTGAATCAGTGTTATCTATAAATTACTCAGGGACAACTGGGAAATCTCTGGTTTCTTCCTCTTTTAAGTTCTTCTAAGACAGATGTTTGGAAGATGCCAGATGTAAATTAGATCCTGTTTATAAATAAAATGACTGGATTTCTGTGAATGATTTTCTCTCGCTAAACTTGACCTATTCCAAAAACAGTCTGTTTCCATTTTTAGCTCCTGTAACAATTGAGCGCTTGAAGTGAACCCTGTCCAAAGTCCAGTGATGCTAGTACTTGGCTCATCAGAATCTGGAACAAAGTGGGATGTGGGCCAAGAGATGCAATTTACTGACTGGGAATGAGCGAGGAGTGTTCTTGTTGGTTGGTTAGTTCTAGTTATATGGAGATGCTGTTCTCAATCACTTTGGGGTTGAGGTAGTTGTACTTGACAGGCAGGGACGCGTTTCTGTTTTCAATGTCTGCCGATATCTTCGACAGTCGTTCCTGGAAGGCCTTGATGCACCGTTTGGGCTCCTCCTCAGTAAAAAGTTCATCAGGATATGTGCCTAAAGGCCTCTTTAAAATAAATATTAAAAAAAAATGTAACCTCATTAATCAAAAGTATATAGTACAAATGCTACAAAAAAAAGCAAGGAATACTGGTGTATGTTTTTTAAGTGACCATGTTGGGTTAGAAGAGCCTAAACATGGAATCAGCTCTACTTGCCTCCCTCAGCTACTTGTGTTTTTCAGTGGTTCTCATCTTTTAGCTTACTGTGGAAGAGATCACCACTGATCCCATGGGAACTCTGGGTTTGTCAAGGGTCTATCCTAGGGCCACTACTATTCTCCCTATACACCAGCTCCCTTGATGACATCTCATGTGACTGCTCTTGTTGCCTTTACACTGATTCCACAACATTATCCTTTCACACCCTGCATTCATAAATCTGACCGCGTCTCGATGAGCAGATGTTGGATAGCTCTCATGTCTTTCCTTTAACTCCACCAAAACTGAGGGTCTTTACTTTCTCTGTGCCTCCAATCTGACATCCCCGTGCCAAGATCTATAGACTTTCATTGAGACATCTCGACTTTCTCATCATAAGCCAGAAACCTTGGGGTATACTCTAACTCTTCTAATATCATGGGCACTGTAGCACACAACCAAATATTAAATGGTATTTGGACAAAATATCGAGGTATAAATATGGACTCACACAAATATCGTGGTTTTAATATCATTCTACATAAATATCATGTGTAGAAATATTGTTGACAAAAATATCCATTTGTTTAAGGTAAGAAATTAATTTTTTTATATTATTTGGGTTTGAAATAATATTTTGTATAGCTTTAATATTGTTTGTATAATTGTTGTTATTGTATTTAAATATAGTTTCAAGTTATTTATATTTTTATTTTTATTGAAAAATAATAATTTAAAGTGTCGCAGGGTATGAGGTTTGTAGGGGTACAGGGTGGGAAGTCACTAAAGTATAATTATTTAATTATCAAGTTTAATTAAACATTTCTTTGATCATTAACAATGCATATTGTGTAAATAATATTTTTAAAGGTAATTTTAGGTGCGGGTTATTGGGTTTGTAGGGGTATATGGGGGTGAAGTGGATTAAATAATAATTGATTCATTATTATTGATTTATTACTATTTAATCGTTAATTAATTATGTAAATTGTGTAATTATAATTGTGTAAGTTATATTTTAGTTGTAGGTTGTTGGCTTTGTAGATATATAGGGTGGCAAGTTAATTAAGTAATAATTATGTATTACTTTTTTATTGATAAATATGAAAATTGTGCAGTTAATATGTTTGTTAAGTTATATTTTAGGAGTGGGTTATTGGAGTTTTAGTGGGGTAGGGTGGGAAGTTATTTAAGTAATAAATAATTATTAATTCATTATTCAGTTAGGGGCCGATTACGACGCGGCCTGTAAATGTTCAGGGATGCACCATAATTTCTGCTCAGTTTACTTTCCGAATGCCTAATTATATGATGGAGGTGGTTGGAAAGTAAACTGTCATTCTGGTTGGCTTCCGATGGGCTCAAAGAGCCTGTGCGCCAGCCGGAAGCCAGCAATAGTCTCAAGGGCGGGCCTTTCCGCTCTTGAGATTACGATGCATGATTTCCAAGATGGTTTCCATGCCTGCCTGTCCGACATGGAACCATGTCGGAAAGCATATTTGGAGGCCTCCAGCAGGGCCACCTTTGGTGCATGGCTTCAAGTTGGAGGCCAAGGTGGCACCTATGGTGCCCTTCTATTGATCCCTGCACGGGGTGCAGGGATGAACTGCACCTCCCTTTCCTCAATGGAAGCTTGGGTTATGGCCAATAGAAGCTTGGGTTTTGCCCGGGTTACAGCCATAACTCAAGCTCCCATTGAGAAAAGGAAGAATGAGACCGAACAGTGTTCAGTTGCATGAAAATGAGTCAGTCGGGACCGCCGAACTGGTGTCGGTCGGTCCCAGGCCAGAGTCGGTGGCGGGCAGAAGCAATTCTGCTCGACATCAAAATAAGCCCCTATGTGGTAATTATCATTTTTTACTGAATATTTTAGTTGTCTTAAAATGTGTTATTTTAGATATGTTAAAGTTGGTCTGCTATGTAAAGTGTGAAAAGGTAATGAAATAATTCAAAAACCGTTTTATATTAATTATTTAAAACATGTATCAATATTTAAAATGTGTAATTATTTGTATGTATATATTACATTTTATGTTAATAGTTTTATAATGTTATTGAATTAATATGAGTATTAAAATATTGCATGTGTTTGAAGTGAAGTACTTTTCAAAATGTTGCGCAGACTGGTAGGAGTAGAAAATTAGGCCCCTCCAGAGTCCAAAGCTTTTCATGTTTATATATATATATAACTCCGTGTCCAGCTCAGAATTCAGCTCTAACATGGAGAGCGAACCAGAAAACGAAGGCAGAACGGACCCAGCATTGGGGTTTACAAGGCTCACTGCGGCAGAGGAGGTGGATTGTCTGTGCCAGGACCGCAAGGACACTCTGCGGTCAAGTCGATCAAATCGAACACCAGGCGCAACTACAGGAGGAGCCAACGCCGCAAAAGGTGCAGGAGCCGTAAAAGCACAAGCCAAGGGACCCCCGAGAGGCAGATGGAATCGCCCGAAACCACGCAATCAGGCGCAATCGAAAGCCCCAGCTCAGTGATTAACCTCACAACAACAAAATTGACAAGGCAAGAGGAGGCGGTCCTTGCTTTGGGACTTTCATACTGTCCGCCAAACAATTTCAATTATGCAGATGCACGTATGGACACATATAGATTCATTCGCAAACTAAAATTAAGTAAATTTCACTGCCTTCACTCCAGAAAACAAACTCCTGTTATAATTAGCAGTCCGACCTTGCTAACTGTGGGAGACCAGGACGATCTGAATGTAATTTGGTCCCTCCAGAATGAATCTACTGGTAACGATGGGGGGAGTTGCAACATGGAGCGTACAAATGCAGCTGCAGGTTTGACTCCGTTCAAGCCTAAATCAACGTTCCAGCCCATCATGCTCCATGATAATATTGACGTTTATCATGATTTGGTGACCAAGGAATTAAAACAACTGTATGTGGCCACCAACAAAAAGCATAATATTATGAATAAACGCAATTGGAGCTACATCAAACTGGTAGAAAAACTCAATGCGGATAACAATATTTTGGTGCGCCAAGCGGACAAAGGGGGCAATGTTGTCCTGTGGCCCAGGAATTTATATCTGCAGGAGGCAGAAAAACAGCTAAATGATCTTGCATGTTACAGGAAAAGCAATTGGCCAACATTAAAAGCAACTTGGGGGGACCAGGTGGCCAAGCTACAGGCATGGAGGAGTGCAGGTATCATTACGGAAGAAGAGTTCCGTTTTATGAGAAAGGAACATCCTGTGGTCCCTTCTTTCTATTTAATTCCGAAAGTCCACAAAGACAGCAGCATGCCCCCTGGACGCCCCATAATCTCCGCAATTGATAGCTCCCTGGAGAATGTATCTAAATACATAGACTTCTTTTTACAGGATTGGGTGAAGGGATTGAATTCATATGTGCAGGACTCGACAGATTTTATTCGCAAGACTGAAAAATTGGTTTGGGGCCCTGACCTCTTACTCATGACTCTGGATGTATCCTCGTTATACACCTCCATTTCCCATCGAGACGGTCTGAAGGCCATAGAACACTTCCTCAACAAACGCCCCATACATTATGGGGTGCACAATAGGATGCTGATTTCCATG
Organism: Lissotriton vulgaris; assembly: GCF_964263255.1. Taxonomy (NCBI): domain Eukaryota; kingdom Metazoa; phylum Chordata; class Amphibia; order Caudata; family Salamandridae; genus Lissotriton; species Lissotriton vulgaris. Next base: position 718,141,369 of record NC_141700.1, on the reverse strand, counting down.
GTCCAAATGTGTTTGGAGCAGAATTTTTTTCTGTTTAACAACCAGATTTATCATCAAATCAGGGGTGTCGCCATGGGGGCCTGTTTCTCTCCTAGCTACGCATGTTTGCACATGGGGCTATGGGAGGAACAGGTCCTGGCGGGTGATCTGCTTAACACCATGGAACAGCACGTGGTCACCTATTTACGATATATTGATGACCTTTTTTTCGTATGGAGGGGGACAGAGGAGTCAGCAAGACATTTTGTGGAAAGGCTGAATGTGAATAATTTGAACCTGCATTTTACATCTTGTATTGATGCTAAAAAAGTTTGTTTTTTAGACATGGAAATATATGTCAGTGAAAATCGCATGCAAACTAGGCTCTACAGGAAGCCGACGGCTGGCAATACCATCTTGCACGCAGCCAGCCACCATCCCGGCCATCTGATACGCAGCATTCCCTATGGGGAAATGTTGCGCATTAGACGCATATGTAGTAGCGAGGAGGAGTGTAATATAGCTCAAGAGGCTTGTAAAATCAGATTCCTAGCAAGGGGGTATTCTAAATCCTTGGTTGAGTCCGCTCAAAAGAGGACGCAACAGATATCCCGGGAATCCGCCCTGATCCCTAGAAACAGAGAGGAAGAAACCGCTGTGGGGGGAGGGGTGAATAGCCCTCGCATGATTATGACATACAGCAGGCAGCATTCAGCTCTAAGAAAGATATTTTGCGGTAACTGGAATCTCATATTGGGAGATCCGATTATTGGCAACAGAGTATCACAAAAGCCACTCCTCACCTTCAGAAAGTCCAAATCGATGGCTAATGCTTTGGTCCAGAATGCCTTGGAACCCCAGATGTCTTCGACATGGAAGGCTTTAGGAGGGGGTTTCAAAAAGTGCATCCTATGTAAGGCGTGCAAATATGGGATCAACAAATCTTCTTATGTTGTCCCATTCTCCAGTACCCCTAGGAGAATCACCAAACGCCTTACTTGCAAGACAGATTACGCGGTATATGTGCTGGAGTGCACGTGTGGCTTGAGGTACGTGGGTAGTACCCGCTTGCCGGTCCACAAACGTGTACTTCAGCACATCAGAGCTATTTCTAACAAAGACCAGGCCTACCCTGTTGCTAGGCATTTTGAACAGCACCATAGCTCTAATCCTATGCATCTGTCGTATTTTGTTTTGGATGCAGTCTGGCCCATGAAGAGAGGGGGTGACCGTGAGGCGAAATTGCGCCTACTGGAAACCCGGTACATCCTAGAACTTGATAGTAAGCAGCCACAGGGTCTAAATGCAACGGAAGATCTTTACACCTGTTTATAAAGTCATGACAGGCATTTTGCACTTGCTTTCTCTTCTGCGCTTACAATTATTCTAAGATATGTCAGCCATTCATTATGTGTTTTTTTGGAAATTGCCGCATGGGTACATGGTCTTTTTAATTTTACAACACTGTTGTTGCTGCATGTTAAAACATCTAAAGCCTCCACATTTTCTGTGTTAAGAACTTTTCCATATACGGGAGGATTGGTCCTTGGAGTTTAACCAAGGGTTCAACACAACATGTGTTTTTTTGAATAAGTTATGATTTCTTTTTCATATATCTATTTGAGCACTAGCACGAGCACTTTATGTATTTTTTGTTACTTAGCACTTTTCTTAGCCTATGCCAGTAAGTGAGGTACTATATCAGGACGCAAATTCACGAGATTCTGTGCCCACTGGGGCTTAATTTTTCTCATCAAGTGCCTTGTACATTTGGAGGTTGAGCGTTTTGTGTATTTGAACATCTGATTGCAATGAATCCATGTTTGATTTATGTGGGTTTATGTTCACGACACGATTAACTTGTATTTATACAGTTATTTACAACATTCTTTGTGGTTTTTAAAGTGTAAACATATATTTATATTTTATATATTAAGCCACTTGTACTTTTAGCAGGGTATGTGTATGAATTAGACATAGATCTGCTAGCACTTGAAAAGGAAGTATTTCTTCTATGTTGCTGATTCTTGGGTAACGATTTGCGCGCGCACTTGCACTTTAAATGTTTGGCATTGGCTGTAGGCAACTGGCCATGTGATCAAGCTGTAAAGGCGAAACGCGTTATGGCGGCGGCAGGCTTGCTGAAATAAACACGAAGGATTGAGCACTACAATTTGGGTCCGTTCTTTCGTCAGCGTGAGTGTGGGGCTGGGGCTGCTGCCTTAGCCGGTGACGAACTTTCGTTCATATATATATATATATATATTTTAATAACATTAAAAGAAATAAAATATTATAATACAAATTCAAATAGTTTTACATTATATTTGTGCGGATAAACCTACACACACACATGTGTTTGTTTAACCCTATCCATGCTGATGACGGAACCGCTTCGTCATCAGCCGCGGTGGCGCTTAGCTGATGACGGAGCTGTTCCGTCATGGCCCGGCCGCCGCGCCTGCACGGCGCGTTCTATTGAGCGGGGGGGGGGGCCATGACGGAACCGCTCCGTCATGAGCACAGCTCAACCGCGGCTGGTGATGGATCGGTTCCGTTACCAGCATGCGCCCGCCGAGCGGCCGCCCCGCCCCCTTAGCACTGCGGCGGAATAGCCGCCGCAGTGAAGGGGTTAAATAAGTCCATATTTATGATGAAATAATATATTTATTGTACATTATATTACTGTTAAATGTTAATATTTTTTATGTTTACTATTTTTAACTATATATTAGAAATCAATATTTTTTATATATCTTTCGATATTAGTGTGAAACGATATTTTTCTATTTACTATTATATGTATAGGAAAACCATATTGTTGAGCTCAATATATTTGGCTCGATATTTCTGTAGCACAATATTTCTGTCTTTGATATTGTGTCAATGAATCATATTAACTATAACAAAAATAACCATGTCTAATTTTTTACACCACCAAAACAAATTAATTCAGTAATAGTTTGTAAATTAGATTTCCTTCTCAATAGCCACCCTCATATCTTTTCTCCTCACTAGTCAGGGTTCGGAACTGTGCTTGCAAAACCTTACTCAACCTGCCAAAACACAAGCCGATCACTTCCTTTAGCACAAAGATCGGTAGCTCCTGCTGAAATGTCGACCCTTTAGAAATCCTTGACAATCATCTAAAGTGGGCACAGTACTTCTAGTACTACTAGATTCCGATTGCACCATTCTAGTCCCCATCACTTCAATTCACAGTTTTCAAAGAATGCCCCACACTCAATGTTTCCAAAATCACTCTGAAATGCCACCTCAGGAGTCTGTATTAAAAGAACAATTAAAGAAGCACACCATGCCAAAATTGTAAATCAGTCTACCTACTTACTTACTATACCAAATATAATTGTATTATTGTTTGTATGTTGCATTCTCTGTCACAAAAACAGATGTTTGGTTCTAAGTGTGAATCACCTCTCTGGTTTATTCCATCAAACTGAATTATCTATGTAACAATCCACTTTACAGAAGACAGTGTATGACAAAATGTAATGGCAGTTATTCCTAAGTAAATAAGTCACAAGAAGATACTGTTTACCCATAACTTTGGAATCCTAACATGTACAAGGAGAGAATGGATGCTTACCATGTCGCCTGGCTCCTTACTAAGGACCCTGACAGCCACCATTAAGCTGGTGGTAGTGCCCACATCGGGTAAGATCTCGAGGACACTTTCCAGGGTTGCTGTGCCTTTGGTCTTGGGAGGAGGTTGCCGTAATGCGCCTGGACTGTTCGGCATCCAGATGAAATCGTACTACAGTGGCACATTCCCAAAAACAAGAAAAAGCAACAGTTGAAGGTTGCAATTATTTTAATTAGGTACCCTTCTATAGTACCATCAGACCCAGGGTTATCAGAGTGCCATATAAAACATATGCTATATCAACAAATATCATTGTTAGACAAAAACAGGTTTTCAGGGCAGAAAACCCGTGTTTTCTAGGTATCATATCACCATTGGAAAGAAGGTTGGAAAAGTATGTTTTTCAGTGAGAATGTTTGCTAGAGTTTATATACAAGGAATTATCACAGACCCGGGGTTATTTTCAAAATAAGATGAACTTTACGTCTCACACTTGAGGAATCCTTTCTCAGGTGGAAGTGTACCATCTATAAAAACATTGCCTAGTTACAAGGGTGCACAGCACCGGTGCAATGGCCTAGCATGAGTAAAAGGTGCACATTATTGAAGAAATTGTGAACCTCCCCATCCAGAGCAATACTGTCTGGTAACCCTCTAGACCTCGGAGTTCAACTTCTAGGGATCACAAACTCATATTGTGCTCTACTGATCCCCTTATACTGATGTATGTATGGATGTATGTGTTATTTATATCGCCCACCCAGTCTTGAGATAGTAAAGTACAGATACCCTCCCATTGCTTCTTCTCATGAACACCTTTATAAGATGTATATGATACTGATGGGTTTTCTAGACGCTTACATTCCCTTGGTTATTATTCCCCACCACCTATAGTACTAGAAGCATATTCACAATTACCTGCCCACCGTTGACAGCAGCATGCTGAGCGGAACTTGTGAAAATCACCATAGTCAGATACTGGATCAATTCAGCGCGGGTCTGTAGAGAAGATGGCACTCCTGAAAGAATGCCAGAAAAAAAATATGAAGGCATGCAGCACATTTAACTCTGTTAGATTATGAGCCTCATTGGCCAACAGTAGACATGTCTATAGTTGTGTGGTTGAACTGATATGTCTGTGGGGTATTACATTTTGGAAAAGTTTCTCGAATTTTGAATAGGGAGCTACAATCTAATGACATTGCTGAAAGTGCTTTCTAAGTTTAGTACATTGAAAAATAGTATAGAATTAAGAGATAAAATTGAGTTTTGAAACCAAAATTTACAGTTTAATAGCATTAAAAAAATGAACTACATACAGAAAAGGAATTCCAAACCGGGTTTCAAAACCTTTTGTTTCTAAACTTTGGATGGCACTTTCAAGCATGAAACTTCTTAAAACATTTGATTTCAAAGTCTGTCTCAATCTTTTGTGGTTTGGGTATCAACCCTTAATCAGTGAGAAGAATATGAATGGGAGGATGAACAAAAACACTTGACAGCAAGGTCAAGCAATCATACCCGAAGATTTTCTCTCTAGGAAGCCTTCTTTGAAGATCTCCTTCACCCATGCTTGAAGCTCTTGGTCTTTCTGGATGCTCTCGTCACCTTTATAGTAGCAGTCCACAATATCAGACACGTAGCTAAGAGCAAGAGAAAATGGAGTAGCGTCAATGGTTCAAAGACGACATGGAACACTTCCAAATCAAGAGAGATCAAGCTCTACCTCTTACTACAAAGTGTTGTTCATCTAATTCTTATTTAGGATGTGTTTTTAAGTCAACTGTATGACAATAGTTTGGCATGTATCTCCTACAGAGATTGATGCCTGCTAGGGTCAGCAGACAACCATGTCTGACCGCCTTTACATAAATTAATTGTTTTAATGGTATCTGTTTTCCTCGAAGGAAACATGACTGCAGTTCAAAGTAAAGTTTTTTTTTAGTTTAAAAGTTAGTAGTGGTTCCCACTGAACCCTGCTTATTCCAGAACTAGCTTTATTTTACATTCACAAAGGGGAGTGGGTGCCTGCGGCCCTCCTTTCCTTTTGTGAATGGCTTACCACCTCAAGTCGGAAGTCAGTCATTTTTCAATGTTTTGCAACGAGAATTGAGTCATCTCATACTAGTTTGGAATTTAAGAGAAACACCTGCAACACACACTTTTCAAACAGTGAATAAGTATGGGTTCATGATACCATTTTAGGAGTCAGTAATAGTTGACTAACTCCTAAAATGTGACTGAACTCAGGTTCAGAGTTTTGCGATTGTGAAATAAGTTTTTACATCTTGCCCCAAATTCCCCTGTGGTGTACACACACTCATCACACCTCTACTCTATATAGCAGTGTTAATATGGCTTCTTTACATGTATACTTGATCAAGAGCAGACACTTAGGGCCATATGTACTAAGCCATTTTGAATTTTCTTTAGGTGCAATGCACTATTTCAGGCACTGAGGAAATGCAAAATCGTATTATGGGATGTACGAAAGGCATTTTCAATAGCACATTTTGAAATTGGTAACCGCAAATTGGTGTTACCAAATAGTGAATCACTAATACTATATACAAAGGATTTCCTAATTGCGATTATTCTCATAATAGCCATTTAGGAAATGCAACTAACATTAATCTGTATCAGATGGTAACAAGGTGAAGACCACAAAACGTTACCCAAAATGCGTGTGGCTCTCTCAGAATGGCAAGTCTGTAAGTCTTGGCAAGGAAGATGAGGATTTTGGCTGGTAGGCAGAGAAGGGGGAGGAGACATGAGAGGGTATTTAGGGTGAGGATTGCCCTGTTTGAGCAGACAGAAGAAGAGATTTATGGAAGTATAGACTGAGTAGTGAGGTAATTTTGGAGTTCATTCCTGAGGTACATCCTTAGCCACAACCTCTAACAGGTAGAAGCAATGCAATCCCACCAAATGTGCAGGTAAAATGTTGTTTACACACTTTAGCTTCTGGTAGTTACCGGGGATTTATAGCAGGGGGTGTCACAAAGTGCATATTCTGGGTTCTTTCACAGGTTTCTGGACATCATGGCTGGCAAAGTGAACCAATATGTTTTTTTTCCCAAAGATATACAACACACAACTAATGTTTTCTCGGATAGCACAGTTTCCAAACATTGTTGATGTGTTGATAGCACACATATTGCAATTTGTTCCCCCATCTGCAAATGAATGTATTATTAGAAACCGGAAAAGCACCCATTCAAACAAGGTACAGGTAGTGTGTGATGCCTCATGCATCATAACTGACCTTGTAGACTGATTCCTAGGCAGCACACATGACTCCTGTATGTTCTACCATAGTGGAATAAATAACTGTATCAGTGTGAACTTGGCGCTGGTTATTTACTTGGTAAGAGGATTACAAACTCATTTTATACAGTGTTCAAAAATATGTTTATCAAACAATCTAATTATTTCTCTTTCTCATACTACTTAAGGAGACAGTGCATATGCCTTGCGCCCTTGGATACTAACATCATACTGGCATTTAAGAGCCAGAAATGAAACAGGGCACCTAATACCATGCAACCAATACCAGAACAGACTCTTGGAATTCTCAAATAACATTTTAGATGTCTACACAGGACTGGTGGAGCACGACTCTAAGGAACAGAGGCCTGTTGCATAAACATGGACACATGTGCCATTCCACACAACATAACGAGGAGGAAGGTTCTTCACAACGTCAACATAGAGCCAGAATCTGACTCAGATGACAAGCTACTACCACTACAGAATAAGCAGGACAGGGTACATACGGCAGAGGGTCGAACACGACATACAGAGATCATAAACAACCATTTTTACAGTATGAATCATGACAACATCTACGAAATAGCCAATACACATGATGGTAATGTTTTATGCATTACTGAAAGATAACTTTTCATTCAGGGTGTAACAATGTATCATCAACTATACCCTTCTAGGATGTCATTGTTTAAACAAAGTAAAAAGTTTGAAAGCACAAGCATAACAAACTAGTATCAGACATCTGAGCATATAAATAAGTCAATGTTTATGACCTCTGGTGTTGGCCGCCATCTTTGCAGGACTTGACTGTGGAATTGGGGGACATAGTTGCTGCAATGTGTGTTGGTGTGTTCACCTTGTACAGTATCCATCTGGCACAAATTTGCCACAGAGGCTACAGCAGCCTTCACTTTCAAGTGCTGATAAAAATGTTAGGGGCAAACAGGTTATGTGCCTGAATGTTCTCCAGAGTTGTTGTCATTTGGACCAGCCCACGAGCTACATCTTGACAGCAGTGTCCCATGTCATTTTGGGTGTTCACAGTTCTCCTGGGAAGAGTGTTGGTGGCTACTCCCAATCAATTGATTGATTTTGTAAAAGTGTCACAGTGTACAATGTGCTGCTTGAGCCTGTGGCTTTGCATACATTACTCTTAATCCACGGCTGCAAACCAACACTCTTCAACTTTCTGCAATTGCAGCATTGAATGTCAAATGCTTTGCTGATGCCTATTCAATTTTTTAACTGTTTCGCTTGTGGGTGCTGTATTGTGGTGATTGATTTCTCAAGGAAAACCAAACAACTGAAAACTGTCTGACATGTCAGAAACATTACCACTGTGAACTGTTTGTAGCTGGAGTCTAGGTTGTCTCTGTGTCCTGTGCACAGAAGAATTTGTGCTCCTGCCTTGTGTTTGCTCCTCATCACCTTTCTCAAAGTCTGCTCTCATAGTAGTTGGAGTTATGGGCATGGGAGTAGCAATTGTGTTGTACTCAATTTCCACTTGTGTGCCAATTGCTTTATCTGGCTCAATGGCTTCAGACATGTCCTGGGTGTGATCTGTGGAAATGTATGTATATAGTTATTGTACATAAACAGTTACTAAGATTGCATGATATTGTTGAGAATGTGTTTTATGTGTTTTTGACATTAAGAATATATATAGATATGTGTAGTTTATTCCTCAACACACTGTACCCCACATCACTTAGTTGTACTTCAACTTCCATATTACATTTCTAAATTACAGCACACACCTACTTGGAGTTTTGGTAGCTAAGATGTTGTACTTAAAGACTAACAAACAATATGTTATGGACAAATGTATACAAGCAGATTATTTACCTTGACTGGAGCCTGCAGGATTGGTGCTGTCAATGTATGACACTCCAACAACACTTTCAGATTCAAGTGTCCCACTAATAAGTTATTCTATTGGAGTGGGAGGAGGATGTTTGGAGGGACAACCATCCATGTCTCAAGCCTCAGTCATCCAGATAGCCAGCTTCTCTTTGGTACTGAAACTTAGGTCATTCCAGCATTTCCTGAATTCAAGCATGGTCCTCTTGGTGACAGGAGGCTGCTCCAGATTTTGGTTTTCTAGGTGTCAGGTACAGAAAAGAATGCTTTGCCAAACAGCTAGTTCATAGGTGCCACACATTCTTCAGTCATTAGCTCCTGCTCCTTATCAGAGAAAGTGTATTTTGGCTTCCTTCTGCCAAGGTCCTTATCCCCATCATCCTTAGACATAGTGTTGTAGGGAAATGTGAATGTCAATGCCAATAGTCACACAGGAACACACCTTCCCCCCAACACCTTTCTAGGCTTCTGGGTTTTGACCACACCCTGCATTTCTAAATTTCCCAATTCTTACATCATCATTCTGCATCCAAAATGTGACTTTTCCTAATTGATATTGCAAATTTGACAGAATAGCTAATAACAAAATACTCTCCTTTATACATCTCATTTTGCGATTTCCAAATACCAGTTTCTACCAAAAAGCTTTTTGGAGATCACAAACAGTAACTTTTTTCGTACATATAGCCCTTATTCTCTAGATTAGATTTCAATTTGTTCAAACTTTCTTGAATGTACTCGTATTATAGATGGGTAAGAAGTTCAATCTCTGGTCAAGCTGCATTCTCCAAATTACCCTCCTATTCAACCTCGATACAGGGGGCGGATGGCAGTGAGGAGTTCAAAGGAGCCCAGAATAAAAGGCCAATCCGGATAGATTTAAACTTCAAATTGAGCATAAGGAGAACAGGTACACCACAGGACTGATAAAATGCTACCACCTTAACCACCAGCTCAAAGTGGCCCTATTCAAATTCCAACCTTCGCATTTCCCATTCACCATTGTATTCCACTTGCTACATTCTGTCATCGTTATACACAATAAGAGCCTACGGACATTCCATCCATTACTTCAATTTGTTGCACAATCTCTAGATACTACTCTGGGTGTGACCCAGCCTTCTTTCCATCTCACTTGCACAAGTTGTTTAACACCTTGGCTGCCGAGCATTTTCCCCTCCTGTGCTGAAAATGCTTGAATTCCATTGTTCATGACAAGGTCAGCTCGTCATGAGCACACGAGCGCATCAGCACCGTGCCTCATGACGAGCTGAGCTCGTCATGAGCATGGAAAGGGTTAAGAGCACTGGGCACAAACCCACTAGTTGGTTCAGAAATCAACAGAAGATTTAAACTCCAAGTTTGTATTGCAGTATGGGCTACTTCTTAGGTCCCCAGTCTGCAGCCAGCAGACAAAGGGACTGTGTTAGACCTGGCACCTTGGCGTGAGTCTCCCTTCCACTTTTTGCTGATGTGCCTCCGATGTTTTGCTGGTTTTCCGATACTCAGGGCACTGCGCCACGGCTGACCCGTGCCGCAGTGCAAGTGCTCCCTACAGTAAATTGTACATGCGATTGGTATCCATGATTGGTTCATTGGATTTACTGTCAGTCCCTAGTAAAGTGCACTAGGAGTGCCGGGGCTTGTAGATGCCAATACTGCTGGTGGGCCTGCAGCGCTGGTTGTGCCACCCACCGAAGCAGCCGTAAAGATGTGTCTGGGAACTGCGACCGCAGAACCCGCGTGCGGTCTCGTACTGTCACGCTAGCTGGGCAAGTGCACCCACTTGCCAGCCCCTGAACCTTCCCTTGACTACATATTAGTCACCCCTATGGTAGGCCTGCGGGCAGGGTGCGTTGTAGGTGTAAGGTAGGACAAGCCTGATGTGTGTGGCATGTCCTAGTAGTGACTTACAACCAAAACCGTATTTCACTATTGAAGGCTACCTGCTCCATTAGGCCAGACTGAGCTGCTGGAATTATTACACCCTATAATCCCAACAGGCTCAAGGAGCATGGTAGCGCGTCATGTTTAGTATGCCTGAACTCAGGATGATAAAATATTTCTTGTAGTCAAGTTTATTTTAGGATCCTGGGTTTGCAAACGCTACTTTTAGAAAGTTAGTGTTTGCTTGCCTAACCATTTCAGCCCGCCTCTGCTGGTATGTGTATCTGACTGTCTGGGACGTGTGAGTGACAGGGCTGGGGGAATGACAGGTGGTGAACGCGCAGATTACACCTTAGTGGGAGGTAGGAGTGGCTCTTGACTCTGGATCTTGCTGTGCTCTGCCACCACAATGCTGGCTACACCCTCCTGGGGAGCGACTGATGGCTCAGCCGACACCAGTCCCAGGAAGGGCGAAGCCCCCATCAACAAGGTACTCTGGCGGCCCCTGTCCGCACAATGCTGGCTCCACCTCCTGTGGGGCGTCTGATGCGCCGGCCCCTCACTCTGAAAGCAGAAGCCGGAGTACACCCACCGGGGTCCTCAAGGACTGAAAGTGGCTATGCAAAGGCCCCCCTGGCCTGCGAGAACAAAAGAAATGCCCTATAAAAGAAGGAGCCCTGCTCCTTGAGAATTAGATCCGGTTTGGGCTACAGAAGGAACTCTGCCCGACGAGAAGGACCGTGAAGGACAAGGAAGGGTGCTGTCTCTTGCCTGTGTCTGGTGCCTTGCTGCCGAAGGAGAGGAGAAAGGAAAGACTACGAGAAGACTTTTGCTTTACAAGACTTTGTGCCAAACTCTGCTGAGAGATCTCCAAGGGCTTGCTGTGAACTTGCCCCCTGACCAGCGCCCCAGGACCAGTGGGCGCTACACCCTGAAGAAAGCAACTGCGTGTGTGCTGCCTATCACTGCAGTACCGACGGAGGAATCTCCTCCAAGGCAACGACATCCACCTGACCACCGTGACCGGGGCCCAAAGCAACAGCGAAAGCAAAGTGAGGTCCAGCCGCCGCTGGCCCGAACACCGTGACCGCAACTGCACCGGGAGCCCGAGAGCAAAGCGAAGGAGGACCCGTCCGGTCCGAGCTCTCGAGTTGACTGCGCCACGAGCAGCCAATCCACTTGCAAAGATGGACAGTTGTCCTGTGAGAATCCACTGGGTCGGTATCCTGCCCGACAGCTCAGCTGTGAGCGCACAGCTGCACCGGCATTTGGCTGGGTACGTCCTGCACTTGGGGACCGTACTGCCACTTGCCGCTGTAGGAGAGTAGGGTCTGCAATCCTATGATCACCCAGATTTTTTTGCTTTTGTTTCACTGGTTTACGACTTTCTCTGGCTGTGGGCCTGCCAATCAGACCCACAGCCTGGCTGTTCTCTTTCTAAATTACGATATGTACCCTAGGTGCATTTACCAATTGGTACTGGGCCACCTTATCAGACCCTGTAACTCAGGGCATAGGTGTACCCAGGGCCGCCAGGGGCTGCAGCATGTATTATGCCACCCCTGGCTGGCCTCCTAAATTTGACACAACTGGCTGCATGACAGCTGGGGCGAAGTCGTGTAATCACCCTTTGCTTTAGATATAGTAGCTCTATATCTAACCATACAATGGACACCCGAGTCCCTATCAGTCACTCCTATGGCAGGCCTTGACAATCCTGAAGGCAGAGTACATGGGCTCGCGTGAACTGTGTTCTGGCCCGAGCCGAGCCGGTTGCAGCTTGCGGAGAAAAGACCCAATGGCTGTTCCATGATAACGCGTGCCACATCGGTAACTTCGGTGTCGCGTTATCAAGACATGTCGAGTAAGGTGTCATACGAATCGGGATGCTGCCCTCTCACCAACTCTGGCGACGAGGTTAGCATTCCGCCCTTCTAGAGGGACACGACATGTACGTAACTGTGAACCCCGGTTAAAGAACGAAAGCCTCAGCTCCACAAAATGGATGCTGCCACCACAGACACGGGTCTGACCTCCTGCTGCTGGGAGTCCTTCCAGCGAGGAGCGCTTGGACAAAGGGTTTCCTGTCGAGGGCGGTGTTCGCACCGTCCCAGACAGGGTTTGTGTATTCTGGGTAGGTAGGGCTTTTGCGAGAAGGTGACTGCGGAGTGGCACCCCGGTGCTCACTACGCATCTGCCGGTTAGAACCAGTTCCAGGGGCGACAGCCCTGGCCTGGGGAAAGTCCGGCAGGGGAGAGGGGTGTAACTACCCCCCTTCCTGGTCCCACCCTTAGGGCAGGACCTAGTCATGTACCCACCCCTTTCTTTAGGATAAAGGCCGGAGCGGGGACCCTTCCAAATTAGATCATCTTTGAATCAAGAATACTTTCTACGAAAGGACTTCAAGACTCTTCTCAAGATTTCTCCCTTGTGGCTAAGGAGTAGTCACCCTGCATCAGCGGGCACCATCTAAGAACTCTGCGGTTTGCTGTAAGTCCTTCCTCAAGGAATCCGACGGCCCAGCTCGACGAGAACCGGCTTCCCTGGCACCTCTGACCTCTACCCCCGTCATCAGCTCAGCTGTGATCTGTGGGTGCGACGAGACCTCGAGGGACCGGCCATCATCAGAACCTGCACGCTCTTAAAAACCAGCACGACCATCGAGGTAACTCTCTGGTGAGTGCTCTGGGGTCCGAGAAGCCCCGACCCTGAGCCGCTCCAGCTCCGAAGTGCAGTCCCCCAGCATCTCCACGATCTGCGTGGGGCCCTTCTGCTCGCTGCTCAGCACGTTGTCTGGTCACTAGCCGCTGGCTTGTGTCCTTCTGTGACGACATCCGAGAATCATCACTGCCGGTCTGGTTGCTCCAGACTGGCCCTTGCTTCCATCTCTTCGAGAAGCACCCCGGACCCTCCTGGTCCACTCAAGACGCCGACAGCGTCATCCGTCGTGGGACAGCTCGCACCTCCACCGTGGTCGCCGACAACGCCTCCTGGTCCGTGAGACTGCAGAGCCTAGCGTCGCCCACTCACCTGGTCGAGGTGACGGCCAACTGGTGCCTTCCTGGTACCCTCTGACTACTGGCTAGTAGTACGAACTTGGTCCCCTCTGCTTTCAGGTTTCATCAATCTCCGATCCAGGCTTGGATCTCTACGAACTATTCATCACTGGTCGCCGGCCAGCAACTCCTTTTCTTCCGGCTCCTGGCTCGTCAGCGAAGACCCCGACGCCTGTAAGACTTGTGCAACCGCAGCCCTCGTGGCTAGGTAACTCGGCATTTCGGTGCCTGCATAGCCTCCTTACTCTAGGGTCCCGAGTCCCTCGCTTCCGACTTGCCTTAACCTTTCCGTGTCCTCGGACACTTGTTTTAATTGTGCACTTAAAGTATTTACTAAAGAGATTTGGTTTGTGCTAAGTACCCTGTCCTCATAAAGAGTACAGGGCTGTTGTGATTCTTAATAAATATACTGTTTATTTTCATAACACTTGTGTGGTGTCCTTTCACTGGGTGTTCAAGGGGTACATGTGTGGTAAACAGCTGGCTTAACGCGCCCTCTCGAGTCTTTAGCCTTAGACTGCTCGTATCCACGCTACTAGGATAGCTGGTCTATAGGTTGACTTACAACCAAACACCATTAGGGTCGTTGGAACGATACATAGCGGTCGCTAGAATAGCGAACGTTGCATATCGGGCCAACTTCTCACATTGGTGAGCAGCGGTTGGGATTTGAGCTTGCTGTTGTTTTACCACACGTATCCTAAGAATATCTTGTTGAAAGATCGCGCAAGTACTGTTAGTACATATAACTAAAGCTTAGAATACTCTGAGTTCTACTGAACCAGCTGTTGTAGCTCCTCAAGGCTTAGCACACCTTGGCTACAACTCTTAGCAAGGGATCAGTAGGAAAACACATAGTGTAGGTAGGTGCATCACTTACACCACACTAGAAACAGTATGTCGGGCCAAGGAGGAAACTCTGAGTCTCCCCTTGTGTCAGTTGACCCTCCACAGGTCATCCCTTCAGGATATACTGTGCTGAGCTTCAAGGAGTTAAGACGACTGTGTCACTCCCGGAAGATTCAGCAGGGGTCTAACCCCACAACGTCCTTTCTGATTGGTCTCTTGGAGACTTATGATGCCAGGAGAGCTGAGAAACTTCGTAGCTCTTCTAATCCAGAAGGAGACATGCCTCCCCTCGAGGGAACCCGAGATGATCCTGACCTCATCCACCTCGTAACTGAGAACGAAGAGGGAGAGGAGGACGAGGATGAGGATCTCTCTGGGGACGAGGCAGATAAGGGACAGGTAGAAGTCGTCAGACTAACACGGTCCAACTTAAGCAGACACGATAGTGGTACTGGGGGAACCCCGGCGCTACTGTCGGTTCCGCTTAACCTGGGGAATGGACGAGCCCGATCTCTGTCAAGAGACTCTGGCAGATCCCTTCATACCAACGGCTCTCACAACTCTTCTCAAAGAGGGATGACGTCCCCTCAGAGGAGAGTGTACGAAGCTAAGGAAAGGGCAGCTAATCTGCGGATCGAAAGGGAAGAACTTGCCCTGGCCAAGGAAAAGCTTGCTTCTCCTAGAGAGAAGAATTGGTCAGCTATCGAGAGGGAGGCCTTTGCTGTGGTTTGGGCCCTGAAGAAGCTGAGGCCATACTTGTTTGGCACTCACTTCAAGATTCAGACCGACCATAAGCCCCTCTTGTGGCTAAATCAGATGAAGGGTGAAAACCCCAAACTGCTTAGGTGGTCCATTTCCCTACAGGGGATGGACTTCACAGTGGAACATAGACCTGGTACTGATCATGGCAATGCCGATGGGCTCTCCAGATATTTCCACTTAGAACAAGAAGACTCACCTGGTCAAGGTTAGCTAGTTGTTCCGACGTTTGGGGGGGGGTCATGTAGGAGAGTAGGGTCTGCAATCCTATGATCACCCAGATTTTTTTGCTTTTGTTTCACTGGTTTACGACTTTCTCTGGCTGTGGGCCTGCCAATCAGACCCACAGCCTGGCTGTTCTCTTTCTAAATTACGATATGTACCCTAGGTGCATTTACCAATTGGTACTGGGCCACCTTATCAGACCCTGTAACTCAGGGCATAGGTGTACCCAGGGCCGCCAGGGGCTGCAGCATGTATTATGCCACCCCTGGCTGGCCTCCTAAATTTGACACAACTGGCTGCATGACAGCTGGGGCGAAGTCGTGTAATCACCCTTTGCTTTAGATATAGTAGCTCTATATCTAACCATACAATGGACACCCGAGTCCCTATCAGTCACTCCTATGGCAGGCCTTGACAATCCTGAAGGCAGAGTGCATGGGCTCGCGTGAACTGTGTTCTGGCCCGAGCCGAGCCGGTTGCAGCTTGCGGAGAAAAGACCCAATGGCTGTTCCATGATAACGCGTGCCACATCGGTAACTTCGGTGTCGCGTTATCAAGACATGTCGAGTAAGGTGTCATACGAATCGGGATGCTGCCCTCTCACCAACTCTGGCGACGAGGTTAGCATTCCGCCCTTCTAGAGGGACACGACATGTACGTAACTGGGAACCCCGGTTAAAGAACCAAAGCCTCAGCTCCACAAAATGGATGCTGCCACCACAGACACGGGTCTGACCTCCTGCTGCTGGGAGTCCTTCCAGCGAGGAGCGCTTGGACAAAGGGTTTCCTGTCGAGGGCGGTGTTCGCACCGTCCCAGACAGGGTTTGTGTATTCTGGGTAGGTAGGGCTTTTGCGAGAAGGTGACTGCGGAGTGGCACCCCGGTGCTCACTACGCATCTGCCGGTTAGAACCAGTTCCAGGGGCGACAGCCCTGGCCTGGGGAAAGTCCGGCAGGGGAGAGGGGTGTAACTACCCCCCTTCCTGGTCCCACCCTTAGGGCAGGACCTAGTCATGTACCCACCCCTTTCTTTAGGATAAAGGCCGGAGCGGGGACCCTTCCAAATTAGATCATCTTTGAATCAAGAATACTTTCTACGAAAGGACTTCAAGACTCTTCTCAAGATTTCTCCCTTGTGGCTAAGGAGTAGTCACCCTGCATCAGCGGGCACCATCTAAGAACTCTGCGGTTTGCTGTAAGTCCTTCCTCAAGGAATCCGACGGCCCAGCTCGACGAGAACCGGCTTCCCTGGCACCTCTGACCTCTACCCCCGTCATCAGCTCAGCTGTGATCTGTGGGTGCGACGAGACCTCGAGGGACCGGCCATCATCAGAACCTGCACGCTCTTAAAAACCAGCACGACCATCGAGGTAACTCTCTGGTGAGTGCTCTGGGGTCCGAGAAGCCCCGACCCTGAGCCGCTCCAGCTCCGAAGTGCAGTCCCCCAGCATCTCCACGATCTGCGTGGGGCCCTTCTGCTCGCTGCTCAGCACGTTGTCTGGTCACTAGCCGCTGGCTTGTGTCCTTCTGTGACGACATCCGAGAATCATCACTGCCGGTCTGGTTGCTCCAGACTGGCCCTTGCTTCCATCTCTTCGAGAAGCACCCCGGACCCTCCTGGTCCACTCAAGACGCCGACAGCGTCATCCGTCGTGGGACAGCTCGCACCTCCACCGTGGTCGCCGACAACGCCTCCTGGTCCGTGAGACTGCAGAGCCTAGCGTCGCCCACTCACCTGGTCGAGGTGACGGCCAACTGGTGCCTTCCTGGTACCCTCTGACTACTGGCTAGTAGTACGAACTTGGTCCCCTCTGCTTTCAGGTTTCATCAATCTCCGATCCAGGCTTGGATCTCTACGAACTATTCATCACTGGTCGCCGGCCAGCAACTCCTTTTCTTCCGGCTCCTGGCTCGTCAGCGAAGACCCCGACGCCTGTAAGACTTGTGCAACCGCAGCCCTCGTGGCTAGGTAACTCGGCATTTCGGTGCCTGCATAGCCTCCTTACTCTAGGGTCCCGAGTCCCTCGCTTCCGACTTGCCTTAACCTTTCCGTGTCCTCGGACACTTGTTTTAATTGTGCACTTAAAGTATTTACTAAAGAGATTTGGTTTGTGCTAAGTACCCTGTCCTCATAAAGAGTACAGGGCTGTTGTGATTCTTAATAAATATACTGTTTATTTTCATAACACTTGTGTGGTGTCCTTTCACTGGGTGTTCAAGGGGTACATGTGTGGTAAACAGCTGGCTTAACGCGCCCTCTCGAGTCTTTAGCCTTAGACTGCTCGTATCCACGCTACTAGGATAGCTGGTCTATAGGTTGACTTACAACCAAACACCATAAGGGTCGTTGGAACGATACATAGCGGTCGCTAGAATAGCGAACGTTGCATATCGGGCCAACTTCTCACAGCCGCCACCACACGGCCGCCGCCTCCAGGGTCGGAGCGAACGACGAGGAAAGGACCCTGCCGCCACAGAGCACCGCTGCCCCGGATGACCCATGACCTGCTCGGCTGAGAGCCGCAACGAACAGCGACCCCGGGAAGGCAACGCGACGTGGGACAGCTCCCCTGGAAGCCGCCCGCTCCACAAGACCTTTGTTGAACCGGCCAGAAGGCCCTGAGAACTCGTATTGCTAGAAAGAACTGTGGCAACCTGAACTAAGTAATTTGGAACCGATATTTGAAAGTTTGTTAACTGCATTCATAAGCCTGCTTAAAATCTATATAAAGATATATATTTTTACAGAATACAGTTTGGTCTCATTGTGTGGTGGGTTGGTTGTGACGGTGTAATATTGCAAGTGTTTAACCCTATGTGCCCCAAAGATTAGCCTACGACTGCTTAAGCCACACTACCTAGAGGGTAAGCAGAGGTTGTCTGGAAGGTAACCCTCGGCCCTGACGAGGAAGAGAGAGTCCCTGCTTGTCGCTAGGGTTGCACTGCGCCAACTAGAGCCTCCCCCTTCCTACATTGGACGCAGCAGTGAGGATTTTCGAATTTACACTTGCAGTATCTATACCTTAACTTCCGACCATTGCACAGTGATTTCAGTCCAGTTACTTAGCCACAGACTTTGCTTTTTGCCGAAAGAAGATTCCGAGTGTGAGAAACATGCCGGGCACGAAGAGCCTGGATGGAGCAGAGTCCACGACCTCCGAGGTGTTGGAGGTGGTGTGGGACGCCGCAAAGCTGGACAAATACTCAAAGACTGAGCTGAAGTTTTTCTGTAAGAAACTCAAGGTTCCGCACGCTGGTTGCAAGAATAAGCCAGAATTCTACAAGGCCCTGAAAGCCTGGGTAGAGTCCAGAAAGGCCCCGGAGGATCAAGACGCCCTCGCGGAACAAGATGCAACGGAGGAGCAGAATGCACTTGGGGATCTGGTGGATCTCGAAAGGCAAGACAGCGTGCACAGCTTTGGTAAAGGCCTGTCGCCAGAGGAGCTGGCAGACAGGAAAGAAACAAGGAATCACGAAAGAAAGCTGGCAGAATTGAAAATCCAACTGGAGCTTGAAACAAAAAGAATGGCGCTGGAAGAGCGAAAGCACCACATGGATTACGAAGTGAAAATGAGGGAGATAAGCCTAAAAGAAAGAGGCCTGGATCGTCCTCCCTCTGGTGGCAGCACATCGCCAGTGCAGGTAGAGTCAAGAGTGCACATCCCGAAGGACGTAGTTAAAGAGTTCTTTAAGGGGGATGACATAGGACAGTGGTTTAGGGCATACGAGGTAGCCATGTCCTCCCACCGGGTCCCTGACAAGGATTGGGGAGCGGGGTTGTGGGGAAGGTTCCTTAGCGAAGGGCGAGATACCTTGCTAGATTTGCCCGTGGAGAATCAGAGATCCTATTCCCACATGAAAGAAGCTTTGATGAGCAGGTACGGGCTTACCCCTGAAATGTATAGACAGAAGTTTAGGGGATGTACTAAGCGGCCTGGGAATACGTATGTGGAGTATGTGACTTATTTTTGCAGAGCACTGGATGGTTGGGTGAAGGGTAGCAAAGTGAATGATTTTCAAGGTCTCTTTGATTTGATTGCATGGGAGCACTTGTCTGATCATTGTTTTCCTGAGTTACGCCAACACCTGATCGATAGCAAGCTGTCCAACCCGAGGAAGCTTGCTGAGGAGGCGGACCGCTGGCTCAGCACCAGGGTCCACAAGGGTCCCGTGGGAGACTCCGCCAAGAGTGGGCAGGGTCCCCAGCAGAAGAGTGGGGGGGACAAGGGGGGAAAACAGAAAGGGTTCCAAAAAGGCCCCCAAAGTAGTTCCCAGGGGAACCAGCAGCAAGGTTCTCAGCCTCCCCCACCCCCGAAGCAGAATGGGGCCCGACAGGTAAACCTGTTCCAAAGGGGCCCTTCAATTGTTACAAATGTGGCGAGCCTGGGCACATATCCAGTGACCCCAAGTGTCGCCTGTTTGGAAAACCCGCACCCACTGGTGCTCCGCCCCGTCAAGTGACTAGTGTTCACTTAGGAGAAGAAGTGATGGTCCCGGGGGGTGGAGATCCCGTTCACATGACCCTGGTCTCGCTAGGAGACAGTGAGATGATCCCTATGAACTACCTGCCCTCTAACACTAAGAAATATGAGCAGGTGGTGATCATCAATGGCAAGGAAGTTGAGGCTCTTAGAGACACAGGAGCCAGTGTGACTGCAGTGAGGCAGCACCTGGTGTCTCAAGAGCAGGTTGTACCCCATGCCTACTGTAGGGTTATCAACGCTGATAATTCTGAGAGTCAGTGTCCGATGGCTTAAGTTCCCTTCGAGTGGGGGGGGGGTCTCTGGTACTCTGCAGGTCTGTGTGAGAAAAACCATGCCTATTGACTGTTTGCTAGGGAATGACTTGGAGCACTCCCCTTGGGAAAAGGTGGAGAAAACGACTCACCTACGGATGGTGGGTCTGCCTGACTGGGCGTGTGTGACCACCCGGTCGATGGCAGCCAGTAGGGGTGAGCAAGAGGTCCTGGGGCCTGAAGGAGAGGCCCAGGAACCGGCCTTAGGGAGAAGGCGCAGGGGGCGCGGTAAACCGGCCCCTGAAGTTCCCACGGTCCAGGAGGAAGCAGACCTTGAGGGGGATGCCCTGGAGCCTACAGGGGAACAGATCGCCGAACTGGGGGACCTGCCTGAGCTGACCCATTGGCAGCAAGAAGGAGGACCCTCCAGGGAGGAATTCTGCAAGGAGCAGAAAGAATGCCCTTCTCTCGTGGGTATGCGGCAGCAGGCTGCAGACCAGGCCTTTGGTGTTCAGGCCAAAACACATTATGTGTACTGGGAGAACGACCTCCTGTATTCAGAGCCCAAGGCTGCTGAACCTGGGTCAGCCCGTGTGCTGGTGGTACCCCAGAAGTTCAGAGCCTTCCTACTGGGTCTGGCTCACGATGTGCTTTTAGCAGGACATTTGGGGATGGACAAGACCTATGACAGGCTTGTCACCCACTTTTACTGGCCCCAAATGCATAAGAGTTCAGACGCTCATTGCAGAACCTGTCCGACTTGCCAGGCAAGTGGGAAGACCGGAGGAAAGAACAAGGCTCCCCTCCAACCCTTCCCTGTGGTCGGTACGCCATTCCAGCGAGTGGGTATTGACATCGTTGGGCCTCTGGACCCCAAGACAGCCATGGGCAACAGGTTCATCCTGGTCTTGGTGGACCATGCCACCCGGTACCCTGAAGCCATCCCTCTGAGGACAGTGACGGCCCCCGTGGTGGGACGTGCACTGATGGGAATTTTCTCACGAGTAGGATTCCCTCTAGAGGTGGTGAGCGACAGGGGGACCAACTTCATATCCAAGTATATGAAGTCCCTTTGGCGAGAGTGTGGCGTAACGTACAAGTTCACCACACCTTACCATCCCCAAGGTAACGGGTTGGTTGAGAGATTCAACCGAACCCTGAAAGGCATGATCATGGGCCTAGAAGGTCCGATGAGGCGTAAGTGGGACGTCCTCTTACCATGCCTGCTCTTTGCATATCGCGAGGTGCCGCAGAAGTCCCTAGGGTTCAGCCCCTTTGAGCTACTGTACGGTCACCCCGTGAGAGGACCGCTGAGTTTGGTAAAGGAAGGCTGGGAGCAATCTCCCAGGAAACCTCCCCAGAATGTATATAGCTACATGCTGGCCTTCAGAAACCAGACCAGACGCTTCAGACAACTTGCCGAGGCAAATCTGGAAGCGAGCCAGGAGGAGATGAAGCGGTGGTACGACCAGAATGCCACTCTGGTCGAGCTTCAGCCTGGACAAGAGGTGTATGTCCTGGCCCCAGTGGAGCCCTGTGCCCTTCAGGATAAGTGGACAGGTCCCTTTGAGGTTGTGGAGCGCAAGAGCCCAGTGACATACTTGGTGGACATGAAGACGCCCAGGAACCCTTTGCGGGTCCTACATGTCAACCGCCTCAAGCCCCACTTGCGAAGGTCCGAAGTGGGCATGTTGTTGGCAACTGATGACGGAATGGAGGAGGAGTCAGAGCCTCTTCCTGACCTCTTAGTGGCCTGTGAGAAAGATGGGTCAGTGGATGGAGTTAACCTCTCACCCACCCTGACCCCCGAACAACAGGAAGACTGCCGCCAGTTGCTGGGGCAGTTTCCAGATCTGTTCTCCCTGGTTCCGAGTGTCACAGATTGGTGCGTCCATGATGTGGACACTGGAGACAGCTTACCTGTGAAGCATAAGGCTTACAGGGTAACTGACAGGGTCCGGGCCTGCATCAAGGAGGAGGTCTCCAAGATGCTTGCCCTGGGGGTGGTTGAGTCTTCCAGCAGTCCTTGGTCCAGCCCCGTGGTCTTGGTCCCAAAGGCTGCTGCGCCGGGAGCCACACCCGAACTCCGGTTCTGTGTGGACTACAGAGGACTCAATTCAGTCACGAAGACTGACCCGCACCCCATCCCCAGAGCTGATGAGCTCATTGATCGGCTAGGGGCTGCCCGGTTCCTCAGCACGTTTGATTTAACGTCTGGGTAATGGCAGATCGCCTTGACCGATGGGGCAAAGGAGAGGTCAGCATTCTCTACACCAGATGGGCATTTCCAGTTCCGGGTTATGCCATTTGGAATGAAGAATGCCCCTGCCACCTTTCAGAGATTGGTCAACCAGGTGTTGGCTGGGCTGGACTAGTTCAGTGCAGCCTACCTGGATGACATTGCGGTGTTCAGTGGCACCTGGCCAGAACACCTGCGACACCTCTGGGAAGTGTTGATGGCCCTGCGCAGAGCAGGCCTCACAATCAAGGCAAGCAAGTGCCAGATTGGGCAGGGTTCAGTGGTGTACTTGGGACACCAAGTGGGGAGTGGCAAGGTAGCACCCTTGCAACCCAAAATTGAGACCATCCTGGCTTGGGAACCCCCCAAGACCCAGACTGCAGTGAGAGCCTTCCTGGGGCTCACTGGGTATTACAGGAGGTTTGTCAAGGGCTATGGCACGATTGTGGCCCCCTTGACAGAGCTGACTTCGAAGAAGCAGCCCAGGAATGTGATTTGGACTGACACCTGTCAGAAGGCTTTTGACACCCTGAAGACTGCCATGTGCACGGCGCCCGTGCTCCTGGCTCCTGATTTCTCCAAGGAATTCATAGTGCAAACAGACGCTTCAGAGCATGGTGTAGGGGCTGTTCTTTCACAGATGACTGAGGAGGGCTTTGACCAACCCGTAGCCTTCATAAGTAGGAGGTTACTTCCACGGGAAAGTAGGTGGAGTGCAATAGAGCGTGAAGCATTTGCTGTGGTCTGGGCGCTGAAGAAGCTAAGACCCTACTTGTTTGGGTCTCACTTCCGAGTTCAGACGGACCACAGGCCCCTCAGATGGTTGATGCAAATGAGGGGTGAGAACCCGAAACTGTTGAGGTGGTCCATTTCTCTACAGAGTATGGACTTTACGGTGGAACACCGCCCTGGCACCGATCACGCCAACGCTGACGGTCTGTCCAGATTTTTCCGCCTTAGTGATGTGGAACTCCCTGGGGAAGGGTAGTTCCCCCCACATTTCAGCTGGAGGGGACACATGTTAGACCTGGCACCTTGGCGTGAGTCTCCCTTCCACTTTTTGCTGATGTGCCTCCGATGTTTTGCTGGTTTTCCGATACTCAGGGCACTGCGCCACGGCTGACCCGTGCCGCAGTGCAAGTGCTCCCTACTGTAAATTGTACATGCGATTGGTATCCATGATTGGTTCATTGGATTTACTGTCAGTCCCTAGTAAAGTGCACTAGGAGTGCCGGGGCTTGTAGATGCCAATACTGCTGGTGGGCCTGCAGCGCTGGTTGCGCCACCCACCGAAGCAGCCGTAAAGATGTGTCTGGGAACTGAGACCGCAGAACCCGCGTGCGGTCTCGTACTGTCACGCTAGCTGGGCAAGTGCACCCACTTGCCAGCCCCTGAACCTTCCCTTGACTACATATTAGTCACCCCTATGGTAGGCCTGCGGGCAGGGTGCGTTGTAGGTGTAAGGTAGGACAAGCCTGATGTGTGTGGCATGTCCTAGTAGTGACTTACAACCAAAACCGTATTTCACTATTGAAGGCTACCTGCTCCATTAGGCCAGACTGAGCTGCTGGAATTATTACACCCTATAATCCCAACAGGCTCAAGGAGCATGGTAGCGCGTCATGTTTAGTATGCCTGAACTCAGGATGATAAAATATTTCTTGTAGTCAAGTTTATTTTAGGATCCTGGGTTTGCAAACGCTACTTTTAGAAAGTTAGCGTTTGCTTGCCTAACCATTTCAGCCCGCCTCTGCTGGTATGTGTATCTGACTGTCTAGGACGTGTGAGTGACAGGGCTGGGGGAATGACAGGTGGTGAACGCGCAGATTACACCTTAATGGGAGGTAGGAGTGGCTCTTGACTCTGGATCTTGCTGTGCTCTGCCACCACAATGCTGGCTACACCCTCCTGGGGAGCGACTGATGGCTCAGCCGACACCAGGCCCAGGAAGGGCGAAGCCCCCATCAACAAGGTACTCTGGCGGCCCCTGTCCGCACAATGCTGGCTCCACCTCTTGTGGGGCGTCTGATGCGCCGGCCCCTCACACTGAAAGCAGAAGCCGGAGTACACCCACCGGGGTCCTCAAGGACTGAAAGTGGCTATGCAAAGGCCCCCCTGGCCTGCGAGAACAAAAGAAATGCCCTATAAAAGAAGGAGCCGTGCTCCTTGAGAATTAGATCCGGTTTGGGCTACAGAAGGAACTCTGCCCGACGAGAAGGACCGTGAAGGACAAGGAAGGGTGCTGTCTCTTGCCTGTGTCTGGTGCCTTGCTGCCGAAGGAGAGGAGAAAGGAAAGACTACGAGAAGACTTTTGCTTTACAAGACTTTGTGCCAAACTCTGCTGAGAGATATCCAAGGGCTTGCTGTGAACTTGCCCCCTGACCAGCGCCCCAGGACCAGTGGGCGCTACACCCTGAAGAAAGCGACTGCGTGTGTGCTGCCTATCACTGCAGTACCGACGGAGGAATCTCCTCCAAGGCAACGACATCCACCTGACCACCGTGACCGGGGCCCAAAGCAACAGCGAAAGCAAAGTGAGGTCCAGCCGCCGCTGGCCCGAACACCGTGACCGCAACTGCACCGGGAGCCCGAGAGCAATGCGAAGGAGGACCCGTCCGGTCCGAGCTCTCGAGTTGACTGCGCCACGAGCAGCCAATCCACTTGCAAAGACGGACAGTTGTCCTGTGAGAATCCACTGGGTCGGTATCCTGCCCGACAGCTCAGCTGTGAGCGCACAGCTGCACCGGCATTTGGCTGGGTACGTCCTGCACTTGGGGACCGTACTGCCACTTGCCGCCACCACACGGCCGCCGCCTCCAGGGTCGGAGCGAACGACGAGGAAAGGACCCTGCCGCCACAGAGCACCGCTGCCCCGGATGACCCGTGACCTGCTCGGCTGAGAGCCGCAATGAACAGCGACCCCGGGAAGGCAACGCGACGTGGGACAGCTCCCCTGGAAGCCGCCCGCTCCACAAGACCTTTGTTGAACCGGCCAGAAGGCCCTGAGAACTCGTATTGCTAGAAAGAACTGTGGCAACCTGAACTAAGTAATTTGGAACCGATATTTGAAAGTTCGTTAACTGTATCCATAAGCCTGCTTAAAATCTATATAAAGATATATATTTTTACAGAATACAGTTTGGTCTCATTGTGTGGTGGGTTGGTTGTGACGGTGTAATATTGCAAGTGTTTAACCCTATGTGCCCCAAAGATTAGCCTACGACTGCTTAAGCCACACTACCTAGAGGGTAAGCAGAGGTTGTCTGGAAGGTAACCCTCGGCCCTGACGAGGAAGAGAGAGTCCCTGCTTGTCGCTAGTGTTGCACTGCGCCAACTAGAGCCTCCCCCTTCCTACAGACTGGTTATGAGCTTGGCGGTCCAATGGACCACAAAACCCACAGTGGTGGTGCAGCAATGGCCACACAGGTGGTCTGACTGCCCTATTACGAGTTTGGTGGTCGGACTGCCATTGGACCACCACAACCGACAGGGATCCATGATCTCTCGTCGGTGACACAGCGGTCAGAGGCTCACAATATGCTAGTGGCACCCTTGTGGCACTCCCAGGCAGATTACAAGTTTCCTCACCACCACAGATTTCATGGCGGTGAGCCAGCCATGAAAAGTGTAGTGGTGAGGAAAAAAAGAGGACCCTACAGGCCCCCCTGCTGTCTTAAGTTCTGGGGATGCATGCAGGGGGCACATGTTGTGTCCCCTGTGTGAACGCACCCCTCTTTCTGCATTATTATTATTATTATTAATAAATTCTTGTTAAGCGAATGGCTACCCTTAGGCATCCCAGCGCTATGGACTTCCATGGCATGGACTTCACTGTCCATTACATGCAGGAACGGGCTTTGGTGCTCCCATGGCACTGCCGTGCTAAGGCTCACATATGAGACTTAGCACAGCACGGTGGTGGGACCGCCAAAGGACCACCTGCCAGAGAAAACCCCTACTCCGGCGGGTGGTTGGCGGTCAAGTTTGGCGCTGTGGGAGTGGGGCAGTGGTGTGGCAGCCCACTCCCACACCCCCAAACTCGTAGTCAGTCTTAAAGTCTTCAAACTGTAAGCCTGTTAATGCTTGTCATCTTCCCCAAATTAAGACATTAACAAGAGAGAGTAGAAGCTGTAGGAATGAGGTTTTGTGAAGAACACTGGCTCCTCCCTCTTCTCCCCAGAGACTGATGAACAGTGATGGAGAGTGTTGAAAACAAAGATGGTTTGCTGTGCAAGGAAAGATGTTCTTTAGAATATAGGACATTGCACCTGTCTTTGCCCTCCTCTCTGCTTCACTCTAGGGTGATGATATTGGTAATCTCACTGAGGGACCCTTTTGTTTTCAGCTGTGGAAAGCATGCGCCTTTCTCTGTGTTCCATTCTAAACAAAATTGTGTCTTTAATTTTTTTGCCCCAGCAAACATGACAACCATGCACTTTAATGAGGAACTCTTCCATGGTAATAACTTGTTAGCCTGTTGATGCTTGTTCTTTTAATCGTCTCCAAATTAACACATTAAGAAGAGAGAGTAGGATCTATAGGAAGGAGTTTTTGTGAAGAGCACTGGCTACTGCCTCTTCTCCCCAGAGAATGATGAACAGTGATGAAAAATATTGAAAACAAAGATGGTTTGCTGTGCAAGGAAAGATGTTCTTTGGAATATAGGACATTGCACCTGTCTTTGTCCTCCTCACTGCTTCACTCCAGGGTGCTGGTATTGGTAAACTCACTGAGGGACCCTTTTGTTTTCAGCTGTGGAAAGTATGCACCTTTCTCTTTGTTCCATTCTAAACAAAATTGGGTCTTTCATTTTTTTTGCCTCAGCAAACATGACAACCATGCATGTTAATGAGGAATTCTTTAATGTGAAGAACTTGAACCCTCTGAGCATGGCTTCAAGGTGAAGTTACATCTCTAAAGTGTACCACTCCAGAACTGAAACTGACCTTTTGCTTGGCAGAGACTGCAAGCAATGGCTGCAAAAGGTTTTAATAAATGGACAAGCCCTTTATACCTGACACTGCTAAAGGTGAGTGCTTACTGGCCACTCCTGGTAAAAGATCCAACTGGTCTCCCACAACCTAGTCTTTTACTTTTTCCTCATTATGTAGGACATTAATGGTGAATACATCCTTACTCTGTAGCACTGTAGTAGTGTGAGCTTCAACTGCATGTATGGTGCTTGACTGGATGGGGTCAGGAGTCCATTTTTGAATGCATGGATATAGATAACTCACACATTGGAGACTGCAGGTGAGCCTGCTGAGGTTCTTTTTTGAGTGTACATCTGGAAATCTCACAGCCCATATTTGAGGTGAGCAAGGTCCCTATAGCTGGAGCACTGGTGTAATGTGAAATGATGGGGCTCTCCATGCAGAATATAAAATGGGGCCCGAATCTACTATATCCCGCAGAGTTCCTCTAATAGGTGTGAGGGCCCCTGAGTGATTAGGGTCCTCCCTGAGCCAAAGGGGCTGCAAGTGCCTTTTATATGCCCTGAGCTGGAGGGCATATAAAATTAATGACTTCCATTCTAGTTTAAAGAGAGACCCAAAGCATCTTTCTGCTTGCTCTTGCCCAGAAGTGTAATTGCAACAAGAATTGTGTAGTGCATAGCTGGGGTTAGCTTTCTCTCTTATGTTCTTAATTCTCATCCATCGACTGCCAAAGAATACTGAATTCCACATCCTCTTCTTGCTGATTTGGTATGATGGCTGTGTTTGCCTTTCTGGACCCCTATCCACAGGAAGGTCAATAACCTCCTAATGTAAAAGCTTGAATGGAGCAGTGAAGGTCAGTGTGCACATGTTTGTGTAACAACATCTTTGAAATGCGCCTTATGGCTCCTTTGTCTTTGATTGGAGAAATGTGTGTCCACAGAATAGCATGATGAAGCTGCGAGGTGGGGAGGAAAATGCAAAAAGACAGCACTAAAGATAAAATGTCAAAGAAGGGAGGAAGGGCTGGAGAGCAGAATTGAGGGATGGAGAAAGGAAGGGTGAAATAATCGAAGGAAAATGTGAGAAAAAGATGGAGGGTCGGTCAAATTCATTGAGACATGAGAAGTAAAAGGCTCCATTTCACTAAATAGTTTTCAGAATTTAACTTATGGAAGAAATAAATAAGTGTTTGGCTCATTCATCTCACTCACTCAGTGATTTTGTTCAAAGGATGGGGTATTTTCGTTTTCTGTCTATTCCCTTGTCCAGCCACACTATCAAAAGCAGAAGCAACGGAAAACAGAACAGCAAGCTGGAATCCATATTTATGTATACCAGTCAGGCTTCCAAAATTAGCACAAACTCATTGTGGTTAACCTTTAACCACAATGAAGGTATTCATGATTCTACATGGGTATCTTTTGAGGTCGTATGGCAGCTGGATCCATTTAGCAAGTCAGGGAGGGTATTACTAATCAAGAAACATTTCCATTTAATTGTGTTTATTTATAAAGCTCACACACATTCATTTACAGAGGTGTTTGGTGCTAATTACCCACTTCACTTCGTTCAGAAAGTGCCAGTATTGTGCTTGAGTGGTAATGAGCCACGTTTTTAACAATTTACTGAATTTAATATAATCTGATTGACCACAGATGTGAAGAATTGGTGAATTCTAGAGTGCTGGTCCACAAATAGAGTAATCTGCCTTCCCATTTGGGCAATTTAAAATGTAGTACAAGAAAAGCGGACTAAATAGAAGATCACAATAGATGAGTAGGTGAGAATTTCTTGAATCTGCCAGAAAAGAAAAGTGGCACCGAGCCCAAAAACCGTCTATGCATCAGACAGACAACCTTAAACTGTGTACGTTTTTCCAATGGCAACCAATGCAAATATATCATATGGGGGGTGATATCACATTTTTCACAGGTTACAGACTAGCCTTATGTTGCATTTTGAAATCTTTGGAGACTATCCAGACCATTTTTTGGGGGAGGGGGAACCAAGATACACTGAATTCCAATAAACACATAATATACCATAGGCTGGTTGAAGGATTTGGCAACAAAACTTTTATGGGAAAAGAACATCTATGGATGTATTCGCCTAGGTTATTTCAACCGAAAGATACAAGATTTTATAACAGCCAAAAACTGAACATCCAGCTAGAGATTGCCATCAAGTAAGTTGCAAAGATTTCAGTCAATTTTCACACGAGCAGGGCACTGGCCCATTGCATGAGGCGAAGAGTTGATACCCATATATTTGTCTTACTGGTTACCAACAATATTTTAATCTTGGTCTAACTAATCCATATTTGGATCAGTTCTAGCACAGAGGCTATATCAGAAATATTTTCAACTAATTTGACTGAAAAACGGCAATCAAAGTGCATGTCCTCTGCATAAAATTAGGTCTTGGTTCCAAACTCTAATAGCAAACATGCATATGGACTTAAATATAAATGAACAACTAAGGAGTATGCAGTTGATCCTTGTGTCAACCCTACGAGCAGAGGTTTGGAGGTGTGTGATAATTTTCTAGATAACGTCTGTTAGATAAAACGAAAATAATCCATTTTAAAATAGTCCCACGGATTCCAAGACCTCTAAATCTCTGAGGAATAGTATGATCTATGATCAAACTGGTCAAAAGCAGTGGAGAAGTCCAACAGATGTACAACTCCTACCATCCTCTTCACTGGCATCCACCATGTGCTGTGCTTTGTACTCTGGCCCAACTGCTTTTAACCCCTTGCATGCGGGGCTCATTCCCTCCTTGTGCTGGGGGGATGGGGGGCGCGAACAGCGCCCCCGTCCTCATGACGAGCTCAGCTCGTCATGAGCCACGGTGCTCGTGTGCTCATGACGAGCTGAGCTCGTCATGACCACACCCGTTCCTGTAGAACGCTCGCACAGCAGGGGAATTAGCCCCGCATGCAAGCGTTCCAACGGTCATGACGAGCTCAGCTCGTCATGAGCGTCGATGAGGTTAATAGTATTGCTGGAGGTGTACTACCGTAGGAGAATGTTGTCTTAAGGAGGAGAATTACATCCCAGTGACTCCAATTCAGAAGGTTGTGCAGAGGTATTCAAAATTCAATCTGTCACAATGCTACTTGGAAAAGAGTAGCCCTAAGATGACTGTGGTGACGTCTCTTCTGTTCCTGCCACAGACAGTATTCGGCACTAGTTGTCCCCACTTGACCTCAGGCTTGCTAAGGCTAGCTCTTTGAGCATTGCTTTATCATGGTTGCCAATACTCATAGGTATTCAAAATCTGCAAATCACATCCAAAACATGTAGCAGCAGCAAAGATAGTCACACTTTAAGATTCGCTTCATGGAGTCTCTGTGCTGCATACCATAAGGCCAGTGTGTGTGATCTTTGGATGCAGATAATCTTAAGTATTTGGAGGAACACATGATAATGCCCATCAAGTGTGCCACTCCTAAACAGCCTTCCTGGAATGCTGAATATGTGAGAACTAAGACAGATTTCAGGTTGCCCTTAACCCCACCTCCTTCAGCAGCTCTGAAGCACTGTGCATTGAACAACCACAGCCTCATTTCATTTGACCACCGGGCCTTGAAATCTTGGTGCTTGGGCACCGCCAGCCATGTGTAGCCCTGTATACTCCTTCATTGAAACTACTTCTCACCTCCTCTCTTCATGGCCAGCAACAGGTGTGCCACAGTGGACTTAATACATTGTTTGAGTGGGTGACCATGGTTCAGTGAGCATTAAAGGAGCTAGGAATAAGAGAGAAATTACATCAAGAGTTTTCTGTGAAAACTATGTGAAAACTATGGTGAGCAGGCAGCTCTCTTTCACCAACGTGCCTCTCTTACATTCAGCAGGACTGTACTCTGTCCTGCCTCACCAGCCTCTGCAGGCACATGCGTGAACGCCATCAGATGTGGGCTGTGAGAGCACCCCAGTGAACCTGGTACATTTTCATCAAGGGTGTTCTGTCCACAGGCATTGTCTTGAGTGTAGGGCTCAGATATTTGCTTTAGGAGATTGACTTACTTCTTGAGAATCCTGTTAACCTGATATCATCTCATGCTTCCTCATTTGTAGGTTTTAGTGTAGTATTAAGGTATGTTTTTCTTTAGAAAGAAATCACTGGTTAGACATTACTGCCTACTGATAAGCACTTAGTATGCCTTGGACCGGTCAACCTAGCAACCCTGTCCAGTGCTGAAAGGGTGCATTTGGTGCACAGGTTTTGGGTCTGTTAGAAATTGGGTTTCTGGATGGCAGAGGTATGCGCCCGGTCCAAGCAGGAATCCCAATCCTTTCACTGTAAGTGAAAACACACTCTAAATTGTCCTGCTCTCACCCTCTGTCAGCTTGGCACAGAGCAGTCAGGTTTACCTAAAGAGGCAATGTGTAAAGTATTTGTGCAACACTTCAAACAGTAAAACTCTGAATTTAATGTAATAAATAAATCGAGGCTAAAATTACAAAAATCCAACATGTTAAACTCAATATATGAATTTTTAAAGATTAAATGCAAAATTACCAATTAGATGTAGTAGGTGCCTAGAGTTAATTTGTTGCGCCGGCAATGCGTTGGTTCTGAAGCTGCGGCTCTGGAGTCGGCACTATTGTTCTTAAAGTGATGTGCAAATCCTGTTCTTGCAATCTATTTTGCACATGCATCAGAAGATTCAATGGTTTAACTGGAGCAAACATGTAGGTCCACTTCAAAGGGTCCAGGACTAGGGTGGCACCACTTGGCAGGATAGACTCACAAGCAGAGTCCACGTGTTGAAGAAGAAGTGTTGTATGTCTTTTGTGTCCATGAGACTTAAAAATGGACACAAAACAAGAGGCAAGCCCTTGGAGCCACTGTGATGCAGTTTCAGTCATTCTCATTCAGGCAAGGAGAGCAGCAGGCAGCAGGGCAACACAACAAGGTAGAAGTTATAAAAACAGCAGTCCGGGAGAGTGGAAATACTTGACCAGCACAGCAGTTCCTATTCTTCCAGACGGAGTGGTCACAGGTCCAGAAATGTAATGAGTTAATGGTGTCAGATGTCCAGTATGTGTACTTAGTTGTACCTTTGAAGTAGGGGAGACTTCAAAGAAAACTTTGATGTGCACAGAGGTCCAACCTTCCTGCTCTGGCTCCAGTTGTCGTAATTTGACAATGGCCGGGTTAGCGCTTAGCTGTACTACACGTTTTCCCGCTTAACTTGGCTATACTTGGAAACGCCATCTTGTTTGTTACGGCGGCCATCTTAGATCATGAGCGGCCTCGTGGCCAGCGTGCCCTTTAGTCCGTTGTCCGCACCGCTGACCACTTGAGTTTGCCCAGCAACAGGCTATTTTTAGTAACGGTCAAGCCTGTACATGCGCAGTCCCAACTGACCAGTCACCCCTCAGGAATGTGCCGCCAAACTGACCAGCGGGGTTGTAACCCCTCCAATGAGCTGGCTGTGTTCCAAAAATGACCATATATGTACATAACACTCTGTAACTCTGTACCGCCTATCTTTTTATTACCTGTAAATTGTATAAAAGAACGGGTCACACCGATGTTCGGTGTGATACTTCTTGCATTACCGAAGGGTGCTGTAGGAATGTACCACCACCCCATGGGGTCTTAATAAACTTGTTCTTTGTACTTTTCAGTTTCCGTGCCAAGAGTTCTTTCAATGTAAGTGGGTTATCTTCGGAGCATGTAGGCCTTGGGAACCCGATACTACAAATTGGCGACCACGAAGGGACTCATCCGCGACTCGGATGCCCGAAGGAGAGGTCGTGACGAAGGTTTGGAAACTCGCCATGGACGCGTACGCTGCCACCGAGTGACCCGAGTCTTGGCACCCGCAGGGTTTCTTCCTTTCCTTCTGATCTGACCTTCCAGGTGGCGCCGGTCTCCGACTGAGTTCTTGATCGTTTGCGTTGCTGGATAAAGTGCCGTTTGGCTGTTTCGATTAAAAGACCTAGGCAGTTGGAATCTGGACCTTTGAGACTTTGGGTAAGATTTGTGATCGGTAAGGTAGTCTGCGGACGCTTACTGAAGTTCTATGATTTGTGATCGGTAAGGTAGTCCTCGGACGCTTGCCGAAGTTCTATGACTTGTGATTTTGATTTGAGTTAGCTAACATTTGTGAATTTGTGAACTTTGAATCTATATGTGTAGTGCACTTCACATAGGCAGGCATGTAGAGATGTTTCTCTAATTTTGTTTTTTTTCCTCTGAGCGGCACATTTGTGTGAAGTACTGTAAGTGCCAGTTATATAGTATCACGCTTTCGTGATACTCTTTGAACATGCCTGTTTTCAGCACACTCCGAGGGATGTGCTGTCTTGGAAATGGTACCTCAATTAGGTTAGCGGAATCACAGCCGGCTCCCCCAGAAGGAACTCCAAATCGTGAGATGTACATCAAATTCGGCCTTCCCCCTACAATGTACAGTAAACTATGGCATAAATACACCAAGTCAGATCCTGAATTGCAATGGCCACTACATGGGTCATTCGATTTGCGTAAGGTTCAGTTTGTGGAGCAATGTTTGTTTCAGCGAAGGTCTAGACAAAATATGTTTGATTGTGTGCGAATGTGGGAGAAAGCGGTGCATGAGCGTATGAAGCGTGAGGTTGCCTTGGCGGACAAAGAGCAGCGCAAGGCTGCTCGGGATAAGGCTTTACAGCTTGAGGAAAAGGAGGCACAGGAGAAGATAGAGAGGGAAGCACGGGAACGTAATTTGCAAACAACCGGTCAATTTCCTATTCGTCGTTCGCTTTATCCTGTCCTTAATAATGAAATTCATGATTTTTCGTTACTAGATCGATCACCGCCTCCGTACGTTCCACCCACGGCTCTGACTGTGGACTCGGATGATGATGAACAGGATAAGTCGGGAAAAGGGAGCAAGTCGAGTGTCAGGTTACCTGCAGAAAGATCCGCGGATTTGCGTAGTTGGGCCCGTAAATTGAATACAAATTTTGTAACTGTGGCCGAAGTTATTGCAGAGAGGAGTAAATGGTCAGAACTGGAATTGATGTGTTTTTTATCCACTTTGGCTGATGAAGTCGTTTCCGCATTTCGTAAATATTCGGACACGTTAGAACCTAAGGCGGTAGCGGTTCACCATGAGAATCTAGATAAAGGTTTATTTGTTCTTTCAGATGTTGATACGTTTTTCAAGCAACTGATGCAGCTACGGGATGAGACGTCCAGATTGCGGGACGAGCGAAAAAAGAATAAGGAGTCCGGGCCAGAGTCTACTGGGCAATCTAAGGAGTGTTCTCTCCGGGGTTCAGATAAGAGTTCTACAATGCATGTTATGCCTATGCGTGAAGCCGCACCTTTGTATGTTCCGCCTAAAGGGGAAGGTACAGATGATGATAAACTGTCAAAGGATGCAAAGGGATATTTTATATATAATTGGGTATATACGCCTTGGAATAGAGCGGATGTTATGGCGTTGAAAAATTCTTTACCTGACCTTCGTAAAAACCCGGCAGCATTTTATGAAGGGGTTGAAGGGGCTATTTCGTCCTGTGTCATGACTTTGGTTGATATAGATTTGTTTTTTGGGTTAATTCTTCCGCCTGACATGTGGAGACTAATTCGTAAAAATAATGATGAAACAATACTTGGGGGAACATGGAAAGAAATAACTGCAGCTGATTTAGATAGGGAACCGTCATGTAAGCCATGTCAGTTGATTTTAGACCTCCCGGCGGCTATTTTGGTTAAATTAAAAACGCTGGTCCCATCTAAAAAGATCGATTGGACCATGTTAGCTTCGTGCAAACAAAAGCCAGATGAAACGGTTTCAGATTTCTTTACACGCTTCGAAGAGGCGTTTCATGATTACAGTGGTCAATCATTAATTGACGATACGGGTCGGCATTTGTTCGTAGATAATTATGTGGCTAATCTCCTACCGGAGATTGCAAAACGATTGAGAGCGAGTGAGAGATCCTGGACCACGGCGACCCCTGCATCTTTGTTAACTATGGCTCAGTATTATGAGCGGCAGGAATTGGAGGCTAAAGAAAGTGTTGATAAGAAAGCGAAGGAGTTGAAAACGAAGGTGATGTTGGCACAGGTTCGCGGAACGCAATCTAGAGGGAACGATAGAGGCAGACGAGGAGGGGGCAACGCGTCGTATGGGCGTACGGATATAGCGGAGGATCAATGTGCCTATTGTAAAGAGTTTGGGCATTGGGCCGATGATTGTCCGGTGCTTCGTGAGCAGCGTAGTCAGCGTGGTCAAGGAGGTGGAAGGTCGAGAGGTAGTTACTCGGGGGCAAGAGGTAGTGGAGGTGATCGTAGCAGGTTTGAAGAGAGGGGCCGTGGCCAGGATGAACGTAATACGTTTGATAGACGGAACCAGTATCAGATATCGGAGGGTGAGAATGTGGAGCATCAGGATTATGTGCATGCATAGGACTGCGTAGGATGGGGTACGGAATCAGTTGAAGTGCCGGTAGATCAGAAAGGTCCATATGTATCAGCGGGCATTTTGGGTTCTACTGATCAATTTTTAGTCGACACAGGAGCTACTCGTAGCGCTTTGTCAAAAAACTTGGTTCCGAGGGCTCCCCTGTCTGGCGAAATGATAACATGTGTAGGGTTTGATGGCACACCCTCCCCTAGCCCATTGTCAAAACCCCTTGTACTTTGACTTGACAAATTTTTCAGTTTTGGTCAATTTTTGCTATCTCCCCACACACCAGATAATATCCTGGGCATTGACTTGCTTAAATATTTTCGAGCAACGATACGGTGCGCTCCCGAGGGAGTGCGGGTTATCCTGAATGACAATTATCCTGAATCAGACAGGTTTTGCACTATACTAGACACTCCAGCTTTGGCCTCTCTCCCGCACACGTTGTGGGCAACCTCAGACACGGATGTGGGAGAGATGCGTGTTCCACCTATTCGAATTACTGTAAAGGAGGGAGTCTCTCTGCCACGTGTTCCACAGTATAAGATTTCCAGGGAAGGTGAAATTGCCCTGACACAGATTGTCCAAGATTTGATAACTGCAGGCGTGGTGGAGGAGGTTCCTTACAATGTTTGTAACAGCCCTATTCTTCCGATCCTTAAGAAAGATACTGACGACAAAGTCTATTGCTTTATTATTGATTTGAGAGAAATTAACAAAATTGTTATCCCCCAATACCCGGTGGTATCTGATATCACGACATTGCTTACATTGGTTCCCCCAACGGCGACGACCTTTAGTGTCATCGACCTTAAAAATGCGTTCTTTTCCATTCCCATCCATCCTGATAGCAGATACTTATTTGGTTTCATGTTAAATAATAAATCATATAGATTTTGTCGTGTTCCTCAAGGTTACACTGAGAGTCCGAGTATCTACAGCCAGGCCCTGAAAAGACAGCTTGATTCCTTTGGGTTACAGTCTGGGGTTGTCCTTATCCAGTATGTAGATGACCTTTTGCTTGCTGCAGACTCTTATGCACAATGTAAGGAGAGTACGATTGCCTTGCTTTCTTTTCTGGCACAGAACAATCACAAGGTTTCTAAGAAAAAGCTTCAATACTGTAGACCCAAGGTGACCTACCTCGGTCATCTTTTGTCTAAGGAGGGGCGTGCATTAACATCAGATCGAATTCAGGCGATTCTAGATACACCAGTCCCCCACACACAGAGAGATGTACGTGCCTTTATAGGATTAACGTCCTTTTGTAGACAGTGGATCATGGGGTTTTCGAATATTATCAAACCTTTGTTAGCGTTGCTGTCCAAAACTACACAAATGCCCCTTGAATGGACAGAGGAATGTCAAAATGCTTTTGAACAATTGAGACAGGCTCTTTGCTCTGCACCCGTGTTAGGTACACCAGACTATTCAAAGATTTTTACATTGTACGTGCACGAGAAAGATGGGTGCGCGTTATCAGTGTTAGTACAAGTACACGGGGATAAGCAGAGGCCATGCGCATACTTTTCAGCTATTCTCGATCCTGTAGCACGAGGATTACCTGGGTGTTTCCGAGCAGTTGCAGCAACAGCAGTAGCTATACGACAGAGTGAGGGAATAGTTTTATCGCACAAATTGTTGGTGTTAGTTCCCCATGCAGTCGATGCCCTGTTGAATCAGACGAAAACCCAGTATCTCACGAGTGCACGTTTGACAGGATATGAGCTTACACTTTTGGCGCCACATATCACACTGAAAAGATGTGCCACCCTGAACCCTGCCACTTTATTGCCCTATCCGGTTGAGGAGGGTCAGGAAGAAAAACATCATGATTGTGTTTTCCTGACCGAGGAACAGACAAAGGGTTGTGTCGACTTACAGGATATGCCACTTCCAGATGTGGATGGGGAACTGTGGGTTGATGGATCGTGTTTGAGGCTGCCAGATGGTACGACTTCCGCAGCATACGCGATCACGACACTTAAGACAGTGGTAGAAACAGCACGAATACCACAAAAATCAGCTCAGGCAGCGGAGCTGATAGCTTAGACGAGAGCCTGCGAATTAAGTGCTGGCCTATGTGTGAACATATACACAGACAGCCGGTACGCCTTCGGAGTAGCACATGACTTCGGGCTACTCTGGAGAGAACGTGGGTTTTTAACTTCTCATGGAGTACACATTATGCACGGAGAATTGGTGCGTGATCTCCTAAACGCGTTGCTTTGTCCGAAGAAAGTAGCGATCATTAAATGCAGTGCCCATAAAAAGATCATTGATAAAGTGGGTCAAGGAAACGCCTTTGCAGACAGCATAGCGAGACAAACAGCTATGTCCCGAACTGACTCCCCCATGTACGTAACAAAATCACAAGCTGAGCGATGGTACGATGCTAGAGCGGAGATATTAGATATCCAAAAATCAGCGACTGAAGCAGAACTTGCGGCATGGGCAGCAGATGGGGTGCTAGATGATGAGGGTTGTTGGAGAAGCAAAGACAAAGAGAAATGGAAATTGCCTGCAGCTTACTTGCAGGCGATGGTTCAGATGACACATGGATTAGCGCACGTGGGAGCTCTTGTGATCACTCGATTGCTAACACGAGTTTGGGAGCATCCCGAGATCGCCAATACTGCCAAGAGAGTAGTGCAGACCTGTTTGATATGTTTACAGCACAATCCTGCAAAGGGGACCCATACTCCGAAAGGAGGGTTCGTTCCACCCTCGGCCCCATTCGAGGTACTCCAAATGGATTATATCCAGCTTGAGCGTTGCAACAACCTTAAGTATGTCTTAGTGGTGGTATGTGCTTTTAGCAAATGGGTCAAGGCTTTCCCCACGAAAGATAATACAGCTTTGACAACAGCTAAGGTGTTGCTCAAGGAGTATTTCCCTCGATTTGGAATTTGCAAATTTTTATGGAGCAATAATGGGCCTCATTTTGTCGGGAAAATTGTGGAGTATGTGCTGAAGGGGTTGGGGATTCAGCAGAAGTTTCATGCTGTGTTCCACCCTCAGTCAGCAGGTCTTGTTGAGCGGTACAATGCCACGTTGAAACTAAAATTGGCTAAGATTGTGGCGTCCACGTCATTGAAGTGGCCGGATGCCTTACCGCTAGCATTGCTCTCTCTCAGATCAGTACCCCACTCTCGAACAGGCCTCACACCGTATGAAGTGGTGTTTGGAAGGCCTATGAATATTTGGGGAGTGCCTAAGCCGCGATTGATACATGATGTGCCTTGTATATTGATGAACGATTATTTGGCACGATTAACAAATGATTTGCTTTCTATTCATCAACAGGTTCGAGAAGCGCTCCCAGACAACTCTACTGGAGAGGCCCATAATCTTCAACCTGGCGACTTTGTCATGATAAAGTCGTTTGAGAGGGCGAACAGCTTGGAACCGAGGTGGCGTGGCCCCGAGCAGGTCCTCCTGGCGACTCGAACAGCTGTACGAGTGACCAACAGAAAGCGGTGGGTGCACTCAACCCACTGCCGTCGTGTCTCTCCTGATCTAGTGAATCCTGCTGTGTTGACCGACTACAAGGAGATTCTGGAGAAAGAAAAGAGCCCAGCTGTGACATCGGCCGAAGTTGAGGGAGCCTTCCCGGACCACACTGTTTCTGGACGAGAGCGCTATAATCTGCGGCCACGATAAGAAGATTTTTTTGGTTTTCGAGACTGGTTGGTTACCGCTCTGGGGTTTGTGAAACGGAAGCCGGGAATCTCAAGGGGGGGATCAGTTCTGCCAAGAGTAGCGACACCCGTCTTGACCCCGGAGAAGAAAACAACGGCTACCTCGGAGCTCAGCACCGTATTTTTCTTTTTTAGGTATTATACATATGTACATTTGAGACTTTGTGAACTTTTTGAACTATTTGAGACATTAAGAACTTTTTGAACTATGGTGTCTTCTGCATCACGAGACAAAAGAATACTTGGTGCCATCCTTTTCGTCTTGACAATTGTGCTAATAGCAGTGATAGCTTGGGTAGTTGAACTTGTGGTGCCTGCACGTGAACATTTACTGCCGACTACCCCGGCTCCATCTGAACATTTTCACTTTACCTTGCCCTACCATGAAGAACGACACCGACAGACTTATTTGAACAATAGCTTTATTCAGATTCTGCATCATACGCATAACATGACAAATACGTCTAATTGTTGGGTGTGTGGGATGTTGCCTGGGCACCAGAAGAAAGGGGGCACTCCACTCATTCCTCTCCCATTTTCACATAATGGATCTTGCAATGCCTGGTACACTCTTCTATTCACTTTGAGATGGCCAACAAAAGGGGGGGTGCTTTTCCGTTTGAATAAAATTTGCTACCATGACCGGGATGGGTATCCACGAGCCGAGGGTACTCGATTTGAATGGGAGGAGTACCGCCCCGATAATGCGTCTGCCCCACGTGTTTATAGCAACCAACGGAACATCAATGTATCCAGTTCACATGTTATTAATGTTATTGCCACTAAAGCTGATTTGTGTATACGTAATAAAGGTACTATTCCGGTGGGAAAAAGTGAATGCAACATTACACTTACATTTGACAGCCCGAATGGCATATCGTTTGTGACATCCCGAAATACGTATTTCATTTGTGGCAATAAAGGTTACCATCAGCTTCCTTTAGGATGGTTAGGTACATGTTATGTATCGTTTGTGTTGCCCCCTGTATTTATCGCCCCACCCATGTATCATAATGACTATATCCTCTATCATGATTTTGTACTAAATCGTGTTAAACGTGCTGTGGCATTGGACGACATCGATCAGACCGATACTGCCTTGCAGCAATATGTGGACTTTAATTTCGGATTGTTCTCCTTTGTGGGGGCTGCTTTGAATAGTCGGAAAATACGACGATTGACCCGTGTTGTTGAGGCTGTAGCCAATGATACTGCTATTGCACTAGGAAATATTACTGAAGAACTCCAGATTTCTAGGATTGTTACGCTCCAGAACAGAATGGTTTTAGATGTGGTTCTAGCTGACCGTGGGGGGGCCATGTAGAATCATCGGAAGTAGCTGCTGTGTATACGTACCTGACAATTCACCATATGTTTATGATGCTTTTTCGAAATTGCACAAAATAGCTGCCGAAATACACCCGGACAATGGAACTTGGACTCTTTCAGGATGGTTCTGGTCAATGCTTACCACTTGGGGTTGGAAACTGCTAACGATTCTATGTATCATTGTTGGGATATTGTTTCTTGTATGTTTATGTATACAATGTGGCCCAGCTTTTTGTTCCATGTGCTTATCGGCTTGCATACCATCAAGACGAGCTCTTGCTCACAACAAAATGATGCTTCATAAAGAAGTAGGCCAAATAATGCTAATTGATATTGAAGATGAACACCCTGATTATGTTCACTATGAGGTAGCTTCAGCTAAACGCTAAAAGGGTCGTCTGTCGTAATTTGACAATGGCCGGGTTAGCGCTTAGCTGTACTACACGTTTTCCCGCTTAACTTGGCTATACTTGGAAACGCCATCTTGTTTGTTACGGCGGCCATCTTAGATCATGAGCGGCCTCGTGGCCAGCGTGCCCTTTAGTCCATTGTCCGCACCGCTGACCACTTGAGTTTGCCCAGCAGCAGGCTATTTTTAGTAACGGTCAAGCCTGTATATGCGCAGTCCCAACTGACCAGTCACCCCTCAGGAATGTGCCGCCAAACTGACCAGCGGGGTTGTAACCCCTCCAATGAGCTGGCTGTGTTCCAAAAATGACCATATATGTACATAACGCTCTGTAACTCTGTACCGCCTATCTTTTTATTACCTGTAAATTGTATAAAAGAACAGGTCACACCGATGTTCGGTGTGATACTTCTTGCATTACCGAAGGGTGCTGTAGGAATGTACCACCACCCCATGGGGTCTTAATAAACTTGTTCTTTGTACTTTTCAGTTTCCGTGCCAACAGTTCTTTCAATGTAAGTGGGTTATCTTCGGAGCATGTAGGCCTTGGGAACCCGATACTACACAGTCTCTCTACAGGGGGGTACGCAGCCCTTAGTGTGGGCACAGGACACGGCCTATTCAGGTGTAAGTGTGAGGCTGTGCCCAGCTCTTCCCTCCCATCTGCCAGGATGGCCCATCAAGACACACCTAAATCTACCTTTGTGAGTGGCAGTCAAGAGAGATAACACAAAGCCCAGCTGTCACCCAACCCAGACTGAACAGAGACCAACAGCAGGCACCAAATGGCTAAAGTAAGTAAATACCAACTTTCTGAAAGTAGCATTTGCCAAACTGTAATTTAAAATCTAATTTGACCATAAACTGTGATTTTAAATTGTGGGTCCGGTGACCCCAAACCTAAAGACTCTTGTTTCTCTTCACAATTGGGAGTTACACTCAAAAGATTTCATGAGGTAATCTCAATGTTATCTTAATAGAGGGCTAGGCCTTGCACTAGTGAAAAACGAAATTGGGAGGTTTTGACTACCAAGACGTATGTAACTTAAAAGGACATGTCCTGCCATTTAAATACATTGTACCCGGCCCTGTGACTCATACAGGGCCTAACTTAGGGGTGGCTTATATGTATAGCAATGGAAAGTGTAGGTCGGGCAAGATGTTTTTCTTGCCAGGTCCAATTGTTAGTGTAAAACTGCACATATTGGCCCTGCATTGGTGGGCCTGAGCCATGGTTAGAGGGGTAGTGTACTTAAGTAGGTGGCACAATGAGTGCGGCAGGCCCACTAGTAGTATTTCATTCTCATGGCCCCAGGCACATGTAGTAAACTTTACAAGGGACTTATAGGTAAATTAAATATGCCAATTGGGGTTAATCCAATGTCACTATGTTTAGGAGAGAGATCACAAGCCCTTTAGCACTGGTTAGCAATGGTGAAGTACACATAGTTGCAAAGCCAAAAAATCAAGATCAGAAAAATGGCTAGACCAGGCACAGAATTAGGGGAAGACCTCCCAGGGCTCCCAGGTGTAACAGGGTCAAATAGTTAAGTGGCCACACGCCAAAAGAGGTAAAGGCTCCTCTATTTACAAATGGAACCCCATTACCCCTGCTCACTGTGGAACTTCCCCACCCCAAAGCAATTCTCAGAATGGGCCAAGGCACGAGGGGACTCACAGCAACAAAATACTTGCTGAATATGTCTTACTCAAAGCCTACTTTTTGTACACTTCTCATACTTTGGGAATTGATCTTATAGCCTCTCCACACAGAAGAATAATGGTTCAAATAGACAGACCTAATAATGAAATGAAGGAAAAGACTATTAGAATTCCAAAAACCTTCATCCTCTCCTTGAAACAAAAAATTGAGTTTCAAATTTGAACACATTTTTTCCTAAATGAGTTGGGTCAACTTATTGCATAGCTTCATAATCCACTGACGAGGGTAATACCAGTTGTTAAAGGTCGTGAACTCTAGTGTAGGCCTGACATATTGGTCAGGTACTATGAGGGACAGGGCATTTAACAGGTACAGCGTAAGGCCAGTAAGGCTCTTAGAACATTCCATCCATTCGGGGTAGAATGCTGCAAAACAGGAAGTAACAGAAAAACATTGGAA
This sequence comes from Lissotriton vulgaris, assembly GCF_964263255.1. Taxonomy (NCBI): domain Eukaryota; kingdom Metazoa; phylum Chordata; class Amphibia; order Caudata; family Salamandridae; genus Lissotriton; species Lissotriton vulgaris. The sequence goes on along the minus strand of NC_141700.1, from coordinate 718,097,988 downwards.
TGTTGAAGCATTATTGATTTGAGCTCCTCCATTGTCTCCAAAGGAGCACTCATCATTCCAGTGATAATAACAAAATTAATAATCTATTTCATTTTAATTCTAGCACGAAAGAGAAATCTACAAGAAACCTGAGAAGTGATCTACAGTGAATCTTATAAATAAAACAACGCTTGCTTGCCAGGCGAGGATGCCAATCAATAGCACTTCCCATCAAAGCTAAAATAACCCAGACTAAGGTTCAATCCTGCAAAGTGAAGCCCTCATAGAAATAAGCGTAGAATCTGCAGCATTAAAGCTGTTGAGCTCAAAGAAGCATGTTGCACAATTGAAGTTCTAGAAGAAATAGTCGGACAATTAAGATAGCTAAGAGAAAGATATCTATACATTTTCACAAAGTCATTTGTGGACTTCAGTACCTAGCATTTCATTCATAGTAGTTGTGAGTAAGTGGATGATTAGCTGGGGTGGATGGGCTTCCCTCACAAGCAATATTGTCACTATTTCTGTTAGGTTCCAATAGAAATCCCACTCCAATTTTCAAAAATAATCTTTTAATTAACAAATTAACCCCAAAACAATACAACTTCAATGAGGAGAATTAGGGAGATATGAATTTTCAAAGTTTTAAATAAAAGACAATAGTGCCAAAAAGCACTATGTGCCAACTAGAGGTAACTTGTTATGCTAGACTGACCGAGAGTCAAAAATTCAGCCGTCTGCGGATGATCGCTGCTCGTACTCAGAGACTGAGTTCATCCTGGTCAAGAGTTACCTTCTTTGCTTAGAACCAGCTCTGGACATCGATGGATTTGTTAGGGCAAAGGCAGCAAGCAGAACTGGAGTGGGGCTCGACGGACCTGGGTTGAATGAAGACAGAGTCCAGATGCAGTCATTAACAACAGCCTTAGAAGGTTGGGTTTCCATGACAGGGAGATCTTTGGTGTTAGAGTCCTCATCTGCGGCTGAATTGAGAAAGATGCAGGATGAAATCAGTGTCCTCGAATAATGCTAGCATGGAGCGGATAACTTTGTTGGCGCTATGGAGAAGTCAGGACCATTTGGGATGTACCCTCAGCGGATCGGCTTGGCAGGCTGGTCCCAGTCTTGTGTCAGTTCCCCAAGTAAAACATTCTTGAAAAAGTTTCTAAGCCACAGCATTTAGGTTTAGACAGGAGGACTTACACTGACACCAGCCAAAGGTACCAGGACCTCAAAAAACAGCACTTGGGAGTTAGGACTCATTTCAACAGAAGCCACCAGGAAGTTGCAGTTGTAACTCGTCATCCGGGTTCCTTCAGGATAATGGGCTCCCTGCAGCTTTTATGTCCCTATAGCTTAACAGTAGGTCAGTGAACTGACCCCTGGAGTCCACTTCCTTGTCCTTGGTACAAGTGGCAGCAGGTCAAGTCCTCAGGTTCTCTTCAGAGGTCACAACCGCAGGTGAATTTATGCCTGGGGCTGGACTGTTCCTATAAGGCACAGGGTCAAAACTGATTTGCATAAAGCTGGGTCTGAAATGGGGTGGCAAAGTGAGGTGAAGAAAGAATATGGATTCAACCCAGATCTTTGACTGGGGGTGAGTGTCTGATAAGTTTCAGTGCTCCGTCCATCACCTCCTTTTGTTTGCTTTGTTCACCCTAAGTTGGCAGGGTATGCCCAGACGTTCGTCCCTTGCTCAATTTGCCACTGGATTCTAGCTAGTCTGGCTGATGAGGGGTGTTACCGTGAAACTGGTCCCTGGATGCTTGTTTCCTGTCCAGGGAAGACCTGGCTTGGCAGTTCGGGCTGGACTGTTCCCATGAGGCACAGGGTCAAGACTGATTTGCATAAAGCTGGGTCTGAACTGGGGTGACAAAGTGAGCTAAAGAACAATGATGGATTCAACCCAGATCTGTGACTGGGGGTGAGTGTCTCAGAAATTCAAACCCAAGGTGATGATGGACGGAGCAATCATTTGTCTCCCCCAGGACCAGTAGTGTGCGGTAGAGTGTGCTGAGGGGTGCCAGATTTCTTCCTGGCACTATTGTGTTGGAGGGTGACTCTTGGTTCCTCCATAACTAATAGGGATAAAGTTACCAAATGTAACCCTATACCCTTTTGCAGCTGTGCTTGTGTACCATACTGCGAATAATCCCACTTTGTCCCCCTCTAACTACATGGCAGACCTTCTACTTGTTCAGATCTCCTGTGCCAACTCTAGAAGAGTGGCCAGGGATATGAACAAACCCTCCCATGTGGTCATTTAAAACTGCAAGGTCACAAAATCCCACCTCATCTACAGAAGGATGGTCTGAGTTTACTCATGAAATAGACATTGCTGGAAAGAACTTTTCAGAATCTCGCATGAGTCCAACTCAAACAACTAGGAAACTCCTATTTTTATGTGCAACCTTTAAGCACTTTCAAAAGATCAGAAGAACATGTCTCAGTAAGGAAGCCTTGAAGACACAGAATGTCACATGTCAAGCAAGCCTTCTGGCATCACTTAACACTTGTCTGCACTCCACATTTAGGACAGCAAAACAGTTCAATCTAAAGGATTCGACATTCCAATATAAACACACTAAATATTTGCTGAACGGGCATATGAATGGTTTACAATTTACAAGACATACTAAGAATGACAATCTATAAAAGATCCCATGCCAGAGAACTGACCATGTAGTAAAACGAACAACACAATACTGATGGTTGCCGAGTATTTCTCACTTTGACCTGTTTTATTCAGATACTTGGGTTCACTATTAAGCTTACCCTTCCACCTGCTATTTTGAGTTTCATCCTCCTAGGGGTCCAAATAGTCTATACTTTATTAACTTACCCTCTGTTTCACTTCCCCATATTTAACTTGCTTTGATCAGTCCCTCGTTTGAGTTTCTGCTTCACCTACATATGGCACTCATATTTCTACATTTCCTTTGAGTCCCTTACCCAGCCCCAATTTATCTGCTTTTCTGTCTAAGTCTAAAGACTTTTGGATTACATGTTGATTCCTCTGCGGTCATCCCTTTTGCGTCTGTGGCTCACAACCTTGTTTGCAATTGAATCAGAATAAACATTTCATAAGCCTATTACTCGTACCACAGCGGTGCCTTTCTAAAGCTTATTAGAGAACCTTGGAAAGGCACTGTTGTGGGAGCTCCACAGCCTGTTACTGCAGGGACCAAGATGCACAATGTTGTGCATTTCATTCTGTGCAGGAACAGGGGGTGCATACAGACAAGGAGACACACCATGTGACCCCCTGCATACACCCCAGACCCTGAGTCACCAGGAGGCCTTGTAGGGCCCCCTTAGTTTCCTAACCGTCATGAAAACTGTGGAGGTGAGGAAACTTGTGATATGCTTGGTGGTGCCGCAAGGGACTGCCAGCATATTGCGACCGCAGACCACTGCAAGACTGTTGAGGGATCAGAGATCCTCAGGGGTAGAAGCGGTTTCATGGTGGTGCGCCCTCCAAAGTTGTAATGGGGTGGTCAGACTGCCAGTGAGAGGGTAGATGAACCGCCACTGCGGGTTTGGTGGTCCATCAGACCACTACATTCGTAACTAGCCCCTAACTAATAATTGATGCCTAATCTTTTCTGGAAGTGGTATATTTAATTCACTGTCAACCGGACAAGTACAGCTAATGTCAATGATCTGTAAAATAAAATCCAGGGGTTCACACATCACAATAAAATGGAGTGAGGAGACAACACTGCCAAAGGCTTCCAGTGCCTTCACTAGATCTTGGTTGTCTTCAACATCAGCAACAAACAGTGGTAGGTGTTATCAATGGTTCTTCTAGTTTCTCTCATGCTTGCACAAGTTATACATGACTTTTTCCTCTTTTCAACTATTTGGTTGCTGTGTCTCATTTGAATTTTGGTATCAATCTGTCAATCACAAATATTCTTTTTAATTTGTAAATGGACTTTGAGCTATTAACATTTGATTTCCAATTTAAAAAATGATATATAACCCATCACTGGGAGGAACAAAAAAACTATTTGGAACAAAGAAATCTTGTCTCACCTCTCAATGGCTGACCAGATCTTCAACCCATCCTCTCTGTAGTAAAAGTTGGGCAAGGACTCAACCTCACGGGATTTGAGATTGTCCGGGATGCAAAGGGAAGTGTAGGTTACGGATTGCATATCTCTTGATATAAGCTCTATAAGCCCTGCTCCTCCAATCGCTGTGCTCTGTGGGTGAAAATCGCAGTTTCTGGTTAGGTCCCTTTTCTTTTCCTGACTGTTTCACTCCTAGACTAAAGTCATCACTTTATACATTTTGGATACTGTTTCCTGGCCTATATCTAGGGTGTGTGCCAATGTTCTACTCTTGTATCTTTGGGTGCATAATAATATGCCACAGAGGGGCTGATGGAGGATTTATCTAATTGTTAATACATTGCACAGGTTAGTTAAAATCCAGCTGCCTTTGGGAACAGATAGACTGAGTTTGGGTATCAAATGATGTAGCTTCTTTCACTGTTTTGAGCATGACTGTAAAAAGTGTTCCCTGTGAAGCATTGGCATGTAAAATGTGTCCAAGTTCTTTAGCAACTAACGTTTGGAGTGGTGTATAATGTGTGTCTGTGTTGTCTGCCAATGGTGGGTGCCGTACATAGCCATGTTGAAGCTTTTGTATATTACCTAATTATATGAGATGTTGCATCTGAAGTTTAGTGCTCACATTATATTCATAATATATGTTGTGCTTCAGTGTACCTTTATTTTAAGCTAACAATATGGTGTTGTATGTAAAATATTCTGTTGAAAAATACATGGTAGTAAATGCTTGTATGAGCACCACAAGAGCCAGGTATAAGGCATCGATATAATCATATTTAATGACAATATGTTCGCCCTTCCTTCCATGTGTGAAACAACATGTTTAGAAAAAGATGGGCAGGAGAAGGTCTTACTCTTTCTCCAGTGATCACAATGCCCACAAATCTGCAAATAAACCAAGTCCCACAGGAAAGATGTTGTGAGAATATGGCACACAATCAGCAGTTATGAATTAGCAAGGCCAATCCAAGAGGCCATAGACTGGACTACAGATGGCATGGTGGTGGCAATCGAAGAGTAAGGATAAAAGTGGTTCTAATTTACACAATGGGCCCTTGCATGTGGGCACTACTGGTCAAAGCTTGCTGTTTTCCTTTCTGGTTAGGAGTTATCTACATAAAGGACAGGGGACAAATAGTTTTTTCCAGAATATGCAAGGTATGCATAGTTTGGAATAGTTAATTTTCCAGGTTTATGTGGTGTTCTTCTATAGGCTGAAAAGCACAAATAGCAAAGCATCCATCCTCCATGTCATACTGCTGAAAGTCTTCTCTCACTTCAGGATTAGCAGCCCTACTTAGATACAGCCTCTGAAAAACACCTAGAAACAATTCAGGTATTAGTGATAGGTTATGGAAATGTTCTACTTAACAAAAAGTAGACATGCCCAATACAATGATCAAATCCCAATCCACTGTATGGCTCCCCCAACTTCTTCAAGCGAAGTGCGCAGAGAGAAAGCAGAACTGACAGGGGATATCTTCTAAGCCTATTTTCTTCAAGTACAGACACATGTCCACATTCAGGGGCAATGATGCTTGTTAAAGACCAAACAAGAATCCTACTTCCAGCATCATTTATGTTGGAATTGTAAATTTCTGTTGAGGACAGGGACGATTCATTTTTAGGCTGCGGCTCACTTAAAAATCTGCCAACAAAATACCTTTTTTGGTGAAGAGAAAAACATTAGTAGCTTTTGTGAAAAGGCTACAGGTGGATGCACTGTTTAATTATGTTTAACAGGTACATATGTAAGTAAGAATATTTCATAAGGGAGTGAAAATTATAAACTCATCCCTAGCAGGTTTTATACATTTCTTTAATGAAATCTGTGCGATTCATTTAATCTAGATGGGTCTGGTGGCTCAGTGGAGTGATGCATCTACTCCATGGATCTTTTTGACCTCATGGTCACAGGTTTGAATACTGGATGTTCCATTTAGCATTTCATACTTCAGAGATCAATAAAATAATAATAAATATCTGTGTTTTCAGCGCCATAATGCCGTAGGGTGAACATGTGCTTTACAATTGCCTATGCTATGTTTATTATGTTATCTATCTTCATCATGGCCTCTCTTGGACGCCATCAACAGAGGTGGTCTACAAAGATTAGTTCCAATCTTACCGTATCAAAGGTTCCTCCTGGTCCAATAAGGCGTTCCCTGCCAAGAGTATTAATTTGCAAAGTGTAGCGATGGTGAGGGATCAGGAGCTAAAGAGAGACCGGGGGAGTTATTAGAGACACAGGTACAGTGGTTGCTTCAAGCAGATCTTATATTCTCACTGCATCCGCCCTTCTATAAAATGTAGCCATATACCCTGTTAATCTCAAGTCCTCCAAGTATCTCAAACATTCTTGATGTTTTATACCCAACAATGCTTGGGCAGCATGACCAATGCGCTTCCATTTATTGAGCTTGGAATCAACAGCCTCTGTGCATTGTCTGGTTTGTCTTTCTTACCTTGTACAGAGGATGGGCCATGGGGAGCTGCCTCAATGTAGAAATGCAGAACACCTCTGCAAAGAAGTGAGTACGCAGTAAGTGGAATACAGCCTGGTGCATGGAAAAATCAGAGTTCCGAACCCACATCTTGGCAAGCAACCAGTCCCACTCATTATCGCTCGGCAGGAAGATGGGATTCTCTGGACCTGGAGTCTGATTTAGCTGCAGGGGAAGATGCACAAAGAGCCAGTTACTGGACTTTCATAGTTACTGACCAAGCAGCTACTGTCATGACTTAACTCAAGAGTGAGACACAACACATTAGACTTAGAGAATGTTTCCTTGATGATTACTGAAATAGAATGCCAAGAACATTGCAAACGTTCTAACATTACACATTTCTTAATTCTCAGAAATCCTAAAAGAGGGAAGTGACAGCTGACAAATGGTCTGAACCCATTGTGAGACACAAATGTTAAACCAACAAAAAGTGGGGTACAGCCACTGGAAGTGTGTTAGCTCTCAGAAAAAGAGCTTCTAAAATTAGGTGACTATCCATCTATATGGACACAGTCCATTGTAGGAACTTTGTACAGATGACAACCAAGAACAATTAGAAAAATCAGGATGTGCCTTGTTGCAATCTCATAGGATCCATTTCATAAGGTTTTTTTGAACAATGAGTAGATTGACCCACCCTGTAAAATTGAGGAGTAAGTCGGCTTAATCACAGAACAACCATTATGAATCAAGCACAATATAAACAAGAGGGTTCGCTTGTAAAATATGTTTGGATACATGATGGAAGACACCATTGATTTACATTTTGTAAACAGGTCTTCCGTTTGTGGGTAATGGTGTATATAAGTGTATGTATAGTCCAAAACGCCTGATAGATGAGAAAGACTAAGGCCACCTACAAAATAATTAAGAAGAAGAGGACAAGACATTTGCTTCTTGACATGAAAGCAACGGCCAGCTTACAAAGAAAGTACATTGCCCATAGATACTGGACGATACGCAGAGGCAGAGCACCGACGAGAAAGGTATGAGCACTGTAATTGGCTTTGAGGAAAATGTATTTGCATTGCCTAATATCATTCTGAAATAGTCGGTTACATAGATCATTGTGCATACATGTAATATAATTAATTTGTGGTTAAAAATGCAAATTCCTAGAAGAGTGCTTGATTGAGAGGGAGGTTCCTGAGTTCTTTTCATTTCTTTCTTTGTTCAAGCAGTCAAAACCCATGTACATTTTCTGGGAAATGGCTTTTATAGAACTATGCATAGTAAAAATTCCAACGCAGATAAAGACTAACCCTTTGGTACAAAATACCTTCCATTTTCATAAAGGCAAATCTTTGTGACCTTAAAGAGGTGTGTTGTTCTAGTCAATAGGAAAACTAACAGTCAATATTGTTCAAGTAACAGTTGACACATTCTCTCAGAATACAGATCACTTCTATATATTCACATTCTGAACAATTAAGAAAAGTCTTGACATTTTTACATTTCTAGAAAGGCTCAAAGACAACACCTTACCTGGATTGCTAGGGGTATCATCTCATCCTGGGGTGAGAGGTAGAGAAGACACAAGGGAGCAGCTATGTACTGCTGACGACCGTTCAATATACTTCCATGAATGCCTTCCAATATCTTATAATCCGCAATAAAGATCGTTCCTCTCTGCAAATAGAGGAAACAGGACAGGTGAGCTTGGCATCGGAAGAGAGCATGCCATCAACAAAATTATCCAGAATTGCATGGTGGTGCAGGTGCAGAAGATATCACATCTGACCACTCACCCACCCATGACAACATTCTTGCCCAGATACATCTAAGTACGAAAGTATAAGTCAATCACTAACACCACTTTAAAAAACTTTCAGTAGTGTCTGTACTTGAAAAGTATATTGTTTTTTCGAACTGTTAGCTTTTTATAAATGGGTACTGTATACAAACACATCCAGTAAATATCTTCGAGCAACGTATTCCACTAAAATAGTCTGGTTCAGGAAGAGGACTGTAAAGGAATTTGTCAAGAACACACATATTTTTCAACTGCACCTCTGGCTTTACATTTCCCCTATTTAGTGGAAAGTGTGCTAAAGTTGTATTAAGTCTCACAGAGGATTTAAAGTCCACTTTGTGTTGAATGTGTTCCAGGAGATTCTATAGGGTGGAAAGTGTTCAGAAGAAGATGGTGCACTTATTGTGCTGTCAGGTAGTGAATCTCAGGTCTCTGCAAGGGGCTGGATATCCTCATGGGCTAGACTGCACCAGTGTTTAAACAGTTGAGGAAAGCCATAGTGGTGATCTGCTGATTGCACAGATAATCAAAAGGGAAGGGCAGTGGTTGGAGCAAAGGCCTGCATTGGAGGAAACATCTCTTGTTTAGGGTTCTTCAGGCATCTAGTTAAACAACAGGGAAAAAAGGGGGGTGCCAATCTTTATGTAAGCCCCTTTTCAAAATTGTGGTCTGCACAGAGATCACAGTCAGAGGTTTCCAATTCAAGATGAAGTTGTCTTTTCCTGTGATATATGTTAGATTCTGTTTGAATCTGAATTAAAGGACGCATTGACAAGCAATGAAGGCATTGTAATGCATTTATTCACTTCTTTTGCCTTGTGTTTATCACCCACTTGCTACTATTGTTGTCCCTAATATTTCCTCTTTTACAGTCAGATTTCCTATTGGATTTTCTTCTGAAAGTGTTTCGTTGTTTCTTTTACTCTACAACAGTATGCCATGAGAATTCTATGCCCTTTGTGGCTCCCTCCCCTACCACCCCAACTGGAACCCAATTAAGATTCCACTTGACACCTTTTGCATGTGCTAACAAGTCCATGGTGGCACAATGGCTACTGGGAGGAGGCACACTTTCCACAGGCAATCATGATTGAAACTTGATAGACCTTCACAGAGTTGTATGTGTGTTTAAGTCAACATCTCAATAGTAAATGTCATCCCAGGTCTGGACAGAAATCTCACAACCCGGCATGTTATGCAATGCATACTGTTACCTCACAGTATCTCACAGCGGGGGCACACTTGTAATTAACGATATGCCACACATTAAACAGCAGACAGCAAGGCTCTTGTCCAGACCAGAGATTGTTTTTACTGCTGAGAATCGGGTTTGACACACAAACAAGTGCCTGTTCACAGCCTTCCAGCACATATTTTCTAGCACTGAAAGAGCACTATGGTTCACCAGTGAGAGCACACCACGGATCTACCTGATTTACCATTTCACCAGTCGGCACTTGAGGCCCAGTTGGGCACTTGCTGCATGACTTATTGCAGTAAACTTAGTATTCGCACACTAGGTCGTTGAGTCATGAGGCGACCGAAAGAGAACAAACTCAAACGCGTCGACCATATATAATGTGGAGCCCACCAGAGAAAGCTGAAGAGGGTAGTAACTGAAGTTCACAATAAATACTGTAAGGAGTCATTGCTATTACACAAACTGATGACTTGATATTACATGGATAAACTAAAGGCAGGACATTTTCCAGTTATATACAAAATATGATGTCCAATAATGCTCAAGTGTATTATTGTACCACAGGTGAATATTTCAACTTAGAGAACCCTGTATTGTTTTCTTTTCCTGACCAGCAGCACTCCAATGTGAGACCCGTGGGAGCACTGATGTTTAATGCCTACCCATTAGTGGTTTGGGGAATTATTTAAACCCTAGCAAAATCAACTTCCTTTCTTAAAGATACAAGCGCAATTCCTCCAACTGACTATAAATGATACCCTACAAAGCCTTGTTCCACAGTTTATCAAGATAGAAGGGGAGAGCCTTGGCAAAGTGTTTCTCTGCCTACCACAGAACTCCTCCCAAAAGTTCATCCCATCCAACCCAGTTAGGATTAAAAGGTATCAGTAAACACACCCCTTCCAGTTGACCCAACCCTCTGAGATCTGCATTTGAAAATGGATGAGACCAATGGCGTAATTACCTTTTGGCTTCAAGTACTCAAAGGAGAAGGCAGGAGGCAGAGTGCTTTATTCCCCCTTTCAAGAGGCTGTTGAGACAGAAGGAAGAAGCAGCAGCCTATCCTTTATTGCAGCATGAGTTTGGGATGGAAAATGTTGTGACAGATGCCTTTTAAACTGGGGGCAGGGTAAACCTCAAGAGTCCAAAGCTCAGTCCTGAGTGAGAGTGAAGTGTGTGGCCCATTCACAAACTTATCACTACTGCTTTACGGAAATCCCAGCCATGGAAGCATATTATAAGCACAAGGGTAAACCTGATTTAACTGAAGGCAGGACTTGTATACAAAATATTTCTTACAGGTTATGAAAATACTGGGTAGAACAAGGACAATATTGATGAATTCTGATCGCCTTATCACCTTATCTATCTAACATGCCCACACCACCCTATCGGGTGACCTCATCTATCCACAAAAGGGTTCAGTGTGCCAAACAACCAATACACTAAAAAAGCCACATCATTGATTCAACCTTATCTTCTCAACATCGCCAACAATCCAATGCAAACCACTTATGCCCTTGGACTAGACCAACCACTTTGTCATCCTCTTCTCCCCGCTCAATGTAGTACCTAAAATTCAAGGTCAACCCAAAAGAGAAGATCAAACTTTCAGATCCTTTAAGCACTTTTCCATGGACAACCTAATTTGTGACCACATTTTTCACCCTGTCAAATACACTTTCAATGCAAATACCATTCTAACCAATGGCACCATTGTTTTGGAAAGCAATGAAAACATCCACGCACCAAATACAGCTAAGTCTTTAGCACCTGGTCTTTTAAATACATTGCTGAAAAACAATGCCATCTTCAGACAGGACACAAAATAGAGAATAAACAGAACATCCAAGGTCCTCTTGATACTGAAGTCCCTCTGTGAAACATGTGGAGAACTCATCACATCAGCCAAATCAAAGTACTATGCCATCATGGGAACGTACTCGATCTGGGAGCCTCTGCTAGGGGCCTTGGTAGACTACAAGATCTACAGAATGCCGCCGCTCGGCTGACTCTTATGCAGCCCAGGAGAGCGGCATCAAAAAAGGCACTTGACTCATTGCACTGGCTCCCAGTTAAGAAAAGAGTACTGTTAAAAATGTTTGTTATATGCCATCGGATTGTCCAGAGCAAGGGTCCGGCATATTTAAGAGATTTAGTTACCAAGTATGTTCCCAATAGATCTCTTAGATCCAGCGGGATGGGGCAGCTGGTAATCCCCAAGATAAAGAAGGCCAAAATGGGTGGGCGTTCTTTTCGGTGTCTAGCAGCTCAGAACTGGAACAGACTGCTGATCCCCCTGAGGTTGGAGTGCTCTGAAACTAAGTTCAGAAAGCTGTTGAAAACCTACCTGTTCTCTGCTTAGTGTAAGGTAGTTCCTGCTGTTTCCTCTGTCTTTTCCCTCTCACCTAGCGCGGGGACAGGCCGGGATGGCGTAACCATGCGCTTTATAATTGTTAATATTATTATTCTTATTATTATCATCACCAATGAAGACATCAACAGAACAAGAATGCTGTTAAAGACAAGTATCACATCAACTCCCTGCTGGACCGAGCTATTCCTCACAGAAAAGTTCAATGTCATCAACTACTGCCACAGTGAAAAAATACAGAAATTCATCAACACATCAACAATACAAAGCCTGCCTTATCTTATACACTCACCTCTTTCTGTAGAATCCCACAATGGTCAGCCTTCACAGCCTTAGCTCGGCCAGATCAGACTGACATGCTTGACTTCTTCAAAGCCACTTCATACCACAATGTCTCAGCATCCTTCAAAGCTCTCTGGGGGTGCTCTTACAATTACTCACTATTGTCAATGCTTCCATCACTCAAGGAATCTTCTCAGAAGCTCTCAAGACCGTCCAGATTCTCCAACTCCTAAAGAAACCTACACAAGACCCAAATGAACTTGCCAACAACTGGCCCATCACTCATCTACCATTCATGAGCAATATAACTGAAAAAGCTTTCTATGCTCCATTCCACAACCATATCAATTATAAGTTATTACAATGCCCTGCATGACGACCAATCAGGCTTCTGATCATGCTGCAGCATGGATATTACCAGGTAAACCTTATACATCATAGATCACAGATCTATATACCTCTTATATATATACCTCTTGATCACAGATGAAGATAAACCCTGTATCTTATATATATACCTCTTGATCACAGATGAAGATAAACCCTGTATCCTGCTATTGCTTGACCTATCTATATACTATATACCTCTTATATATATACCTCTTGATCACAGATGAAGATAAACCCTGTATCTTATATATATACCTCTTGATCACAGATGAAGATAAACCCTGTATCCTGCTATTGCTTGACCTCTTAGCTGCCTTTGACACCGTTGACCATCTCTCCCTCATACACAACCTTGGGCTGTGAATAGGATTCACTGGCCATGTCCTTCACTTGTCTCAAAAGATCCCCATCATGTATAGAGTTCCAAGGCTTTATACTGTCTCCTGTCTTCTTTAACACTTACTCAAACTGCCTATACATCATATAGACCTGGATGTCTAGCACCTAACTGAAGCTCAACCCATACAAGACTCAATTTATATTATTTGCCAAGAACAACAACAAGATGGCGTACACCTGGCTAAATGACATGAACCTTGACAGCTTGATACCAAACTGTTACTGAATTCCAATTCACATGGATGCACTCTAGACACCAATCTCACCTCACTGAAAAAAATAAGACAGTCTGGTAGCAGCTCGCTCTACCAAAAGAGAAGCTGATATTCAAGCCCTTCTACTCACACATCTTAATGGTTGTAATGCTGTACTCTATGGCCTCCCAGACTAGGCAGTGGCACAGCTTAGAGGCATCTTACGTGCAGTAGTAAGTATCATCCAGGGGACTGAAGAAATAGAACTACATCACTCCCATCATGAAGGCACTTCATTGGCTCCACTTGCCAGCCAGCACCATATTCAAAACCAGCTAGATCATTAACAAAGTGCAAAAAGGTCTTTGCTATGAAGAGCAATCGGTGGAAGCTATCGTGGTTGCTGTAACAAAACACAATTTTTAATGTTTTTCTTTTTTTTGCTGCAATGCTTCCTAATTGAATAATGTTTCCAAAGTTCTCTCTGTTCATTCCGTTAATGTTTTCATTTTTTTTTTAAACACCAAAAATATAAAAAAGAGTTGAAAAAAATACAAAAAAATTATAAACAAAAAAATGGTTCTTATTAGAACCGCCTGTTTGGTTAAAAATAGACACATTTGTATATGTTGTATGAATGGCGGCAAGTGTAATATATGGAGAAGTGCATGGGTAGTGCATTTGTGATTGCATGGGTGCATGCGTTATGCCTGGGTGATTGGAGAAGTGCATGTGTACTACCTAATTGATTGCATGACTACATGGGTAATGCCTGGGTGATTGCAAGAGTGTATGGCTAATGGCTGGGTGATTGCATGATTGCTGGGGTCGTGCCTGCGTGATTAGACAAGTGCTTAGATAGTGTTTGAGTGATTGAAAGGATGCATGGGTAATGACTGGGTGATTGCATGAGTGCATGGGTAGTGCCTGAGTGATTTGTTAAGTGTATGGGTAGTGCCTGGGTTATTGTTTAAGTACATGGGTACTGGCTGGGTGATTTGAGGAATGCATGAATATTGTGCCTGGCTGATTGGAGTAGTGGAAGGGTAGTGACGGGGTGATTGGAGAAGTGCATGGGTAATTCCTGGTTGCATGGAGGAGTGCATGAGTTTTGCCCAGGTGATTGCATGAGTGCATAGGTAGTGCCTCGGCGAATTTATAATTGCATGAGTACTGCCTGGGGGATTGAAGGATTGCATGAATACTGCCTGGGTGATTGGAGAAGTGCAAGGATAATGTCTGGGTGATTTAAGGAGTGCATAGCTAATGCATGGGTGATTGCATGAGTGCATGAGTGGAGGGGTAATGTCTGGGTGATTGGTGGGGTGCATGGATAGTGCTTGGGTGATTGGAGGAGTGCAAGGCTAGTGCTTAGGTTATCATAGGGCAATGAGACCAGAAGGAAGGGACTTACAGCTATCAAGTCTTCCAATTGTTTAGCTCCCGCCCAAATCCACCCCATACGTAGTGATTTTGGGGAATGTTCCCTCTCTACCCAAAGGGGCTAATAAAGACCATGGGCAGATGATGAATAAATTAACTCCCTGGTTTACACATAATACCACCTTGGGTGCCTGCATGGTCAGAAAGATCCTTATGGCCCGTAGGGTCAGTTGGATCGGGAGCTCATGCAAAATGGGCTTGGATGACTGTGTTATTGTAAATTTTGATAATCCCCACACAGCGGGCCATCTTGTATCCAGGGACATCAGCCTCACCCCCCTATTGGGATCTGTTATAAGGGCTTTACCCCTGGACTACTTCTACAAGCCAGTCAGTTATAGGGACATGCCTGAAAATGTCCCTAGGGTCCCTACTTGAGGTGGGTGGTCAAATAGACTAGTACCTGGGCAACAGCCTATTCCTATGGTCTAATTACCTTCTGAACTAGATAGACAGTTTGGTACCGACCGCTCAGTACCGTTAAACAACAGATTTGCAGCCCTAACTGGCTTGGAGCACTGTGATTGACTAAGGGAGCTTCCATCCCCTGAGCTGGAGCATGATGTTCCGGACCAGTTCTCAGTGGAGGAAGCGGTAAGGCCCCCAGATGTGAGATCTAATAAATATTTATCCTGGAATATAGCAGGTTTGGCCAATAACCTCCAAGATCAACGGTGGGTGCAATATGTGAAGCAAGTTACATTAATTAGCCTCCAAGAAACATGGTCAGTGGATTGTGATCTATTTCTGGAAGGTTATAAGGGTTTTTTTTGTAACAACCACCCCCTCGGTGAGCTGAAGACCAAAGGCAGGTCTAGCTGTATACATTTCTGTGTCTGTTGATTATCAGAACCAGGTGATCCCAACTACACACAGTGTAATCCTGGCATTGTTATGTTATGTTAATATGACTTGTATAGCATGCAGCTGCCCCAGCAAAGGGGGCTCCCGGCGCTTGCAGCTAAGAAGTGTAAAACGCACAGTGATCAGAAATCATAGTGGCTGTCAGAAATACCTAAGTTAGGCTGAAGGAAAAAGGAAAGTTTTAACAGCTTTCCTGAAAGCAAGTATACAGTCCATAGCACAGATCTGTTCCGGCAGATAAATCCACAGCCTCGCAGCCAGATAGCAAAAGGAACGACCAACCGCACGGCTGCGCTTAACCCACGAAACATTGACCAACTACTGCCCTGCCGACCGCAGCCTGCGAGTTGAAACAATCAGAGTGAGCAAATTGCTCAACAGGCTGGGACTAGCGAATTTCACAATCTTGAAAAACAGGCACAATGCCTTGAATTGAATCTGTTTCTCCATGGGAAGCCAATGTAGCCTCCGGATGATGTCAGTGGCTGAACAGACTCACGGAAGGCCTACCAAGGCTCGGGAAGCGGCATTTTGAACATGTTGCTTCCGACCTAAATCGGCCTTATTTTCCCCAAGTAAGAGAGAGCTGGCATAATCTAGGTGAGAAAGGATGGTAGCCTGTATAACCAGATGACGTGTAGTAGGGTCAAAAAATTTCAGGAGGGGCTTAAGACCCCTCAGCAGGCCGCAACAAGTACCAACGACTTTTCTATTATGGTCTCGAAAACGAAGGGATGAGTCCATCCACACCCCAAGATTTTTGACCAACGTCTTTGATGTGGGAATTGCACCCAGAACAGTTGGCCACCACTACTGGCTCAATAGACTAGTATTCTTCCCAACCAACAAAACCTCAGTTTTGTTGGCATTAAGTTGAAAACAATTGGAAGCCATCCATCGAGCCACAGCCACCATCCCATCTCTGAACTTGGAGGCATTAGGGGAGGATCCTTCAGCCAAGGTGACAACTAGCTGCGTATCGTCGGCATATGAAACCATCACAAGATCCCATTGCCTGGCGACCACTGCCAGAGGTTGGACATAAAGATTAAACAAGGTCAGGCTTAGAGCTGAGCCCTGGGGTACCCCCTGATCAATAGGGTGTGCCTGAGAGAGAAACGGAGGTTCGGACACTCTGAACGATCTTTCGGTCAGAAAAGATCTGAGCTATTTCAGAGCAGACCCAACCACTCCAGCTTCCTCCAGCCGTCAAAAGGGGGGATACCAAATGGGGTATTGTTAATTTCTCCAACTCGGTGGCTTGTCTGCATGAAGACTGTAACATCACTACCCTGGGAGCGTTTATAAGAGAATTCTTGGGTCACAGTCTACATAATCTTGTGGTTTGTGGGGATTTTAATATACACCCATGTGGTAACCCAACAACATCCTGTATCTCTGAACTGGGCTGTCCCGGTAGGTGGGGTTTTCACTTCGAACATCATGCCCAGGGGGAACTGTTGAACACCATGATAAATGAATTGGATATGGTAGCTTTGATGTCTTAAACTGATCTGCATACCAAGTTTTATGTGCCGACTTTTAAAGGGCATGGTAGGGGGTCATTTATTGACTACATTTTAATTTCCTCTTTGATGCAATCTTCTTTTTATGGTTTTAATATTGTGGAGAGTGAGTTTAGTGACCATAATCCACTAACTGTTTATATAACGGGCCCATTAACTGATAAGTCTTAGGCTGCTCCAATCAGGGGTGTACTGAGACCGATGGATGGTAAGCGCAGACTAAAATGGTCCCATGTGTCCCCAGATAAATTTTATAATGAAGTAAAAATATCCTGTGCACAAGAATTAATAATATGTACAACTGAGGGCTTTTCCCCTATTGTGATTCTTGGTGCATATGAGTCAATAGCGCAAAAAGTGCCTAACATTTTAAGTGTTCCAGCTAGTAGAAATACTATACAGGATCCCAGATGGTTTGATTGCCACTGCTGTAAAGCAGCAAAGAGGTTGAGGGAGGCTCTGGCAGCCAAACCAAGAACTCAATCAGAGGTATCTGTTTGTCGAAAGGAATATAAGTCAGCCCTGGCCAAATGGAAGGGTACCTTGAAGGAGGAAGCTTGGAGGGAGCTGATCGACTGAAGCACTCTTAGGAACAGTTTGAGGTTCTGGAGTGTTGTGAACCGTCCCCTCTTTGATCAGGAAGGGGGGACCTTAACTCACATATCACAGAGGAGGAGTGGGTACTTCATTTTAAATCCATGTTTGATTGCCCTCTCGAGCCTAACCCCCAAGAAAGCCAGGTTATGAAGGACCAAGTAATAATATTTGAAAGGGGTGAGATCCTGGACGGAATCATGGGACTATCCATTAACAATGCACCAGGCTCAGATGGGATCCCCCAGACTTATTTTAGTCAGACCCCCCGTTCTGGGCCCCGATACTGGAGTCAGTATTTAATGCAGTAGCAAGGAATGGTTGCCCCTAGTCTTGGACCCCTGACCCTCCTGGTAGGTCACTCCCCCTGCATGCAGCTCTGACTGTGTGCCCCTGCTGCCGCTGCCAACTCGCTGGTAAGTGTCCTCTGGCTTCTGGGCCAGAGCTCCCCCTCTCTTTGACCCATTTTTGTGCTCTGTTCCACTTGTTTTCCCCCCCTTTTTTCTCGCCCCTTTTGCCTGTGTGCCCCGTTTTGTGCTCTGTGCCACTCATTTTATTTATTTATTTATTTATTTATTTATTATTTATTTATTTGATTTATATAGCGCGTTATAACCCAGGGGTCTCTAAGCGCTTTGTCAGGATCCACACAACCGAGTACAGAAAGCAGCTGGTCATAAATTACAGGCCACCCCATGCTTGCTTAAAAAGCACTGGTTTTAATTTCTTTCGGAAGGACAACAAGTTGGTTTCCTTCCGCAGTTCCATTGGCAGCTTTTTCCAAAATGCTGGGAGAGTATAGGAAAAGGCGCGACCACCCACGGTAGCCAGTCTACAGCGTGGTTGAGTGAGGAGGGTAGCTTCTGCAGATCGTAGCACCCTACCCGGCCTATAGAGAGTCAGGCGGGATTTCATATAGCTTGGCGCCCTACCATAAAGGGCTTTGTGCACAATGCACAGCCCTTTAAACATTACCCTCTGCTTAACTGGCAACCAATGCAGTTCTCGCATGAGGGGGGGATGCATGAGCGTTCCTCTGCTTTTTAAAAATAAGTCTTGCAGCGTCATTCATGACAACCTGCATCTTGTTCAAGAGTTTTTGCGGCAGCCCTATGTATAACGAGTTACCGTAGTCCAACCTGGCTAGGATCGTAGCGGAGACCGCACGCCTCAGGGTGGAGAAAGACAACAACGAGGAAACTTTCCTAAGTTGTCGAAGAAGGCCAACACAAGTACCTACAACAGCCATAACTTGTTTCTGTATGGACAACTTACCATCCACATGGATGCCGCCGGTTCCGGGAGTGACCCTAGTTCTCTTGGCCAGAATTGACCATTCCATGGGTTGCCAGCGATGGTAATTGGCAACACCTCGGTCTTATCAGGGTTAATCTTTAAGTAGTTCATGGACATCCAGTTGGCTGTGCACTTCAAGATGTTTTGCAATCTTGCGAAAGCACCCAGACCATCGTCCAATTGGATGATGATCTGGGTGTCATCCGCATAATTGTACACCTGGCAGTCCTTCCGGTTAAGCAGCAGAATCAGAGGCTGTAAGTAGATATTGAATAAAAGGGGTGACAGGGCAGACCCTTGCGGCACTCCACAGGTGATCAATGTTGTGGTGGAAAGCAGGTCACCAAGCTGCACTCTCTGTGTCCTCCCTTGGAGGAAAGAGGAGAACCAGGCATGTGCTGTGCCCTAAATGCCGAAATCCCTCTACCGCGACAATAGTTGTTTATGACAAACGGTGTCAAATGCCGCAGAGAGGTCCAACAGCACCAGGGCACCTGGAGTTTTCTTATCTGCCCTGTTCCTCAATTCGTCCATAATAGACAACATAACGAGCTCCGTGCTGTGATTCGCACGGAACCCAGCCTGATTCGTCTCAAGCAGGACATTACTTTCCAGATGTTCCGACAAAATGGTAAGTACATGTTGCTCCACCACCTTCGCCAGGAACTGTAGCTGAGAGATTGGCCTGAAATTTTTCAGACATTTCACGTCCGCCCCTGTTTTTTTCAATAGCGGAATCAGCCGAGCCTCCTTAAAGGAAGACGGCACTTGTCCTGTTTGTAGAGATGTATTCAGAAGGCTCAACACGTCTTCCTCTACATCTTGGGGGTCGCAACAATTACGGAAACAAGATCCGATTTTTTCTCCCCCCTTTTCTGCCTCTCTGCTTGTGTGCCCCGTTTCTGTGCCATGTGCCACTCGTTTTTTCTCCCCCTTTTCTGCCCCTCTGCCTGTGTGCCCCGTTTTTGTGCTCTGTGCCACTCGTATTTCCCCCCCTTTTCTGCCCCTCTGCCTGTGTGCCCCGTTTTTGGGCTCTGTGCCACTCGTTTCCCCCCCCCCTTTTGTGCCCCTTTTGCCTTCTGTACCTCTCTTTTTGTCCGCTCTTGTGCCCCATTTTGCTTCTGTTCCATTGCTTCCCTGCCGCTGTGACCCCTGTGGCCCCGCCCCCTGCCCACTTACTACTTCCGCCTCCCAGCTGCTCCTCCCCGGCAAGGCAAGCCCGCCTACGCCCGTCTGCGCCCGGACCGCGCCCAGCGCCAGAAGCCTGGGACCCCGTGAACCCCACAGCACCAGACTCCGCTACAATGCAAGCACCCTCCACGCACTCAACACCGGCCGAAACCACACCTGCTTCCAGGCCACCCCTAAACGGACCCACAAACCCTTCTCCTGCCGCACCTGCAGCTTCACCTGCAACAGAGCCACCAAACCTCCAAGGACTGGACCCAACCACCTACGTTACTTGCATACTCCTCAACACCCGCTCCGCACGCAAACAAGCCGTCGAGTTCTGGGATCTGCTCGACACCTCCGCCCCAAACGTAGCCTTCCTGACCGAGACCTGGTGGAACGAATCCTCGGCGCCCGACATCGCCATAGCCATCCCGGACGGCTACAAGATCACCCGCAGGGATCTCGCCAATGGAATCGGAGGAGGAATAGCCATTGTCCGCAAGTCCTCCCTCAAGGTCGGCACCCACGCAGACGACACCCTCAACAACGCCAAACACCTGCACTTCTGGATCCACACCGACCCCAATGCCACCCTCAGAGGAACACTCGTCTACAGACCCCCCGGACCCCAGGCCCAGTTCAGGGACTCCATCGCCGACCTCGCCAGCACACACGCACTCGGCTCCACGGACTACATCCTCCTTGGGGACCTGAACTTCCACCTCGAGAACAACAACCACGCCAACATCGCCACCCTGATCGATAACCTCGCCAACCTCGGCCTCAGACAACTCGTCAACGCACCCACCCACTCCGCCGGCCACATGCTGGACCCTGTCTTCTCCACAGGCACCAAGGTCGCCTTATACCACACCACCGAACTCCACTGGACCGACCACCACTGCATCCATTTCACCTTCAAGAAATCAACCACCCACCACCGCACCCAACAGCTGCTGGAGCAAAGTCACCGAAGACCAGCTGATCACCACCCTCACCCAGAACCCACCCACCGACCCCACCAACCCAGAGGCCGCAGCCCGCAACGTCAAACAGTGGATCGATGACTGCGCCAACACCCTCGCCTCGCTCAAGAAACCCTCCAACAAACACGCCAACAAGAGAGCTACCTGGTTCACCAACAAGCTCCAGGCCTCCAAACACGCATGCCAGAAACTGGAGAATGGCTCCACTAGCGCACACCGGACAACCACACAGCCCACAAGGACACCACCCACAGACATCACCACCTCATCAGATTAGCCAAGAGATCCTCCCTCAAAGACCGCCTGGACAACAACACACACAACAGCGAAGAGCTCTTCAGCATCGTAAAGGAACTCTCCAACCCCAGCGCCAACGACATCCCGCCCTCACAAGAACTGTGCGACTCGCTAGCCACCTTCTTCCACCGCAAGATCGCTGACATCCACAATAGCTTCAACACCACAACCGCCCCAACTACACAGACTCCTCCTCCCCCGCGAACACCACCAGCACCAACCGCCTGACCTCCTGGTCCAACGTCAATGACGATGAGACACGCAAGGTCATGAACTCCATCACTTAGGATCTCCGTCAGATCCGTGCCCACACCACGTATTCAACAACGCAGACGCAGCCATCGCCCCCCAACTACAGAAGGTCATCAACATCTCCTTTGAAAAAGCAACATTCCCGGAAAGCTGGAAGCACGCCGAAATCAACGCCCTCCTCAGAAGCCCAAGGCGGACCCCAAGGACCTCAAGAATTTCCGGCCCACCTCCCTGCTCCCGTTCCCGGCGAAGGTCATCGAGAATATCCTCAACATACAATTGGCCCGTCACCTCGGAGACAACAACATCTTGGACCCGTCCCAGTCCGGATTCAGACAAAATCACAGCACCGAGACAGCCCTCATCGCCGCCACAGACGACATCAGGCGCCAACTAGACAATGGTGAAACATCAGCCCTCATCCTTCTGGACCTGCCAGCCGCCTTCGACACGGTCAGCCATCGCACCCTAAAGACACGCCTCCAAGAAGCCGGAATCCAAGAGAAGGCTCTCGACTGGACCACGTCCTTCCTCTCCGGCAGAACCGAGAGCAGTGACCTGCCACCCTTCCGATCCGGAGCCAGCGACATCATCTGTGGCGTCCCCCAGGGCTCATCCCTCAGCCCAAAACTGTTCAACGTCTACATGGCCCTCCTCGCACAAGTGGCTCGCCATCACAACCTCAACATCATCTCCTACGCTGACAACACCCAGCTCATCCTCTCCCTCACCAAGGACCCACACACCGCCAAAACCAACCTCCACGAGGGAATGAAGGCCGTCACCGAATGGATGAGGAACAGCCGTCTGAAGCTGAACTCGGACAAGACGGAGGTACTCATTCTCGGACCCACCCCCTCAGCCTGGGACGACTCCTGGTGACAGACCACACTGGGAACAGCACCGACACCCACCGACCAGGCAAGCAACTTAGGATTTATCCTTGACTCCTCTCTCTCCATGTCTAAACAGCTCAGCGCCATCTCCTCCTCCTGCTACAACACCCTCCACATGCTACGCAGGATCTACAAGTGGATCCCGACCGAAACAAGAAGAACGGTGACACAGGCCCTCGTCAGCAGCAGACTGGACTACGGCAACGCACTCTACGCAGGAATCCCAGCCAAACACCTACGACGACTACAACGCATTAAAAACGCCTCCGCCTGACTGATCCTCAATGTCCCCCGCCGCAGTCACACCCCCCCACCTGAGAAACCTACACTGGCTCCCCGTCAACAAGAGGATCACCTTCAAGCTCCTCACCCACGCACACAAAGCACTCCACAACGCCGGACCAGCCTACCTGAAAAGCAGACTCAGCTTATACACCCCCACCTGCCAGCTCCGCTCCGACAGCCTCACCCTCGCCGCTGTCCCCCGCTTCCAACGAACGACCTCCAGCGGCAGATCCTTCTCCCACCTCGCCACCAAGACCTGGAACACCCACCCTGCCCACCTAAGGCAGACCCAAGACCTACTCGCCTTCAGAAGACTCCTCAAGACCTGGTTTTTCGAGCAGTAGCGGCACCCCCTCCCCTCAGCGCCTGGAGACCCTCACGGGTAAGTAGCGCGCTTTACAAGCACTCTGATTGACTATAGTCGCTGTCTTTAAGAAGGGCAATAAAAATAGTACCCACTGTTATAGACCGATTTCGCTTATTGACTCGGTGGTTAAAGTAGTAAGACGGATTCCTTTACAGAGGTTATCAACTTGGGCAGAGGAACATAGGTTCATGTCGGATGTCCAATATGGATTCCGGCCGGGACACTCTATAGTTGCTCAGTGTCTGAATTTATCTATGATACTAAGCAAATATACTGTTGCTCGCCCCGGAACCATCCATCTTGCCTTCATGGACCTGTCATCTGCGTTTGACTGTGTAAGCAGGGATAAGCTGTGGCAGTCCATGAGGGCAATGGGGGTGGAGAACAGTATAGTCCATTTTCTCGAGGACCTGCACTTATCAACTAAAACTAATGTCAGGTTCTCGCAGGACTTGCAGGTCGCCAGGGACTTTCAGATTAAGAGGGGTGCATACTGGCCCCTTTTTTATTCACCTTTTATATAAATGAACTGGATAGTGCATTAAGGGTAACTAGAGAAGATTACCCCATGTAGGACGGGAAGGCATCCCTGTCCTGCTTTATGCGGACGACGCCGTCTTCATATCCAGGACCGAAATGGGTTTGCAATCCCTTTTAACCACATTCTCTAGATTCATGCTTGACCGGGACTTGGAAATTAATAATTCCAAGTCCTACGTAATGAAAGTGGGGCAACAATCGAAAAATAGCTTTTATTTTAGTGTCAGCCGGCCAAGATCCCCCGCACAAATCTATTCTCCTATTTAGGGGTTCTATTTGACGACCAACTCAAATTCGGTCTCCTAATTTTGAGGAAAAAAGGGGATCTGGCTCGGGTAAACCCAGCAATTTTTAACTTTGCCTCTAGAATAGGAAGAAACCCACAGGAGCTATGCTGCAAGTTTATCAAGCTAAAATCCTGGCCATAGCCACCTATGGTAGTGATATCTGGGGATACACTGCAGTAGATTCCCTTCAGGTAGTGGAGAATGACTTCTTGAAATGTTTACTTAGTGTTCCGTGTGGAACCTCTAATTTAGCGGTCCACGAGGAACAGGGGGTCCCCTACTTAAGTGATGCTATTGCTCTGCGACCCCTGATCTTTTGGCAAAAGTGTTGGCTGAATAAAGATTTAACTCTCAATCACCTAATACTAAGAGAGTTTATGTCTCTTGATAACTCAGCCCTTATTCCCTGGCTTATGTATATCAAAAAATGTTTTGAAGGGATAGGGCGGAGTGCTCTATTTGCCAGCCCTGATGCTATCGTCAAGAAGGATGTGGAATTAACCAAGATAGCCTTTCTGACTGTAAGGAAAGCGGACAGGGAAGCCGAGGAGGTGCTGAAACCTAGTGTACGATGACGGAACCCTATCTTATGGGGTCCCTGTCAACTCATGAGAAGTTCCTGTTAACTAGGTTCCGGATGAACCTCTTCCACCTCTTGTTAGCCAGACCTAAGGGTTTTAGCAGAGGTCAAGTGCTAGCTCCCCTACGACTGCGACAGTAAGTCTCAGCAGGATTTGCTGCACTTTTTGTTCTTATGCAAACTGTATGAATATCCCTGTAAGCATTTTATGGTTTCCATTTTAAAAAGAATGAATTTTAGACAGGCGCGTCCGGCCATCCTGTATCTACAATTATTGTATTATTTAGTATTTATTATAGTAGGGTTTTTAAAAGCTTCATGGAAATCCAGGACCTGGATGGATGTGTAAAGTCAGTGTAACTTGGCATGTTTATTAATTCTGCTGACTTACTGCGGTACAGAACAATTTTTTTAATGATTAATCATTTTTTTACAGTGTTTATGTTCTTGTATCTGTGCAACTTTTATGGTTTTACAAACGAAAGCCGAATAAAGTTTATTTGAATTGAATTGAATTGATTGGAGGAGTGCATGGGTAATTCCTGCTTGCATGGAGGAGTGCTTGAGTAGTGCCCAGGTGATTGCATGAGTGCATAGTTAGTGCCTGGGCAATTTTAAAAGTGCATGGGTACTGCCTGGGTGATTGAAGGACTGCATGAACACTGCATGGGCGATTGGAGAAGTGCAAGGATAGTGTCTGGGTTATTTAAGGAGTGCATAGCTAATGCATGGGTGATTGCATGAATGCAGGGGTAATGTCTGGGTGATTGGTGGGGTGCAAGGATAGTGCTAGGGTGATTGGAGGAGTGCAAGGGTAGTGCTTAGGGTAATTTTTAGTGAAGATACTATGAAGGCTGGAGTGTTGTTTGCTGTAGCCTGTAATAATCCTAAAAGAATTGGAAGTTCAGATGTATCGGTTAATGCGTTTTGAGACTCTGTCTGTCATGAGTGATGTATTATGTGACATCATCAGCAGTGCATTGTGGGCGCGCGAGTTATAGTTAGCTGAACTAACTATAACGGGGGAATTTCAAAAGGTTTTGTATGAGTGAAATGTCCAGCTAACTATAACATGTGTGAAACCTATGGTTTTTTCAATGAATTTGCAAGGTATTTTAAATGCTGATTCCTAACTATAACGTGTGTGAAACCTATGGTTTTTTCATTGAATTTGCAAGGTTTTTTTAAATGCTAATTCCTAACTATAACGTGTGTGAAATCTATGTTTTTTTCAGTGAATTTCAAAGGTTTTGTAAATTATAATTATTAAATGTATTAATTGTTATTTTTTTATACCGATTTACTACATTATTTTAAACTATTTATTTTTAGATATTTTATTTTTTTAAATTACATTACATATTTTTAATATAAATTGAAAAAAAGTGAGGAGGAGCCAAGATGGCGACCGGAGCGGACGTGTGAGCTCCCGGCTCCGCCAGTCCTTGTGCCCCGTCGAACTATCCTGCCTGCTATCCTGTCTGCCTCATCGGCTGCTCAGACGAGGGCGACGTGCTGATCTCGCCCATGTTTGTCCGGACTCTCGGCTCGTCCGGAAGGCTGAGATACCCTGGTGCCGGTCCCGACGCCATTGCCCCAGCTCTCCTCGCCGCCTAATGCCGGACCTCGGCGGAGTGAAGACGAGCAACCTGCCTGTGGAGCGCTCGCATTCTGGAAGGGGCTGCTCTCCCTGGAACGGGGATATCAGTGTCCCGGGCGCCGTGGAGTGCTAAACATCGCGCTTGCCACGCGACTGCTGGGACGAATGCACGGCGCTCCGGCTCCATTGTTACGAGTTGAGAGGGGACGACTCGGATCCATTGCGGGACTCGCCCGCACATTGCTGCCTGCCCGTTCGCCCCAACCGCCTGGCTCTGTTGTCGTGGGCTCCTCACTGACGCCGCTACATAGCAACTCGCGGCGGTGACGGACGGAGCGACTGCTGGCTTTTATCGCGCCCCCCCTGTTTCTGTGCCTGGCTGGTGGGCGCTATGGAAGTCCCCGCTGACCCGCGGGACGGAGAAGCCCGTCCGCCATTGCCCCTTACCTGTGCTGCCACGGCCGCACCGGGGATCGACTTGCCTGCACTTTCCGACAATGGCGGCGGGCGGGGCACACTGCCTACCCTGACCTACGGAGATGTCCTGCTTGCCCTACGTGAACTACGGGCGACACTGCGGCGAGACGCCCAGGAGCTCTGCGACAAGCTCGACGACATCGCCCTGGACCTGGCGCAGATTCGGAGGGACTGCTCCCAGCAACGACAGATCGCTCCCTTGAGGGCTCCTGTTAAGGCTACTGTTCTGCCGAGTGTTTCCAGTGAGACTATGTTTTGCCCTGCCATGCTTGGTGTTTACAGACGGTCGCATACCGACTCTGCCGGGGATACATTGTTCCCGCACTTGGCTACTGTTTCACCACAATCGCTGCTCATGCCGGAGGTGGGACTGCTGGCTATTCTACTCCTGGCCCCCCTGCAAACTCTTTCATTGGAACTTTCGCCTTTTCCCCTGCTGTATTTGGTTTTTCAGAGTAATTTTGGAGCTCTCTGTATTGTAACCGAAGCATTATTGGGTAGGTGGTGTCGTCCATTTTGTACTTGTGATCCTCCCCCTTCCTCTCTGCTTCCATCTTGTTCCTTTGTTGATGAGGGGGTCGACATGCATGGAGGGCTGTATACTGAAGGGCGTCCGAAATCGGGTCAAGGCTAGATTGTTTGTCTGCTGCTTGCTCTCTTACCTGATGGGGGTCGGGTTTAACATGCTGTGTGGGGCGAATGTGTGGACCGCACGCGGAGTGCAAATTGAATTTTCCAGCTGGTTGGGAGTTATTTGATATCGTTTGGCACTTGCCCTCAGCGTCTCCTTTATGTTACTGCATTCTTGTTCGCGGCACAGTCGGAGCCACAATTGACTATCCTGATACCTAGTGAGCCATCGGCTCTGTTAAATCTTTCTGGGGTGTCTGACTTGCCGACAACGACTATTGGGACGGGGGGTTGCCTGTGTAGGGTGGCGTCCATTTTAACTCTCTTTGTCTCTGCGCTGCCCGGGGCGGTCATCTTAGTTTCTGCTC
This sequence comes from Lissotriton vulgaris, assembly GCF_964263255.1. Taxonomy (NCBI): domain Eukaryota; kingdom Metazoa; phylum Chordata; class Amphibia; order Caudata; family Salamandridae; genus Lissotriton; species Lissotriton vulgaris. Next base: position 718,070,369 of record NC_141700.1, on the reverse strand, counting down.
TGGCTGGGGCGGGGTTTTGGGTGGGTGCCGTGGTGTATTGGTCGCTCGCGACTTAGACAGCACTAGGAGGTCCGGGTATCGACTTGTATTGGTCTACTTGATGTGATTTGATGGCGCTATGATTTCCCGTGTGGGCTGAACAGGGATTGGAACTGTTCCTGTAAATGTTGTGCGCACACATTGTGAAATGTTTCTTCCATCTCTCCTATTGTTGCAATCTAATACAGCGCTGGTGCTTTTGGATTAGGTGGTTTTCAGTGTGGGACGCAGTGGATGGCTGGGGTCTCGGGAGTTCTGATGCTAAGTGGGCTCCTCCCCCCCACTTTTTCCTTTTGGGAGTGGCGGATTAGCTTGTCCTTTTCTCCCTCCCTGCATTCAAGAGTGAATTTTTTTTTTATTTTCTTTTTTCCTCTTCTTTTTGTCTCCCTTTTTCCTTCTTCTACACTTCTCGCTATACTTTCTCCTTTCTTCCGACTTTTCTTCTTCCTAAATTTCGGGTTTATAGGGCGACAGGCACGCTGCTAGGGGGGGGTAGGCCATAGCCTCTGCATGTGTGTAGGGTGGGGGGTTATATTTCATTTTTGTTATTTTCTATGGGACCTGTTTTGTTCTCCTCTATGGTTTTAACTTTCTTACCCATGTTTGGGAGTGCTGGGTGTAGGGTGGCAGTGGTACTGTGACTGGGTCATAGATGCTGCTCTGTAACATAACTATTGTGTAACCATCCTGCCTGGCGGGGACTTGATTATCGATCTTCGACTTGCTTGATATAGTTGCTACCGTCATGTCCCACCTGCATGGACTTTGTTTTTAATTTTCATTTATTGGTACGGAACACTACGGCCTGATTTCAATAGTCGCATAACAAAAAACTTTAAAATTTAACCTGCATTCATCCTGTGACACGGTGCTGCGATATCCTTCAATCTTTCTTCCTTTGAATGTTTGCGATTCTGCTACAGTACTGTGTCGCCGCATCGTATGCTGTTGTGCTAACTGATTGTTCGTGGCCGGCCGGATGGTTGTAGGCCCGTATTTGTTATTTCTTCCTTATGCACAATAAAGGTTTTCAAAAATTAAAAAAAAATAAAAATTTGAAAAAAAGTTTTAAAAAATATTTAAATTGTAATATATATATTTTTAATTTAATATTTTTTTAATTTATATATATCTTATATAGCAGGCAATGATATTCTATGGAAGGAAATTCAAGTTACTGGTAAGTACAGTTAAATTTACTTTTCAGGAATAGTAGTGAGCTAGATTGGGGAATTAATTCCTCTTCAATCCTGAGGTTCCCTGTGAGCTAACTAGCCCACCAGGTACCTCCAGTATGCGCCACGCAGCTGTGTTGCAGAGAGGTGTTCAAAGGGCACGCCCCCTTTTTACAACACTTTGCAACACAGCTCCGTGGTGCTTACTGGAGATACCTGTTGGACTAGTTGTCCCCTAGGGGACCTCTGGATTGAACAGGAATTAATTCCCCAACTTAAAATGCTCCTCAGGGCATGTTTGCACTCACATCACCTAAAGCCCCTCCCCCTACCTTCACCACTGTGCTAACACGCCCTGTAGAGTGTTCTAAATTGGGGGATAAGTACCCTTACATACTGGGGGTTCCTGGGGGCCAACTAGCCCACCGGGAACCTCCAGTATACGCCAGGAGGCTAAGTTGCAGAGAGGTGTAATGAGGCTACGCATCTTTTTACACCTCTCTGCAACGCAGCCCCCGGGTGCGTTTGCAGAGGGGGAACTAATTCCCCTTGCATACTGGGGGTCCCTGGGGGTAAACTAGCCCACTAGGAATCTCCAGTAGGCACCAGGGGACTGCATTGCAGAGAGGTGTAATGAGGCCACGTCCCTTTTTACACCTCTCTGCAACCCAGCCCCCGGGCGCATTTGCAAAGGGGGAACTAATTCCCCTTGCATACTGGGGGTCCATGGGGGCCAACTAGCCCACCAGGAACCTCCAGTATGCGCCAGGGGACTGCATTGCAGAGAGATGTAAAGAGGCCACGCCCCTTTTTACACCTCTCTGCAACGCAGCCCCGTGGTGCGTTTGTTGAGGGGGAACCAATTCCCCTTGGTACCTCCAGTATGCGCCAGGGGGCTGCGTTGCTTTCCCCCAAGGGGAGGTGGTCCCCGGGGCAGTGTGGGGGGGGGGGGTTGGGGCCCCCTCACACTTCTTTTTCACTATGCCCCCGGGATTTGGTCCCCCGGGGGAGTAATTTGCAAAAAAGCAGACTGGGTTTTTTGAAAAAAAAATTGGGGCCTTGGGGGTCCGTGTGGCACAGCCAAAGCAGGCCTATGGGGGTCAGAGTGTTTCTACCCTGCCCCCTTTTTGCGTTCTACATGTTTGTTTTTCTGCTTTCTTGTGCCTTGGTCTACTGAGCACAAGATGGCTGCCAACACTTCCTGGTTTGGAGTGTTGAAAGCCAATGAGCCTGCAGCTCGTGATCGGAAAGGTTTAGAACTCAAAAAGGGGGCAGGGTAGAAGCACCCTGACTCCCTAGGCCTGCTCAGGGGGTCCCACAAGGACCCCGAAGGCCAAATTATTATTTTTTTTTACTAAAATGGCGGGGTGTGTGTACAGTACAGTACTCCAGTATGCGCTAAGTAATACCCCCCCAAACCATACAGACACTCATACTGATACTCAAAAAAACAACTAATAACCCATATACACACTCATGTAGCTACTCACCAACCCATGCAGCCACTTATACACAAAGTGAGACACTGATACATATATTTAAATATTTAAACATTACTCGCTAATATATGTATTCACTAGATACACTTAATAAGTCAGTTAACCAATCAATTTTACAAAAAAATCCATTTAGACACTTATTTGACCATTTATTCTTCTATCGACCTTTAGATATACATATATAAAAAATATTTATTTTTCAGAAAGCACACATTCACTGGATGATGTTATCAGTGATGTCATCAGTGATGTCATTTGAGATGTCATCAGTGATGTCATGAGTGATGTCACTGACCATGTCATGAGTGATGTAATATGTGATGTCATCAGCAGAGCATTGCGGGCGCGCGAGTTGTAGTTAGCTGAACTAACTGTAACGGGGGAATTTCAAAGGTTTTGTATGAGTGAAATTTCCAGCTAACTATAACATGTGTGAAACCTATGGTTTTTTCAATGAATTATCAAGGTTTTTTAAATACTAATTCCTAACTATAACGTGTGTGAAACCTATGGTTTTTTCTGTGAATTTGCAAGGTTTTTTAAACGCTAATTCCTAACTATAACGTGTGTGAAACCTATGGTTTTTTCAGTGAATTTCAAAGGTTTTGTAAATGATAATTATTAAATGTATTAATTGTTATATTTTTTATACTGATTTACTACATTATTTTAAACTTTATTTTTAGATATTTTATTTTTTAAATTACATTACATATTTTTAATATAAATTTAAAACATTTTTTTTCAATATTTAAATTGTAATATATATTTTTTTAATTTAATATGTTTTTTAATTTATATATATTTTACACAGCAGGCAATGATATTCTAGGGAAGGAAATTCAAGTTACTGGTAAGTACAGTTAAATTTACTTTTCAGGAATAGTAGTGAGCTAGAATGTGGAATTAATTCCTCTTCAATCCTGAGGTCCCCTGTGAGCCAACTAGCCCACCAGGCACCTCCAGTATGCGCCAGGCAGCTGTGTTGCAGAGAGGTGTTCAAAGGACATGCCCGCTTTTTACAACACTCTGCAACACAGCTCCGTGGCCCTTACTGGAGATACCTGTTGGACTAGTTGCCCCCTAGGGGACCTCTGGATTAAACAGGAATTAATTCCCCAAATTAAAACGCGCCTCAGGGCATGTTTGCACTCACATCACCTCAAGCCCCGCCCCCTACCTTCACCACTGTGCTAACGCACCCTGTAGAGTTTTCTAAGTTGGGGGATTAAGACTCCTTACATACTGAGGGTACCTGGGGGCCAACTAGGCCACCGGAACCTCCAGTATATGCCTGGAGACTATGTTGCAGAGAGGTGTAATGAGGCCACGCCCCTTTTACAACTCTCTCAACGCAGCCCCTGGGCGTGTTTGCAGAGGGGGAACTAATTCACCTTGCATACTGGGGGTCCCTGGGGGCCAACTAGCCCACCAGGAATCTCCAGTATGCACCAGGGGACTGCACTGCAGAGAGGTTTAAGAAGGCCATGCCCCTTTTTACGCCTCTCTGCAACGCAGCCCCCGGGCGCGTTTGCAGAGGGGGAACTAATTCCCCTTGCATACTGGGGGTCCAGTGCGCCAACTAGCCCACCAGGAACCTCCAGTATACGCCAGGGGACTGCATTGCAGAGAGGTGTAAAGATGCCCCTTTTTACACCTCTCTGCAACGCAGCCCCCTGGCGCGTTTGCAGAGGGGGAACCAATTCCCCTTGGAACCTCCAGTATGCGCCAGGGAGCTGCGTTGCTTTGTCCCATGGAGTGGTGGTCCCCAGGGCAGTGTGGGGCCCTCTCACACTTCTTTTTCACTATGCCCCCGGGATTTGGTCCCCCGGGGGGTAATTTGAAAAAAAGCAGACCAGGTTTTTTGAAAAAAAAATGGGGCCTGGGTGGTCCTTGTGGGACCCCCTGAGCAGGCCTAGAGGGTCAGGGTGCTTCTACCCTGCCCCCTTTTTGAGTTCTACATGTTTGTTTTTCTGCTTTCTTTTGCCTCGGTCTACCGAGGCACAAGATGGCTGCCAACAATTTCTGTTTTGGAGTGTTGACAGACAGTGGCAGCCAATCAGCATGCAGCTCGTGCACGGAGAGGTACGCGTACGTACGCGCATGGTACGCGGACCCGTACGCTTACGGTGCGCACTTATAGATATATATATATTTTTTATTTGATTTTCTCAGGAACTACTAGAGGAATTTACACAATTTAAGCAAAAGCGTGATCTGCGAATCAGACTCTACCATTTTGCCAAATTTCTTGTAATTCCGTTCTGCCGTTCAGGCTGTAGCCGTGTCTAATCGTCCTATGGAAAATACCATGGGGAAAACATGTTTTGGGACCCCCCTTTTTTCTCAGCCCCCACTTGACGAATCCCCCCAAAACTTTCAGGGAAGAAGCGGAGCGGGCCATCTTGTTTGAGAAATTCGCGAAGATTCATCAACCGGCGCCAAAGTTATTCCCAATAGAATGTTGCGGATTTCCTATGGAAACTAGGTCCTAACTATAACTACCTACTGGCGGAATATATGGAATAATTTTGGGTTACACTGACCTGGTAAGTTTTTATCATGCATATGTTTACCATACAAGCCTTAATAATGCAAAGTTCTTTGTAAAGGCTTCTGTGGTAAGGGCATATGCATGGTAGTGCAGTTATATTGACTGTGTTGTAAAGTCCTACATTTACTGTTGTTGCCTGTGATGTTTTGCGCTATGTTTGTGAAAGAAGCATGCACTACTGCTGCATGTGTGATACTTGAGCAGTATGTTACAGTGAGAAAACAAAAAAATTAATTGCTTGCTGTACACAATGTACATTTGAGATAAAGGGTGTAATTTGCTATTGATCAATGTACTTGTGAGATATGAAGTAGTAGGTCATGGATCACAATGCAAACACTCCATTCGATACACTAAACAGTGAAAAACACAAGGAGAGAGAGAAATAGTGCTCTGGGCAGAGAGCAACCCTACTTTATGTGTCGGATTAAGAGCTTGTGACAATAACTCTTGTAGACAGTTGCACTGTCAAACCACACCTAAAAACAAAAGAATGAGCTGGTTGAGCCTCCAGCTGAATCCATTTTCTACACTCACCAGTTTGCAGGCCTTTCGAAACCAAGATCAAATGTGCATACCTGCACTTCCATGGTAAGGTTTGTATTAGGCTCCAGGATGCATTCCACCATGCTGTCTGTCACTGGGAAGTTGTCTGGGATTTTGTTGCACTTCTTGATCATCATTGGATCAACGCCATTGAGGAACTGGTAGCCAAATAATGCATCTTCTTTCCAGTGTTGGGACACATACTCTATGTGACAGAGCACAGGAATGTGAATAAGATTACACTGTATTGGAAATATTTTCCATTTGTAAGTGCTACTATCATTAAAGGATAGGTTCAACTCACTTATTTCTCTTCAGAATCTGCTGCTCTACTTTAGTGGTTTGTCCATGTAGAGATTATTACTTTCCAGTGAGTGTTTTATGCATTTGATGGAATTGGAACAAAGAGTCTATTACTGTGGAAATGGAAATTCATATATGTATAATATGTTTGTAGTAATGACACAGTGCAATTAATGGTGCTAAATCCAGGTATTCCCAACACAAGTAGTACTGAGCATGAACTGGTGCTAACAGACTTATAAACTTCCTACCACAATGTTCAGCTATCAGCGCATGCTGGGGAAGCATGTGATGGAAAGCATATTCTGGGAAAGCCTGTGATGGGAAACATGAGCAGGGAAAGCATATGATGGGTAAGCATGCACACGCCAACACATGGAATAACGAGTAAGAATGTTGTAAGAGCTATCGGAATAGCGGGTGGGGAAGCAAGCCTGGCCATCGGAGGACTGAGGCTAATGTGCCATGAGGGCTCTTGGATGTACAGGCATGAGCACGAGGGAATAAGGGGAGTTTAGGAGTGGAAGCAGAGAGCATATATAACCCACCCCTCGACAGGTAACTCTACCTTGATGTAGGAACAGCTGTGCTCGGGATTGTTCCAGCGTACTTTTAAAGGAGCCAATACCAGGAGGGGGGAGTGACTCCGTCTGGAAGCCTAAAAGACTGAGACTGAGGGGTCAACTGTCAGTTGTTGAGTACAAATGCATGGGGTGAGCGACATATGACAAAGGAGGAGGGCTTCACCCTAAGGCAGGAAGGAAGGATTGGTAGGTGATAGGAAGATGCTAGAAGCAGTATGAGTGCACTACCATGACATAAATACATTGGCACATTGGGGCTTTTAAGTAATGGCAGCTTTTCTATATTCTATCACCTGCAGGAAAGAGAGCTGCCATAAGAGCCTATCAACTGGTAGGATGCTCTTAAACAAAGAGGGCTTAGTGATGTAGGGGGAGCTGCCAAAGTTTGTGAAACAACTAAACCCAACTAAACCCACAGGTCCCTTGGTTATATTCACAGTCTTTTTCCCTCTGCCTCTTTTCTTTTTGACCGGAGGTTCGATTAAAGATGTTCCTTTGTAGTGTAGTTCCAATAGTACCCTTTTATGCAGGACCTACGCTGTTTACGGATAAAATATACTGTGGGCTTGGTGTCAAACTGAGTCTGTACACCCCCACCGACTATGTCAGCCTATGTTTTCGCATTAGCTAGCTCGCAGTGCTAATAGAATCTCCTGTTATCAGAGAGATTAGTATGTGCAACTTCAGAACATAATAACTTCAGACTCATGGAAACAATATACTACTTTTCACACAGTCACTCATGCTTGCTTGTTTTGCTCTCAGAGAGATACACAGAAGAAACTGTTGATCGTGTTTACAATAAGAATTTATTGTACTGTTGTTCTTCTCATGTAAAATAAGTGCGATGCTACAACTGTAAAACAGTAGCAGAGCTGTAGAACCAGCAGTGCAGTGAATAGAAAGAAATAGTATTGTTCTACCATTTTGCAATATTCATGAACACATACATGAATATGAAACGCATTTATAAAAATAAAGATGCCTGTCTAGATGTACCTAAGTGTACCTAGCATGTGAGTAGGTGCAAAAGAGCCTAAGCCTAAGTGCCCAAGTCTACGAGCCAAGAATTCCACTAGTATTTAGTCGAACCCCCATACCTGAATAGTGAGTGCATGGGACTTCACAATGGACTTGAGTTTGACACCCCGCAAGGGATCGTCAGACCACTGTCAGCTGGAGCGACGGCATGCCGGAGCCGCAGCATCTCTAGTCAGTGTGTCGCCGTAAAGTCTCAGTTCCCTCCTGCTTTCTGATAGCAAGAGGTGCTATATTTTAACAGTCTATGTGCGTATGTTCCCCATTGTTTAGTATTAGGATGAATTTGGGAATTAAACCTTGTGCGTCAATGGGAGAGGTGGAGTGGACCTCCTGTAGAATGTACTCATAAATTATTCATATGTGCTAAGGATGACGTCTTAGCAATATCGATTGCCACAAACCCACCCTCTGCATGGAACAAGGTGAAAGGTTTAGTCCATAAAAGCTACATTCCTTATAAGGTGTTATGTCCATACAAGGCAGTCTGTCCTTATTTGGAGGTATGTTCTTATACGGCTTGTTCATATGAAATGACTGGGTGACGATGTAGGGAAAGTGTACGATGTTCCCTAGACCTATGTCAGGGTACCGATTCGTCTCGCTCCTCTCCATGGCCATCTGATGAACCCGTAACAATTGAGATATTGGGGACCCTTACAGCACTGGCAACAGGATGCAGAGGCTCACCCCGAGGCGCAGCAATCTGAGAATTATTACTTCTCTTCAACGAGAGTCTACTTTCAGTAAGGGCAAAACATTTTTCCGCCCTAATTAAGAATGAGTCTGAGGTAGTTGCGGTGGGTCCTAGAGCAAATTGCGCCTACTTTGTTGCTACAATTTGAAGATATTGTAAAATCACTCCTAATACCCATTGATCTGCGATTGCAAAGATAGAACGTTTACTTGTGCAGTCTAATGAGTTGCAATCTCAACAAACTACTGACAGCCTATAGAAAGGGAGCATACAGTTATTGGGGGCTGGGCCTGCTCTGCTCCCCTCAACCCTTTTACCAAACAGTTGTGAGCCCATACAGTATAAAGGTAGCGCTCAGCTAGAGCAAGCTAATAAAACCCAATTAATGGAGGGCTCTCAAGCCAATCGCAATCAGGGTACTATTTGACACAACAGAGACGAGAGTGGGGTCTATGATAGCATCAAGGAAGTCTATAGTTATGGAAAAGTCTTGCCCCTCAAATAATTTAAGGTCCAAAGTACAAGGCATAAAACTCATGTATCCACCCTGAGATACAGTAGTGAGAAATGATTTCCTTGACATACCCTCGGACTCAGCTCCCTCAGAGGCTATTATGACAGGTGTTCGTTCCCCCAGTTAAATAGGGTTCAAAAGAGTCAACAATATATCCGATCCACAAAGTGACACACTGGATGGATAACTAATTAGCCCACATTCATCACTTATCATCCCATGTCATCATGGCTAAAAGAGTGGGTTGGGACTACTGTAGAAAAGGATAGGGCAGGTGATTGCATAATGGTTAATCTAACCCGCCCAATACATACAAATGCCATGATTCATAGCCACTATAGAAATTATGTTAAAACTGGAATTAAGAATCTCCCGCTTCATTTTTTCTATTAGTCAGCTGTACCATACCAAAGACTCATGTCAGCAAGCCCACTACAAACCTCACTTGTAAAAACAACTATCTCTTTTGAATATAGATTTGCCCCATTGAGCGATCTAGAGAGTATTGATTGGCAATTGGGTCAATTTGAGGGTGAGGAACCCAAAAAGTCCCCTCAATCATCTTGGGTGGTCATGAATACTGATCTGAGGTCTGTATCCTATACATGTGGTCCACTGAACCCTAGACTAATGTCTTGGAACTTTGTTGGTCTAAGGGCTAAGAAAGTCGAGGAGCTGTGGCTAGATGTAATAAGACCATGTGATATCATTACATTACAAGAAATCTGGGCCTTGTCTGATTCTTTTATTTTGGATGGTTTTACAACCTTGTATGAATCTGCTTTACCCTCCACTGCAGGGTGTTTGAAGGGAGGTTTACTTACATTGATACCGCTTAAACTAGCCTACACTATGAAGAGGTTATTTTGTTCTTCTCACCATGTGCTAGCCGGAGAATTTATTTTTGCGAAGAGTGCAAGCCTGGTAATATTATATTTTTGCAACTTCTTTTGCTGCGATAAAAATAATAGACACATTGCAGCACTAGAGGGTTTTTGGGAGCAATATGGAGAGGAGAGTAGCTTCTATTTTGAGGTTATTATAATGGGAGATTTTAATATACATCTGTGTCTTTATAATCGCTACCAAGGTGGGAGATCTGAGGACATCTTTTCTTCTTCAAGTCATTTTGAACACTCTGCCCAAGGTTCTTGGTTAGAGAGCTTATTTGCAATAAATAATTTATATTGCCTTGAGCATATGGGGTAGACAAACTCAGTGCCATCTTTTACTGGCAGGGAACGTGATTCGACTATAGATTTTATTATAGTATCGCCCCCTTTGCTCACCGAAATACTAATAGTAAACCCTACATGGAGCTGTTATAGTGATCGTAACCTGTTAATTGTTGATATGAGAGGGGAGACAGCCTTCCATGGGGGTCAAAGAAAGAGTTTGGCAAACGGGGACTTTATACTAAAAGACCAGGCTCGTAAAATAAGGTGGAAAAAGATAGCCCCATAAGCCTTTTTAGCCAAGGTATTTAAGGAGGCTAAAGAGGATATTGAATTGTGCCTGGATGACTTTACAGATGCCAGTGTGGTTATAGAGGCCTTTGGTAACAGGGAGGCGAAAGACTTGGGATTCTAAAAAGGAAAAGAGGTTGATACAGACTGATCTAAAGCCGATAAGGCTCCTATGCTCGCCCTAAAACTAAAGCGAAAGAACTTAGAAATGATCAAGTTATGTAGAAAATGATAAAAGGAGCTATAACTCATAGAAAAGAAAAGATAAGATACAGGAGCAGGCAAGGCTGCATCTAAATCAGGCTTGTGTTCTGCACAACAGTAAAACATTTTGGAAAGTTGTAAATAGTCCCCATTTTGCAGAACTGCATTCGGCGAGTACAAATTGCGTCATCCCTGATATGGGTTAGCCACTTTGAACAAATCTACAAAGGAGTAGGCCAAGAGAAACAAAGTACTACTTGAGTACCCAGCATAAGGACGCACCCGTTAAATTTTGGGATAGATGAGGTTCAGAAAGCAATTATGGCCACTGCTAATCGAAAGGCACCTGGCCCAGATGGGGTTCCTGTGGACCTCTGTAAGACTGACCCTGGAATTTGGGCAAAGATTTTAGTCAAGGTTTTTAAACTAGCTACAGTAGATGGTCTTCCGCCTTCATGGTCAACAGTGGTTATTTTACCCTTTTTTTAAAAATGTTCTAGGGATGATCCGGCATGTTACCGCCTGATCTCATTATTAAATTCATCCACTAAAATTATGGGGATGGTGATTTTGGACCAACTGCAAACATGGCTAGATGCCACTGATGTAATCTCAGAATTACAATATGGTTTTAGAAAAGGCATGGGAACTGTGGACCAATGAATAAACTTGCTTATACTGACCGTCAATATACACTTGCTAAAAAGGGCTGTATTTATATGGCATTTATGAATTTAACATCTGCCTTCGACCGAGTAAATAGGTCTAAATATGGTCCATATTAATAGACTATGGAAAAGATGCCGATTTGGTAGTATATTTACATTGGTATCACCTACATTTTACTGCCTCTGTCTGATTTAACAAAAACGACTCTCTAACAAGTTCCTGGGATGTGGACACAGGGGTGAGACAGGGGTGTATTTTGGCCCCTGTTTTGTTTACTCTATATATTAATAACCTAGGGGCTGTCTTAGAAACTGCTAGTAACGACATCCCTAGAGCAGGTTTTAAATCTATTCCCACTTTTTTATGCAGGGATGATGCCGTTTTGTTAGCTAGGACACCGAGGTTTTATGACTTCACTCGACCTGTCATTAAACTTTTCTAGATCACATATAATGTCCATAGGTAATCCAAAACAGGAATTGGTATATAAAGGTGGGGAACTGTCGAAGGTTGCTATAGTCCCGTATCTAGGGATTTTGTTTGATGAAAAGAGGTCATGGGTGGTGCAACAAGCTCTTAACAAAAATACCCTGTCCAGAGCAGCTGGATCTACCTTGGATTTTGCCTAGAGATTGTGGGGCAAACACTAGTGCCCACTTCTGAAGATCTACAATAGGAAATGCTTACCAATGGCCACATATGGCACTGAAGTATGTGGCTATAAAGAGACCGGTGAGCTGCAAGTGGCTGAATATAAATATATGTAGAAGCTTTTAGCTGTTCTGGCTGGTACTCGAGGAGTCGGCGTTTGGCGTAGGACAATTGCAGTATAACAAAGACATGATTAAACCGTAATAATTGATGATAAAGAGACAGGATAGTAGAAACTCACCACTATAACTTTCCCCACGCCGGAGGATTGTGCGGGTTGGAATTATCACCACCCTTGAAATATTTTGAATTGAGGACAGAGGAGCCTTGAAAAAGTTGCATGTACATACCAACTGAGGCGACAAAACAATTGTTGGCTATGATCTGTTTATAAAGAATCTAATGAAAAGGAATAAAGGAACAAAGAAGCTACTCTGAATTCTGTTTATATTTGTTTTAGACTTACAATAGCTAAATCTGTCATCAGTTCTATTGTGATTTTAACATGTGCTGGTATTGCAATTACATTTGTTTTTAGCTGTTCCCCACAGTACTTCGACTTTTATGGTGCATGCAGAATTAGGGCAGGGTTCCATTTCTGATCAGATAGCAGTGGCTCCTCTAATCTGGTGGTTAAATACATGGTTGAGTCCCATACCTACCCTGAACCAATGTGTATTAAAAGACTGTATGAGACTGGATAGGTCTGCTGAGGTACCTTGGATAGCTTACATTTCTAGGTAATTGAGTATTTTAGGGTGTCCTGATCTCTTTACACATCCAAGAAAGATGTACCCAAGAAAGTTGAAAGCTATTAACAATCAATTCTTAGAAAGGGTGGCGTTGGAAAGGGAAATATGGAACTTAAAAAAACAACAGTAAGACAATAAATCTTATTGAGCTCTGGGCCCCTTTATAATTAAGCCTGCAGACAAGGGCGGAGGTATTGTCATCCTAGATAGAGACACCTACAGACAGGAATGCTTGAGACAGTTACAGGACCACAGATCCTATCAACTTCTAAAAGATGATCCAAACGAGAGATTAAAAAACAAAATCAACCATCTGGTAGAGGAGGCCACATCACAAGGATGGATTACCCCTCAAGAAGGACAATTTCTGTGCACCTCTCATCCCACAATCCCCTATTTCTATTGTCTGCCAAAGGTGCATAAACCCCCAAAGACCACCACCGGGTAGACCCATCATCTCTGGAATTGGGTCCATACTGGAGCCTCTATCAACCTTTGTTGATTTTTTCCTTAATCCCATTGTGAAAGAAATGCCAACCTATCTGAAGGACACAAAAGATGTACTTCGACTCCTACCAACTATAGAATTTGACCCTAGCCAGGACCTACTAGTATCCTTTGATGTAGAGTCCCTATATACATCTATCCCCCAAACCGAAACCTTGGAAGTAGTGGGCAACATCCTCCAACAAAGAGACCTGCAAACAATTACTCCGGTCTCATTCATTATGGAGTTGGCAGAACTAGCAATGAAGGAAAACTACTTCAAATTTGAGGATACCATCTACCTCCAGACATCTGGCACCAGCATGGGCAGTGTTTTTGCGCCAAGTTTGGCGAATCTGTACGTCCATGCTTTAGAACAAACCAAAATCCTGCATCAGGACAATCCTTACTATGTATCGCTCCGACTTTGGAAGCGATACATAGACGATATCCTTGTGGTATGGAGAGGCACTGAGACCAGCCTTCAGGAATTCCACGGTTGGTTAAACAACTGTAATCAGTTTCTGAAATTCACTGTGGAATGCAGTAAGAGGGAATTGCCATTCCTTGACCTCCTAATTGTAGTCACAGAAGAAGGGCTCAACACAGAACTGTACAGGAAACCGATGGCACGCAACTCGTTGCTCAATTTTGAAAGTTGCCACCCGAGGTCCCTAAGAGAAAATTTACCATTTGGACAATTTCTCAGATTGAAAAGAAACTGCTCAACTAAAGAATCATTCGAGAAACATTCTGGGACACTCTCCAAATTCTTGCGAGAAAAGAAGTATCCGGCGAGGATTATCCGCCAGTCCAAGAAAAGAGCCTCTAATAATAACAGAGAGGCCCTCTTAGAGGTTGCCATTCAGAAAGAGAAGACCCAGAGGATGACTTTCGTGAACACGTTCCATACAAGGTCCAATGAAGTTCGGAAGATCATAACTAAACACTGGTCCATTCTGAACACCAGTGGAGACACTCTACCACCACCCCTTTTTGCATTCAAGAGAGGACCAAACATAAGAGATCATCTGGTCCATACCAGACCGAAAAATAGAACACCCCGACAAATCGGAACATTATGGGATATGCCACCTGTGCAAGGACATCACCCTTGTGGCAATTGCTCAGCATGCCCTCAAACCACGAGAACCACCAGTGTTGACATTGGAACATCGCGCCCCTGGCAGCAGCGCAGGTTCACCAACTGTAATAGCGAAAACACGATCTACATGATCACGTGCCCTTGCTCAAAGAGGTACGTCGGCATGACAACCCGCAAAACAAAAATCAGAATTGGAGAACACAAAAGCACAGTCCGCTGTCGAAAACAAGCTACTCGCTTAACAGCACACTTTTTAGAGAAAGGACATGGGCCGAGCGAATTTCAATGGACGATCTTGGAGCAACCGATAATACCCGATCACTGTCCAGATGTCGGTAAATTCCTATTCAAAATTGAGCAAAAATGGGTGTACAAACTTAATAGTGACAAAGATGGTCTCAATGAACCCATTCCATGGATGTCACTATAACTATACATAGTCTTCCTCAAAAAGTCCAACACCACTGTTTACCGTCTAGCGAGGAACTACAACTCCCATCATGCATCACACTCGCCCAGTAATCTCCACAGATATACCCGCCCATTTCCCTTGCTCGGTGCCTCCCCAGAAGAGCCCAGAGGGACATTTGGAGACACTGACGGAGAGGTGAGTGCCTAAGGTAGTCCTCCACGAGCAACAATACGGGCATCGAACATCTTACTACGGCCCTTATTGTTACACGTAGCTATCTCGGTCTGTCACCGAATACATTGTTACATACCTAGTTTTCTTTTGCTTAGTCCTACTGACACGGTTGAATGTCCCTGTTATTGTTCTTTTGCTAACAGAGCAGTGCTCCTTTTCTACCTGAGCTCCTGCCAGGTGAGGTGAGGCGCCTTCCCCACAAGTATTGGGTGAGTGTTACCATGTTCGTGCTAATTTGCATATACGTGAGCACAGGAATAGCGTAATGTTGTTAGTGCATTCCATAATTCCATGTTGTGTTTTTCTCTTTTCGTCTCTCCTTATGTGACTTGTTTTTAGACTGTGGCGGAGATTCTACACCTGCTTTCCAGGTGAAAATTTTCCATTTTAACTTTTATTTCTCACTTATGTAAGCAAGCAGTAGCAAAACCATGGTCCTGAAGAATGCATAGGGAACACTCCTGATAAATGCAGAAACATGTTGACCACTTGCATGTAGATATATTGTTAAATCTACCTTTTTGCACCTATTTTTAATCTTAGGGGTCCGAGAGAAACCAATAAATTATTTTTCTACTCGAGTCCACCTAATTTTACTCACTTTCACTCATCCCTCACTGCACTGCTTCCCTCAAGTGTAAACCTTGCCGACATCATTCTTAAGATACCACTCACATCGGTCTTCATACTCACACGGTCCTCCCACCACTCACAGTGTGTGTGCTAACTCCATGGTATGGAGTCCCCAAATGATGAAAAAATGGTGGTACAGAGCGGCAACTGATGGGAATATTTCCTGCCCTTAGTTGCATACTGAATGTCGGTTTACACTTGCACTTGCACAGCTCAAGTCACATAGTAGTAAGTCTCGAGCAAAACACTGACTCCTGGATACCTTTTGTGGTTATAGGTATATGATTGGGGCATGTATCCAGTATAGAGTCGTTAAACAGCCCTCAGACCCTCCCCTAAGTAGTTTTGTTTCGTGATTGTGTACAGCCTCGGCTGTGGGTCTTTTTGAAAAATACGGACAAACGTTTTATTTGTCCGTCACTCTTAACAGCACATTTTGTCTGTTTTTCAGCTCTGTTTTTGACGATTAGTTTCAATCACAGGACACTCCCTTTACGTAGGAACTTGGTAATTGACAAAACACGTATAATGGCATCAAACAGTGGTTTGGCTTTTGAGGAAGCGGAAATCCAAAATATTTTGGATGAAAATCCTAGCCTGCTAGAAAATGCCCCCCTCGTAATAAACACTCCTGACGAGGGGTGGAACAAGATCTTGGTTTTAAAAAAATCCCACACCAGAACCACGGTACACGGCATCATAATGGCACAATATCTGCATGGTAACTGTGCACCATCAGGTCTCATTGTGACCAATAGCCCAAGGTTATTTTTGGATGACAAAGAATTCCTTAAAGACTGGTCTCTCATTGCCTGGCGGTGCACTAGAGGCTGGTTGGTCCTAATCATTAAAACGGCTAAACGGGTAGCTGACAAAATATTGGTTGAAATACAACTTCTAGAAGGGAAAATCAAAACTACCCTAAAAAACCCTGCCTTTAAAACTGGACAGGACGACACCAATAAGAAGAATACCGAGTTTAAGGAATCGATACTCTTCACGAAAATGGAGAAATTCAAAAAAGACCTAGCCAAGTTCTCCAGAGAAAAAGTATATCCATATACTAGTGACTCATATGTCCCACCCACGTACAATCAAAATGGAGGCCGAAGAGGCTCTAACTACGCCACCTCCAGCTCGGATGATAACTCCAGCGATTCAGACACATCGCAACGAGGTAGCGGAGGTCCTTCGAAAGGACGTGGTAACAGACGAGGCCGCAGAGGCAACAACTTCGGTCAAAATAATTTCCAACAATATTGGCAACCGGGTCCCTGGATGTATGGCCCCAATTTCCCTCCAATGGGACATCCCTTCTTCCCACCACAAATACAACAAATCCAAGGACAGCAGCCTTTTTTAGGGTATGGCCAGAGGAGCAACAGAGGGAGGAGAAGACAAGGTCAAGGACCACAAGTCCGCTGGGCATCCCCGGTACAACAACCGACCATGGACCTGAGGAGTGGCAAGAGGATACCACAAGAGGGAGCTGGAACGAGCGGGACAACCGACCACCCAGCCTCGTGATTAATTTGAGCTCCCATGCCCTCTCCATTGATGAAGAGAATCTCCTGAATCGTGGGCTTGGTTTTGTGGCCACTCACGAAGGAGACCAGTTCAATACTCAAATGGAGATCTCAAAACTATTTAGAAAGGTGAGACTGCACTACTTTTTTGCAAAACAAAATCCGGGTGATAACATTGGATCTGTTGCCAACACTGGTTTGAAGAGACCCTCCACCTTCAATCCCACTACTATTGGATTACCAACAAGGGTCCAAACCTTTGAGGAGGCAGTAGAAACAGATATTGACCTACTGTTTAAAACAAAGAAACCAAGATCTTATGTTAACTTACCAAATAAAGAGAAACTAGCTCTGCAAGCACTTACGACCAACGATTCCATTATAATTAAGCCTGCAGACAAGGGCGGAGGTATTGTCATCCTAGATAGAGACACCTACAGACAGGAATGCTTGAGACAGTTACAGGACCACAGATCCTATCAACTTCTAAAAGATGATCCAACCGAGAGATTAAAAAACAAAATCAACCATCTGGTAGAGGAGGCCACATCACAAGGATGGATTACCCCTCAAGAAGGACAATTTCTGTGCACCTCTCATCCCACAATCCCTTATTTCTATTGTCTGCCAAAGGTGCATAAACCCCAAAGACCACCACCGGGTAGACCCATCATCTCTGGAATTGGGTCCATACTGGAGCCTCTATCAACCTTTGTTGATTTTTTCCTTAATCCCATTGTGAAAGAAATGCCAACCTATCTGAAGGACACAAAAGATGTACTTCGACTCCTACCAACTATAGAATTTGACCCTAGCCAGGACCTACTAGTATCCTTTGATGTAGAGTCCCTATATACATCTATCCCCCAAACCGAAACCTTGGAAGTAGTGGGCAACATCCTCCAACAAAGAGACCTGCAAACAATTACTCCGGTCTCATTCATTATGGAGTTGGCAGAACTAGCAATGAAGGAAAACTACTTCAAATTTGAGGATACCATCTACCTCCAGACATCTGGCACCAGCATGGGCAGTGTTTTTGTGCCAAGTTTGGCGAATCTGTACGTCCATGCTTTAGAACAAACCAAAATCCTGCATCAGGACAATCCTTACTATGTATCGCTCCGACTTTGGAAGCGATACATAGACGATATCCTTGTGGTATGGAGAGGCACTGAGACCAGCCTTCAGGAATTCCACGGTTGGTTAAACAACTGTAATCAGTTTCTGAAATTCACTGTGGAATGCAGTAAGAGGGAATTGCCATTCCTTGACCTCCTAATTGTAGTCACAGAAGAAGGGCTCAACACAGAACTGTACAGGAAACCGATGGCACGCAACTCGTTGCTCAATTTGAAAGTTGCCACCCGAGGTCCCTAAGAGAAAATTTACCATTTGGACAATTTCTCAGATTGAAAAGAAACTGCTCAACTAAAGAATCATTCGAGAAACATTCTGGGACACTCTCCAAATTCTTGCGAGAAAAGAAGTATCCGGCGAGGATTATCCGCCAGTCCAAGAAAAGAGCCTCTAATAATAACAGAGAGGCCCTCTTAGAGGTTGCCATTCAGAAAGAGAAGACCCAGAGGATGACTTTCGTGAACACGTTCCATACAAGGTCCAATGAAGTTCGGAAGATCATAACTAAACACTGGTCCATTCTGAACACCAGTGGAGACACTCTACCACCACCCCTTTTTGCATTCAAGAGAGGACCAAACATAAGAGATCATCTGGTCCATACCAGACCGAAAAATAGAACACCCCGACAAATCGGAACATTATGGGATATGCCACCTGTGCAAGGACATCACCCTTGTGGCAATTGCTCAGCATGCCCTCAAACCACGAGAACCACCAGTGTTGACATTGGAACATCGCACCCCTGGCAGCAGCGCAGGTTCACCAACTGTAATAGCGAAAACACGATCTACATGATCACGTGCCCTTGCTCAAAGAGGTACGTCGGCATGACAACCCGCAAAACAAAAATCAGAATTGGAGAACACAAAAGCACAGTCCGCTGTCGAAAACAAGCTACTCGCTTAACAGCACACTTTTTAGAGAAAGGACATGGGCCGAGCGAATTTCAATGGACGATCTTGGAGCAACCGATAATACCCGATCACTGTCCAGATGTCGGTAAATTCCTATTCAAAATTGAGCAAAAATGGGTGTACAAACTTAATAGTGACAAAGATGGTCTCAATGAACCCATTCCATGGATGTCACTATAACTATACATAGTCTTCCTCAAAAAGTCCAACACCACTGTTTACCGTCTAGCGAGGAACTACAACTCCCATCATGCATCACACTCGCCCAGTAATCTCCACAGATATACCCGCCCATTTCCCTTGCTCGGTGCCTCCCCAGAAGAGCCCAGAGGGACGTTTGGAGACACTGACGGAGAGGTGAGTGCCTAAGGTAGTCCTCCACGAGCAACAATACGGGCATCGAACATCTTACTACGGCCCTTATTGTTACACGTAGCTATCTCGGTCTGTCACCGAATACATTGTTACATACCTAGTTTTCTCTTGCTTAGTCCTACTGACACGGTTGAATGTCCCTGTTATTGTTCTTTTGCTAACAGAGCAGTGCTCCTTTTCTACCTGAGCTCCTGCCAGGTGAGGTGAGGCGCCTTCCCCACAAGTATTGGGTGAGTGTTACCATGTTCGTGCTAATTTGCATATACGTGAGCACAGGAATAGCGTAATGTTGTTAGTGCATTCCATAATTCCATGTTGTGTTTTTCTCTTTTCGTCTCTCCTTATGTGACTTGTTTTTAGACTGTGGCGGAGATTCTACACCTGCTTTCCAGGTGAAAATTTTCCATTTTAACTTTTATTTCTCACTTATGTAAGCAAGCAGTAGCAAAACCATGGTCCTGAAGAATGCATAGGGAACACTCCTGATAAATGCAGAAACATGTTGACCACTTGCATGTAGATATATTGTTAAATCTACCTTTTTGCACCTATTTTTAATCTTAGGGGTCCGAGAGAAACCAATAAATTATTTTTCTACTCGAGTCCACCTAATTTTACTCACTTTCACTCATCCCTCACTGCACTGCTTCCCTCAAGTGTAAACCTTGCCGACATCATTCTTAAGATACCACTCACATCGGTCTTCATACTCACACGGTCCTCCCACCACTCACAGTGTGACCAGTTCTGTGTGCTAACTCCATGGTATGGAGTCCCCAAATGATGAAAAAATGGTGGTACAGAGCGGCAACTGATGGGAATATTTCCTGCCCTTAGTTGCATACTGAATGTCGGTTTACACTTGCACTTGCACAGCTCAAGTCACATAGTAGTAAGTCTCGAGCAAAACACTGACTCCTGGATACCTTTTGTGGTTATAATAACCAATACCATCAATTTATTTTCATAAGATTCAGGTGTAATTGTATCTACTGATGTCCTACATTTCCAAAAGGCTTTTATAAACCAGGGTCCCTAAAGTCCTGCACCTGTCATGATTTTTCCGATCAAGACCTTTTACATTTTATGTTTTTTTGTGGATTTTATAATGATCTTCGGAGTAGATATATTTTACCACTTTTTGAAAACTTCCATTATGCACAAGTGAGGCCTGCATTGATATACCTGCAAATGCTGTCTTCACCACTGATATGCTTTATTGCAGGTACCTTACAGTGTAGGAAAAATGTGACTATGTAACAAACATGTAGCAGAGCAACCATGGTTTTATAAAGACGTGATAAATATCGTACAGAAATACACCTTAATAAGGCTTACAAATCTGTAGTTGTTTATTTCATATTGGCAAACCAATATTTGAGGATTTTAAAGACCAATGTAAGATTAGCTCATGTGAGCTTTTAGATTTGTTCTGTATGATGAAATGTTTGATTTTTGAACCCCTTTTAATCATGGTCTGTGTATGTGCTTTTATGGTCAAAATTTGGCCAAATAAAGTTTATTTGGCTTGACTTGTATCTTTCAATTTGGCCTTCAGTACATCAATTAAAGTTGTTTCTTATAAGGTAGGCAGAAGCCCAATATAAGTGTACACCAAAGAGACACTATTATTGATGATAGACCAATTATGTGCATGTTAATTCAGTCCTATGTGGTCAGCTGCATAGAACATAACCAGTGAATTGCAATTGCATAAAGCCATCTGTATTATGAGCCCAATTTGTTTAATCTTTGTTTATTATTAAAAAATGCTACTGTTATGATCAATTGGTTTAATATACTTAAATATTATTATTTTCCTGATTATTATTATGACTGCATTCTTGTATAGCGCGTAGCTACCAGTAGGGTTTACCATCACTTAGATGGAAGACTTAAGGAGTGATGCTAGAATTAACCAGGCTTATTGGCATGAGGGGTAGATTAGAATAATCAGGTTTTCAGCTCCCTGCGGAAGGCAAGTAGTGAGGTAAAGCAATACAGGGATTCTGGGAGGGCGTTCCACAATCTGAGGATGCCGACATACTGTTGTTTAAAATGTTTAGATGATTTTCTTCACAGGCAAGTTCCCAACATAAGTAATTTCCATAATTTTTATGGCTCAAACACACAATATAATATCTGGTTGCTATGGAGAAAAAGTCTGTCCTAATGCTCCCTCTCTAGTCATGAGAGCCAACGAGGAAAAAAGCGATTGAAGACAGAATCTCCACACACGCATGCAACAGCAAAGAACTCTTCAACATCATCAAGGAGTTCGCCCAACCCAGCAGCGAGTCGACTGACATCCCTCCCTCGCAAGACCTCTGACACAAACTCAGCACCTTCTTTGACCACAAAATCAAGAGCTGCTATGACAACTTCAATGAAGACAACCAACACACGGAACACCCACCAACCACACCTGCCACCCTGAACCCAACGATCGATAGCTCAACAGCCCTCACCTTTGAAGACACACTGAAGACAATGAAGTCAATCCACTCCAGGCCCACCAGGGACCCTCTGCCCCCACCACATCTTCAACAGAGCCACCGACACTATTGCACCCATGCTATGCCACACCATACACCGCTCCCTGGCGACGCCTCATTCCCTGATGAGCGGAAACACGCCAAGGTCTACCCCCTCGTAAAGAACCTTTGGAGACCCCACTGACCTAAAAAAACTACAGACCCATCTCCCTGCTTTTGTTCCCGGCAAAATATATCAAGAAAGCCATCAATAGCCAACTTGCCACATGCATCGAAGAGCACAACATCCTCGACTCCTCCCAATCCGGCTTCAGGAAAAACCACAGCACGGAAACTGCCCTACTTGCCACAACAGACAACATCCGCACCCTACTGGACAGAAGAGAAACAGTAGACCTCATCCTCCTTGACCTATCAGCGCCGTTCAACACAGTCTCCCACAGCGCCCTAATATGCAGACTTCACAATGCAGTGATCCAGGACGAGGCCATCAACTGGATTGGCTCTTTCCTCTCCGGCAGAATGGAGCAGGTCAGACTCCCCCTTTCCTCTCGGACCCTACACCACCCACCTGCGGAGTCCCTTAGGGGTCCTCCCTCAGCCTGACGCTCTTCAGCGTCTACATGGCGCAGCTCAACCCCATCGTCAAAACCTACGGACTCAACATTGTGTCACAGGCAGACGACACCCAACTCATCCTCTCTCCAGCCAACGAACCCGACACTGCCAGACACAACTTTCGAGAAGGCTTGGAAGTCATTGCCTAATGGATGAAGAACAGCTGCCTTCAACTAAACACCAACAAGACGGAAGTACTCATCATAGGCCCAAACCCCAATGCCTGGAACAAGACATGGGGCCCCCGCCCTGGGAATCCCGACAACCACCACGGACCACGCACGCAACCTGGGAATCATCCTGGATTTCGAGCTCAAAATGGACCGTACGATCAACTCAGTCTTGTCCTCCTGCTCCCACACCCTCCGCCTCCTACATAAGACCTTCAAATGGATCCACCTTGAACACTGAAAGACCGTCACTCACACCCTTGTCACCAGCAGACTGGACTTCGGCGACGCACTCTACGCCGGAATAAACAAAAACCTCACCGCAAGCTATAGAACATCCGGAATGCCGCCGAAAGACTGGTCCTCAACCTGCCAAAACACTGCCACATCTCCCAGCACCTGCGCACACTGCACTGGCTCCCAATACAAAGCCTTCCATGACACCGGACCAGCATACCTGAACAGTCGACTCAAATTCCACGTACCCAAAAGGAACCTACGATCATTCTAGCTCTCCTACGCCTTGGTGCCTGCACTAGAAAAAACAGATTGGGAGGCCGCTCCTTCTCCTTCCTCGCAGCCTAGGCCTGAAACGCCCTTCCGCTCCACCTCAGACAGACAGCATCACTTCCCATCTTCGTAAGAAACCTCAAAACCTGGCTCTTCGACTAACCCCCTCCTTGATGGACTGGAGCCTGCAACCAACCAGCGCCTTGAGACCCTTATGGATGAGTTGTCACGCTTAATAAACGCCTGATTGATTGATGTATATTTAAGTTCAATTTAGTATTACTAAATTTGTTAAACCTTCATCTCACATTTGTCAAACTCCAGTATCTGTCGAAGCACTTTAAATTCATTGAAATTCATGAATGTCTTTTTGCTTTGATATGGAACGCTGTCACTTCAATTTACAATGTTCCTGAGGGTCACTTTTGTTTATCCCTGTCAGTTGCGGTTTAGTTCCAATATATAGCTTGATCCAGTGATCCACCTTCAAAAGGTGCCAGTGCTTTATAAGAATTTAAGCTGAATATTTAGTCACAAATCAGACTGAATGTATTGTATCAGTTTCTGATCTTTTGTATCTGTTGATTTTTTTAACATTCTTTTTATTAAACAGATAGACAAAGAAAACAGTGGTGACAGTAGATATTTCAGTTCAGAAGACAAATACCAAAGCAACACACCAAAGCAAACAACTGACATAGTCATAAGGATAGCAACATATCGACATGTGACTATTTCATCAACAATACACAGATCAGCCATAAGAACCATGCCATCAGTATTATGAAACATCATCAGTACCACCTAGGGGCTCACAGAGAATGCCCCCTATAAGCTTTCCACTTTCCCCATATTTTTGTCCATTTTTATGGAAAGCTCCTCCCCACACATACCACCCTCTCAGCCAGCATGCACCAATCCATGTTTCTCTTCCAGTCCCCTACTCAGGATCAATTTGGATCGCCACATGTGACTTGCATTTCAGTTGGCCACAATCAGTCCAAATGGTGGAGTCCATATGATTGAAGTATGTTCCAGTCCAAACATTGAGGAGGCACCATTTGGCAAACAGTGCCAGTTCACTCCCAAGTGCTTCATTGTGGTAAGCAAGTACTCTCAACCAGTAATGTTGGAGTACAGAGTAACTCCACAACATATGGAAGAGTATACCCTCCTGACCGTAATTCTCAGGACATCAAGCATGATCAATTTTGCCCATTTTAACCAGGGTAGTACATGAATAGCAGCTGTAGTGAACAATTTTCAGTTTGCGTCAATCGAAATTTGAAGCATATGGCCACCTCCCAGGGCTTCTTTCCCTCCTTCTAAACCCCTATATCAGCAGCTTGGCAAGAGTTACTGATCAATTTACACTCGGTGAGAGAGATCGCCTGTCTGGGCGTGTATTCATCTGACGACCGATCATCAAGTTAGGAGGACTCAGGGAGGTCTACCCCTCTAGGGACGGCCTTCCATAGGGCGAATCTGATTTGTAAACAGAGGAAGGTTTGGTGAGCTCCAGCTTGTACTCTCTTTGTAACTCTGAGAAACGTAGCACATTCTCCTGCCTCCACAGATCACCCACCTTTGACAGTCTCATTGCTGAAACTTCTTTGTGTTGCTTTGCCGTATCCCACAAGGGGGTGGCCTGTGTGATTGTGAAGTGTGGTGTGCCAGAGAGCTAATGTAGCGGTGGTAGGGCTAAGTGACGGTAGAGATGGGCTCAGAAGTTTATAGCTGTCAGTTGTGCCGCCCAGTAATACATTTTTATGTTGGGAAGGGCTATACCACCATCAAACCAGTTCCGAGTCAGTTTCTGCAGCGCAACATGTGGCAGATCCCTACCCAGAGAAGGGTATGCACTTTACTGTCTATGGCCTGGAAGTTGGAGAAAGGAACAGGATATGGCATTTTATGGAGTGCATTCAAGAATCAGGGCAGGGCCATCATGTTGAAGAGGGCTGCCCTCTCCAAAGAGACAGAGGTGCAGCCCTCAAGTTCTGGACATCCACTCAGTTCAGTTCAGTTCTTTATTTATTTCGAAGGTTAAAAACCATCATAAAAATACATATTAATACATGACCACATAAAAACATACTGAACATCATAATTTTGTAACAAAAAAGACGAGTTAAAAAGAGTTTTTGTAGGTAATATATACAGAGTGTAGGCCTGACAGGGGGCAGCAAATGTCCTTTAGTTTCATCCCCTTTCATCCACCATTATCAACCCCTTGTATTTCTTAGTTTAAACACAATTTTTAGAAAACTCATAATAGCAAACAAAGTACGCATTTCAGTTGCTCTTTGCAAGAATAATAAGGCAGATTTGGCATGGATAATATTTGAGTCCTTTAAAATGTCCACCAGAAATCTTTGACACAGTATTTTATAAAAAGGACACAGTAATACAAAATGAAGGGTGTCCTGCGGAGACCTATTGTCGCAGCCGCAGGCACCCTTCTGCTCAACTGTTTGCGTAAAACCAGACGGATAAGCTAAATTATTATGCAACAGATTGAGCCTAAAACGAGTCATTAAAAACCTCTCATGTTGGCTATACATTAAAAAGAGATACGGTTCCATGCCCACTTCATTACAAACAAGCGAATGAGCAACTACTGAGGGTTTAATAGAATCAAGTTCCATCCTCCTACAATCATATTTTTCCAGTAGTTGCTTTTGTACAAAATGTCCACATTTGAGGGGTCCAAAAATAACCTTTGCTGGTCAATAGCCCCTAATGTTTCTTTAATGTATTTCAGCCAGGGGATTTGGAGCCATCTATCTTTCCGTAGGCAATCCTGGATAATCTGTCTGGATAATTCCGCATTGGGGTTTGACCAAATTTTAAGCCAGGACAGTGTTGGTCTCAGTCTGATCAGGTCGGATATGTATGGGGTACCCAGCTCTTTGTGTGTTATTGCTGCTGGGATGCTCAGGGGAAGCTTTAACAGTTTTTTTTTAAATTTGTCTTCCTCTCCTTGTATCTGTTGTGCATCCCTTAAACCCCACACCTCCGCTCCATAGATGGCCTTCGAGATACTGACCGACCTATACAATGTCATCACCTGCTCAGGGGACCAGCGTCCCATTCGTCGGGCAAAGTTTAATATGGTCCCATTTGCTGACACTAGTCTCCTAGACCTCTCCTCAATCAAAGGGGCAAACTTGATCTTTTCGTCAAATAGGAGACCCAAGTACGGGAAAGTGGTGACAGTGTCCAAGACATGTTCCCCTAATTTGAACACAAATTTCTTATGTGGTTTCTTCCTAACTACCATAATGAAAGATTTTGTCAGGTTGACGGAGAGGTCCAAATTCCTCATAAAATCAGCAAAACCTTTAATTAGGAGCTGGAGACCGACTGCTGTTCGCGCGAGGAGGACCGCGTCATCTGCGTACAAAAGTACCGGCAGATGACGCGAACCTACCTTTGGGCAGTCAGTCCCCAGTGCTATTAGGGCACTCTCCAGGCCGTTTATGTAGAGGGAGAACAAGAACGGCGCCAGGATACACCCCTGCCTCACCCCGCCGGAGCACGGGAAGGGATCGGTACTCACCGCCCCCGCGCTATAGCGGACCTTGGCAGTGGTGTTCCAGTGCAGCTCCCTAAGAATGTTAATGAGGTCTGGGCCAATTCCCAAGTTATACATAAGTGTCCAGAGTTTGGCTCTATTAACGTTATCAAAAGCCGCTGCTAAGTCCATGAATCCCATGTACATGGTCCCATCAGTCGTCTTGGTGTATTTAGCCGTAAGGAGGTATAGATTGAGGCATTGGTCACTAGTTGACCTGCCTGTTCAAAACCCGTACTGGGTATCCACCAGGATGTTATGAGTGTCAGTCCACTCTATTAAGCGGTTGAGAAGTGCCCTCCCGAGTACTTTAGCAGAGACATCAATCAGCAAGATTGGTCTATAACACTGCGGGCTGTCCCTACAGCCTTTCTTATATATAGGGACAATCACCGCAGTGGACCACGATCTCGGGAGGCCCGATTTAATTGCTGCATTAAGTACTCTCGTTACTATTGGTGCCCATAAATCAGTGTTACTTAGAAATAGATCTGGTGGGGTACCATCCGGGCCGGGTGCTTTGTTTCGCGTCAGCCCTAGGATTGCTTTTAGAACTTCCTCCAAAGATAATTCTAGTTGTTCTGCCCTGGGCCCCATCCATATTCCATCTCCAATGTCTACCTCCTGCTGGTTATACAAAGTTTTAAAATGGTTAATCCATTGTTCTGGTAGTATGTTGGAACTAATGACTGGTGAGCTTGAGTCATGGAAGCATTGTCTATTTATGATTCTCCAAAACTGGGCATAGTCCCGTTTTCCCCTGCCTCCCTCAGGTCTGCCCAGACTTCTTTTTGAAGAGCACTCATCCACTCACAGTCTAGCCAACGGCAGCCTCAGATTATGTACGTAAAGACCCTCTGATCACGAGTGATGGAAATTCACAAGTATTATAAACCTCCTGTTACTACCTGGGCCTCACAATTGGTTGGAAAGACTGGAGCTGCTCCGCTAATTATATATATCAACATTTTGTTCCAATTGACAGTGTAACCTGAGTATCTATTATATAATGTTAACACATGCATAATTCTGTCAAGGGATTTGGTAGGATCAGCAACATACTGCAAAATACCATCTGTGTAGAGGGAGCGCCCTGATCATAGTTGGCATTCACACAATCTGCCAATGGCTCTAACACCAGGGTGAAGATTAGGGGGGGGAAGAGGACAGCCTTGACGCATGTCCAGTTGCACTGAAAACAGGATAGACTTGACCCATTTACCGCCACCTGGGTGAGCGGACCCAAGTATTAGAGCTGAACCCGTAACAGGAAACAAGGGACACACCCAAGCCTCTAAAAATACTGCATATATAAAGGGCCACTCACCTTCTAAAAAGCCATATGCACATATAGGGACTATATGATGGCATTTTCACAGATCCAGTCCGCGTAGTCCAAAACCACATGCAATTGATGCAGATTAAGTGCTGTACTCCTGCCGACATAAAGTCAGAGTGATCCGGGTGCACTAGTAGTCAAATCACCTGAATCAAACATGTGGCCAGGAGTTTTGAGAGTAGTTTAATCTCCGCATTCTGTAACAAAATGGGCCTGTACAGGGTGCAACCCTTTGGTGGCTTGCCATCCTTATGGATCACTAATATAGTAGCTGCTCTTTTATCTCTGCAGTACACCGGCCTCTGGGCTTTCCAGGATTATCCGGCAATTCTGGGACTGCAAGTGTGTACAGTTCTATGGGGAGACCTTGGGGACCCACTGCTTTACCTGAGTGCAGAGAAGGTGATGGACTCTGCCACCTCCACCTCCGTCAGGTCCGGTTCCATGAATTCCCTGTCGGACTGTGTTAGGCCAGGGATTTGGATATCCATGAGAGGTTCTCATGATTCAGGCAGTAGATATTTTGTTTTATATAAAGCGCACAGTATACATTGTGACATATATGACGTATATCACAGCTGATGATAAGGCTCAAACATCCACAACATCACATTCCCAAGCACATCTGTCCCTTCAACACATTATGAGTTCTCTCGTGGGGGAGATGCATATATCTCCTCTATACATGTTTCACTTCCCCCATTTTTTGTCCCATTTTCTTATGCAGCCTCTGTTCATCTACACATCTTTTTCAGCAATCACACATCTTTCCATATCTCTTGCCTATCCCTGCACTGTAGATATCTTGCCTGTCCCCCACCTTAAAGCTATGCTTTGCTTATTGAGAGTCAACCCTGATGCTCCACAGCTGTGAGATCTGTGGCCACCCATATGTTGAGTAAGCAAAATCTAGGCGTGGGGTGGATTTCCTTTTCACTCACACTTTGCACCTGGGATGTAATAGCCACCCAGAACGGTTGGATAGCCGGGCATTTCACGGGCAATGTACCCTACCTTTTACACAGTCTAAGGCACACTGAGTCATCTCTCCTCCTCATTTTGGACAGTGTACAACTTGAGAGATGCGTTCTGTGTAGTATTTTGAGCTGGATCAGTCAGTATTTCTATGGAATGTCTGCCTACCGGGGAAAATCAGTGCTTCCTGTCATTCTTCATCCTCTAGATTTCCTAAGTTTCTTTTCCACAGCTCTCGAAGTGATAGGAGTGGGTCTGATAAGTTGTTACTTAGTTTTTGATATATCACTGAAATTGGCATTCGACACATAGGTTCTGATAATAATCTATCTTCCAGTGGGGATGCTGCTGGCAATACCTCATCTCGCGGAATGGCGCTTGTGAGAGCATGCCATATTTATAAGTACCTGAATACTTCCTGATCAGCCATTTTATACTCTGATTTCAGCTCAGAGAGCAGGATTACCCTTCCTTTTTTCCATAGGTACATTTCAGAAACCTAGGGCCGATGCCCATTCGTTCTAAGGCAGCAGAGAGGTATGGCCATTCTATTCTATTGAATGCCATCCGAGCATCAACGGAGAGTATTGCTGTATTCACTCTGATTGTTTCCATTCTGCCCTGCAATCCATGGAGGTGACGTATGTTTAAGGTTGTACTTCGCCCGGGCCTAAATCCTGATTGATCTGGATGTACTCTTTTTGTGACAATGGGAATCAGGTGCGCTGCCAGTGCTTTGGCCAGGATCTTGGCTTCTGCATTAAGTACAGAGATGGGCTGATAAAATCTGCAGCACTCCGTAAGTTTGACCTCTTTATGTATGACGACTGTGGAGGCGAGTCTTTGGTCACAAGGTAAGGGTACCTTTTGATTGCTCTCTAAAAACATGTCATGGAGATATGGTGTTAATCATTTAGAATTTGCCTTCCTTGATTGTACACTACTTATTGCTGAGCGAAGTTCCTCCTCTGTGAGATCTTCCTCAAGTGAGTCCCTATCTTCGTAGGTTAGGTACACTCATAGATTTGAGGTACCTTATTGTAACACGGGTTAAGCACCACTCTACAACTACCGCTGCCATCTGTCTGTCCATAGGAGGCACAGACTTGGAGTGATTGGAGATACCTCTGTCCAGGTGAGAAATCTCTCTAAAACAGTGGATTTGACTAACTGAGGTGAGTATGTAGTAAAAACACGAATGACTCCCATGGGACCCTGGGTGAATTTATATTGTTGTACCATGGGAATTAAGGTCCACCATGTGTCCACTATTCAATATGCCATAATATGCACAAGAGGCCTACATGTTCATGTAGAATGGTGAGAGCACCAGCAGTCAGCCTCCTCAACCTGAACGGTGTTAAAGTCCACACCCAGTAGGAGCCCACCCTCAGGAAGCTGGCGAAGAAGTGCACCAATATCTGAAAAGGCACCCTTGTGTAGGTGGGGGGGAATGTAAAGTGAAGCAATGTTACGCATGGTGCCCTCCCATTGTCCCGACACTGCAACATATCTCCCATGGGGATCAGGCATCACATGCCGTATGGTAAGCAGGAATGTTTCACATACTGGGATGCCCACTTCTCTTGACCCCTTTATATATCTTGCATGGGTGACCATTTTTCAACCTCCTCTGTCTAATGCGTAGCAGGTATTACCTTGTAGGTGCATCTCCTGGAGGAGAACTATGAATGATGAGGGTCTCTTGAGCTATAGCAGCACCACACACTGCTTGATTTTGTGCCCTAGTCCATTGACATTCCAGGAAAGGATCGTACATGCTGGGGTCACCAATGTCTCGACCATGGAGCTTAAATACCCAAGAGGCACCGACTGCACCGGAGGTCAGTCCCTTACCCACTGTACATGAGGACCCAGCACGGGGCAGTAGACCCATAGAGGTCACCATACTTCTTAATGGCCAGCACGTTAGGTGTGAATACGATGGTGGTCGTGATAGGAGGCATCAATGCAGAAAATGTAAAAGTGTCTGGTCTAGATTGCAGCTGTGTGAAGGAAAGGATGTCATCACAGTTAGAAAAAACAAGAACAACTCAAGAGTAAACATCATAGCTAAATCACCAGCACAAACCACCCTCCCTGCATGGGGGACTTAAAACTGCCCACCTTCTCCAACTGTGCCTGTCTACCTAAAACATTTGACTAACTTAGGGGGAGTTTGGTTTTTGCCAAACCTTCACATAGCCACTCCCAACTTAATCACAGTCAGTCATCTTTTAGCTGACATGATCAATGTTCAGAGTGTCCTGGCATCAGAGGTCAGTGGACCTCCTCAAGAAACATGAAGGATCAGAGCCTCTTCGATGTGAACTCCAACCACAGGGGCTCGTAGGGATGATACAAGTATCTAAACCTGCCGATCCTTTGTCTGAATGACAGTCTCAGTATCTGATCATCGCCTTCCTGTCCACCCTCGGGTCACAATACTCCAACTGTCCTCCAGCCTTCCAACAAGTACCAGGCTGCCTCGGTTGTAGTAAAATAAATGATCTTTCCCTCAGCCACCCAACATTGATTTGCCAGAAAAATCATGGATTTCTTTACTTCCATCTCTCTCAGTGCCCTATTAACTTCAAGAAAGGACCGACATTGTCTTTAGATTTTTGAGAGTGAAATCCAGAAAGAATGTTATAGTGTTATTGTCACACTTGACTGGTAGAGCATTGCGAGGGGTCTGCAAGATGACATCCCTTTACCGTCAGTTAAAGATGTGCGCTATAATTGGTCGTGGAGGAACACCTGGTTTTGGGGGAGTGTCTGGGACTCAGTCCGTACGTTCAACTGAGAAACAGTTTGAGAGGCCATGAGGCTGAAGGTACCTCAATATGAGATCTTTTACAAACTGATCGACTAGCGGGCCGTCTGAAAGTTCTGGTACCACTATTATGCTGATGCTGTTCCTTCTGGACTGTCCTTCATAGTCTTCCAAGCAGGCCTCCAAGGGGCTCGTAGTAGCACACAATTCCATCACTCAAGTCTTCAATATCTTCATCTCTGCCTTAAAAGTGACAATGGAGTCCTCAGCCTTTTTGACTAGAGCTCCCATATTGCGGAAGTCTGCCCTCAGCAGGGTGATGTTAGTGGATAAAGCATCGATTATCACCTCCAGGGCAGGGTGGGATCTCCATCGTGTCTGAAAGCTGCACCACAGGCAGCTGCTGGTTCTCTTGCAGTAGTTTCTTAGCAATCTCCATAGTTAGGGTAAGCTTGTCCAATTTAGTTTGGTTTACAGCAAGGGCCCCTTTTCCGCTCGTCATCATTGGGGACACTGCCTCAATCTCCCCTGCAGGAGCACAGAGCAATGTGTTAGAAGAAAAGTGGGATGGGGTGCTGGTGGCATTTACTGCCGCCTGCCAAGAGGCACGAGACAAGTCACAATAAGCCTGTCGGGTTTTCCTCCTCCACTTCTGTACCCCAGGAGATGAGTTTACTTGGAGTCATGAACTCCAAGATTTACAGCCTCTCTGTGGGGATCAGGCCAGAGGAAGAGCTCTCACTCCTCCAGTGTGCCTTAGGGGACAGGGGGGCCTCCCCAGGTCAGGCGGTGCCACTGTGCAGGCACCTCAATCACAGCATTTTCTAGAGCACCAACTGCCTCTCAATTCCTGGTTAGGAAAGTCAGAAAATGTTCACTGATCCAGTATGAGTTATTGCACAGGGCCAGTGCTTCCCATTTGCACTTTCTTCAGTCAATCAAGACAGTCTTTGAGGGGTGAGACAATTATAGAAATGGCACTGGCAGCATTGGGTGCATGCAGGAGGGAAAGAAGATGCCATGCAGCTGTGAGGTGTAATTTACTGTAAGGAGTGGCTTCCTCCTGCAGGCCTGCCAAAACAGTCAACAGGTCCTCACCCCCCGGGGCCCCCACAGGATTTAGCTGTCCAGTGCAGTGGCAGCCATGCCCCACGTCTGCGGAGAGAGTCAGGTCTAGAGGGCCTCTCTAATGGCTGTGGCCTGTTTCTCTTCACAAATGGTCACGTCTCCCAGTAGGCACCGGACAGTCTGGTGCGCCACCGTGTAGAGGGACTCACGACTCGGCACCATAGGGATCAGGCACGACAGGACATCACCACCCACTAGGGCGGTCCTCTCACCTGTGGCACCCATAGCCCTCTGACAGCGGCTACAGCAATCCACCGCACCTCCGTGTACTGAGCACTGGCAGCTCAGCAGTTGAACTCAAGGCAGCTGTGTCTCGAAGGCCTTCACCGCTGTGCTACTGATGGAGCATGGATTCGCACATAGTGCGACTTGCTTGAATTCAGTCCTCTCAACATAACGTTAATACGCTAACCAATATGTTTGTCTTATTATTATTGCATTTCACAAAACGTAGGGTATCTAGAAGAAGCTTGCATATGTGCTTTTACTAATGTTAATCCGCTTGCAATGAAATGGCTGCTGCTCCGCAGGATTTCTTACTGCGCATGCATCTGTCACACTCACATGACATGAAGTATTCTTTGCTTTGGAGGGAATATTTTGCTTCTGCGCATTAAAACTAAGATGGCTGCTCTGTGTTACAGCATACATGAAGCTTGCACTGCTGCTTTTGCTAAGCTGTTCGTTTTGCCTAATTTATTAACGCAATAGTTAAAATAAAGTAATGGGAAAAGAGTAGAGATGAGTGGTATACAGTACATTCAGTTATTCTTTGTTCTAAAACTGTTTCTTTTATATTTCTCATATGTATCGAACTTTGGGCCTGAAATATATTTCTGAACTCCATCTTTGGAGGAACTGCGACTGCGCAGAAAAGCTCAAGTCCATGAAGCACTGACCTTTGAAACTCAGCCAACTCCTGATTCGCTAGATAAGGTTCATGGGAACGTCAACTCCAGGCCCCTGTGAAGGAAGATGAACTAAAATATGGACTACAGTGTAATCATTATTGATACATTCACTGCCGGGTGGAATAAAACATACGTGGGAAAATAATTTGATGGGCGGGAACGCAAACATTAATATTCATTCTAAAAGTCTCATTTTGGTATGGTGTGATGAGCTCTCCTCATTCTTTTGTTCAATCAAAATTGGGGATCCTTTACTTGCAACATTGGGGGGTGGTACACTGACCTGGAAAATAGAATAACTAGGGTAGGCTTAGCTAGTTAATTTGTCCGACTTGTCTGAATAGCTGACCTGTCACTGACCCAACGCACTCAATAGGTAATCGGGAGCAGAGGTGCTGGCGGAGCCCTCTGTCAGAAGGTTCGAAACCCAGATCGGGGTTTGAGAGCTGAAGTGCTGGCGAAGCACTTTGTCGAAGAGATCAATAACTCTTTCCGGGTTCTGGCTGTTAGCTGCAGAGAGGGAGTAACGCAGGCGTTGCAACTTTAGCTGCGGGTGCTGGTCTTAGCCCTTGGTGGTCCTGTCCTGATCCAAATTGGCTTCCCCTGTCCTGATTCTGATCTGCACTTGTTTACCTTTATGGTGCCTGCACTTTCGGGGTTCTGTCCTTTAAACTCGCGGCGGGATGCCTGGCTTTCACCTTTGGGATGCCCTGTAGGGGCTATCTCACAGGGAAAAGCCAGGACGGGTTCCCAAGGCAAGCGCTTAGAGACCCCTGGGTGATAAGCGCTATATAAATCCAATATACAATACAATACAATACAAACTGACCCGTGGCCAGGGCTAGTTCTTCATACCATTCAAGGTAAATATTAAATGCGGGTATTGTCATAGGACTGTTCCCTTCTCTTTTCCCACTCTCTTGTCAAATGCGTAAAGACTGCTTTATAAAAACTCTTCATATTTTCATTTTAATCATTATTTTCCTAATTGAGAATTTTCTAATATTCAATGCTTGGATTATGACATTTTAAAAAATTTAGAAAAAGAGTTCAAACCTTTCCTGAGTTGTGGTTATTTTATGAGTGCAAAAGTTCTATTTCTACCAATTATGCTAACACACCGGTGACTAGGATTGGTAGGTCCAATGGTATAGGTCCTGAAAGGTTAAACAAAAATTGATAAGAGTGTAGGTTTTACCTGTTCAAATTGAATATATATATATTTTATGGGTCCAGGTGAGTATGGTAAATAACGGGCAGGTGAACCTGCGCTCCATCACTACGTCAGTGCGCCTATCCTTCATTGCCCACTGATCGTGGCCACTTCAATCTGTCTTACAGGTCACACTTCAAAACTCATTGAGGAATGTTGTGGGGGCCCATAGTATCCCGTAGGACGCAGGTCATGGTTGTCAAGTCCTGTGCTATCGGCAGATGGATTTTGTTGCGGATGATTCAGGATTCATGTGGCTGGCTAAGGGAGCCACTTCAGAAAGCAGCCATTTTCTCCATCATTTGGCTGCGCCCCCCCATAGCTGTTCATTTTTAATAACTCATTATAGTTGGTTGACAGTATTCTAGTAAGGCTCTTCTGATGGTATGACACTTTAATATGCCCTCTATGTAGTGGGCCTGGAGTGCAGGGCTCATCTTACACTACACCTGAGGTGCATTATGGTGAGCTATGATTCTATGCCCGAGTTTCCCCAAACCATCTGATTCCTTTACGCCTGAGCTTGCAAGCATTCTCTGAACACGTTTAACCAATTGCTTGCCTTGCTCCCACTGTTACTAAGGTGTCGGAGTGTTTTCCCTTGTTCACATTCAGACAAAATGATACATTTGTTGCTAATTGATTCCATCCTTTGTTGTTCATCTGCTCTCCCTGTAAGGTCACAGCCAGTGTATTACCACGTGTTTCCTTCAGGAGTCATGGAAAAGCTTCTAGACTGCCATATGCCACACATGACCCCGCTGTTAAGAATTGACCCTGAACAGGTTATATAAGTCACATCCACACTTGAGTTCCTTGCTTGGCTTACTCTCCCTTTGGAACAAGCTTCCTTCCTGCCCACTCGCTTGAAGAATGACAGGACCTGGATAGCACTCTTATCTTCAGCAGCTCCATGCTCCTCTGGTGAGTCCCTTGTCTCCATCTCCCTCAACGCATCCTTCGTCTCTGCCTCCTGCTCAGCTACTCCAGTTCCCTGGCGGCTCTCTGAGTCAGGACCACAAGACCTTCTTCATATTTTGGACAAGTTGAAGTACTAGACTAAATACTTGATATTAGTTTTGTGTGCACTACCCTTTTATAGCAATAAGCAGACTGAGTAATGGCATCTTCAAGACTAAAGATGACTCTCCAGTTTCCTCTCAGTGACTTTCCTCCAGCTCACCTTGTTGGTTCATGCCCCAGACCCCTCCTGCAACCTTGGCCTTTCAACAGTTTTTCAATAAGGACTAGAGACTTTGCTCTGTTTTGCTCTGGTGAACAGTAGTGCCTATAAAATGCTCTAGAGAGCACTTGATTCATGTATGAACTTTGTGCCGAGACTATGTTCCGAGTTTACCCGTGGGAGTGTAATTAACTACAATCTGTGTTCCAATTTTATCCTTGGGGGTGTCATTAACTCCAATTTCTGTTCCGAGTTTAGCATTGGGGGTCCCATTAGTTCCAATCTGTGGGCCTCATTTATGAGAAATGACGCATCACTGCCTGAAAGCAGCGATGCGTCACTTCTCAGTGCGCACTCCTTGCGACATGAGTGATGCGTCATATTTAATGTATGATGCATCATGTCGCAAGGAGTTACAGATACGTCAGTATTTTTGACATATCTGTGAGCGCAAAAGTGACGCATTGCTGGAGTGTGTCACAAAAGTGACGCAGCTCCAGCAATGCGTCCTTTCACATGGGGCAAGCCCCATGAGGGCCTGCGTCAGTCTTACGCCTGCTGTGAGGCAGGCACAAGATTTTGACGCAACGGCGTCCTAAAAGTGACGCAGTGAAATCTCATAGATTTCACTGCGTCACTTCTACGACCCTTCCTTGCGTCAATACGCCCCCCTTGCATACATTATACCTGGCGCAGGTATAATGAGGCGCAGGGGTTTACAAAGTGACGCATCTACCTAGATGCGTCACTTTGTAAATATGGCACAACAAGTCTCATTTTTTACGGCACTGGTGCGTCACAAAAAGTGACGCACCAGCGGCGTAAAAGTGACGCACAGCCTCATAAATGAGGCCCTGTATTTCAAGTTATTCCTTGGGATTGTTTCACTCCCATCTGTGGTTCAAATTATTCTGTTTCCTTGCTGTGTTTCTGAAAGAGTCTGTAAGAGAATGTTATTGAAGTCATTCAACATTCATTGTTTGAGAGGCCTGGGGAGTTTTGGTGCAATTGCCCTTTTTTGTTGTATCCAGTACATGCATATTCACCAATTAAGAAGCTCTGGTCCTATGCACATCTACCTAGCAGTCTCATGGGGTCTCTAGAAAATGCTGTGCTGCACAGGTGTTTACCAGAACCAGTACCACAAGTCTCTCTTTTCTTATTTTCTTATTTTATCCCAACTACCCTTCCCACAAAGGGCCTTTCTTGGTTTGAGGAGGTTCTGTTCCATGAATGGTCTCTGCCCTATGAGGGTTAAGAGGTCATCCAGCTTCAGTTCCACTATCGTCCCCGCAGTTGGAACCGGGTGAGTGCATGACAACTGATGACTATATTTGAACACCCCTTTGTGAAGTGAAGAATCAGTCTACTAAAAGCAGAAATCTGTTAATGATTCAAACAAGCTTGATTTTGTGTTGCAAGATGTGTGTGTGCATACTTTCAATTTATAAAGATGAAATGCAATATTTCGGTATACCTCTTGCTAATATGCGAACTGATCTGCAATGAAAATGTGTTAACATGGTCATTTCTATTCATTAGGAAAGGGCTTTCTAATATAATTTTGCTTTCAAGACTAGGGGCCAGATGTAGGAGCCCTAAAACCGGTCGGAAACGAACGATTTCGGCCGTTTCCGACCGGTATTAGGCTTTTCAGATGTAGGGGGCCTACCGAATCGGTAATTTTACTGATTCGGTAATTTTACCGATTCGGTAAATCCATATGTAGCTGACACTCCTAAGAGTGCCACAGGCCCTTAAGAGTCGGTATTTTACCACACAATCCTATTGTGTGGTAAAATACCGAATTCATACACACATACATAATTCATACACACATACATGTCCTTAGGGCATGTATGTGTGCCACATGTCACACAAGCCTGTACTTGGGGTGCTAGAGGGTGTCAAAGGGACACCCCCTGCACCCTTGCAGGATTCGGTATTTACAGATTCGGTAAATACCGAATCGGTATTTTCCATTGATTCCTATGGGCTTCAAGGCCCATAGGAATCAAAGGGCAATACCGATTCTTACAGATTCGGTATTGCTAAATTCGGAATTAC
The DNA here is from genome assembly GCF_964263255.1 of Lissotriton vulgaris. NCBI lineage: Eukaryota > Metazoa > Chordata > Amphibia > Caudata > Salamandridae > Lissotriton > Lissotriton vulgaris. The sequence continues at coordinate 718,031,888 of NC_141700.1, read as the reverse complement.
CTACATCTGCCCCCTTCCCATTTACAGACTCTTAAATACCGATTCGGTAAAATTCGGTATTTAAGAGTCTGTAAATGGGAATTACCTACATCTAGCCCTAGGTTTTTAATCACATTCTCCTTTTTAATTTTGCACTTTATAGAACACATTCCATATCTAATCAGGATATAAATATGGGTTGTTGATTTATTTATACAGAGTTGAAGACTTCCCTGGTGATGTCTCTTGTAAAACGTGTGGCAAGAGTGCCAGCAGAGGAAGCATTTGATCACAGTATAAGCAGATGGCAAAGAGGAGGGAAGAAGGAATGACCACAGGACCTGGCCTTAGGACAGAGGATGAGAGAGCACCGGATGGGATACGAGAAGAATTGTCAGAGCAGCCAGTCAGACCCAGATCAAGCAGATAGTTTACAGCTCTTGGAGCAAGGGCTCTACCTTTGGGTAATCATATGGGCTGGAAGGGAAAGAGGAGTGGAAGTGACATCACTGTGGTGAGGAGTCAGTGAAGGCAGGAGACCAGAGAGAATACAGGAGTGTTGCTAAGGGTGATAGATCTCCACCCATTGAGATTGCCCAGGGGCAACACAGATTGATGCAGATCAGAAGTGCCAAAGCTGAACAAAAGGGAACAAAATGGAATGGAGAAGACAGGTTGGCAGGGGCAGAGCACGAAATTGCAGCTGATCCTCAGACATGCATATGTAGTGCGAAGAATGGGAGACTGATGGTTTGAGTCTGTGGTGATAGCCGTACCCCTCTCTCCAGAATCATGTACTAAATTAAACATAAACATAATATCATAATGTGATGAGGCTCCCTTTCATGCATTGCTGGATTTTCGTTCACAATTGGAATCCAGCCACTTGACAGCATACATGCCAGGGTGTCAGCACAGTTCAGCCACTAACTTTGTTGTAAATGTCATTCACATTCTGGATCAGCCAACAGCACAGAAATTTAGTGTATGAGGTATTATACAAGGTGGCTGACATTTTGTTGCTTTGCTTATCTTGCACTGGTGGGTGGTGAACATAAAGCAAAGGAGTTCCCTTCTGCGACATAAGCTCGCCACCTCATGGCTTTGTTTGTGGCACAAGTTGTGTGACTGCAGAAGGCAGCACAACCCTTACAGGATGAGTGATTGCAGCAGATTAAAAACAAAAATCGCCTTGAGCCCCGCAGTGTTCAATAGGTCTAAACCCAACCCAATATGGCCACCCTAATATCACTTAAACTCACAGGAGGAGATCAGAATCCAAGTACACTGTATAGGTAGCTGTGCATATTAAACTATTTCCTCCAACAGGAGCAAGAGGTTATATTCTAAAGTAAGGTACAGTGAGTTGCGTATCGGGGAACATCATTTGGTGAGTAACAAGGTGGACGTGGGTACAAAGTCCTGAGTATGAATGGTGCGCTTGAGAGTGGGGAAATGGATGCTGCCAGCCGAGTGCATCTCCAAGGGGTCAGGGTGTGGTGTTACAGCCAGAGCTGCCAAATTTGGAATTGGGAAGTTGAATCGAGTCCCAGTATTTGCCCAATATCAGCAATTCTGGAACAATCACTTAACCTCCATGCGCCTAATAAACTGAATCTGACCTTGTATAATAACCGGTACTCGTTTAAACCCTTCAATGTCCTGGGGCCACTAAGTGCTGATAAAACAAGCATTGGCATAGCCAATACGTCTCGCCTTTGGGACCATATAAGTGTTTACTTATCCACCACAATATCCTTGGTGCAACAACATCAACTGTTGCATGGCTAAACACATATAAGGTCCCAAAGGTGAGACCTATTGGCTATGCCAATGCTTGTTCTTGTTTTATTTCTTTATCCCCTCCTCAGAGCGAAATGTTGGCATTGCAAGGATATTTTCCAGTTGTTGTCTCTGTGTTTGAAACAAGGCAGTTCGTGATTCGCCTTTGTATTTATTTAGATATGAAAATGAGAAGGAGCAGCTTAGAACCTGTGTGTGATCTCTCATTTGAAGGTTTAATGTGAATTTGTCTCACTCCTTGTATACTAAGCTTCGCGCCTCAACATGTAACTAATTGTCCCACTGATTGATTGATATAGGGAAGTGCTTCAGCGCCACACATAGGGGTAGTAAGCACTATGTAAATTTTGCAATTCAATACAAAGTATCATATTAATTGTCTCTATGTTGTACATCCACCTAGATTTTTAAAATATTTTAAATCGTACATACTGATAAATGTGTTTCGCTGTAAACTAATGCTGTTAGGCCGCTGCTAACAGTGTTAGCAGAGATGCTTTCTGTAAAGGGCAGATGCATTGAATGAAAATCTATATTTACCACTATGAGAACGGAAAGCAGTTATGATGGCCGTGAAGTTCGCAAAGAATTAGAATTCTAGTCTTTTCTTTAGCTTCATTACACATCACTCACTTGACATAGTTTCAGCTCTGGAGTGCGTCCAATAGAAAGGCGCTGGAGTTTCATATTGAAAAGAAGCTGTCAATTTCCTGCGCACGATGAAGTCCCCAGAATCCCGCCGGCCACGCCAGAGTTCGAGCCTGTTATTAAATGCGCACCAAACACTACCGAGGCACAGGAGCTGCGCGAGGCCCTGGGGCAGCTGACCAGTTTCACATGCACCATTACCGCCAATATACAATGTATAAAAGGCAGTCTGGAACGGTGAGAGACTAGTTAGCTTGGGGCTTAGCGGTGGGAAAGCAAGCCAATTTATATGCCTACAAGAGCTATAGGACCACCAGGACTGTCAGAATTGTCGGCACTTAATTGTGCAACTAGTAGGTTTGAACATCATCAAATTCCCTTTAAAAAAATATATATATAGAATAAGTATGTCGGAAACTCTACCGATCTCATGATACTGTACTTTTCCCGAAAGAGCCCATAGATTCCTTACACTGTTGAATATTATGCGTCAAAAGCAAGTTTGCGAAAGAGAGGTGAGCTGGAGAGAGCAAAATGGGTTCTTCTGCTTTCGTAAACAAAACCTAACCTGTCGCCACTCTCCTACTTGGAAATGCCCAGCCGTGCTCTGTGTAGAATGAGAATTGGTAAATGAGAATCTAAACGGCATGAGTTTTCTCCTAGCTACAAGAATCAGTAGTTAAGGAAAAGGGCTGACTTTTCCTCCTATATGATGTTACACAAAGAGTTAGCTAAGAAAACAAGCACAAGCGCTCGCAAGCGCCTCGCGCAGCAGCAGGAGGTGGGAGTCTGCGCGATTCCCTTGCAGGAGTGAGCAGCAAGGCGCGATAATTGATAAGATATGGTGTCAGCTGCTCACTCCTGCAAGGGAATCGCCAAACGTGTACGCGTTGCCATTGAAAGCAATGCAACGCATGCACGTTTTTGGATGAAAAAGGGAACCGATGGCTAAAGGTCTTTTTCCTATCAACGCAGGCGCGCTGCGTAGGCGAGACCAAAAAAGCAAAGAAGACCTTATACTTCCCAGAAGCAGACACAAACACTAGTTCCCCTTGATGCTCTTTACTCCCACAACCTCTAAGGCTCTGTCTGAGATTAAGCGATACTGTAGTCCTGTGGTTCAGCCTAGCTAGGGTACCCCAATTTTAATGCATGTTCTCTTTCCTTTCCCATCAGATGAAGCCCTGAAAGTTAAAATCTGCATCTGTAATGGATTACTCAGGTCTTTAAATCACAGTGCTGAACCAGATGAAACACTGATGTGCCTAAGGGTTTCAAGTGGAAAGCTCACTCACTCCTCTGCTATCTACAATCAAACACTGAAGCATCCTTTTAGCAGGAGAAGGAGGCAACAAAGGTAAATTTTGAATGGATAACAAGCCCGCCAGCCAGAAAAATATTCATAAATCCTCTTGTTTATAATGAAAAACACATCTGGGTGTTAGATATTTGATAATCCGTAAATTGAAATTGAATTGTAAAGTGCTGGAATGCCTGCAAGCCTCAGAAATCAGACTGCTTAAGTGAACTTGACACACAAAATGTACTCTCTGCCTCGTAATCAGAACTTTCCTACCTGAAGTAGCAGTGCTATAGATCCAAAAAACCCTCCTGAGATCTTCAAGTGATTTCCAGGATTCCTGACTTCCAAAAAATCCTTTAAGTTTGACTTCCAGCTTTCTAGGAGCATGAGAGAAAATAGTTTTGATAAGAACTATCACATCAGGATTAGAATAATACATAATGGAAAGGACATTTGAACATAGTGTTCAGTGGTTTTTCAAAAGATGGATTTTGCCAAACATGAATATTGTCGCTATTTTGAAAATATGTGGATTGTGACAAAGCAGCTGTGAAAGGTAATTATTCTAGAATAAAGGAGGAACAACGCTATATGACATACATCTTTTCTACAGTGAGGAAAGAGTAAGATGCACACATTCTCCAATGCAAGAATATTTCTAGTGCAAAGTTTCATCACAAAAACTGTAAGGTTGGGGCAGTGGGTTAGTAGCAAGCTATTGTTTCACTGAATGAATTCCTAACTACAAGGAACCAGTGGACATAACATCAGTTCTGTTCAATGAAACCGTGAGCCACAAACAACCGTGATAGTGCTAAGAAAGAAAGGCAAAGACTGCCTAATAAATCAGGCCTGTGCCTTTAAGACTCACAACTGATATGGGAATAGGAGATGGTCCTGGTGGTATTTCTGCATTGCTTGTTATGCCGGCAAGTAAAATTAGTCAGTATTTGCCAAATATTATTGCCTGAATTGACCTCTTTTGACAAAGGGTGCTTGTCATCCTCTGCTCACTCACTAGCCGCGTGTGTCTGTGGGCATTGCTGTGCCATCCACCATGTTTTGGTGGATGGGCAGTAAGTTCAGGTATGACTTTAAGAATAGCAGAGGAAGACCTAAAGATTGATTTGGAGTATATAGAGTTAAACTACTTAATTTTACAGAATCATCTCTCAGGGGAATTCAGCCACTTCAAAGAGACAGGAGCATGCAGGTACAATGCTTGCATACAACATGCACACGTCTTAACTATGAACGCTCAGATGGCGAACATTGAAAAACATCTTAGAGCTATGACAGAATGAGACTAGAAATAGGACCGAATGTTCTTTTTTCTCACACTTCACATGTGGAGTGGACGCAAGACATGGTTCATTTTAAAATGGGCTCCACAAAATGGCTGCCCATTCGTACTACGGTTCTTAAAGCAGGAACCATGCATTGCGACACTGGACAGTCTACCGAGAGAGTAACAGATCTTGAAAGTCTAAAAAAAACATTGCTTGAGTCACGTGTGCTTTCAAATGCAAGCGGTCACTCTTGCTGTCTTTTAAGAAGTGAAATTGCTATAGAGGGTATGTCTCCCTTTGAAGCACCAACGTATATTTGTTTTGATAGCAAAGACACTCAATACTTACGAAGTTCTTTCAGTGAGGACAAAATGTAGGGATTTGGTAATGGAGTATTTGAGGTTCGAGTCTAGTTCCTTGACGCTATCCACATCAATGCATCTTGGAAAATCTTTGTGGTACAGTTTCCACCTGGCAGAGGTCGAAGGAGAGAGAAAAGACAGGAGAAAAGTGTCAATTAATACTTCATTCAGGAAAAGGGTTGTAGAAACCTGCCTTATACGCGTAGCAAAATGGCTGTCATTTGTGTCACAATTTGTTAGTAAATGAACAATCACAAGCAACCTTGACAGTGGCTGGGTCTGGTGGCTCAGTGGTCCAGAGTTTCCACTGCAGGAACCTGTGTTCGACCTCATGGTCACACTTTCCAATCCCGGCCGGTCCACTCAGCCTTTCATCCATCTGAGGCCGATTAAAATGAGTACCATTGACTTGGGTAACAATAAACATCTGATATTCAGCACCAAGATGCCTCCGGGTGAACCTGCGCTTTATATATACATATAATATGTTTTTAAAAGAAGATGTGCGTGTGAGAGGGAATGGTATGGGCAGAGGTAGGGGTGTTGGATGACGTAAGTACATTTTTCTTTATTGCTTGATTATGAAAACGTAATACAAAGAATACAATGGGATAACAAATATGTGAAGAATGCGCATTAAAAAAGTTTTACAATCCCATCTTAATATCAAGGGGTAAAAGGAGGGGGATACACAGAAAGACATGGGCTGTTTGGTAAAAATGTCCATAATCCTTATTGAACTCACTCTACCCCAAACCTGCTCTGCACATAGACAGCAATTTGTAATGAGCCCAAAAACAAGCAAATAAGTAAAATCAAAATAAAATATTATCATTTAAAAAAAACAGGGCTGACACTGGAAGCCATAGCTAATTACAAAACTTGAGCAGAAAGTTGGTATACATACCAGTTAAGGTAGAATTGTTGAAGGAGAGTTTAGGTGAATAACACGAAAACTGGTAAAGCGCAAAGTGTTTTAACTAAGATAGATTAAGGGTTAAGAGATTGGTGCTAGTCTCTGTTTTTGCCAAAGCTGCATGTCTAAAAGATCAGGCAAATGATACACCTACACTATGTCTGTTAATCATTACATAAGACAGCTTCAGTGTCAGTCCAGGTAGTATACTGTACGAATGGCAGGACCCAGTTATTGCCTAATTCTGCCCGGTCTGTTCAGCTACTGGAACTGAGGCCTCCATGTTTTTTACAAAATGGTAAAGGAATTTTGCCAAGGCACAATTCTAGGTAATGTCTGATGGATTGAAACAACCCAACACTGCCTCCTAGCAGGACCTGGGTAGTGTAAGAAATGTGGCTGTTGGTTCACTGGGGTGTGAGCCTTGTTCAAACATCAACCACAATCCTTGTCATGGTGAGGCACAAACCAACCCTAAATTAACCTGCGGCCAACCACCTGGAAGCTTGACACAGAGGAGTCAGGCTTAACTCAGAAGCAATGTGTAGATTATTTGTGCAACACTCCAAACAGTAATAAAGTGAAACATATCACACAAAAATGAATGATCTTACACCAGGCTATAAAAAACAGAGTTTATTAAATAAAACTAGACCAAAAAGAAAGACACCCCTTTAGTTGAATCTGTGATATGCAATTATAAAGATGTTTGTAAAAATAGCACGAAAAAGCTCAAAGCACCAACTGTGGTTATTTGGCTGTGCTGGCAGGGCTTTGCGTCATTCAGCGTAGATTCCGATGAATCTGGCAGCTGTAAGGTGAGTCTTTGTGGGGTTTCACATCTGTTCCAATGGGGACCACAGCTGGTCTTGGCATAAGCACCTTCAGGACCCCTTCCAAGGTTCTAGGACTGGGGTGGCACCACTTGGGAGGGCAAGACTCAGATGGCAGAGCCCAGGTACTGGGTTCAATGTAGTTGGAAGCCTGGAGTGTCCCTGAGCCTTTTCATCAGGATGCAAGCCAACTAGCCCTTGGAGTCACTCTGGTATCAAGAGATGCAAGTCCAATTCTCACCTAGGCATGAAGGCAGCAGGTCAGCATCATCCAGAGCAGCAGTCCAGCAGACTAGCAGTCCTTTCCATCAGAGTTTCAAAAGTCCAGTGTGGAGGAAGGACACAGCCTATTCAAATTTAAGTAGGGCTGTGCCCAGCTCCTCCCTCCTATCCTGACAGTGATGGCCCTTCCAAGCACACATAAGCTCTCTATTGTGAGTAACTGCCAAAGGGAATACACAAAGTCCATCTGCCAACTACATTCAGCCATTTGACACAGAGACAGGCTTGTGGCACTAAATGGCTAAGGTGGAAAAATGGCAACTTTCTGAAAGCTTTTCACTCGTACTATGCTCAGGAGACGCCGCACACATTTATTGACTATGCTTGGCGTAATTTATAGGCTGACTGACTTAAAAAGTACAATTTAGATTCGTGCACATTCTTTGTGATTGCTGGCCATAAGCATTGTCTATTTTCTTGGTAAATTCTTACAGGATCTTCATTAGAATTCCTTAAATTTGATTTTCCTGAGGATGGTCTGTAAACGGAGACCGAAACATTGATGCCAAGTCCCCCTCTATCCAATGATAGCTTCTTTTTCCACATCATCACAATGATTCATCATGTATGAAGGACTGAGAATAATTTGAGTGGACTTCATAGATATTAATATTTGATTTTGTAAACACTCGATCGTGTTTTGCAAGATTAATCTTAATATGGAACCTTAAATTCTGTATCCTTAAGAAGCTTAATCTATTGAATACAATTATTTCTATCTAAACTCCTCTCTAGTATGCGCTTCTTTCTTGTCTGTAGTTAAATTTATTTTGTTGATATAATTATTTTTTGGAATGTAATAAATTATTGTTTGATTCGTTACTGTGACCTGTTGGGAAACATAATTGAAAATTGAACCTGGATAATATTGTGTTCCTAGAATTCAATCCCTTGTTTGCCTGTTACTCTACAAACTAGTTCATACTAATGTTATCACATGTTTATTGGGTTGCCCTTTAGAGTAATATAAATTTCTAAAAGTGGCATTTTCAAAGTTTGAATTTAAAATTCGACTTCATAATTTAGGGTTTTCGAGACAATTCCACAGACACCAAACATAAAGTGGTCACCTGCTCCGGTTCGGAAATTAGAGTTTATTAAATATAATAAAGTAACTCCAAAATTATCCTATAGGAGAATGGTATTTGGACATAATATTGAATTGGAAATATCAAAGCACACAAATATTGTTTTTAATATCATGATGCAGAAATATTGTGGACAAAAATATCGATTTTCAGAAGAGTAATATTGTTTCCAAGAATATTGGTGTTTTATTATCATGTGTAGAAATATCTCTGTTATTATTATCATTTGCAATAATATTGTTGTAAAAAATATCATTTTTTATCATTATGTTTTTCAGTTAATTTTTAATTACATATGTTATATATTGTTTGTATAATTGTTGATAATATTGTTAGATGTCGTTTTTAATTGTACCTTATTTATAATTTTGTATTTAATTGTTAATAGTAATTTATAGTGTCATAGCGGGTTGTGAATTTTATAGGGGTACAGAGTGGGAAGTTAATAAGGTATATTTAATCAATAATTTGTTTTAATGAATCTTACTTAGTTAAATAATAATTAATTATGTAAAATGTGTAATTATATATTTTATAGTTGCAGGCTATTTTCTTTGTAGAGTTATAGGTTGGGAAGTTAAATAAATAATAATTGATAATAATTAATTATTAATGCATCATTATTTAATTGATTGACGATCTGGCCACACTGCCCGGGGCAGCGCTGGGAGCTGGAGTTTGATGCTTTGTGAGGGGGCGCTTGCTAATTGGTTTCACGGATGAAGCCGCCTGAACTCTGTTTCACAGCAGGATCCGCTTGTACTTTGTTTTCGCGGTTAAAGCCGCAGGAAAGCTTCGACACGGCAGGGACCGCTATTGAATTGTGTTCGCGGCTGGAGCCGCTTCTACCTTGCTTTCGCGGCAGAAACCGCTTGTATTTTGCTTCGCGGCCGGAGCCGCTGGTTAATTGAATTGCGGCCCGAGCTGCAGGGTGTATCCAACGCGGTTGAAGCCGCTTGTGCATTTGAAAGGCGGTTTGCACCGCAAAGAATTAAGCCGCGGCAGACGGTTGAGAGCAGCTAAGCTGCAAGTCCTTCTTTACAAGCTTCAGCGGCCGCTTGACCTCAAAAACCCGGTAGATTCCGCGAGGTACTATAATAAAGGCAACCACAGTCTTGACAGTAAGAAAAGATTACAGTCGTGAAGAACTTACTTGCACAACAACCACCGCTTGGTTTAATAATTGCGGCACCAGCCGCTAAAACTACGGAAGCACCTAGTTGGATGCTTCTTTTTTGCGTGCCCCGATAATATGTTTATAATTAATACGTAGCGCTCTAATATTCTCCTTCTTATGGGGTTTCATGCCCAATGCAAGCTTTAAGGCATGCAGGGCATCGGTACAGTTTTTGTTAAACCATCCTAAACATTCCTGTAACTACAAGTTGGTGGTAAATTACAAAAACCCTAAAAAAGCAATTTTTTGCATTTAATAACAGTGCCATGTGGCAGACATACATGCTCTTAGGGCATGTATGTGTGCCACCTGTGCACCCATACACAATTCCGGGGTGCAACAGGGTGTCAAAGTGACACCCTGCCACCCTTGAATGTTTCCCCCCTTTTACCGAATCAGTAAATACCGATTCGGTAATTCCCATTCATTCCTATGGGCCTGCAGGCCTACAGGCCCATTGGAATGAATGGGAATTACCGAATTGGTATTTACTGATTCGGTAAATACCGAATTGTACCGATTCGGTAATACTTACCGAGTAATTCCCTACATAGCATTTACCAATTCTAAAATACCGAATCAGTAAAATTCGGCATTTTAGAATCGGTAAATATAGTTTACCTACATCTAGCCCTGAGTCCCATGTGCACTATTTAAATTAGTTATTCATGGCACTGAACGGATGTAAACAAGGCCAGGTCTTTTGGCCGAAATGTTGAAGCAATTTATTTAATAAACACACTGAGAGCAACATGGTGTCTGCACCTGGCCCTGTAGATTTCAAGAGTAACAGCAGTTGTGACATGTATATATTTCACATACACATATAGGCACATACATTCACACACACACGCACACACACACACACACACAGACACACACAAGTCACTATCCCCCACAGCACCAACCAAGATTCAATTCAGTGCCTCTCTCCTTACACACACCTGCAGTGGTTGCGTTAACCTATTAACATTTCACATTGTAAAAGAGTGTATTTCCCAACAATCACTGTAACTTGCATTTGTGTTTCATTCATAGTGTGTGTTATTTTATATGCAGTTAACTAAGGTGAAACTAAATAGTTACTGATTATTTTCAGCCACATCTTTGACTCTTACCCACACTCGGGCACTCCCCCACCACCACCCCATGGCACTCACAGTCGAGTCGGTGCTCTGCTGGATTTACCTGTGCCAAAGCAGAAGTGCTCCTCTGTCTGCCAGGCTGAGCCAGAGAGCACCTTTTGTGTTGGCCAATTGGGCCACTGGCCTGCAGACAGTACTTGTGCTTGCTGGTTATAGGCGGAGGTGTCTGTGCAGGTCCGATGGTGACTCGCCTGATAATTGCCTGAGTCAGTGCACTGAGCAAGCGGCAGATCACTGGCTTCTGTTGCTTAATTATATCCTACAGCTCTTTGTCGCACCTTCAAGGGGTTGGAAGAGCTGCAACATGATTGACTAATGTTTGTTAGTGTGGTTGATGCACACACCAGCACCAACATGCATTAATGTAACACCAGATGTGTGGCACTTGGCAGGTATGATCATAAACCACTTAGTTTAAAATGATGCAACAGTACTGAAACAGTTGTCCTTTAAAACACTCTATTAGATAGGCCGCACCAGGGACAGAATGGGTCAAAACTTATGTTCAGGCACCGAATTAAAAGTGGCTCACTTTAGAGAATCAGATAGTTTAACGTGGCCCTCATTTACAAATCAGAGCAGTGTTAAATTGCAAAGACAGGCTGTATAGATGTGTTGTAAGGTATTGGAAACGGCATGCATTTCCATTTTGTGATAATTAGCGATAACCAGCAAAAACCGGGCCACCAGTCCATAAAAACAGACAAAATAAAAAACAAACAGCCCACACTCCGACCTCTCAGGCCTTTTGGGCACTGCCACTGCCCTAAAGGCCAGTCTGACCCTGACAGGGGCAATTGCCTCGGTCGGGCCGATCCCTTATATGTATGTATGTCTGTATATATCTATGTAGAGGTGCTTATTACAGCACAGCGCTCACTGGGGAGAGTCCTGAACACTGAGGCAAATGCCAAAGGGTACATTTTGGAAAATGCTCACAAGGAGGCAAAGGAACAGGGTACCTAATGTGAGATAATGTGAGGTGTGATCGGCACCATCACCCTAGTATTCTATTGATAAGTTCTCATTATTTGTTCCTACTAGGGATAGCTCCCCTAAAATTCTATACACATTGATCAGTAGGCAGAGAAACAGTGTTCAGTTCAGTTCAGTAAATCTTTATTTCGAAGAATAAAATTCCTCATAAAAACACATTACATAATAAAATTTCATTATATATCATTCCTGAACTTTTAGTAAATAAAAACTTTAAAAAAGAGAGGGTACAATTCATGAAGAGAGTCTTATTATTTACAAAGATAAATTAATTTCTTGTGTTCCTCAATCTTACGGCTACTTTTAAACAGTGTAAGAGGGACGGCTCTCACAAAAGTGAAGGTAAGTGAGTTGAGATCTTGTTGTACAATTAATCAGATAACCCACTGAGGAAACCGTTCAATATCACAGATTATCACTGTTCACTGAAGAAAAAACCCGCTCCACCAATAGAAAACCTTCCCTCAAACAGTACTTCATATTTAGCTACTAGCTAAATTATAAATTACTTATGGTAGTGTGTATGTATACATTGTCATCATAAAAGTGCTGATAGCATAGGATGTCCTTTTAGGACTGGCTATAAACTGCAGGGAGGCAGATTTTTGTATCTCAGTTGCAAAAGTGTTAGTGCTATCTACATTCACATAACTTAGAATAACTCACTTGTAGGCCTCTTGTCTTTCTTTCAGCTCATTCTCCCTCTGCTTTAGGAGAAGGGGGTTGTTAGCTACTGCGGAGGCCAGGGTAGCTGTTCAAGAAAGGAAAAAGAAGAGTTATATTCAGAGAAGTCTTTTATTGAACAAATAAAACATATCATAGGAAAACTATAAAGTTAGAATAAGATGCCTATCAAATGCAAGAAAGAAGATTTGATTCAGGTAATGTTAACCTACCCCTTGTAGAGAAGAGTAAGACTAACAGGCAACACATTTGAAATTGTCCAAGGACCAGTTGTGTTATATTTTCCTTCGATAGGGTGTTCATGTTTAGTTTGGCTACTAGCTTTCTGCCATCTTCATTAAAAAAAGAATCACCAAGGATACCTGTGACTCCTACACCCACTGCACCACCTCCATACAACCCCTTTCACATACTCTTTCCTTACCATACAAGGACAACACATTTGTCAGAGGTATCAATGTACAGATCTCCATACATCAAAAAAGTCTTCAAGTACTTCAACCAGACCATAATATGGAGTTATCAAGAGTTCTGCTCCTAGCACATTGGACTACTGCAACATCAGCTTTGCTAGAATCTGAGAACCCTACTGCCAAGCTACAGACCCAGAGAGTTAAGATAATGCATGAACTCCAACAAATGTTGAGACATCAAGCTCTCCCTGAACATTCTTCACCGGCTTCCAGAGGAATTCAGGATCAAATCCAAGGTTTACAAATCTGATCATCATCCACCCTCCTGATGTATTAATGACTATTGAAGAGCATGAAAAATGTTGACAGATCTATGGCAGTGCAGTAACCCTGACTGTGGAGCACCATCGACCCAGACTTGCCAATTAAACCTAACCACTAATGATTCAGGAACCTGCTCCCCACCCACGGTCTAGGGGAGGATTTCAACTGAAATTCCAATTGAATCCTAACCTATTTTCCACTTTATAGAATTTCATTGTGCCATGTCTTCTGCATTTCTGAGGAAATTGAATGACAAAATGTGGTGATCTGCTGTGCACTCACTCATTTCTCATTGCACCTTTAAAATTATACAATTTCTTTAGGACTGTTCTGTGCTGTTTAGTACATTACAGAGTTCTGAGTTAAGGTTTCTAAAGAGTCGGCGTGAATTGGACGTTGACATGAACCACTGTGGTGGTAAGGAAATAAAATCTTACCATGAAATTCTCTCGGCGCAGAACAGTCTTCCCTTCCACACAAAACCTAGTGCTCTTTAAAAGTACAAAAAGCTTGCAAGGTGCTTCTTTTTGGATTACTATTATGAATATGGTGCAGATGAGATGGGATGCAACAGCCTATGATATGGGTATTTGTACAGTCTATACTATGGGTATTTGTAGAGCCCACTACTAACCCTGGAGGGTATCCCAGCACTAAAAAAGTAGGAGTGGCGTGGGCCAATACTAGATGAATAGCCAGGTATTCAGTTTCTTGTGAAATTCAAAAAAGGAGGAGGCAGCTCTGATGTGGAAGTGTAAGTCATTTCAGGCTTTGATAGCGAGGCAGAAGGCCCAGCCACCAGATCTAGTTCTGCATTTGCAGGGGATGCATGAGCGTAGGAGATTGGTTGAGCGGCGGTGTCCGTCTCTGAACAACCAAGAAAATATGAAGCATTGACTTGTTTCTGCAAATCAGAAGTATGTACACATTAATACCATTCATGTTTCATGTGTTTTAGTCCTCAGTGAAAGTAGTTTGGTAGCTACAAAAGAGAAGACATGATGATTTACGAGTGACAACTTTATAGTTTGCACAGCATGGTTAGCTGTTTAAGACAGAATATATGTTTCACTCCCTTCATTTCAACTACTCTGATCTAAAAAAAATCTGTGCCACTTGTTTTCCACAAGGCATTGCCTTTGGCTTTCACCTGAACCAGCTGAAGGTCTGAATGTTGATCTCACTAACTGTGGGCAGGAGAGAGATCCTGATTTGAGTGTGGCTGAATCCTAGATAAAAGTGGTTCATCCCTAATCCACATCAGAACTGAAGTCAGGGTAAGGCTGACTACCTGGATCCTGTTCTAATAACCATATACCTTCAAACCAATGCCACATCACATGCAACAACTCAGAGAGACAAGGACATTTGCTTTTTCAAGTTCCAAAATGGAACATAAATGACTTTTCAATATGTTATCCTATGGAGGAGTTTCAAACTCTGCCAGCCGTTCAATGTTCCCAGGTGAGCCACGAGACCAGAATGTCCTTCATTCGACAACTTTAAGGGTTTCCTGAGAGACAGTCTGTTGTCATTGTTTTGAAGAACATAATATATTTACAATTGCATTGGTTCTTCTACCACACTGTTTGCCCTTGTACTCCCTTTTGATCAGGCACTCACTTACACCCTCTCACCAATTGGTTTGAAAAGGAGTTTACAATTTAAATTGTTTAGTCTGAAATGACAGGATTAAATTTTTCAATGCAAACGAGTTCACCTGTTCTTCCCAGGAAAATCTGTCACAAGCATCCAAAAAAAAAAAGAATTTGTGGAGTTAAAAACGTTTTACAGCTGCAGCCAATCTCAATACAGGCTTAGATTCAGATTAATCAAATATGGAAACCACAGAAAAAATATTCCCAGATAGTGCAAGGCATAATTCTTCATGGCCTTGGCTGTAGGTTATGATCTAAGTTTAGGGTTTTTCGTTCAAGTTAAATAATGTCTTGATATTTAGAAAAACAAGACAAATTCATATAATGTGATGGGTTTGAAATAGCATATAGAACAAAACGAGAAGTATCTCATAATTAAAATACAACCATTGTCCAATAAGTCCAGCCTTGGACACTTGTTGCATCTCCCCAGAAAATGTATTGTCTTCAACTCAAATCTTCGGGAGGACACACTTGTGTAACAGGCCATTGCATAAGTTTGTTGGAAATATTTTGAAAGTCGGCAAAACTTATCTGTTTTTTTAACTACATCTACTTTTGATATTTTCTATGGCTTTAAAGGTATCTTTTTAGAAATGATACTAGTTAAGGGTTCTTTTTTTTTATTTAACTACCTGGAACACCAGCACCTTCCCGGACTAGAAGACGTCGGTAAGAAGACCCAACAAACCATCTAATACTAGTTATAGAATAACTGGACCCCACTATCAATTCACTGGGGAGATGTAACAAAGAATTTAAAGCTATACGTTAGCAGTCATAGGCAAGTGATGGACTGCAGGGTAGATCATAAAAGATTGATGTGTGCGAATAAGCTATCAACCATGGGGTAAACTCCCACTCAATGCTTATTTACAAATGTATTAAAGAGATAGGAATTACTTCTAAATTACCTTTTGTACTCAAACTCAAAATGTACCATGATTGCCAAAGCTTTGAGTTCAACTTTGGGACTTTTTGAATTAATCTAGTCAAAACTGCTGAAAATTGATTCTTTTGGAGGCAATGACGTGGAACCATTATACTCTAACAATACGTTTTATAACGGACATGGCATCAATCCAGTGTAAAAATGGGATCCTTTGAAACCCTTTCTTTCAAATCCCTGGATCACTTATTATCTTGAGTGCCTTAAAGCAACAACAGCTTCCATCAATCACATTTGTTGATATACTTTTGTCATATTGCTCAAGTAATTGAATTAGGACTGTGAAGCATGAAGTATACTTTAATGCAGCTGTATCCCCTCTGGAGACATCCCTTTGGCTGGCTTTTCCAGAGGTGTCATGCCTAAATGAGATGCATCCTAATGGAAGGCGGCTATTAATTACCTCAAGGGTGGGGTAAAGTGGTTTTGCAAGTGGTGCCAAGTAACCCTCCCATGGGACAGTGTTGAATGTTCATCCTCCAGCTGTGCCTTCTCAAGCTTGACTCTTGCGACTGACCTCCAATTGTGCCTTGTTCTATCCCAAATATCTGGATCTGCACAAGCAGTGGCTAATATTTTTGAGTATACATAAAGTAAGCAAAGAACCAAGAGTGCCCCCCCCGCTTCTCAGATTAGCAGTGAAGAAAATGTATTGTCTTCAACTCAAATCTTCGGGAGGACTTAGGCTGCATGAAGAAATATAGCCAACAAACTTTAGTACACACTTGTGTAACAGGCCATTGCATACATTGGTTGGAAATGTTTTGAAAGTAGTGAAAACCTATCTGTTTTTTTAACTACATCTACTTTTTGATATTTTCTATGGCTTTAAAGGTATCTTTTTAGACATGATACTACCTAAGGGTTCTTTTTTTCCAGAGTTACTATTGTTGTGCCTATATATATTATAACTACATATATTTAAGTTGTGATAGCATTGGCAAAAACAGATAAGCAGGCAAGATAAACTAGAAATTCCAAAAATGAAAAAGTAGTGAGTAAAACATCATGTTTGTGAAGGTGGTGCGATGTTCTAATTCAAGCAGAGTTCTACCTGTCCCTTCAGGGAGCTCCACAGTGATGTACCCCTCGATCCAGCGGTAGCATGGGAAGTGGTAGATCTTTCCTGTAGGAGATTCCACAGTAACTTGACTACAGAACCAGCTGTCCTCAGGGAAAAAGGAAAAGGCCTCTTTGTGAAGGCGGATGAGTTGGATATGACCCAAGTCCTGTGTTTCATGGATGTGGTACACGTCAGTCTGAAAACCAAGAAAAGCAGCAGCATTATTTTACTGTACAATTTTCCTTTTAAATATACCAGCCATCAGGACATGTATCACAATAGCAGTAGCCAAGTTCCTTAGCTGAATGTGGAAAATTAGATCACCTACTGTAGATGTTATATGAAAATCTGGCAGGTATTATTTTGTTACCAAAATATTGCTATGGTGTTGATTGAAATTAAGATTTTTAGCCATGTATTTTTTTAAGGCTCTTAATTAACTGTTATGTTATGCTTCTTTCGAAAACTTTTGTAATGATTTTAATTGGATCATGTGTTTTGTACGAAGTTTCAAGTTTTTAACATTGTGATTTAATGCATTTTAATCCTTTTATTGTGTGAAAATTCATTGGTGCTTTATCTGTGTTTGGCTTTTATGACAAAACTGTATAATAAAGATTTTTGGGGATTGGAGTGCTTTGGAGACCCCAATGGATTTAATGCACTTACGTGTACACTGCTGTGGCATCTGGGGGCATTTTAAAATCAGAATTGCCCTGTAGGCTGGTTTTAAAATAAAACGTTATCAACATGCGACTTTGGAATAAGAAGTACTTCTAACATCCAATATATGTCACCCTAAAGTGTTCCCTAGATGGCCCTTGAATAGGGTGCATTTTTATAGAAAGCAGGTAAAATGTAAAATATGTTTTTTATGCCCAAGTAGGAAAAAACAGCAAAAGTGCTGCTAGCCTCATAGGCTAACATGGGAAGACTTTATTAAACTGTAATAAAGTCTACCTTTTAATAGGAGTTAGCTAGCAACATTATTCAAAGTAACAAAATAATAGTTACAATAAATCCAACAACTTGCCAAGGTCAGATAAAAATAAAATCAATACAATTAGTTGGCAATGTGAAAATGTAATATTTGCTAAACCACAATTATTTTTTTTACCCTGCATGCTATGGTTGGATTAAGAAAAACTGCATGTCAGTGCAAAGTTTGTGGTCATTTCAATACAAAAATGTGCCATATGTTAATAAAAGTAAATACCATGCTTTACAATATATTTGCAACAATGTGCTCCAAAATGCATCATCAGCAACATTCCACACCCTTACCACTTTCCTACTGCATGTGCATATGCATGGCGTGTTTGCTAAATTGTTCTTTGAGTGACGCTTCAACGTTTAACATTTCCTATGACTTCACCAATGTGAAATTGATGGCAACACCCCACTTGGAAAATTGCTCCAGCACTACTGCACCAAAGTGCTCTCCCAGACAAGAAGTAAACCACACGCATTGGAGTGTGTGGTTGGGAAGAATGTTTTCTTAGTTGAGCTGATGTGGAAAGTGCTTTTGTTTCACGTATGAGTGACAAGAGTTACTTTCATCTGGTCTTGAGACACAATGTTGGGAGCATGATGGATGAAAAGTGCTAGAAATAGACACTGAGGTTATAAACCTATTGGCAGATGGTCCTGAAAACCAGCGCTGCAGATTGGTTGAACTTGCGGGTATTCACTGAAAAATCACAGTTCAAAACTAATTTGTGGTTCTGGCTAAAATAGTGGGTTTGAATATATATTGTTTAATCTTACTAAAACATTAGAATGTTTATAAGCAGTTTTGTGTATTGAAATTGTGATTCGTAATATTTTAGGAACATAAGTATTAATGTCAATTGGATTCCAAATTTTCAAGATTTTAGTGTCCAATTCCTTTTTTCAAATTAGGAATTGGAGTCAGAATAGTAAATGTCACCCCTTTAGCGTCCAGCACCTTCCTCAAATTGATTTAGATTGGACGCCCTGCTTTAGGGGGATGCCCTGCTTACTTACCGCCATTTGCCGCTTGTTGCCTCTCACCAGGACTTCTATTGCTGCCCTGCTGGGTCTCACAGCCCAAGGTGGGTACTGTTGCTGTTTGCTCGCGGCTGTGGCCGCCATTGCTAGCGCCGTCATCTTTGCACCAAACATGGGGGGGGGCTACATCTCCCAGAAGACCCAGTGTTGCAGGACCAACGCGCCACAGTTTAGCACCAGGAGGGGCTTAAAAATCTCGGAGGCCTCACGCAGCGAGGGACACCCTGCTTACTTACCGCCATTTGCCGCTTGTTGCCTCTCACCAGGACTCCTATTGCTGCCCTGCTGGGTCTCACAGCCCAAGGTGGGGACTGTTGCTGTTTGCTCGAGGCTGTGGTCGCCATTGCCAGCACCGTCATCTCTTCGTTAAACAAAGGAGTGACTATATCTCCCAGAAGCCCCGGTGGCGCAGGACCAACGTGCCACAGTTTAGCGCCAGGAGGCGCTTAAAAATCTCGGAGGCCACCCCCCTTAATTCTCATTCATTTAACTACCTGGAACACCAGCACCTTCCCGGACTAGAAGACATCGGGAAGAAGCCCGGGGGTTGGGCCTGACATTATCACCCAACGGTCTAGCACTCTATCATCAACCGCTAGGAGGCGGTCAAAGAGCTATTCCCTGATTTTAAGGATCCAGAACATCACAGGGTAGACGGGACTGAGACACTTCAGAAACACTGCTAACCACAAGGTACTAATCATTTTTGCCCAAAAGTGGCCCCTTCTTGTTATATCGAGACTATTATAAAATTACTATTTTTGAGATGAGCAAACGTAAGGCCGTAAGCTTGGTGGTGGGGGTGGGGGGTAAAGGGGACCCTGGATGCTTTTCAAACTAGGGCAGAGTCCCTCTTAACTCACGAAATCCAGCTAACAGAGAAGAGACTCTCCCTTTATTCTTTAATAGAACATAAGAGATCCTCCATGGCCCCCATAGCTAGGTGTACATCCCCTCTTACTGGGATCCCCCTGACCAATCTAACACGATAACCGGTAACACGACAAGGGCTATAACACACACCACCTCATTACCACAGGGGGCGGGTCTATCGCCACAAGTTATTGAGTTTATCGACGCCGATTTGAGCCAGACACAGATTCTCACACAAGAGATGAAGGGCCCCATAGGTCGCATCTCTATGACACCTGACCTGGTAGGGTCAGGGGAAGAGGAGAATGTGACACCCATAAATGTGTCAAGTAAAAGAATTACCCCAAGGGATCGCTGGGAGGTAGTCACCCAATCAAAAAAGGCCTTGCAGGCCAAGGGCACACCAACTATGGCCACCCCTTCAGCTGACCCCAAGGCTCTAGGCACATCATATACCAAAGAAATCCAGACAGAGGGGTGCAGCTAAAGTGAAGGGGGTTAGTGAAGCAGGGGTGCCCGCAATCTCTCCTCAGTGCCATAACTGTAGGGAGGCAGAGATTAATCAGGGAAGGGATAGAGAACTATGGTCCAAGCTGGAAATAATGTTAACTGCCCAGCTTGGGCCCCTGTACGAGAGACTGAATGTGATTGAGGGCAACTTTCCCGGCTACTCGCACAAGGTAGTATTCCATCTTCATCGAAGAGGGGGTTAGGGTCTAATGGGGCAGGGGACGCCGAGATCAGCACATACCCCAATGCAGCCCACAGAAAAGAAAGCCTAGGGGGGGCTAATAAGGAGCGTGATCTGCCCACTGGTAGGAAGGAGTTGGCAAAGAAGGGCCCAACAGAGGAATTAACAATGGTAAGGCTCCAGGACCATCAAGCACCAGGGAAGACAATGGGCAGACAAGGGAGGAGAGGTTAAAGCACAGACCCAACACCTTTGTAGCAACCAGAACCCCTGAGGGTAGACCCGCTATTCCTAATGAAACAGGGACATTAATAGCAGATCATGCACCAAACACCCGGGGTCTCCCTGTACTTGATCTCTCACCGGCTTCAAGCCCCTATACTGTGGTTCTGACAGGGATTACGGCATGTAGCGATGAGAGGGAAGAAACCATGCGCTCCTGATTAATAAGGCAGTCCACTGGCTGGTCAACCATGTAGGTTTCAATATTAAAAATTACAGACATATCCTCATGGCAAGAAGGGTGTCCTAGATCGGAAATAGTAGGAAGAGTTTCCCGGGAGATTGTTTGATTTTATATCTTAGGTACCCAGAGTTGGCAAGGGAACTTCTTGCCAACCAACAGAAGGGGATTTACCAGGAGGAGGGTGTCACAAGTATTAGAATGCTTCCACTGAGTTTCTTTTACAGAGACTTGATGCATTTAAATAATTGTGAAGACCTGAGACGATATCCACCCAAGCTAAATTGGGAGGGTCGGTTAGCCTTGTCAATTAATCGGTATGCGCCACTCCATAGTGTTTCTGCTCTAAGCAAATCAGACTGACTGATTGGGGGGTCATCGCCAGGGCACAGGGTTGCATGGGAGGGCGGGTCTCCTAATGGAGACAAAGGAGGAATAGCCACGTCGAAGGCTGAGGCATCCACACCCTTTAACGGTCGCGGAGTCCATAGCAGGATAGGCTTAGAGACAAACCCCTGCACTTTCCTAGCACCTCTAAGCGTGCATACTGGTCACAGGCTTGAAATCCCACTCGTAGGAGGGCAGGGAAACATTGATATAATTTCCTGGAATATAGCAGGACTGTCCTGCAAACTAAAAAATCATGACTTGCTAGTCTATAAAAGGAGATTTCATAATATTTGTCTGCAGGAAAACGTGGGAGGTAAACTGTAGCGCATTAGCATTGGAAGGTAAATAAAATGTTTTTTGTCCCAGCGAGCGAATCCCCATCAGGGTAAGCCAAGGGGGTCTGATTACTTATGTGGATCTGAGGCTGCAGGGGAGATGGGAGGACCTAGCCTGGGACTCAGATTGTATACAGGGGATACTGTACACGAACAAGGGCCTAAAACGAATTGTTATCAATTTTTATAATGCCGCTACAGGCGGACAGACCCTAGCCAGTCTGGCTGAGTTGGAACACAGGCTGGCAGGAATTGAAGTGCTTGAGGCTCCGAGCACCCAATTGGTGTTATTAGGAGATTTTAATTGCCATTTGTGCCCCCACTTGATTAGTAGCGAGGGGGAATGGTCCTCTTGTCCAGTGGAAGAGGATCATACCAGGGAGGGTAGGGAGTTAAGTAAGCTCCTGGGAATAAATGCCCTCACACACACGATGGATCTGATCAGAGTGGGCGTGGACCATCGGATTCACCCAACTTTTAAAGGCAAGGGAAGGGGCACTGCCATTGATTTCATTTTTGTTCTGAGCACGCTAAAGTGCTGGATCACAAGTTTTAATATGGAACCTAGTGCTTTTAGAGACCATAACCCCTTGGTTTTGACCATATGGGATCCTGATCTGGCTAAGCACCCACGCCGAAAGCAGATCGGTGGTATAATTTCAGTCACCGACTAAGGAAGGAGACTGAGATGGTCTAACATTAACTGTGAAATGTTTTATAGGGCGTTACTCACGGAGAATGACCAGAAGGTCTGGAAGTGTCTAGACCCAATAGTAGTAGCACTCCCGCAATGGTATTCCATTGCCAACTGTGATTGGGCTGACAAAGTGGATGTTGAGGTTGAACTGATTTTTAAAAACATCTTGAAGCTACTTCCCTCCTGTTCTGATCCCAAGGTGCGAAAGCCTTTTATTTAGGATTGAATTCTCCCCTACCTTCACCTTTTCAGGACTACTCAACCCCCTCTGGATCAGTCACTGACTCATTACACGTTCGACCTGACATTCGAGCCACTAACAGTCTGAAGCATGCACATTTTACACTGCTAGAAGACCTAAATCTGCACCTAGAGGACAGCAAATGAAAATAGACAGTACATGACCTTTTGCCTATACATCTTTCTCAGTTAGTAAGATCCCCCACTCATAAAAAAGGTCATCTACTTGATGGAATCTTTACTATACCCTTATAGCCCACAATAGCGGCCTCTACCGGCTATTAAAGGCCCGCTCCAGCATTAAAGGCCTGAGGCGAAGGCTCAGGCCTTCGGCTCAGAAACAAGAAACATTGAAACAAAGAAACATTGGAATGTTGGAGCTCCGGGCTTATACCAGCCATTATAAGGAGCTACTCCATTGTTTTCAATGGAGCTCCCAACATTCCAATGTTCTAAAAATAATTACTATATGTCAGAAAAAGCTATCTTCCCTTTGTGTTGATCATTTCTTTTTCCCTCTCAACAATGGGAAATATTCCCCCTGTAGATGGGCAGCAGAAGGCCACAAGACAATGGTCTAAACTAGATTAGAGCATTGGAATGTTGAGAGCTCCACTGAAGACAATGAAGTTCCAGAGATCTGTATTGACTGGTAAAGACCCTCTCAACTGAGTGTTCTAAACTCCACAAGCTTGCACTAGCAATCCATTCTACTGTTAAAAGCGCATTTAGCTCAACAGTCTTACCAAGGTGAAGAGCTGAGCAGTTGCATTATGTACAGTTTTGTGAAAAGCCTCAACAAGTTTCTTTACATTTCTTTGGACATTTTTCCATTGATGAATAGGTAAAGAAAACACCTGGGGTACAAAGAGAGATAGCTGGAAAATGTCACCAACCCTTTGCTGCACATAAACTGGATGTACTTGAAGAGCAAAGGGCTGAAAACAAGACTAGAACTAGGGTCAGCTCCTCCGCTAAGGTGGAGGAGAGCCCCCACTGCCTTGCAGCAATAAAAAAAAGGAACAAATAAAATGATAATAACATAATGGTATTATTATTTGATGTTGTTCTCCTGCTGTGGTAGCTTTGTTTGATGGGCAGGACTGCAGAGCAGGGGAGTAGTGGTAGATCCCTCCTAAGTGTGCTTTGTGATTGGTCATGGGTGCCTGGTTGTGCCTGAAATTCAAAATGGAGCACAGCAGGAGCAGAGACGCGGGACCTGGCAGCAAGGTAAGGGTATTTTGTTTATTTACTTTGTGCCCATGCCCCCACCCCAGCCCACCCAGCCACCAGTGAGCTGTGTCGGCTGCCACTGACCAGAACAGAAACAGAATTGGCTACTTAAATTTTCAGAAACTGGTTGGTAGAAAATCGGCATGCACCAGACTTTGAGATGAAATCATTGCTTGAACTATGCAGCCTTCCGAGTCATTTTTATGCAGAGGTAAGAAATGCTAAGGGTGAATATAATCAAAGCCTAATATCAATAAGGGCTGAACTAATAGACACATTTATTTTCCTTTGTTTAGCAGACCAGTTAATATCACACAGGATGCTGTGTTTGCCCCCACTTACAATGTGCTAGTAGCAATTTTACAAACACAACGTAGAATATCAGTGTAAGAAAATAATGTATATGAGTACAGGACTTGTCATTGATAAAACACTGTGGTATCTTGAACTGTGATGAACCTATTTCACTGCAGTACAAATAATATTTTGATGCCCACCTACACCTTGTGAGACGTGACAGGGATGGATTACAGGAGTTGCCTAAAAGTACTTTCACCCTCCAAGTAGATGAAAAAAACCAGGAGTATGCAACCTTAACTTTTAATGACCAAAAATCCACAATGAAATGAAATCTCATTGTAACAAATTATTTTTGCTGGTTATCCTGCTTTGAAAAGTTCCTTCTTCCCCAAAGGTATTAGTGTGCATATTTAACTCCTAAATTTGTAACTTGTTCTTTCATGATTTAAGTACTGTCATTGTAGCACAAAGCGCAAGGTTGTGTTAATAGGGTGATAAATAATGTTTTCTCACAAACATAGCGGTGTGTTGGTTTTATGTTTATTCGCCCTGTCTGTATACATTTTCGTACCACTGTTCAACTCCTTAATGTTCAAGTACAATTGTGAATTGTCTGTTTTTATTCCTGTTATGGCCTGTTTATTATAAAGTGTGGTTAGGATTAAAAATAGGTATCTCATAAAAAGTAGTTTTTAATTCCCCTTTAGTACTATATTTGTTTTTAAAATGTAAGAGGAAATTACTTCATCATGTGGGCTACAGCTGTCGCAATATTCCCTGACTGATAATTTAAGTAAACAAGGACAGAAAAGGCAATATTAAAATACATGTTTCTGATTTTACTTTAATTTCCGTTTAGTTTCTATTTGCATGCATTGGCTGAAATCTAACATGTGTTGGATAGGCAGGCTTTTTTGACAGGGAAAGTTGGCGGCAAGATTCACAACACATTTGTAATTAATATTTGAAGCATAATTAGAAATGTGTCGCTTCTCTCAAATTTTGCCTAACAAATACATAATTATGTTTTCAAAATGAATCTGACACTTTAACAAGCCTCGTTATCGCTCTACAATGTGAGCCTCACTTACCTCGTGTAAATTAAAACTGGTGCGCTTTCTAGCTTCCGAAGTCAAACAACATGGGGGTGGGCCTTACTTAATTTACAAAATGTCCACTTCACATGGAGCGCATGCGCAGAAAAAAAGACCTATTCCTGTCAATGAAAATCGAAAACACCTTTTTTTTTGCCCAGTAATCTAAATGTGAATATTAGAATACCTGTCATCCTTATTAGGTCAAGTGAAGACCGGAAAGTAATTTCAAACAATGTTAAATATGTCCTCTACAGTACCTTCAAGCAGCAGAGTCAGAGTGCAACATTCCTCATAATGGCAATGGCCATTGTCTGGCAGAAACTATGGTAGCTTTGTGGAAACGTATTGAGTTTATTTAATTGCCCATGGTAGTAGTATTCCTCCTTGTTCATTTTAGATTAAAATTAATTACTTGTATGATCTATGCCTCTTAAAATGTGAGCCATTTACTGCATGTGCACCGTGTGAATACTGAGCTGCAACTGTATTTTTCTGGGATTATTTGGAAAGGCCTTGGGCGTTTCCCAAACACATTGCAGGTGTTGCCTAATATGGGCCAATGCTGTAATAGCCTTAGAGCCTTCTGTAGCTGACTCTATCGGCCATTAAAGGCCCTCTCCTTTGTTAAAGGCCCGCGCCATCGGCTCTGGCCTTTAACCCTGGAGCAGGCCTTTAATGGCTGTTTGAGCCAGCTACATCGGGTTCTAATGCTATATACAACTAGCTAGAAAAAGCCCCTATTTAAATCCATACCCAAGAGGAATGATGATGTCTCTACATCATTTACAACCTTCAATGACTGGGTAACAACTCACTAGACAAGTTAATTCCCCCCAGACAGAGCAAAAAATCCAGGCCTCAAAGAAAAGCCTCATGGTTCTCAGTAGAATCAGTGGAACTAAAAAACCTCCTGCAAAGAAAAAGTTAAAAAATGAAAAAATAGCTACAAAGAGAAATGCAAACTGACTTACAAAAAGGTGCTAAAAAAGTATCAACATGCCATCAGGAAAGCCGGGATGGATGACCTGTCCCTGATAATTGATAGTTCCTCCAATTCCTCAAAGGAACTTTATAAAATGCCAACTCACTCCTGAAACTCAGAGCCAGAGCTTCAGGTCCCCCCTCAGAAGCTCGCTGCAACTATTTCCGCTAATTACGTTCGCACAAACGTTAACCTTATTTACGATCACCTAGCTGTGACTTTGGATCTCAATGGCAAGATGTGCAATAACATCCCTGATATCAGGAGCAAGGGAGAACTAAATGCATTTTCTCAGGTCAGCATTTCAGAAATCGCCAACATAGCCAAAATCATAAAATCAAGCCCCTCAATGCGCAGGTTTGCTGCCCAAGATGCCAGGCAGAAGACGCGGACATACTGCAGATGCCGTGGACCTGCCCACACCTTAGGTGGTT
This sequence comes from Lissotriton vulgaris, assembly GCF_964263255.1. Taxonomy (NCBI): domain Eukaryota; kingdom Metazoa; phylum Chordata; class Amphibia; order Caudata; family Salamandridae; genus Lissotriton; species Lissotriton vulgaris. The sequence continues at coordinate 718,005,210 of NC_141700.1, read as the reverse complement.
CTGGTCTGAGATTGCACTTATAATAGGAAAGATAACAGGAAACTCTAGCGGGGACACAGCGGAGCGTTGTATAATGGGATAATGCCATCATCCTAAGTCACAGAAGGTGCAGGTCAGATTCGATGACCTAGCTCTACTTATAGAGAAGCGCTCCATCACTATGAGGTGGAAATCGGCCCTTCCCCAAACAGGAATATCGTACGGCTGCAGAAAACACCGATCTCCATGGAATGGGATCTGATGCTGGAGGCACTCAAGACAATTGAACCCCCTATACCATACCACACACAGGGCCTACGCCCCTCATCCATTGCGAGGTTGGCATTGGCGGCCCCACCCACCGCTGGAACTGGGAAGTTGGGCCACACCCCTCTATGTGGGACTCCAACACAGTGAATACCGGTGGACAGGATCAAGTTGTGGGCGGTCCAATGTTCAGGGCTGTGCCTACTGTGTAACTGGTCAATTACAGCTGCGGGCGTCCACCGGAAAAGCGGGTAGTGGAGCTCCCGATAACGCGGCTAATCAGGAATGGGTTCCCAAGGATCGGCTCCCCATGATGCAGCCCCCGCTCCAATACTTCTAAAAGCGGGTCAGTTCCAACCCAGGCGCAATCGTGAGGCAATATCGCCGGGCAAGACTTTTGCTGATATCCCGGCGTTGCCGCGTCCGGTTGGAATGACGGCCACAGCGGCAGACGCTCCCGACCTTCCAATGTCAGGAGTTGGCTCAATCAGCTGTTTAAGTGGGGTTTAAGCACCACGCTTGGTTGTTGAATGCGGGGCTTCAATGGAGCAGAAGCACTGAGTAGCCATACTCCCAGCCCTACTCTTTTTGATAGTCTTTAATCCTTCTAAAAGTAATCACAGTGGAAGAGGTGGTTGCAGCTACAGGAAAATCTGCTGCTTATAAAGCCCCTGGCCCTGACTGGGTACCAGTTGACATTTTTAAGGGCGCAATCGATTTATGGGCCCCAGTCCTCACAAATGTTTTTAAGGCTGCTGTTCGCAGGATTACCCCTCAAACTTAGACTGATTCCATTATTGTCCCCATAGATAAAAAAGGAGACAAGGGACTCTAGATGCTACCACCCCATACCTCAGTGGCAGGGAAGAGGTGTGGCGCTGCGGCTAGGGCGACTGACTCTGGAATCTGGGGATCACGGTTCAATCCCCGGGGCCGGCTGTAGGTTAGCCTAGCACCATGTGACTCTGGGCAATAGCTTGCTTAATCTCCCCGACGGCGCCTAGAGACCCTTACGGGTGATTTTGCGCTTTACAAATGTGGAATATTATTATTATTATTATCCCTCCTGGACTCCTCAGCCAAAATTCTGGGGAGAATTATTTTAGATTAACTAGATGATTGGATGGTGGATAATCATTTGCTGACAGGTGTTTAATATGGTTTCAGGAAGGATATAGGGACCATGGAACAATGTATAAATCTCCATCACATAGTCAGCTAATATATACTTTTGCGAAACAGCATTTATCTCTGTTTCGCTGATCTCTCCAGCACCTTTAATCTAGTAATCACTCAACACTTTGGAAAAGTTTGATCAATATGGGTGCTCCCCTGGGCATTCTCACTTATCTTTCTCTGATGTACTCTTCAATGACCTCACATGTAAGATTCGAGCTGGAGTGAGAATGTACATTGAGATTCAGAATTAGAAGAGGGATAGGACCAGGGTGAGTTGTAGCTCCCACCCTCTTCTCCCTCTATATGAATAGGATTGGTAAGGAGCTACAGAAGTTAGATGTGGCGCACCCAAAATTGGACATCATTGTACCCTGGTGCTCCTATACGCCAACGATGCAGTGTTAATATCAAAAACCGCAAATGGTTTACAAAAATTAATTGTTTTATCAGTTCTATGAAGCACAAAGATCTTAAATTAAATTTGGCTAAATCTTAGACCATGGATGCAGAAGAGGTAGACCTAAAAAGAAATCACTCTTTGTTAGAGAACATAAATTATCATATGTAAAGAATTTCTCCTATTTAAGAGTATTGTTTTCAAGCTCCGGTAGTTGGATTCCCCACTTAGAACTAGTAAAGTCACAATTAGTTAGATCGACTGAGGCTTTGTTTGGGTTCACAAACAAAGTTGGCAATAAACCCATTTGAGAGATGTTTCATCTTTATAGGAGCAAATGTATACCTTCAGCAATTTAAGAAGCAATCCTCTGGGGGGAAAAGAAGCAAAATATTTTGCAAATACAGGAGAACTTATTTTTGGCCAAGCTCTTTGCTGTACCACATACAACTCCTTCCCTTATGACTCACAGGGAACTAGGGGGCATATTATCAAGAAAGGGCAATACATTATCGCCGCTTTTATCAGCAGGAAACTGCAGCTAAAGCACCGATAATGGGTTTGATAATATGCCCTTGTGAATTCCCATAGAAGCCCAAGTTAACACCAGAACCTGGGCTTCTATGGGAATTCACAAGGGCATATTATCAAGCCCATTATCGCATCTTTAGCGGCAGTTTCCTGCCGTTAAAATTGGCGATAATGTATCGCCCTTTCTTGATTATATGGCCCTAGGTGTAATGTATGTGGGAGATTTTGACCTGAATGTGATCACTGGTTGGCATAACATCTGGAGTAAACCAGGATGTACTCAACGACCAACTAAGATTTCAGTAGCTAACTACTTGGAAGGGCTGCTACAATGAGGATGGTAGGCCTAACTTGTGATCGACACAGATATTCAGAAAAGAATGCATCTTACTAGGTTTCATTTGGGCATTGCCCATCCCCTTGTAGCAAACCAAACAAGCTTATGCAATGCAATAGGTCTCGCATTTACAAGAGTTTGAGCTACTGGCATTGTAAATGCCAACAGCTTAAACCCTAGCAAATGTGAGATCTATGGCATTGCAAATATGTGTTGTTGTTGTTAAAGCCCCTATGCCACACTTTCACGTGCATGAAGGCCGTGCCTCTTTCTTTAAAAAAGTTGTGTCTAACAAAAGATGTGCAGCCGCTATTAAAGTGAAACCGCGGCATGGGGGCTTTTACAAAAAAAAGCATCTGTTTGTCAAACAAATGCTTCTTTTTTGTAAAAGCCCACGTGCCACGGTGTCACTTTAATACTGGACGTGCACCTTTCCTCAAACACAGCTTTTCTAAACAAAGGAGCGCGGCCGCGGCCTTCATGCACGTGAAGGTGCGGCATGGGGGCTTTGACAATTACAAAAAATATCTGACAATGCCAATAGCATAAAACTCTCAAAAATGCGAGACCTATGGCATTGCAAACAAGCACCCGCCGGCTCTGAGAGTGAAACCGCGCATGGTGCGCTGAATGTAAGGAAAGCAGGTCGTGCCTACATTAAGGCAAAACCCATTAAAGAAAATAGTGCTTACAGACAAATTAAAACATTCTGTGTTGCAACAGAAGCAAAAGGGCCAGTTACCATGGGAGATTTCAAATGAAGACAAGGCTGTACTAATGAGGGAACAACAGGGCAACTAAGGAATCCGATATCAGCATTTACAAAAGGACGATGAGGTAAGCCAATGAAAAATCTGTGCAGAGAGTGGGCTGGGCTTCAAATCCCTAACTCAATACAGCATGACCCACAGAGCAGCACATGCGCTGCCCAGGCTCGACCTAAAAAGGGACTCATGGTCAAATAAACTGCCTAGATGTCCCTGTGATGGAGTGTCAGTACAATCTTTAATGCACTTTCCATTATTTTGTGGTTTTATTGTGAAATCAGGAAATGTGTCTTACACCCTGTCCTATTATCGAGGTATTTTATAATGCACCAGGAAGCCTATTGACTTTTATGTAGTCTTGAGACTGATTACATCAGCCATGCTGTTTCTCTTTTTGTAAGTGGTGCTATAAAAGTAAGGAAATCTCTTAACCTGTACGATCAATTGGTGTATGAATATGACTAGGTATGCCATATATTGTGTTTATTTCTCCTTGTCTGATATTTTGATATTATGGTGTATTTTACTATTTTTAAATCCTCTTGTTTTTATGTCTTTTTAAATTGTGTTTTTTTATGATATAATGAAATTTTTGATAGATGTATTTAAGTATTTGTTCTTTCATGATTATATAATCGAATAAAGCGAACTTTGAATGACTGAGATTAACTTGCCAGCCCCTTCTCCCTACTGAGATATACCAATGTCCCTTACTTGTTATCTATCACTTGAATCAACGCGCACCCTTTTGAAGTGTACAGGGAGAGTCTCTCTCCCTTCCTCCAGTGTGACACATCCAGCTCATAGGAATGCAGCAATGCACAAATCTGTCTTTGGTGTTCCCCATCTCTCTTATGTCTTCACTGGGCTTCCCAAAATGGAACCCAGGGTCCTCCATGAACGTACCATTGCAGGCACACTTTCACTCGGTGTAAATACACAGCACACATACTGTCTAGTACTGCCACCTCCATGTATTGTGCCACTCCAGTCACACATACGTACAGCAGACACAATCAGTGGGCGCACTTCTTCGTACTATATCCTTTCTGTATTGTGCTACAGAGTGCTATTTTAAACACTCTTAGAGGCGGCAGACCCGAGAGCAGAGGACGGCCCGGGACCAGGGTTCGATTCCCAGCGCGGCAGGTTTCTGGACCAGGGTCAGCGGACTCGATAATTCTCTCGCCTCGGTGCCCACTCTGATCAGCGATCACACTCGGCAACTCTGGGCATTAGCTTGCCTCATCTTCACTAATGGCCCCACCAGACCGCCGGGGATGCCTGGTCTCACCCTGGAGATACCCATTAAGGGACCATCTCTTAGGGAAGCCAGGAAGGGTTTCGCAGCGGTCGAAGCGCCTTGGGACCCTCCGGGTAAGTAGTGCACTATATAAATGCCAATACATACATACATACACAGAGTGCTATTTTAAACACTCTACAATTACACACACTCACCCAGCGCATGCTGAACACTTCACTGTTCATGTATTGTACTTCTTGCATCCGCATGCACTGCACAGCACTACATCTTACATGTAATGTATTCCTCTTAGGCATACATAAATTCAGTACATGCACAAACCATGTTTGTGCTGCGCAGCTCCCTCCTTATACTGCACGCTTCACAGGCCCACATACATGTAATGTAAGCAATTATTTATATAGCGCACGGACACCAAACGGTTTCATGGCACTGGAGATGGAAGGGGAAGAGTGGGAGAAGATGTGGAGGTGTTAATCATAGGCTTGACGAAACAGGTGAGTTTTCAAGGTTTTCCTAAAAGAAGTGTAACATGAAATTGACCTGAGTCCATATGGAAGAGAGTTGTAATGGTATGCCTTTTAATGGTATGCGTTGTAATGGATGTTGCGGTGTAAAAAAATGCGTTGTAAAGGTAGGCGTTGTAACGTCATACATCCGTAATGAAGTGTCATCTCTCAGTCTGGAAAGTGTTGTTAACGACATCTACATAAATAGGCTTGCATTAGGTACAGTATCATTAATATTACTAAAAATTATTACTTTGCAAATCACTTAAACTATTCTGTGGGAAATACATTGAACTGGTAGGAAAGCTCAATCGGTTAATGCGCCCACTGCAGACTGTTTAACTTGTATTCCTTTTTTTCATTGAATACCTGTGTTATATTTTCCGGTCTTGTTCGTGCACTTGGGCAGTCGGATGTTACACTAGATTCTCGGGTTGTGTATTTGAGGTAAGGTAGAGAATAGGTCTGGCTAAGATCGTGAGGTACAAAGTGGCTGTTTTGTAAGCTTCCTGTAGCCGCAGTGTAGGGAGAGTGGTGAAACCCATAACTGTTTGAGGGTGGGGTGGAGTATAGAGGTTGAAGAGGGTGAGGGACACGGCGGCGCAACAACTCAACAGTGGGAAAGAGATGCTTAGGGGTGACGTGAGGAACGAATGAAAAAAAACAAATCTGAAGAGAAACTATGAAGGAAAGGAAAAGTGCGGATAGAAGTAATTTATGAGAAAAGAGAAGAAGGGGGTTCGGGGTCTGATAAGCAGAGACAGGAGGGAGTGAACTTAAAAAAGCAAGGAAAGAGAAGGATTGGTGTTGGGAAGAGGAGAACACTAATTGCTCAGAGATAAAGTATAAAACCGGAGCAGTAAGAGTGAGAACACAGTTCTTCCAGCAAGAAGTGGGGAGGAGAAAATGAAGCAGCGAGTGGTGATCAGAGACATACGTGCGGAGAGAGGGAGAGATAAAGAAATCACACAAAACTTCAGTGGTCCCGCGCGCTCTGGCCTCGCGCGCTCCGGCCTGCACTCATGCTCCTCTTTTCAGCTCCGGTCCCTAGCGCCTCGAAGCAACATCTGATGCTGCAAATGAGTATAAACGATAGCACACATGTAACGGCATCTACATCAAAGGCACCTTATAACTTTCACCCTCTAATGCATACGAGCCCTGTTCTCTCAGTGTGTGCTCCTACTTACGTATCCTGGTATAAAATCAGCGCCAAAGTGATCGAGAAGGCGCTTTTCACCCTGGCTCTGGGACCCCACCAGGGTGATGGAGATGCGGTCAATAGTCTTGGCCAGGAGGACCCTGCCGGTCTCCACCTGGATCTTGTAGTCAGCCATGTCTGAGAGCAGCTCTGTGGTACTGGGTCACACGGGGTGAATCCCTTCCTTTTTAAGGAAGGCAGAAGCGTCTCTGTCAAACCCAACCCCTTTTACACCCAAGGAGGCTGTACGTGATCCCTGCCAGGTGCGCACAGCCGATAGCGGACTGGAGGCACTCCAAACGCTGCTGGCGACTCCCGCAAATTCACTAGTTAAGATCACACATTTGGTGCACAATATTTTCTCTCCTGTTTTACCAGCCTACATCGGACGGGCATCGAACAGACGCCTTTAGTGCATTAGATAATTAAAACCATGACAATAAATTAAAGGTCAAACAATACATAGATATTCCAAAATGAATCCATTACATATTACATACAACATGTAAGTAAAATTAATAACGGTCAGCACATACTCAAAGAAATTCGTACTGCACAATAAAATTAACTTGGCACGCTCCTAACGTCTTTTACGTAAAGACCCAGTATTATCGCAGGTAAAAAAATGTTTTGCTGCCTCTTTGCAAGTAAGATAACGCTGCAGACAAGTCTGGAGTAACCAGCATCTTCTTCTTTCTAGAAGGGCTTTTCAAGTGCACAAAATGGGCAGAATTGATTCTTTTTATTTTTGGGGGAAGTTTTAAATAGCGCAAACTAGACCCGAAGGTATCAGAGCTCTTTACATGAGCACCAGTTGCGTTACAGATGGACGCATTTACTTTTAGGTTGAGCCCGGGCAGCGCATGCGCTGCGAGGCAGTCTGTATTAGAGAATGCCCCGGTTACTTACCGGTAATCTTCATTACTCTGAGTCCTTGTCTTCCTCGCCACAGTAATTACCCATGAGCCTCTGGCTCCCACAGAAACTCCAAGAAAACGTTTATGTTCTAGTCTCCCTCTCCCTCCTCCAAGATGGCCCCCAGTCACTACAGCCAATCCCATAAAGGGATACAGAAAACGCCCAAACGACCTGAAACCAAGCCGCAGACATTAGGCCACCAAGAGGGCCGGGAGGGAAGGGAAACTATACTGTGGCGAGGAAGACAAGGACTCGAAGTAAAGAAGATTACCGGTAAGTAACCGGGGCATTACCTCCTCGTCAGTCTTCCTCGCCACAGTAATTACCCATTAGCCAATACCAAAGCAAGTCAGCTTCATGTAAGGAAAAACAGCCCACACCAGAAAGGCAGTAAACCACAAGTTTATTGAATCAGAGTCAGATAAACAAAATACATTTCCATCAAGGAACACCGGCAGACAGTACAGAAGAGGCAAAGGAAACCGAGCCCCCACACCCAAACTGAAGGCGGTAATGGGACATGAAAGTATGAGGGGACGACCAAGTGGCAGCCCGACAAACATCCTCCATGGATACACCCTTAAACGCCCCCCAAGAGACAGCCACAGACCTGGTGGAACGGCCTTGAACAGGATGGGAAGGAACCTTGGAAACAGAACCATATGCCAACAAAATGGTCTCCTTAATCCAACGACTGACAGTGGAAATGGAAGGTTTCAAGCCCTGACAGGACAAACAAAAATTAACAAATAAATTGTCCACCTTACAGAATTAAGACGTGCGGGACAACAAGGCACGTCGAACATCCAACAGATGCAAAAGACACTCCTCAGCCGAGGAGGGATCAGCGCACAGAACAGGAAGGACCACCTCCGCCGACCGATGAAAGAAGGAATCAACCTTCGGTACAAAAGTAGGATGAGTCCGCAATACCACCCTCTCCAACAAAACAACCAAAAATGGAGCAGACCGCAGGAAAGCCCCCAATTCCCCAATACGCCTGGCAGAGGCAATGACAACCAGAAAGACGACCTTCAGGGTCAAAAAATTCAAGTCAACCGACTCCAAAGGCTCAAAAGGAGCCGACTGCAAGGAACGCAACACCAAAGGAAGGTCCCAAGGAGGAGGACACAGGATAGGATGGGGACGTTGGAAAGAGAGAGACTTAAAAAGCCTCGCCACCAAAGGAGCCACCGAAACCAAAGGAAGGGCATGAAAGGCCCGAATGGTGGCCCACTGCACACGAAGGGTAGAAATGGCCAAACCCTACTTAAAACCATCATTAAGGAAATCAAGAACGCGAGCAGGGTCCAAAAAAGCCACCAACAGACCGCGATGAACACACTAGGAAGCAAAGTTATCCCAATGCTTAGCATAGGATTTCAGCGTAGAAGATCGCCGGGACTGTTGAATAACACCCGCCACAGCCAACGAACAACCTCCACGGATCAGCGAATGCCTCTCAAGAGCCATGCCCACTGACCCAGGGACCGGCAGAGGAAGAAGAGGGCCCAACAGAGGGTAAGGCACAAACGGCAAGGCCCACCCCGGAGTCACAGCCAATTCCAACAACAGTGGATACCAAGGGCGACGACACCACCCCGGAACAACCAGAAGGACAAACGAACCCTCCCTCTTGATCTTCTGCAAGACCGCCGGAATCAGGGGAACAGGGGGAAATGCATACAAGAGGCCTCTCGGCCAAAGGAAAGACAGAGCATCCACCCTCCAAGCATCCCGGCAAGGCTTAATCGTGCAAAAACAGCGGACCTTGGCATTCGACTGGCAAGCAAAGAGGTCCACTATCGGAGACCCAAACATCTGCACCAACCTCCTGAACATCAACGTCGTCAGGGACAAAGACCACATGGATAGAAACACCCGGCTCAGACAGTCCGCCACAGTGTTCTCCTGACCAGGCAGGTAAATGGCAGACGGGGACGCCAGGTTCAACTCCGCCCAAGAACAAATCCGACGACTGAGGCAACTGAGGGAAAGAACCCTGCAACCCCCATGATGGTTGACATAGGACATCACCACCTGATTGTCTGTCTGGACCTGCACATGGTGACCCCGAAGAATACCCGAGAAGGCCAACAGACCCAACAGAACAGCCTTCAGCTCCTTGTAGTTGGAGGAACAAGACATCACCGAGGGAGCCAAAACCCCCTGGGCCGTCGAATCCCTCATAGTAGCATCCCAACCTAGCAGGCTGGCATCGGTAGTTAGAATCCGAGTCGGAACAACCAGAAACGGGCGACCCGAGAAAGATGAACCTCCTCCAACCACCAACCCAGGACCACCGAACCTCTGAGGACACAGGGATCAAAACATCCATATCTCGGGAACAGGGGTCCCAATGCAACAAAATGTGGGACACCACCGGATACATGTGAAGGCGAGCCCACGGCACCATCAACAAAGATGCCGACATCAGACCCTGAACCCTCAACCACAGGCTCACAGGATAAGAAGGCCCAAACAACAGGGAACGAACAGCAGGGGGCAGGAACACCATCCCCAACTGAGTCTTGAACAGAGCCCCAATGTAAGTCAATTCCTGTGCAGGAACCAGGGAGGACTTCGGAACATTCACCAGGAATCCGTGATGCTCCAGGACATGGCACACTCTCCGGACATGCAACTCCGCCTTAGAAAGAGAAGAAGCAGAAATCAAAATATCGTCCAGATAAGGAAAAAACACTAATGGCCTTCCCATGTAAATGGCCAATAAGTGGAGCCAGAACCTTAGTAAAAACCCTGGGCGAAGAGCAGAGCCCAAAAGGTAATACCTGGAACTGGTAGTGACAACCCAGGACGCAGAACTGCAGAAACTTCTGAGAGTCGGGGTGAACAGGCACATGTAGATAAGCATCCCTCAAGTCTATTGAGGCCAGAAAATCCCCCTGAAACACCAGAGGAAGCATCAACTGGAGCGAAACCATTTTGAACTTCTGGTGAGGAACGAAAGTATTCACCCACTTCAAATCCATCACAGGTCTGAAATCCCCCGTGCGTTTGGACACTAGGAAGAGAATGGAATAAACGCCCAACCCCAACTGATCGTCGGGCACTGGAATCACAGCCTTCTTGACAACAAGGGATTCGATGCCTTCCAAAAGCACCACCCTTCTAAGAGGGTCTCTGGGACAAGGAGTGGATATGAAACAGCCTGGGGGAGTCTGGGTAAACCCAATACACAAACCTTCTGAAACCACCTGAAGCACCCACTGATCTGACACAGTCTCGCGCCAAGAGTCTATGAAGCAAGTGAGGCGACCCCCAACCGGACCCACACCAGGAGCGATCCAGTCATGACTTTGAAGTAGGAGCGGAGGAGGTAGAAGCACCAGAGAACCGGGATTTGTCAAAGGAAGGAGCACCCCAGCCACGCTCCCTCCCACAAAAGGGCTGACCAGTACGGCCCCTCCTAGAAGGACCAAAAGCCCCCTGGGAACCAAAGGCATGGAAGCGACCAGCACGTTCAGGAGCAAGGAGCTTACGGTCTTCCTCCGTTTTCATCACCATCTCATCCAATGGGGAACTAAACAGCTTAACCCCAGAAAAAGGGATTTTCATCAGGAGACCCTTCTGGGTAGCATCAGCCTTCCAGGAGCGGAGCCATAACTGACGTCTCGCAGTGACAGAAGACCCAGCCGCAGAAGCTGCCGCCCCCAATGAAACAAAAGAAACATCAGAAAGCAGGCGAACCTGCTGCTCCATCATCGCCAGAGTAGAAGAGACATCCTGCCCCAGGTCCAATAATTCAGACAAAGACTGAAAATCTCTAAGCAAAGACTGGATCGTGTAAGAGGAATAGGCCGCCGCCCGGATGGAAAAATTTGCAGCCGCAAAAGTGCGCTTCACTGCACCATCCACCTTACGATCCTCAGGGTCAGCAGGAGAGGAATCCTCAGAAACAACAGTCCCATGAGATGACATACTGGCCATCAAGGAATCAACCTTAACAGAGGAAGGGAATTTCACAGCAAAGTCCTGCAGAGGAAAGCGTTTATTCAAAAAACGCGGAAAAGAGCCCTTGTCCACATCCTTCCACCCTGTTTCCAAAACCTTCAACACAGAAGAATGCAGAGGCAAAGATTCAGGCTCAGGACGCTGATATTGAGAAAATAAATCATCTTCCAGAGGCACATCTGAGTCAGGAAAAACCAAGTTCTTGCGAATGTGACTCAGCACCGCCTAAAGGTCGGCACCCTGCACAAAACGTCCCTTGATGTCAACATCCTCCTCAAGTTCTGAGTCAACATCAGGAGCGCCTTCACACTCGCCCTTTTATCAGGAGGAACCGGAACCTTATCCTGCAAAGCAGCTGCAACTGCAGAATTAATCATTTGCTGCACATTTCCAAAGAAGGAATCGTCACCCCGTAACCAGTTTCTAAAGAACCTGGAGCAGACCCATTAGACGAACCACTCTCCATGATAGCCACCACATGAGTGAAATGCACATGCAAAAACACCGGAGAACACTCCCAGTTAAAAAGCAAGCGGTTGCCAGGCAACCAAACCAAACATCACCCAGTACGCCCCCAAAGAGTATTAAAGAGCAGGAAGTCCCGCGCGCCCAATAGGAAAGATTGACTGCCCCCCGACAGAGAACAGGCTCAGGATGCCGTCAGCAGAAGGACCCAACATGCGTACAACTCAGCCCCCGAGTAACAGAGGCGGCAAAAGGGGAGCGCGAGTCCCGGGAGACTCTGGCTCCCACTGCAAAGTGCACCCGGCCACGCCACGTCCGCTAAGCAAGACGCGCGTCCGGAAACAGAGCACACCTGACCCCGATCCCGCACAGCAGGACCCCAGGCGCACCCCCACATAGCGAGGCCCAAGCGACCCAGCAAATACAAACGCTCCAAGAGTCCGCTAGAGCAGGACATGGAGCGCGTAGGTAGAGGAAGTGGAGGAAAACAACAATCAATTAAAAAATAAAACAAAACGTAAGAATCACACAAACATCACTACCCGTCCCCTTCCAAATACCGGAGGCCATAAGGGGCTGCTCCAGCAAGCCCCCAGCCCCCACTCACCGCATAACCGGCATACAGACAGCACTCGGAGTAGTGCAAAAATCCAAAAACAGGTCGTTTGGGCGTTTTCTGTATCCCTTTATGGGATTGGCTGTAGCCACTGGGGGCCATCTTGGAGGAGGGAGAGGGAGACTAGAATGTAAAAGTTTGCTTGGAGTTTCTGTGGGAGCCGGAGGCTCATGGATAATTACTGTGGCGAGGAAGACGGACAAGGAGGTAATGGACTTGAAGCACCGCCTTATCTCCGCCCATATTTTTCATTGGCTTATGTCACTGTCCTTTGTAAATGCTGGCTTCTGATTCGTTAATAGGCTTACTAGTCCATCCTTAGTCCCGCCTTGTCTTCATTTGTAACCTCCCATGAGGACCTACCCTTTTATTTCTGTTGTTACACTGTATCTTATTTAGTCTGTAGGCACTATTTTCCTTAATGAGTTTCTCCTATTGCAGGTACAACATTCTTTCCTGCAACATTCAGCGCGCCATGCACACTTTCACTTCTTTAAAATGAAATAGGTCATGCATTTATCAGAGTTTGAGCTATTGGCATTGTAAATGACAATGCGTTTTATTTATTTATTTATTTTGAAAGTTTTATAGAGCGCGAACCAGACCCATGCGGATATCAGAGCGCTTTACACGCAGTGAAAATTATACAATACAATACAAAATACCAATGTATATCAAGCAGTGAGAATTATAAAACACAATACAAAATACAAATATGTGTGTACATAGTGTGCATAAATATAACATACGAGAAAGGTAGATCAATATTGGATCCTGCGTTGTGCAAAGTAGGAGACAGAAAGGTGCGGGCCGAGACAGCCTAAGTGTCATGTAGATTGTCTGTTTGTATCTATATAGGTCATGTCCTTTAGTGAAGCTCATGTGAATTTTTCCATGAGAATCGCCTTAACTTCCTTTTTGAATAGTGCAGTAGATGTGGTAGGTCTGGTTTCTGGGGGTAGTGCGTTCCAAATCCTAGGAGCCATCCCTGAGAAGGAGCGTTTGTAAGTTTTCACCTTATTAAATCTGTGTGGTTTCAGTAATAGGCTTTTTGCACTTCTCGTGGATCTCTTGCCCCTAGAGATAGACAGTTTCCGAGAGAGATAGCTGGGTGCTTTATGGTGAATGGCTTTGTGGGTCAAGCATGGTATTTTTAGGTGAATTCTGGCTTCCCATGATAGCCAGTTCAAAGCTTTTAGGTCAGGGGAGATGTGGGACCTTTTTTTTGAGCCCGTGATGAGCCTGGCTGCCGCGTTGATGGTGGCTCTCACTGGTGCTGTTGTAGCTTTGGGGAGACCACAGAGAGAGACACTTCCGTATTCGATCCTGGGGATAACTAGAGCTTGGACTGCCGTCTTGAAGTAATTTTTTGGTAGGAAGGGTTTAAGTTTCCTTAGAATATTAATCTGGAAATGTTCTCCTTTTGTTGCGTTGGCAATGTGTTTATGCATGTTGAGGTTGCCATCAAGGGTTATACCCAGAGATTTAGCTGAGTCAATGATTGTAGGTTGCACGTTGAATGCCGTGAGGTGTTTGAACCAATCCTGAAAGAGGGGAATTTTGGAGGGTGGAGCTATAAGTAGGAATTCAGTTTTGAGTGCGTTGAGCTTGAGTTGGTTCTCAGCTAGCCATGTTTGGGTGTTCAACAGCGTTTGGTTGAGCAGTTTGACATCTTCAGGAGTATGAATCTTCAGATAGAGTTGTGTATCATCTGCGTACATGTGACATTGGACGTTGGATGCTTGCAGCAAGATAGTAAGAGGTTCCATGAATAGATTGAATAGTGTAGGGGGTAGTGCGGACTCTTGTGGGACTCCAAGAGTTACTGGTACAGGTTTGGAGAAGGAGTTATTGACCTTGAATTTTTGGGTCCGGTTTTGAAGAAAGGAGGTAAACCAATTGAGCACTGAGCATGATAGACCCATTCTAAGGTTCAGGAGTTCAATCAGGTGTTCATGTTTGACCGTATCGAAGGAAGAGGAGAGATCTAGCAAGATGAGTCGGCATAATCGCATCGTCGATAATGTAAGTCATGGCTGTTTCAGTGCTATGCCCTGCTCTAAAGCCAGATTGGTGATTGTCGAGGAGGTCGAAGAGGTCAATGTGTTTTGTTAATTGTTGGAGAAAGCATTTTTCCAAGAGTTTGGCTAGGGTAGGGCTGTTCGAAATAGGGCGATAGTTGTTAAGGTCCATCGGGTCAGCTGTGGTTTTTTTTAGGATGGGTTTGACTTGACCAATTTTGAGGATGTCCGGGATGCTGCCTTGATGTAGAGAGCTGTTGATGATCCTGGTCCAGAGCGGCAGGATAAGGGGGATTAGATCTTTAACTGCGTTAGCAGGGAGAGGATCAGTGGTATGATTGGCCGGCTTGAGGGTGCTAAGGATCTTGCCTACAGCTTCTTCAGTGTATGAATCGAAGGAGGACCAGGTTACCTCATTTTTTAGTTGAAGTTTTGAGGATGTTTGTTGTGGCGGAGTTTGAGGAGAGGGAGGGATTGTTATAAGAGGGCAAGACTGTAGGACTGTGATGTCATTGAGAAGATCCCTCTTGATGTTTTCTGTTTGTAGGTTAAAGAGAGCAGAGAAATCGTCACAAGTGGGTTGGGTGCCTGAGGTATCTTGTAGTTGTTTAGGTTAATCTCTAGATTGTGATTTGATTAATTCAAACAATTTTTGGAGTCGATTTCTTGCTTGATCTAGTTGGTGAGAGAAAAATTCTGCTTTAGTGCGTTTGATCTTTCTGTAATAATCTTTTCTCTTACTCCTTAGAATTTTCACGTGTTTGGCGGATGGGATTGATCTCCAGATACGTTCTGAAGTTCTAAGAGACGTCTGTCATCGTTCAAAAGGTCATTGAACCAGGGTTTGGAGTTTTTAGAAGGAACTCTCTTTAGTTGCAGAGGAGCGGCTTCATTGATAACCGTAGCCATAGCGTTAAGGTAATGTTTGGTGAGGTCATTTACGGAGGCGAGGTCATCCGGAGACTGGAGTAGATTATGGGAGTGAATGGGCAGA
Source organism: Lissotriton vulgaris (assembly GCF_964263255.1). Taxonomy (NCBI): domain Eukaryota; kingdom Metazoa; phylum Chordata; class Amphibia; order Caudata; family Salamandridae; genus Lissotriton; species Lissotriton vulgaris. Next base: position 717,989,787 of record NC_141700.1, on the reverse strand, counting down.
GTGTTGGGCTTGAGTTTTTTCAAGTCTCTTTTCAAATCTTTGGTTTAGTGGATTGGGTTGCGTTAAGTTTCATAGTTTCCTTGATGAAGAATGTAATGATGTGGTGGTCTGACCAGTCACAGGGGAGGATTGAGTCAAGCTGAATGGAGTTGTTTTTGGAAATTATTAAGTCCAGGATTGCACCTTTTTTGTGTGTGGGGCTGGTGCAGATTTGGGCGAGGTCAAGTGTGTCGATAAAGTTTTTGAGACTGTTGACTATTGAGTCATCGTTGTCATTCCAATGGAGATTGAAGTCGCCTAGGAATATTTGGGTGTTTTGACGTCCGATAGATGTTGGACCATGTCCATGAAGTGTTTAATGAAAGTAAGGTTATCACGAGGAGGATGATATATGATGTGAAGGGAGCAAACTGGCGTACCATTACTGGTGATGTTGATGAACATGTATTCACAAGAGGAGAATGTTGGGGATATGGCTCTGTTTACTGATATGTAGCTCCCATGCTATTCCTCCCCCAATTTTTTCACTTCTATCAAGTCTGATGATGTCATAGTTAGGTGGTACCAAAATGTCCAGGAGGGGTGAGGAGGATTCAGTTAGCCATCTCTCTGTTAGCACAATCAAGTCCAGCTCATGAGAGATGATGAGGTCGGCGACATCTACTGCGTGTCTAGCGGCCGATCTACAGTTCAGGAGGGTGCATTTGAGAAGGGGTGTTGTAAGAGAAGGGGTGGGATCAAGTGTGAGTGTGATTCTTCTAAGGTTATTATCACTGATTCCTCTATTGTTGTGAGTGGTGGGTCTGTGTGGATTAGAGGTGATAGCCCTAATCGTGTGAGTCGCGGCACTAAGGGAGATGAGAAGGGGATTGTAGGAGAGTAGGAGGGAGCGAATCTCATTCTCCGAGAATGGGTTTATGTGTTGATTATCAAAAGAGATAAATAAAAGTCATTGTCATTTACAATGCCAATAGCTTAAACTCTTGCAAATGTGAGACCCATTGCATTGCAACTGCTTGTTTTTGTTAGGGATGGGTAGATTAAGTGATTTGCCCAGAAGCACAGGATGTTGAGCGTCCCTGCCAGAGACTTGAGCCCCTTTCCTCTGCTTCGAGTTTGACCGCTCTAGCCGTTAGGCCACATCCTCTCCCCAACCCCTCCCGCTAGAAATGCAAAGCCTACAGAGACCAGCCTCCTAGGAAAAAGTGTCCAGGCTCAATTCTGAATAGGGGATTAGCAAACATAAACTGATCAATTTGTAAGCCTTTTTTCGCTGAAGTGGAATAAACAATTAAACTTATTTTAAACCTTCATTGTATAAATCAATGATACAACTGGAATGTTCATGTCTAGACATTGCATCCAACGTCCTTTTACAAAAAGAAAACACTTTAATTCAACGATAATTCAAGAATCCTCCTGACCATCAATAGTTTCCCAGTACTTGCTAAGGAACCTTCTTCACATTCCTAACTTTGACAGAACTCAAGAGGGCAGCTTTCATTGCTAAGGTCTGTTTCACAAGGTAAAACTAAGTCCTGATCTGAGGGAGGGCTTAGGTTCTCTGAACCACCTTCTAAAAGGGTTAGCCTACTGAGGTCAAGTATTGGGAATCTCTCTCTGGAAAGACTACCTGATGATAAGATAGAAAAGGGAGTAGCTCTGCTCATGCAATTCACAAGAGACTCCTCAGTTAGATTCTTTAACTTCTCTGATCCTCCCAAAGCTATAAAACAATGACAACACTGTTTTTTATAGTTGCTAGGTAAAGGTGTGTGGAGTCAATCTCACTCTTCCATAACATGGTAAAATTGATGGTAGTCAATGGTGATCTACAAGCGTTACCTACTTGCCAGGAACCCGTGTTCCTTCTCTCCACCAATGAATGCAATGTTTCTCATTGCCAGGTCCCTTTAGGAGGGCCACAGGGCACGCATAAGCTCTTTAGGTAATTTGTCTCTGGCGTCCTGGGGTCTATCCTTGTATGGCTTCACAAATCTGGGCCAAGTAAAATCCCTTCAGCAATTGACTCTGGTAGCAGAGGCGAGCAGCCACAGCCTTCTCAGGGAGGTTTTATGGGGGTGCTGGAGCTCAGAACTCAAGAATCAGTCAGCAGTGCAATAACAGATTGCCCAGCTTAATGCTTTACTTTGATAATCACCAGTACTTTAGTGCACAGAAAAAACTCAATACTTTGTAGAGATCCTGGGTCCCTATCCGCTCATCCCTGGTGTTGCTCCTTTATAGACTAGGTAGGCTCCCCCTTTCTGGGTCTGTGTTTTTTCTGGGTGAGTATCAAGGTACATGTGCAGATTACAATAACGTATTAGTTTGTAAGCTCAGTATCTTCATACTTCCTCAAGTGTTATTTCTCACCTCTGTGGAGCAGCCGGTAAGGATCCATTGCATGCATCTGACTCATTCCCTCTTCCAGGAAGAGATGCTGGTAGGAGGTTCTCCCACTCATGTTATAAAGTAGCAGGCAGCAGTGGCAGCCTGTTCAGGCATGCAGGGTTTTGGCAGACACAGGTCTCTGTCTGGCAGAGCCTGGTACTTGACTTCCGGAAGTTTAGGTCATGTGGTCAGAAGTCACACTTTGCCTCATTATTGTCTCTGGGTTGTCAACCCCACTACTGGTGTAATTTTTTGATGCAGTGTCAAAGCCCAGTATTGCAGGATCACCGTCTGCTGAGGCATACCTCATGAAACTAGTTATTGACTGCATCAACAGTGTCCCCAATTTGGCTGTGTCACTGCATCAGTGGCTGCCGCATGGAAACCACTCATGGGCAGAGATTTCTCTCCTTATCCTTCCAATCTTAAATGTCAGCCTTCCAATACAGATGGTCCCTCACACCACCAGGGAAGGTGCATCTAGTGTTCCCTTGATAATCACACCTAATGCATGCAGAGCTGGCAGGCTGCTTTTATCTCTCAGCAGGCAGGTTGGGTTCCAAGTGCTTCAGATCAGGGTAACAGTTTGATCCTTCCAAGCAAGATCCAGGTTATATCCTCTCACCACTTGGAAACTGACTGTCAGAGGACTGCTGTACAACCAGAGCTTGTTTCCGCCAGAGTACTCTTGGAACACATGTTTCCTTGGTTAAAGAACTTGGAACTGGAAGTATGACAGAGTCTCCCACTTTTTCGCAGTGAATGCAGACCGGGAATGTGGCTTCTTGGTCTGCACTTTCAGAACCAGTTTGGGATGGTTTTCCTTTCAAGTGTCTTCTCCAGGTTGTTTTCCAGACTCAGCCTTTGTGTACAGTGATACCCCTTACAGTAGCGTAGTCTGTTGCCTGGAGTACCCACAACAGATGCACAAAGTGATGTGACCTCTCTGCATTAGGCTAACAGTTGCATTGAACATTCATCAGGAAACAGAAAAAAGCAGGCCTTGCTGTAAGGGACAACCTCACCTTTAACATTCGGAACTGCGCTCTCATCCTTCACCAAATGACAGTGCTCAGGAAGATTTAGCAACTCCTTAAAGTCAAAAATATAGATTTTAATAACATCGATGTTTGTGTTAGTGTTCTGTATTTTATAAGTATGTGTTCCACATGTTTTGTTATGTTTTGTATTTTTTCAACAAATATATGTATTAATTGTTTAGAGGTTAGTACATTTTTAAAAAGTACATTTTGCGATTTAGTACCGTAGCGGGTTGTGGGTTTATAGGGGAATAGGGTGGGTAGTAATTTTATTATAGTAAATTAATTCATACATGTTAGAAATTATTAAATATTTTTAATTAAATTGTTGTGTTTTATCTAGGATCCTAATTAAAATATTTCAGACTTCCTCAGACTCCTAGAAAGCACAACGAGTTCTTACAACATATCAAACCTCCAGCAACCTGGGAATTCCCCGTCCGTGCCTTTGTTTTGATTTTTCTTAGAACTCCTAAATGCACTGAAAGAACGGTCAGTTCTTAGTGACATCTTTAATTGTGCATCTCATGTCCAATCTTACGTCAAACACGGCACATTCCAGGTATAAATATACCAGCGTTTGCCTTAAGTAACACACAGTGGTGTGGAGCAGAGCGGCTATCTACTTATCCAAAGCTCAGCTGATGCGAGTGCCGAAGGAAGCCGTCCCTCCCATCTGATGCACTGAGAAAGACGCTGTCTTTTTCTCCTGCTGAGAAAATCCAGCTCCGGTGTTTCCAGTCTCCCTCGTGGGGTACTGGAAGATCGAGTCTTGAGAGCGAGATACGAGACCTCCTCCATTCTAGAAACCAAGGTACGGAGCTGATTAGATCTTTAGAGAATTCTTGGGTCCGATACTTGGCAAAAAACTAACTTAACTTAAACTGCAGCCCATCTACTCCTTCCCACGTACTAGGCTTAGGTTAGGTACACCGGGGTAGGCGTATTTAGAAGCACCAGTTGAGTACGTTTAGTCAAGCTTTTATCTCTGTATGTAACTGTATATATTTTATACCTTTTAAGTATCAAATGGCTCAGAAACCATATCAATGCTTTTGCAGTATTATTTCATAATACTCCTTTTACTGTACGCACTTTACTTTATAACAAGTATTTCAATCATAGCAATTCATTTCTCTTGCATGAGAAAGAAGACTGTTCAATAAATAACACCTTTTATTGAAAACGCCCGTCTCTCTATTTCTCTGCACTCTGGTGAAACTAAGTATGCACAACTGACAAAATATTGTGCACCTAATCTTTTGTTTCCTCAAAAAACTTGCTCTGCAAGACACTTTTTCATTAAATAATGTCGCTTAACGGCGACAACAACGTAACCGGTGAAGCCGCAGTAAATGCGACTCAACCGGGTGCAGACCTAACAGTGTCTAATGAAGACGACCATGATGCCGTAAACATCCCGGCCAACATAAGAAAAACCATAACTATAAAACTTATAGAAAATGGAGTAACATCGAGAGGTGGTAGAGGCACATGAGTTTCGGCTGACAGAGGTATTCTTTTCCTGGATAACTTTTCCAGCAGCAAATGCTGTAACACATGAGTTCCACTTCTATAAAGTAGCGGAATATCCAGAGGAATACTCTCCTTTTGAGGAAGTTGAAATTCCACTAACATACCAAGAGCACCTGCTCTTGTTTAATGGCGCCCTAAATCATCAAAATCACATTACCAGGCTAGGTCCATTAGGTAGACCAGGAGCCTCATGGCCGGTTCTAGCCGGCTAACACCAAATCCCGACATCGATAAAATGTCTAATGAAGAACTCTTAGTTAAAATAAAAGAGTTAACAAAAACCTACAGGGATTTAGTTCAATTAACATTGGGTGGTAAACCAGTAAAACCCCAACTAATTGAAAATCCTGAAAAAACCTTTATTAAAAATAATCTCAATTCTCAAAAGAAGAACTGGGAGGGAAATAAACAAACCACTCCAAGAGAAAAACTATTTCAGGCCAGAGGAAGGTCTCCCCAGTGGAGAAATAGATCTCCAGAGAGGGGGGGGCAAGTCTCCCCTAAGGGAGCCCTCTGAGAAAAGATATAACCTTAGAAATAGGGACAATCTGAGAAAACCTGACAGATATCAAGATATTGATACAAGTTCCTCTCGATCTTATCAGACTTCCTCAAAGAAATCGGAAAGAAGGGGACGGTCAGAACACAAGGAAGAGCACGTCAAGTATAAAGACAAAGAACCTGCTCATCAAAATAAAAAAATCACAATTTCCCAGAAAGAAGGTAGCCAGTATTAAAATAAAACATGCCGAGAATCCTGAGGACACAACTGAAAAATGGAGAGTGGGCCCAGACAATGCTAGACAGCGCAGCAGAAGTGAGCATAGCTCGCAAGATCCTGATGAATCTTCTGGAGACAGTGGACACAAATGAATACATTCAAGTGGAAACTGCAGACACCTGAGTGAGTGTGCCTCATAAACTATACGAAATAACATTACGTATAGAGGGAGATAAAACCAGGAAAATAAAAGGTCTCTTTTGGGAGAATCTATTGAAAGGCTATGACATCCTTCTAGCAGAAAAAGACTGGCCACCAGAGTTTGTCAGGGAGTGCCCACATGGCGAAGAAATGATTATGCCTGCCTTCTCAAATCACATTCCAATACATAAAAAATACACACTTGCTAGAAAATGGGCAGTAGCCCAAGCCCCAGCATTATATAAAAACATGTAGAATGGGATGAGGACTCTCCTCAGCATAAAATCCAGTTAAAAAATCAGCCTACTGCATAGAGGCAGTATCCGGTTAAACAGGAAGCTAAGAGCAACTTGAATATCAGGGGGTGATTTAAACATGCACCTCACAAATGAACAATCCTTTGTTTCCTGTCTCCAAGCCAGACGATGCATATCGTCTAGTCTTGGACTACAGACATCTAAACTCCTGCTGTAAAACTTTTGCAGTCCAAAACTCACACAGTGCAGCAGTAATGAATAACATCATGCGTAAAAAATATAAAACGACATTAGATATCTCTAATGGATTCTTCTGTCAAAACATTGCACCTGAAAGCAAGTGTTTGACCGCTTTCTCAATAATGGGGTCGCAAAAAACAATTTTGTCGTCTCCCACAGGGATTCAAGAACAGCCCAGGATTATTTTCAGCAAGGGTAACAGAGTTACTACAAATTTATGATGATGACGCATTATCTTATGTAGACGACATCTATCTTACAGATGATGACCTGGAGACTCACTTGAAAAGAGTGAACACCATAATACTTGGGTTCGCTTCTGAGGGGTACAAATTTAATTTAAAAAAATCAAGAATTGCCCATTTAACTGTCCTATTTTTAGGATACAAATTATCAAGTGAAGGCAAAACCCTGGCAGACAACTTCTTAGAGAAATGTGCTGTACTACAAGCTCCTAAAACCCTCAAAAACCTGCAATCAATACTAGGATTCCTGAATTTCGGAAGAACATACATTCTAAATTATGCAGAGAGGGTTAAACCCCTCTACGAACTAATAAAACCTGATTTTAAATCAATTAATTGGACTCAGGAACACACAGAAATATTAAGATCATTACAGACAGATATGTTAACTAAAACAAAACTACAAACACGCGCAAATGAACGCAACCTTGTAATCCGAGTCATCCCAGGCAGATGCGGATTCACATACCTGACCTCTAATGAGGGAAAAACTGTACCAATAGCTTACAAATCACATTTGTACACACAAGCTGAAATGAAATTCAGCTCAACAGAAAAAATTCTGACTGCAGTTCAAACGGCTGTAGCAAAAGAAAGAGCCCTAGCCCAAGGTAAACGAATTATTATCGTTACACCAATACCTGCCCTAGAAGCAGTAACAAAAGCAAGCATACCCAATACTAAAGCTTTACATCCAAGATAGATACAATGGGTTAATTCTCTTGGTGCACCAGACGTAGTATATGAATTTGATCCTAATTTAAAAACACAAGAATTTCTGTAATATGAATATGAATGTCCTCTGACGATAGAGATTCTGCCTCTGGAACATTACGATTGTATAATATATACAGACAGATCGGCACAGCCCGCAGTTGGGGGTAAACAAGCCTATAGTGCTGCATGCGCGATTGTTAAAGGTCGTTGGCACGAAGGGAAATTTAAACCTTTGATGACTAAAACTCAAGTACTTGGAGACTGTACAGCTCAGCGAGCTGAACTACAGGCTTTTTAAGATGGCACTTGAAAATAGCGAACGAGAATTCCCCATACTAATAGTGTGCGATTCCTATTACTGGGTCCAGTCTTACAACAAATACTTACAGAACTGGGTTCAAAACAAATACAAAGATGCAAAAGGTGACACAATCAAGCATAAAATGCTTTGGGAACAGGTAGTTCTTTTACAAAAAGAACTACAAAAGACTCACGTGATTCATACACTGAGTCATCAACGTGATGGCGTTCACGTTGCAGGGAATTCATTGGCTGACGAGGCCGCGAAGGCAGCTGTGCAAACGGCTTCCGTAGCTGCCATCACTCGGTAAAAAACAAAAATAGTCAGCGAGATAATGCAAGCTGTCAGTGCTTCAGTAAAAAACAGCGGTAAAACACTCCCGAAAGGCTTTCCAGTAAATAACTCATACAAAACTGATGCGAATAACATTCCGTTTGCTCGAATGATAATCCCTGGAGTGGGGGATAGAGCAATTCCAAACACGGAGCACAGGTTAGGGCTAATTTTAGTGGCACACGAAGGTCTCGCCTCTGCACACGCTGGTGTTTCCACCTCAGTATCATTATTAAAACAGAGATATTGGTGGCCACGAATGAGGAAACATACTAAGAACTATGTTCTAGAATGTGAAATATGTCAGAAAATGAAAGTGTCAACTGTGAAACGACCAGCGCAGACGCCCCTTCTAATCTCAGACAAACCATTAGCATGTGTTTACCTAGACCACTGTGGACCCTTACAAAGGGACGGCAACTATAAATATATCATGGTTGCAGTGGATTCCTGTACGAGATTCATTTGGATGTGGCCCCAGCGCTCGGCTGATGCCAGAACTGTTATAAAAGATTTGCAAGTATTTATCGGCACATACGCAATTGGCATGCTACATTCTGACCAGGGTCCTGCGTTTAGCTCACGGGCTTACAAGGAGGCCCTGGCCAGCATGGGCATTGCATTGCGGTACTCTTTTCCCTTCCATCCTGATGGAAATGCGGTCGTGGAAAGAAAAAACTGGGACATAAAGCAATCTATAACAGCGAGGGTATTAGGTTCGGGTGATGGGTGGGTCAAATGTCTAACAAGTGTCCAACGTAGTCTTAATAATATGCCAAGAAATTCTCTAGGAGGTGTCAGCCCGTATAAACTTTTATTTGGTACTAGAATGCTTATGCAAGGGATATATGATGTTACAACGCATACTATTACAACGCATACCGTTAAAACGCATCTTTTACAACGCGAATACTATTACAACGCATGTTTTTACAACGAGTACTATTACAACGCAAAATAGTACTTAATTAGGAAAAATACCATTACAACGCAACATATAACAACGTATACCATTACAACGCATATATATATATATTTTTTTTTTTCCTTTGTAAAATAAAACCTGGCACGGGATGCAGGGAAAATAGGGGTTTTGGGTGGGTAAGTGTATTAAAAATCGGCAAGAAAAACTACCATATTATTACGAATACCAATTAATTATTTATTAAATTATTACTCGAGTATTAAAAAACACATATATAAATATATATATATTTTTTCTTTGTAAAATAAAACCTGGCACGGGATGCAGGGAAAATAGGGGTTTTGGGATGGGGAAGTGTATTAAAAATCGGCAAGAAAAACTACCATATTATTACGAATGCCAATTATTTATTTATTAAATTATTACGCGAGTATTAAAATTAATACTCGAGTACTTACATTAATACTCCGAATGGTAAAAATGGTATCATTTTACTTAATTACATTTTTAAAAAGTAAAATAAACACACCTTTATTAATATACACGATATGTAATTTTCCTGATATAACAAACAGATATATAGGATTCATGGACGCCATTTTGAAAAGGTATCACAATATTTAGTCCTACTATTATTTCAATGAATAAATACCACAACACATTAGCCAAAATGGATGCCAAAACGACTAACATAACGCTATATAAAGTACTTATAATTAATTTTTAAATTATACGTTTTCAGAGAAATAAATGTAAAATTAAAAACCAATTCTAGCGCATATTTTTACAAATAAAATTGAGTTACTAAACCAAACTTATAAATAGTAGCCAGACACCATTTTGAAATTAGTTGATCCTAAACTACCCGAGAGAGCAGACGTAAAATCTGATTCTGTGACCTTTTCACCCTGTCATCCCAGTTAGACTAACTGAGCTACTTAATAGAACGATTTACAACGATTTACAAGTAAGTAACGTTTACCGAAAACGTTAACTAAATAAATATTTTTCATTTTAAATAAATATAGAACAAAATATTATTAACTATGTTTATTATTTAAAATGTAATTAAATGTGGCGAAAATATTACTCGGAATTATTAAACATAAACGAAAAAGAATTACATTTCATAAAAATACGTCCAATTTATATTGTCACATAGAATTAAATAAAATAAATTCCTAAATAAAACGTCATTTTATTTAAATACGATAAAAATAAATTAATATTTATTTATTATATTTCTCTTAGAATTCACTTCAAAACCATAGAAAACGAGAGACCTAAATATTACATTTATTTTGAAAAAACGACCCGTTTTTCAAAGTTAGAAGAAGGTACATCATCATTATTCATTAAATAACTTTGTTATTCATTATTTTAAAAAGGTCGCATTACAAATAAACATTGCAATTTTTTTTGACAGAACTATTACTTCTAAATAACATCTCGGATCATAACTGCCCCAAAAAAGTTTTTCGACATCCTTTTAAAAGGTAATAAACATATTTTCGTGTCAAACTAAATACTGCATATTGATTCCAAAAAAAATGCACTTGAAACGGAAAAAATTTATATTATTTTTTGTATGTTTCAGATAAAAACACCAATTCTTGAAAAAAAATAAGAAATAAACTGTAAACTGTGAAGAAACATATATCAAAACCATCATATAAAAAGGTAAAATCGAAATATTGTTTAAAAATATATGTTATATATCTAAAATCCATTTACATAGTCAAAAGATGTAATTTACTATTCGAACTCCGATTAATTGCTGCAGTAGGGAAAGTGCAGGATAATCCAGAGGTGGAAATTACTATTCCAACTCCAGGTAAGTGTAGCAGTAGTAAAAGTGCTGGAAAATCTAGAGGTATAAATTAATAGTATTCCAACTCCATTTAAGTGCAGCAGTACAGAAAGTGCTAGAGAATACACAGGTTTAAATTACTATTCCTACTCTGGATAACTGCAGCAGTAGGAAAAGTGTAGTATAATCCACAGGTACAAATTACTATTCCTACTCCGTGTAAGTGCTGCCATAGGGAAAGTGCAGAAAAGTGTCGAAATGTAAATTACGATTCCTGCTCCAAGTAAATGCAACAGTAGAAAAAGTGTAGGATAGTCTAAAGGTTTAATTTACTATTCCAACTCCAAGTAATTGCAGCAGTAGGGAAAGTGCTGGATAATCCACAGGTGTAAATTACTATTCCAACTCCAGGTAAGTGCAACAGTAGGGAAAGTGCTGGATAGTTAAGAAACATGTTAAGTAATATTCCAACTCCTGGTAAGTGCTGCAGTAGGGAAAGTGCAGGATAATCTAGAGGTGTAAATTACTTTTCCAACTCCATGTAAGTGCAGCAGTAGGGAAAGTGGTGGATAATCCACAGGTGTAAATTACTATTCCAACTCCAGGTAAGTGCAACAGTAGGGAAATAGCTGGATAGTTAAGAAACATGTTAAATAATATTCCAACTCCTGGTAAATGCAACAGTAGGGAAAGTGCAGGATAATCTAGAGGTGTAAATTACTATTCCAACTCCAAGTAATTGCAGCAGTAGGGAAAGTGCTGGATAATCCACAGGTGTAAATTACTATTCCAACTCCAGGTAAGTGCAACAGTAGGGAAAGTGCTGGATAGTTAAGAAACATGTTAAATAATATTCCAACTCCTGGTAAGTGCTGCAGTAGGGAAAGTGCAGGATAGTCTAGAGGTGTAAATTACTATTCCAAGTCCATGTAAGTGCAGCAGTAGAGAAAATGCTGGAAAATCCACAGGTGTAAATTACTATTCCGACTCTGGGTAAGTGCTGTTGTAAGCAACATGCTGAGAAAGTGCAAAAGTGTGCATTATTTCTATATCTCTTGAATTAAAAAACATTTAAACTGTAACAAATTAAAAAGTCACTTTCCTCACAAATTATAACTCACATATTTTTTACCATACATTTCTTTTTAAAGGACACAACCCTGCAACAACTTCAAAAGATCAAATAAAACCAACTAAAAGATCAGAAACCCATTTCAGAAAAGAAAACATCCAATTCGAAAAGTAAGTAAAAATCAGTTTTCATTATACACATATGAATAAAGCATGAACACAAAAAAATGCAGGATAGTGTAAAGGTACAGATACGTATTCCAACTCCAGGTAAGTGCAGCAATGGAGAAAGTGCAGGATAGTGTACAGGTGAAAATTACTATTCCAAGTCCTTGTAAGTGCAGCAGTAGAGAAAGTGCTGGATAATACACAGGTGTAAATTACTATTCTAACTCCTTGTAAGTGCAGCAGTAGGGAAAGTGCTGAAAAACTAGAGGTGTAAATTATTAGTATTCCAACTCCATATAAGTGCAGCAGTAGGGAAAGTGCTGGAAAAACCACAGGTGTAAATTACTATTCCTACTCTACATAAGTGCTGCAGTAGGGAAAGTGGAGAATAGTCTACAGGTGTAAATTACTATTCCAACTCCAGGTAAGTGCAACAGTAGGGAAAGTGCTGGATAGTTAAGAAACATGTTAAATAATATTCCAACTCCTGGTAAGTGCTGCAGTAGAGAAAGTGCAGGATAGTCTAGAGGTGTAAATTACTATTCCAACTCCATGTAAGTGCAGCAGTAGAGAAAATGCTGTATAATCCACATGTGTAAATTACTATTCCGACTCTGAGTAAGTGCTGCAGTAGGGAAAGTGCAGAGAAAGTGCAAAAGTGTGCATTATTTCTATATCTCTTGAATTAAAAAACATTTAAACTGTAACGAAGTAAAAAGTTACTTTCCTCACAAATTATAACTCACACATTTTTTACCATACATTTCTTTTTAAAGGACACAACCCTGCAACAACTTCAAAAAGATCAAATAAAACCAACTAAAAGATCAGAAACCCATTTCAGCAAACAAAACATCCAAATCGAAAAGTAAGTAAAAATCAGTTTTCATTATACACATATGAATAAAGCATGAACACAAAAAAAATGTTGGATAGTGTAAAGGTACTGATACGTATTCCAACTCCAGGTAAGTGCTGCAATGGAGAAAATGCAGGATAGTGTACAGGTGAAAATTACTTTTCCAAGTCCTTGTAAGTGCAGCAGTAGGGAAAGTGCTGGATAATACACAGATGTAAATTACTATTCTAACTCCCTGTAAGTGCAGTAGTAGGGAAAGTGCAGGAAAATCTAGAGGTGTAAATTATTACTATTCCAACTCCATATAACTGCAGCAGTAGAGAAAGTGCTGGAAAAATCACAGGTGTAAATTACTATTCCTACTCTACATAAGTGCTGCAGTAGGGAAAGTGGAGGATACTCTACAGGTGTAAATTACTATTCCAACTCCAGTTAAGTGCAACAGTAGGGAAAGTGCTGGATAGTTAAGAAACATGTTAAATAATATTCCAACTCCTGGTAAGTGCTGCAGTAGGGAAAGTGCAGGATAGTCTAGAGGTGTAAATTACTATTCCAACTCCATGTAAGTGCAGCAGTAGAGAAAATGCTGGAAAATCCACAGTTGTAAATTACTATTACGACTCTGAGTAAATGCAGCAGTAGGGAAAGTGCAGAGAAAGTGCAAAAGTGTGCATTATTTCTATATCTCTTGAATTAAAAAACATTTAAACTGTAATGAATTAAAAAGTCACTCTCCTCACAAATTATAACTCACACATTTTTTACCATACATTTCTTTTTAAAGGATACTACCCTACAAGAACTTCAAAAAGATCAAATAAAACCAACTAAAAGATCAGAAACCCATTTCAGAAAAGAAAACATCCAATTCGAAAAGTAAGTAAAAATCAGTTTTCATTATACACATATGAATAAAGCATGAACACAAAGAAAATGCTGGATAGTGTAAAGGTACAGATACGTATTCCAACTCCAGGTAAGTGCAGCAATGGAGAAAGTGCAGGATAGTGTACAGGTGAAAATTACTATTCCAAGTCCTTGTAAGTGCAGCAGTAGAGAAAGTGCTGGATAATACACAGGTGTAAATTACTATTCTAACTCCTTGTAAGTGCAGCAGTAGGGAAAGTGCTGAAAAACTAGAGGTGTAAATTATTAGTATTCCAACTCCATATAAGTGCAGCAGTAGGGAAAGTGCTGGAAAAACGACAGGTGTAAATTACTATTCCTACTCTACATAAGTGCTGCAGTAGGGAAAGTGGAGGATAGTCTACAGGTGTAAATTACTATTCCAACTCCAGGTAAGTGCAACAGTAGGGAAAGTGCTGGATAGTTAAGAAACATGTTAAATAATATTCCAACTCCTGGTAAGTGCTGCAGTAGGGAAAGTGCAGGATAGTCTAGAGGTGTAAATTACTATCCCAACTCCATGTAACTGCAGCAGTAAGGAAAATGCTGTATAATCCACAGGTGTAAATTACTATTCCGACTCTGAGTAAGTGGTGCAGTAGGGAAAGTGCAGGGAAAGTGCAAAAGTGTGCATTATTTCTATATCTCTTGAATTAAAAAACATTTAAACTGTAACGAATTAAAAAGTCACTCTCCTCACAAATTATAACTCACACATTTTTTACCATACATTTCTTTTTAAAGGACACTACCCTACAAGAACTTCAAAAAGATCAAATAAAACCAACTAAAAGTTCAGGAACCCATTTCAGTAAACATAACATCCAAATCGAAAAGTAAGTAAAAATCAGTTTTCATTATACACATATGAATAAAGCATGAACACAAAAAAAATGCTGGATAGTGTAAAGGTACTGATACGTATTCCAACTCCAGGTAAGTGCTGCAATGGAGAAAATGCAGGATAGTGTACAGGTGAAAATTACTATTCCAAGTCCTTGTAAGTGCAGCTGTAGGGAAAGTGCTGGATAATACACAGATGTAAATTACTATTCTAACTCCCTGTAAGTGCAGTAGTAGGGAAAGTGCAGGAAAATCTAGAGGTGTAAATTATTACTATTCCAACTCCATATAACTGCAGCAGTAGAGAAAGTGCTGGAAAAACCACAGGTGTAAATTACATACCGTAAATTACTATTCCTACTCTACATAAGTGCTACAGTAAGGAAAGTGGAGGATAATCAACAGGTGTAAATTACTATTCCAACTCCAGGTAAGTGCAACAGTAGGGAAAGTGCTGGATAGTTAAGAAACATGTTAAATAATATTCCAACTCTTGGTAAGTGCTGCAGTAGGGAAAGTGCAGGATAGTCTAGAGGTTTAAATTACTATTCCAAGTCCATGTAAGTGCAGCAGTAGAGAAAATGCTGGAAAATCCACAGGTGTAAATTACTATTCCGACTCTGAGTAAGTGGTGCAGTAGGGAAAGTGCAGAGAAAGTGCAAAAGTGTGCATTATTTCTATATCTCTTGAATTAAAAAACATTTAAACTGTAACGAATTAAAAAGTCACTCTCCTCACAAATTATAACTCACACATTTTTTACCATACATTTCTTTTTAAAGGACACTACCCTACAAGAACTTCAAAAAGATCAAATAAAACCAACTAAAAGTTCAGGAACCCATTTCAGCAAAGAAAACATCCAAATCGAAAAGTAAGGGAAAAACAGTTTTCATTATACACATATGAATAAAGCATGAACACAAAAAAATGCTAGATAGTGTAAAGGTACAGATACGTATTCCAACTCCAGGTAAGTGCAGCAATGGAGAAAGTGCAGGATAATGTACAGGTGAAAATTACTATTCCAAGTCCTTGTAAGTGCAGCAGTAGGGAAAGTGCTGGATAATACACAGGTGTAAATTACTATTCTAACTCCTTGTAAGTGCAGCAGTAGGGAAAGTGCAAGAAAATCTAGAGGTGTAAATTATTACTATTCCAACTCCATATAAGTGCAGCAGTAGGGAAAGTGCTGGAAAAACCACAGGTGTAAATTACTATTCCTACTCTACATAAGTGCTGCAGTAGGGAAAGTGGAGGATAGTCTACAGGTATGAATTACTATTCCAACTCCAGGTAAGTGCAACAGTAGGGAAAGTGCTGGATAGTTAAGAAACATGTTAAATAATATTCCAACTCCTGGTAAGTGCTGCAGTAGAGAAAGTGCAGGATAGTCTAGAGGTGTAAATTACTATTCCAACTCCATGTAAGTGCAGCAGTAGAGAAAATGCTGTATAATCCACATGTGTAAATTACTATTCCGACTCTGAGTAAGTGCTGCAGTAGGGAAAGTGCAGAGAAAGTGCAAAAGTGTGCATTATTTCTATATCTCTTGAATTAAAAAACATTTAAACTGTAACGAAGTAAAAAGTTACTTTCCTCACAAATTATAACTCACACATTTTTTACCATACATTTCTTTTTAAAGGACACAACCCTGCAACAACTTCAAAAAGATCAAATAAAACCAACTAAAAGATCAGAAACCCATTTCAGCAAACAAAACATCCAAATCGAAAAGTAAGTAAAAATCAGTTTTCATTATACACATATGAATAAAGCATGAACACAAAAAAAATGTTGGATAGTGTAAAGGTACTGATACGTATTCCAACTCCAGGTAAGTGCTGCAATGGAGAAAATGCAGGATAGTGTACAGGTGAAAATTACTTTTCCAAGTCCTTGTAAGTGCAGCAGTAGGGAAAGTGCTGGATAATACACAGATGTAAATTACTATTCTAACTCCCTGTAAGTGCAGTAGTAGGGAAAGTGCAGGAAAATCTAGAGGTGTAAATTATTACTATTCCAACTCCATATAACTGCAGCAGTAGAGAAAGTGCTGGAAAAATCACAGGTGTAAATTACTATTCCTACTCTACATAAGTGCTGCAGTAGGGAAAGTGGAGGATACTCTACAGGTGTAAATTACTATTCCAACTCCAGTTAAGTGCAACAGTAGGGAAAGTGCTGGATAGTTAAGAAACATGTTAAATAATATTCCAACTCCTGGTAAGTGCTGCAGTAGGGAAAGTGCAGGATAGTCTAGAGGTGTAAATTACTATTCCAACTCCATGTAAGTGCAGCAGTAGAGAAAATTCTGGAAAATCCACAGTTGTAAATTACTATTACGACTCTGAGTAAATGCAGCAGTAGGGAAAGTGCAGAGAAAGTGCAAAAGTGTGCATTATTTCTATATCTCTTGAATTAAAAAACATTTAAACTGTAATGAATTAAAAAGTCACTCTCCTCACAAATTATAACTCACACATTTTTTACCATACATTTCTTTTTAAAGGATACTACCCTACAAGAACTTCAAAAAGATCAAATAAAACCAACTAAAAGATCAGAAACCCATTTCAGAAAAGAAAACATCCAATTCGAAAAGTAAGTAAAAATCAGTTTTCATTATACACATATGAATAAAGCATGAACACAAAAAAAATGCTGGATAGTGTAAAGGTACAGATACGTATTCCAACTCCAGGTAAGTGCAGCAATGGAGAAAGTGCAGGATAGTGTACAGGTGAAAATTACTATTCCAAGTCCTTGTAAGTGCAGCAGTAGAGAAAGTGCTGGATAATACACAGGTGTAAATTACTATTCTAACTCCTTGTAAGTGCAGCAGTAGGGAAAGTGCTGAAAAACTAGAGGTGTAAATTATTAGTATTCCAACTCCATATAAGTGCAGCAGTAGGGAAAGTGCTGGAAAAACGACAGGTGTAAATTACTATTCCTACTCTACATAAGTGCTGCAGTAGGGAAAGTGGAGGATAGTCTACAGGTGTAAATTACTATTCCAACTCCAGGTAAGTGCAACAGTAGGGAAAGTGCTGGATAGTTAAGAAACATGTTAAATAATATTCCAACTCCTGGTAAGTGCTGCAGTAGGGAAAGTGCAGGATAGTCTAGAGGTGTAAATTACTATCCCAACTCCATGTAACTGCAGCAGTAAGGAAAATGCTGTATAATCCACAGGTGTAAATTACTATTCCGACTCTGAGTAAGTGGTGCAGTAGGGAAAGTGCAGGGAAAGTGCAAAAGTGTGCATTATTTCTATATCTCTTGAATTAAAAAACATTTAAACTGTAACGAATTAAAAAGTCACTCTCCTCACAAATTATAACTCACACATTTTTTACCATACATTTCTTTTTAAAGGACACTACCCTACAAGAACTTCAAAAAGATCAAATAAAACCAACTAAAAGTTCAGGAACCCATTTCAGTAAACATAACATCCAAATCGAAAAGTAAGTAAAAATCAGTTTTCATTATACACATATGAATAAAGCATGAACACAAAAAAAATGCTGGATAGTGTAAAGGTACTGATACGTATTCCAACTCCAGGTAAGTGCTGCAATGGAGAAAATGCAGGATAGTGTACAGGTGAAAATTACTATTCCAAGTCCTTGTAAGTGCAGCTGTAGGGAAAGTGCTGGATAATACACAGATGTAAATTACTATTCTAACTCCCTGTAAGTGCAGTAGTAGGGAAAGTGCAGGAAAATCTAGAGGTGTAAATTATTACTATTCCAACTCCATATAACTGCAGCAGTAGAGAAAGTGCTGGAAAAACCACAGGTGTAAATTACATACCGTAAATTACTATTCCTACTCTACATAAGTGCTACAGTAAGGAAAGTGGAGGATAATCAACAGGTGTAAATTACTATTCCAACTCCAGGTAAGTGCAACAGTAGGGAAAGTGCTGGATAGTTAAGAAACATGTTAAATAATATTCCAACTCTTGGCAAGTGCTGCAGTAGGGAAAGTGCAGGATAGTCTAGAGGTTTAAATTACTATTCCAAGTCCATGTAAGTGCAGCAGTAGAGAAAATGCTGGAAAATCCACAGGTGTAAATTACTATTCCGACTCTGAGTAAGTGGTGCAGTAGGGAAAGTGCAGAGAAAGTGCAAACGTGTGCATTATTTCTATATCTCTTGAATTAAAAAACATTTAAACTGTAACGAATTAAAAAGTCACTCTCCTCACAAATTATAACTCACACATTTTTTACCATACATTTCTTTTTAAAGGACACTACCCTACAAGAACTTCAAAAAGATCAAATAAAACCAACTAAAAGTTCAGGAACCCATTTCAGCAAAGAAAACATCCAAATCGAAAAGTAAGGGAAAAACAGTTTTCATTATACACATATGAATAAAGCATGAACACAAAAAAATGCTAGATAGTGTAAAGGTACAGATACGTATTCCAACTCCAGGTAAGTGCAGCAATGGAGAAAGTGCAGGATAATGTACAGGTGAAAATTACTATTCCAAGTCCTTGTAAGTGCAGCAGTAGGGAAAGTGCTGGATAATACACAGGTGTAAATTACTATTCTAACTCCTTGTAAGTGCAGCAGTAGGGAAAGTGCAAGAAAATCTAGAGGTGTAAATTATTACTATTCCAACTCCATATAAGTGCAGCAGTAGGGAAAGTGCTGGAAAAACCACAGGTGTAAATTACTATTCCTACTCTACATAAGTGCTGCAGTAGGGAAAGTGGAGGATAGTCTACAGGTATAAATTACTATTCCAACTCCAGGTAAGTGCAACAGTAGGGAAAGTGCTGGATAGTTAAGAAACATGTTAAATAATATTCCAACTCCTTGTAAGTGCTGCAGTAGGGAAAGTGCAGGATAGTCTAGAGGTGTAAATTACTATTCCAACTCCATGTAAGTGCAGCAGTAGAGAAATTGCTGGAAAATCTAGAGATGTCAATTATTACTATTACAACTCCGTGTAAGTGCAGCAGTAGGGAAAGTGCTGGAAAATCCACAGGTATAAAATACTATTCCGACTCTGGGTAAGTGCTGCAGTAGGGAAAGTGCAGGATAGTCTACAAGTGTCAATTACTATTCCAACTCCAGGTAAGTGCTGTAATGGAGAAAGTGCAGGATAGTCTACAGGTGAAAATTACTATTCCAAGTCCTTAAAGTGCAGCAGTAGGGAAAGTGCTGGATAATACACAGGTGTAAATTACTATTCAAAGTCCCTGTAAGTGCAGCAGTAGAGAAAGTGCAGGATAGTCTACAAGTGTCAATTACTATTCCAACTCCAGGTAAGTGCTGCAATGGAGAAAGTGCAGGATAGTCTAGAGGTTTACTTTACTATTCCAACTCAATGTAAGTGCAGCAGTAGGGAAAGTGCTGGATAATCCACAGGTGTAAATTACTATTCCGACTCTGGGTAAGTGCTGCAGTAGGGAAAGTGCAGGATAGTTTACAAGTGTGAATTACTATTCAAACTCCAGGTAAGTGCTGCAATGGAGAAAGTGCAGGATAATCTAGAAGTTTAATTTACTATTCCAACTCAATGTAAGTGCAGCAGTAGGGAAAGTGCTGGATAATATAGAGTTAAACAATAATAATACTGATGCAATATGAAAAGTACATACAAATCTTAATGATAAATTTTTATATTCAAATACTTAATATTTTTTTTCTTTCTTTTCAGGAAATGTCTACACATCCAACAGCAAAATATATCGCTTCCAGGAAAGGAAACCAATTACTTAATCACGCAGGTTACATTTATTGTAAGGATAGGTTAAGTAATCCACGGATTCATTGGAGATGCGTGCAATACCATACAACTCGTTGCAGCGGCAGAGCGGTTACGGTCAATGATATTATTGTAAGAACAACTGACCATAACCACTCTGCCTCTGCAATGGAAGTTGATGTTAGAGAAACTGTTAATAAAATGAAAGCTATTGCAAGCACCTCCAATGAATCCACAGGATCTATTTTGAGACAGGTTGCACAACATGTCCCTACTCATGTTGCTAGTATTTTCCAAATATTCATAATTTGCGTAGAATTATACAACGTCAAAAGCAGGCAAGTAATACTCAAGTAAACACACCACATAGCTTTTCTGATATCAATATTCCTCAAGAACTTACAATTTCTTTTTCTAATGAACCTTTCCTCCTGCATGATAACGAAAACCCTCTAAAGCGTATATTAATTTTTAGTACTCCACGTAACCTTGTAAAGCTTGAAACTAGTGAAATTTGGATGATGGATGGGACGTTTAAAAGCAAGCCCCATCCATTCGCCCAAATTTATACTATTCACGCAAAAATTAATAACAGTGTAATACCCCTAGTGTATAGTTTGCTGCCTGATAAGACTTCTGCAACTTACACAGAATTTTTAACTGTGATTAAATCTAAAACTAACCAAAGTCCTAGGAAAATAATAATGGATTTTGAATTGAGCATGATCAATGTGATCACCAAAATGTACACGGATACCCAAATTCAAGGGTGTTTTTTCCACTTTTCCCAGGCATTCTGGCGTAAATTACAGAAAACACCCTTAGTTACAGAATACTCAACAGACAGCAAACTTCAAGTAGAATTAAAAAAATTAACAGCTCTTTGTTTTGTCCCTCCCGAAAGTGTAGACGAGTACTACACTGCCATTACAGAATCTGATTATTATTTAACAAACGAAGATAAATTGGCACCAATTTTAAATTATATGGAAGACACATGGATTGGACACCTAGGCAGATCGGGTCGCAGGAGGAAGCCACGTTTCCATGTGGAGTGGTGGAACTGTGATTCGAGTTGCCTACAGGGAGAGGCAAAAACAAATAATGCCATTGAGGGATGGCATAACTCCTTCAATCATTTAATTGGAAAACCCCACCCTAATTTCTATTCATTTCTTGAAACTTTGAAGAAGGAGCAAAGCTTTCAAGAAATGAGACTATCACAAACTCTCACAGGTAGTCTAAACTCACGGATTACTCAAAGAACTAAGGAAATGTCAGAACGACTATTGGCACTATTACAACAATTTTCGTTGTGTGTGGCTCTAGATTACCTTGAGAATCTTGCTAACATCCTTTCTTTTTAAACTATTATTGACATTACTTTCCTGCTTTTACCCAAATTTACTATTTTTCTAATTTAAATTGGCAAAAAACATTTTTACTAAAAAAAAATTCTAAATTTAATGTTGGGTCACATTTTTTTGCATTTTATTTATTTTTTACCAGACATTTTTGAATAAAACCCTTACATGATTATAATTTTTTTTTATTTTTTTAAATTAAACATTTTGAGAAATAGCAGATTAAATATTTGCTACCTTAATTTTTTGACTGGATTATTAATTAATAGGAAATTACTTTGCAAATGTAATAAATGCATTTTTAATAACTTTCAAAACTCTTCTTTCAAAACTACACCATAAAATTGTTGAATAAAATATATATGTAATCAAAATATTGATATTTCCATGTTTGTAAATTAAGTGCTAAATCCTAAAACATTAGACATGAAAATAAATCATTTTTATATGAATTTCCTTTGTTTTCTTCAAAAAGCGAAAAACAATCTGGCCTTGTCATTATAAAAATCCAATCTAACCTCATTTTCAAAATCCAAATATATAAACTCCTGCAAAAACCATAAATATACACTTCACCTTATTTTAAGAATAACCGTAAACATTAATTCTGCCTTTAAGTATAATAAAGCAAAAAAAAATAACTCTCCGAATCTTTTGCTTTAATTATTTCAATTGAAAGACAAAGCAGAATTTTAAACCAAATTATTAATTTAAAAATAAATTGCAACCAATGTAACCAATCATAAGATCACTTATTCGCAAATAATCCAAACAATTGAATCTCCAACAAAGACATTTTTCTTTCTAAAAAGCACGAATAAAACATTGGAAATATCACTATTAACATTCGTATAATATTTTATCAAAAATTACATGCAACTAACTTTCTCAAACTCCATATTTCCAAACTTTAATTTCACTCGAAAATGCATTTTAATACATTGCATACATAAATATATTTATTGTATATTAAATACAATATAAAACACTTTTTCATCATTTAATCGAACTAATTATTACTTTAATCTAATTACCGATCTTCCCCACGCCCTCCGACCCAACATAGGCATATTCTAATAATACGAGTAGCGACATGTTGTTTTAATAACATTTTTTTTAATTCGAGCAACCTCTACTTAACTTATCCTTACAATAAATGGTAATCTTTTTTTGATTTACATTATTATTTAATATTTAATTGGTTTTCCTACCTGATCGTAGATCAGCGTCCTGCTGCTTCCTGCTGCTTCCTGCTCCGGTACTCCACAAAATGGCCGATGACGCTCGCGTATACGTAATGACGTCAGGATATGCTGCAACAATAAACAAAGGACTACTGTACATTTATGTTTAATACTTTTTTTGCATTAAAGTTATTTTTTATATATTATTACATGTATATGAGAAATGTACAAAAATATACATTAAATTTCAAAAAAACAGAAGTTTATTTTAATATATTTCTTGAATAATAAAATATAATTTTTACTTAATAAAACACTGTCTCTTCGTTATTATTTAATTAATGCATTGTATATTATCATTACTAATTTCATATAAAAATTGTACTTTCTTGTCTTACCTGTATTCTTCTTTCTTTTCCGTAATTTTCCATGTCTTTCCTTTGCTTAACTTTGCTTTAATTCCGGACCGCTATACATATCTCAAGGTATCATGAAAATAAATGAAGGACAAATGTATCCATTGAAAACAATGTTAAACCGTGGGAACGATAACATTTCTATGAGTTTTTCACAAATATAATCATTTAATTTTCTTTTTTAATTTTAAACTTAATTAATATTAAACTCTTTCTTTCATACCCATTATTTTTTATTTAAATTAAAACTAATATCTTTTTAAATAAATAATATTATTAATATAAAAGTCTATAATACCAAAATTAATAATTAAATTAAATAAACACAAATTATATAAAATATACATACATACATAAATTTAATAAACATACATTAAATGTATTAATAATACATACAATATATTAAATAAATAAATTTCACATGTTTTTAAAAATTATATAATACACAAATTAATACTCAAATTAATTTTTATTAGCTTAATTAAACAAAACTCCACTAAATAAAAACAAATCTATTATTCACTAATTATTCTATATTTAAATTAATACTATAATACCCAAATTAAAACTCAATATAATTATAAATACAATAAAATTATTAATTAATTTATCTTATAATAATTAATTCTTTAATACCCAAATTAAAACACACATTGATTATTAAAATAATATTTCATATTTCACATAACTATAATAAAACTCAATTAACTTTTATCATATTAATTAATAATAACAATAAATTTAAATTATAAATGCATTTACATATTTAATTTTTATTTTTACATATTTTAATTAATTAATTAATTAATTAATTCTTTAATACCCAAATTATTACTCATAATACTTATATAAACAATATATTTTAGAAATATTTTTTACCTATTTCTATTAGTTCTATAATACCCAAATTGATAATCAAATTAATTATTAATATTAAAATTTTATATTTCAAATAACTATATTTATACTCAATTTACATTTACCATATAAATTACCATATAAATTAATAATAACAAAAATAATTATTAATAATAAATAAAAATAATAATATATAATAATATAATTATAAATATAAAAAATAACTATAAATACTCTGATTAATTTAAAAAAAAATAATACTACATAAAAACATTAAAATCTATATTACTTTAATACATTAATATATAAATAACTGTATTATTTACTAATAAATAATTGATAAGAATAAATAGAAATATATATTACTAAACCAGATAGACAATATTAATTACTAAAAACAAAATTAATTTTAAATAATAAATTTAATTATATTGTAAAATAATAATAAATAAAATAATAATAATAATAAATATATATATATATATATATATATATATATATATGCGTTGTAAAAGTACCTGCGTTGTAACAGTACCTGCGTTGTAACAGTATAAGTTGTAAATGTATGCGTTGTAATAGTACCTGCGTTGTAAAAGATGCGTTGTAACAGTACTGCGTTGTAAAAAATGCGTTGTAACAGGTGTATACCTTATGCAAGACTTAGATCATCAAACTTCAGTGGTGCAAAAAAAAGCGTTTGGTATCAAAGATAGTTTGGCTGTTTTACAGGACTTAAATGAAACAAGAAAAAGTCTGAGTAACGAAAAACTAAAGCCAACTACCACTGAAGAAAAACCACCTATCCCAGCAAGACCTGTCTGGATTCCAAAGTTTGGGGATTTGGTCAGAGAAAAGATCGCGGTAAAGAAGGAATTTGGGCCTTCTTACAGAAAAGCAGTACCTTTCTTAGCTGTCAGCAGAACAAAATCAGTAGTGCTACCACCTCTTGCTGGTAAAAAGGAGAACCAAGTTGTATCAATCGACCTGGTGAAACCACAACCATGTGGCCAATAATAAGTAGTAGGCCCAGTGGACTCCCAAGAAATAGCAGAAGACCAAATCTTGCTACAATCTGAGAGGGTCTAACTGAGAGACTAATCACATTCGATAAACCATCAGTGAATAAAAAAGGACTATGTAACAAAGCCATGGAACTTGTGCCTCTTGAGACCCAAATTGCTACAGTTCAACAAGAAACACCAGTCTACAACGATGTAGCTTCGGACTATACGAATGTAACAAAAGACAATGCAAAGATCAATGTAAATCCGGAAGCAATCTCACCAATTGACAGAACTGCATCTGGCTATTTTATCAACTTTGATGATTTTTCCGAGGATCCAAGTGAACATGGAGACAAGCCAGCAACGAAAACATTCAAAGAAAAAGTAAAAGAACTCTTTCATCAACTCAAAGAAACATACCTAACTCCTCCATGGATTAAATTATGGATTGTGTTAGGCGTACTTTTCCTGTTCCTATGGTTCATCTTAGTTTTAAGTTTGGGTAGATTTATTGATGGAAAATACAGTACAATGGACACAGCAAGTCAGAACATCAACTTGGTCCTGAAACCACACAGATCATCACACATTGAAAAAAGAGAACTGTCATCAGTGAACATCACAGCCATCCCCATACCTGGTGGTATAGGATGGGGCAAAACTGACTATGAAATTTATGGCCCAGTTGAGCTCTTGAAATTGCCACACCAATTTAAGATTTCGTTGAGTGACTTTGTTTCACCTAGTAGATTCTCTGATTATTGGGACTTTGAAAATATTAATAATATGATGTCAGATTTAGAAATGTCAGCAAAATTTACCGCACATGATTATTTACAGAGTTTGTCGAATTATGAGGAAATGTACTGTTTTTCCCACTACGGGTATCATTATCTGCATAAATCCGCAAATCCTAGAAATACTTTTGTTTATAATCAATGGGAACATTGCCCAACCCCGCCAAAAGACAGCTCAAAGACATTTTTTGAAAAATTCCCATACTTCTCAGGGTTTAATGTCACTGATCCAGAAACATTCTATTTTAAAATGTTAAATAAGACAGGGGTGAAGAATATGTTGACAAACACTAAACTGATTTATTCAGAAAAAGTTTATGAAAAAATGTCTACATTTGGTTTTGAATATTGGAAAAATAACATTGAGACAAAAACCATTTGGGGAGCAAAAGAATGGCAGGTACAAGGTGTAGAAGCATTGTTCAGAGCCTGCATGATCCCAGAACAAATAATGTTCCTAAATGACACAGTTCAGTAAACAACCTGTCTTGGTTTAGCCACGATAAAGGATTTAAAAAACCTGTCTATACCAAAGCCAATACCTGATGGAACACCACTGCAGATGAGGGATTAGACGTGGCCTATATTTTAAAACAAAACAGAACACTTCCTAATTGGAAAAAATGGTTACTCTGGCCCACAGACACTAATAACTGTCATGATAGATTCCTGAACAAAATACAGGGGTTCAAAGAAAACAGGCCAGACCAAAGATATTCCCAAAGACAACATCCAGGGATAATCACAACATACAGTGTGGTAAATCTATGCCTCGAATGGCTACAGAAATCCACACTTCCAGAAATTAAGCAACACTTAACTTTACTTAAAGAAGGTGCTGACTTGCGAGATTTCATACTGGGACCTCGCAAACAGCGTAATGTAAATGTAAATTGATACTTGTATAAGCGCACTACTCACCCGCAAGGGTCTTAAGGCGCTTTTACGAATAACGCTGTGGAACCCATCCTGGCTTTCCCTGTGAGGCGTCCACTCCTGGGCACCACCAAGGTGGAGGCCAGGCATCCTTAGCGTTGTGGGGGCCGTTGTGGAGATTAAGCAAGCTATTGCCCAGAGTTGCAGAGTGGGACTCCTTGATTGGAATAGGCACCGAGGCGAGAATTATCAAGTGCGTGGAATTTTGAGCCCAAGACCCGCCGAGGCGGGGAATTGAACCCTGGTCCCGGGCTAGACCTCTGCATCAGGGTCTGCCGCTCTAATCATTGAGCCACACTTCTCCAGCGTCAAAAGCATTTCACATACGCCGGTATATACGCAGCATACAATGAAGCTTGGAAATTAAAACAAATTGAAACTGCTGATAAAATACGAGAAATTGATCGTATTAATTTGGAAAAAACATTTTCTGTAGTGGACAATGGGTTAACGACTCTGTCCTCCAGAATCTATTCACTGGATAGCATTGTATCATCTGCTATTGATATAATAGAACAGGATATGATAATGTTACAACATGGTCAGTCCCAATTGCTTTCTATTGTACAGCTAGGCTGGACGTTACAAAACCTGCGTTCAGGTCATGTGCCTTGGCGTCTAATCAACATAACGTCATTATTCTCTATCTTTAACCTTACTGACAGACAAATCTCGTTGGCACAGAAAGGAGCAGACTATACGGTGCTAAGCATTGAAAAACTTGAGAGATTACCATTGACAATGTCAGAAAGACCTGTCATTGAATGAATATTGCATGGCACCATTACAATCCCGATAACGACTTTTCAGTTTCAATACTGCCAAGAGTATATACCAGCAGGCCTGTATGAAAGGTTGGGTAAAGGGTACATCAAATCAACCTGGAGTTTACCATTTACACACAGGTGTTGGAGTGGGGAAAGAAAGAGGTACTTCTTAGTGGCAGTAACTGCAAAACATCACTAAGCGGTACACTCCTATGCGAAGGTATAAACCTACATGGACCTTGCAAGGGTTCATCCAATAACCTTTCATGTCACCTGCACGGAACCCCGGCTACACAGATAGAACCATTTTTCAGACATCTTTCCAACGGTAGCTACGTTATATTAAGTGACCGCAGCTGTTGTGGCATGGTGCCAGGGAAACCCTATCTCGTGAGCGTCACTTCCAGGGTAATTTGTTGTATGCAAGTATTGTATCCAAAAAGCAATCCAGACATGGAGGTGGAAATGTGGCCTTCTGTGAATATCTCTTCTATTCGAATTGATACCTTAAGCAGAATGAAGTCTATTCTTTTACAGACAACTGTGCCTTTAACCTCGTCCAAAGAGACGTTCGACCTGCAAGCTGCAAGGACAGCAGCAGAGATACATACCTTTTTATCAACAAACTGCCCTGTGCATTTCGTAGAAATGTTAAGCCAAATTTTAAACATGTCAGATACCAGTGGCTTCACACATGTATTTAAGACGATGTTTTCGGGACTCTTGACACCCTTTGGGACAGTCCTGGGCTTCTTCCCGAATTTTGAGCACTCTCTTTTCGGTGGCCTGCCTCTTATTTTTGGACTCGTAGCAGGAATTTTATTTTTGCTCCTACTGCTCCGATATGACAAGCCAAGTCACAAATAAAACTCAGGCTTCGATGGAAGAAACGATCCTAGCAATACGATACCGAGACCGTATCACTAAGAGATCTGAATACAACCTGGTTTCTTTCATTCAGACCGATCTGGCAAAATTGCATCTTACCTGTGCTTCGATGTCTGCTATGCGGAGAAGAATGCGTGTTGGACGTTTGTACTACACTACCATAAATTGTACCAATGGATATCGACGCTTTGCTTTGTCCAGTAACGACACATGCAACGTGTTGTCCCCAGCGGCTACCGATTCTGATGACGGCATTCGTTGAGACTTCACCATTACGAGTAGGTGGCGGTGAAGTACGAGATGAAAGCAGCAGCACACAGGTACAACCTTTTGTGAACATTGCTGATCCAAACACCGATGATGGCAATGCATCTCATATATGCACTATTTCAACTTTTTCGGAGTTGGCCCTACTTTCACCTACTGTGGTAGACGCGTTTTTTGCTGGTCTATCTGAGGTAATGTTCTCTCCTAACAACGAGAATAACAATTGAAATAGTGAGCACACAGCGTTCCCTGAACTCTGAATTTGGCCTTCAACTTTTAAAAACATAACTGCTTAAGAGACTTGGAACTCTATATTTTTTTCGGAAAGAAAATTATTTTTTTCCCCTCTCCAAGAACTTTCAAAATATTTACTTTTTTTTGGCACACGGTACTCTGCTTAAAGTAGAACTATTCTTAGAGAACAGAGCTTCTATTTCTAGATACTCTAGAGACAATATTTTTGAATCAGCCTCTAGCACACTTACAATCTTGTATGAATATGTGATGAAATGGTCTCGGCCTTCTCTTCTGTACTAAGAGCCATTTCATAAATGTAATTTTCGCGATTCATTCAGCTGATATTTATGTTTGAATTATCTGAAAGATACCACTGCTTGAATACGTACAGTATAATACTCATTTTCGTGTATCTATACCGTTTCAAATGCTTTTGGGGTGGGATGGAAAAACACATGCATACCTATATGTTTATATATTGCTTAGTATTTTAGTAATGATGGACATTATACATGGAGTGGGTGTTGTGTTTTAGCTAGGACCCTAATTAAAATATCTCATATTTAATAATAAGCCACTTCAAACCAAATGCGGCAAGGCTACTTCCTTAGACTCCTAGAAAGCACAACGGGTTCTTACAACATACCAAACCTCCAGCAACCTGGGAATTCCCCGTGCCTTTGTTTTGATTTGTCTTAGAACTCCTACATGCACTGAAAGAACGGTCAGTTCTTAGTGACATCTTTAATTGACGTCTTATGTCCAATCTTACGTCAAACACGGCACCTTCCAGGTATAAATATACCAGCGTTTGCCTTAAGCAACATACGGTGGTGTGGAGCAGAGCGGCTATCTACTTATCCGAAGCCCAGCTGATGCGAGTGCCGAAGGAAGCCGTCCCTCCCATCTGACGCACTGAGAAAGACGCTGTCTTTTTCTCCTGCCGAGAAAATCCAGCTCCAGTGTTTCCAGTCTCCCTCGCGGGGTGCTGGGAGATCGAGTCCTGAGAGCGAGATACAAAACCTCCCCCATTCTAGAAACCAAGGTACGGAGCAGATTAGATCCATAGAGAGTTCTTGGGTCCGATACTTGGCAAAAAACTAACTTAACTTAAACTGCAGCCCATCTACTCCTTCCCACCTACTAGGCTTAGGTTAGGTACACTGGGGTAGGCGTATTTAGAAGCCCCAGTTGAGTTCGTTTAGTCAAGCTTTTATCTCTGTATGTAACTGTATATATTTTATACCTTTTAAGTATCATATGGCTCAGAAACCATATCAATGCTTTTGCAGTATTATTTCATAATACTCCTTTTACTGTATGCACTTTACTTTATAACACGTATTGCAATCATAGCAATTCATTTCTCTTGCATGAGAAAGAAGACTGTTCAATAAATAACACCTTTTATTGAAAACGCCGTCTCTCTATTTCTCTGCACTCTGGTGAAACTAAGTATGCACAACTGACTGAGTGAAATAGCTATCTATTGTTTTCACACGACTCTGGAGATATACTCCTTATTCTGGGGGAGCAAAGTTGTCATGTTTATGCGGTTGTCAGAAGCTGAATCCCTTCTTGTCTAATCAGGGAAGTTCACTCCTCCCTGTTCATTCGAGAACGTTTCTAGTGACCTCTGAGCTAGCTGGCAAACCTAAATTAAGTCTAACATATTCAAAAGAGACCTAGTCGACCTCAGTCCTACTTCTAAACTATCGTTTATGTTATTCCAATGCGCAGTGCCTATTGGGAAAATAGGAACTACACTACATGGCGCCCAACGTTTGGTAAGGCGATAATCTAACGCAAGATACTAGAGTAACATAGTCGTGCTTTTTCACACAGGCACCTTTTTCCCGTAAAAACTCCAATAGACGTCTGGAGTGGGTAAAAGGTTAATATCCGCCGGAACTTAGTAGGATGAGAATCCTATGTATTAGTTTACAGTATAATCAACGTTGAAGGATACAGTGTTCCAAAATATTGTGCACCTAATCTTTTGTTTCCTCAAAAAACTTGCTCTGCAAGACACTTTTTCATTAAATAATGTCGCTTAACGGCGACAACAATGTAACCGGTGAAGCCGCAGTAAATGCGAATCAACCGGGTGCAGAACTAACAGTGTCTAATGAAGACGACCATGATGCCGTAAACATCCCGGCCAACATAAGAAAAACATAACTATAACTCTTATAGAAAATGGAGTAACATCAAGAGGTGGTACGGTTGTATTTGTGGTAGAGGCACATGAGTTTCGGCAGACAGAGGTATTCTATTCCTGTATAACTTTTCCAGCAGCAAATGCTGTAACACATGAGTTCCACTTATATAAAGTAGCGGAATCTCCAGAGGAATACTCTCCTTTTGAGGAAGTTGAAATTCCACTAACATACCAAGAGCACCTGCTCTTGTTTAATGGCGCCCTAAATCATCAAAATCACATTACCAGGCTAGGTCCATTAGGTAGACCAGGAGCCACATGGCCGGTTCTAGCCGGCTACACACCAAATCCCAACATTGATAAAATGTCTAATGAAGAACTCTTAGTTAAAATAAAAGAGTTAAAAAAAACCTACAGGGATTTAGTTCAATTAACATTGGGTGGTAAACCAGTAAAACCCCAACTAATTGAAAATCCTGAAAAAACCTTTATTAAAAGTAATCTCAATTCTCAAAAGAAGAACTGGGAGGAAAATAAACAAACCACTCCCAGAGAAAAACAATTTTAGGCCAGAGGAAGGTCGCCCCAACGGAGAAATAGATCTCCAGAGAGGGGGGCAAGTCTCCCCAAAGGTAGCCCTCTGAGAAAAGATATAACCTTAGAAATAGGGACAATCTAAGAAAACCTGACAGATATCAAGATATTGATACATGTTCCTCTCGATCTTTTCAGACTTCCTCAAAGAAATTGGAAAGAAGAGGACGGTCAGAACACAAGGAAGAGCACGTCAAGTCCAAAGACAATGAACCTGCTCATCAAAATAAAAAATCACAATTTCCCAGAAAGAAGGTAGCCAGTATTAAATTAAAACATGCTGAGAATCCTGAGGACACAACTGAAAAACGGAGAGTGGGCCCAGACAATGCTAGACAGCGCAGCAGAAGTGAGAATAGCTCGCAAGATCCTGATGAATCTTCTGGAGACAGTGGACACGAATGAATACATTCAAGTGGAAACTGCAGACACCCGAGTGAGTGTGCCCCATAAACTATACGAAATAACATTACGTATAGAGGGAGATAAAACCAGGAAAATAAAAGGTCTCTTTTGGGAAAATCTATCGAAAGACTATGACATCCTTCTAGCAGAAAAAAGACTGGCCACCAGAGTTTGTCAGGGAGTGCCCACATGGTGAAGAAATGATTATGCCTGCCTTCTCAAATCACACTCCAATACATAAAAAATACACACTTGCTAGAAAATGGGCAATAGCCCAAGCCCCAGCATTATATAAAAATCATGTAGGATGAGATGAGGACTCTCCTCAGCATAAAATCCAGTTAAAAAATCAACCTACTGGAGGAGCCAAGATGGCGATCGGCATGGATGCGTAGGCTCCCGGCTCCGTAAGCCTCCGAGCCCCGCAAGGAAATCCTGCACAAGATCCTGGTATTGCACGGCAGCGGGGCGACGGTGAATGCGCGCAGACATCGCTCGCGCGATCCCGACGTCTCTACCGGCCCTAACGACGGAGATATCCGCGAAGTCGATTGGTGGCCTCAAACGACCCTGAGCCGGGACCTCGACTACTAACATGGCCGGGCACTGACTCATCAACAGCGGCCAGCTGGACCTGGGCGGAGTCGGCCCACCGGGACGCAGCAACTGCAGAGGGGAATTTTGTGAAGAGCTTTGATTGTCACACGAAGCGGCTGGAGTGCATTCTCGAGATGGGGGCTCGGTGGAACTACTGCTAAATTGCGGAGCGCTGAAGGTGAGCCTGTCAGATTTGTCCTCGATCCTGCCCGGTTTTCGCGGGCCGCTCCCGAATTTGCGACTAGTGCTGAGTCGGAGAGGGGATGGCCATTACCGGAGATTGCTTCTCAGGCATGTACTTTGAGAGCCCCCGTGATTCAAACTATAGTCTACCTGAGCCGGACTCGTCCCTGCCCTGCCTTCATTCTCCCTACAAGATGGAAACGCCTGATGGCTGCCTGAATGAGAAGGAGTACGCTACCCTGCCTATTGAAGTGCTGCGTGAGGGGGAGTGCGAGTCACCGAGTGGTTCTGTGATGTGGGAAATACAGCCTACGCTGTCTCGCAGTGATATTCTTGCTGCTCTGGGTGACTTACAGTCTGCTTGGAGGGATGGCTCCCGAGCGCTGGGTGGAAAGCTTGACGATATTGCGCTCACACTGTGGCGATTGCGTTCGGATGGCCCCCAGGTACGCGAGGACTTGCCCCCAACTATCTTTGAGGGGGGTACTGTGGTTACACATGGACGCGGAAGGGAATGGATGATCCCGGACAGTGCTGGTGCCTGTGGAAGACTGCCCGCATGTTTCTATTGTACTGAAGGATGTCTTTCCCAGCATTGGATGGTGGCCTCGTCCACTGTAGCGCCGCTGATAACTCGGACACTGGCTCAGCTACTGTCGCCTCCTATGACTGCTTCTTCTTTCCTCGCCCCTGTACTTCTGCTTTGGAATGCGTGTCATGGGTCGGAACTGGGAGTGATGGTCTTCAGTGAAGGAGACTATGTCGGTGGTCGGCGACGTCCATTTTGTATTTGCAAGTTGCGCCTCTACCTTGCGTGGAAATTTTGTTTTCACATGTCTGCTGAGACGGGATCTCCTCGGCGTGCATGCCACGGGGGACTTACAAGAACGGGCCAGGGCTAAGTGGTTCTCTTTAATATTTGATGTCTGAGTGGCTGGCGGGGAAGCGGGTTGGCGAGTTCTTAGGACATACCTAATTGCGCAGTACGTGATGATTCACCCCCATTTTTACTGTATTAAGTGATTGCTGTTTTTGACTGTTGCTTTTGGGGTGGAGATTGAATTTGTGGAAGGGGAGACCGGGAGCCTGTTTGGGTGGCCCTCCTCCGGTTTTATATAACTTTTTTCTTTTTCTTTTTCTCTTTTCTGTATCTAAATTTCGGGTTCCGGTTTCTGGGCGACAGGCACACTGCTAGGGGGGGGTGTAGGCCGTAGCCTCTGCATGCGTGCAGGGTGGGGGGTTGGGGGGCGGGGTTTTTTGTTTTGTCCTTTCTTAGTTTCTATGGGCCTTATTTTTTCTCTTCTCTTTTCTTGGTTCTTTTCTCTTTTTCTTCCTTCTTTTGGGTCAGTACGGAGACTAGGTGTAGCGCTGCTTACCGTTTCTGTAGTTAGTTTTACCACTAACATTAGTTAGGATGTTCCACGTTTACGGGGTGGGTAATGACCAGTATGTATTGTGAATATATGCTCCTTTATCCTTATAAGCGTATTTTTGTGCTGTTCTTCCGATTGTGACTCTTCGCTTTGGTGATATTCTGCTGTGTTCATTGCCCACTAAGTGCTTTTGGTGGATTGATTGGCGTCTGATCCTTCTTATTTTATAATTTAAAATTAACCTAATTTATCCTGTACTCGGCGGTCGGTTTTAACTTATGTGATATTTGGAATATTTGCTGCTGTTTCTCTTTAGGGACTGCTGAGCTGTTCTATGGTTGCTTTCCGTGCTACAAACTGATTTCGAGGCCGGCCAGAACGGTTGTAGGCCCGTAACTGTATGCTGTTGTTGCACAATAAAGGTTTCCAAAAAATTTAAAAAAAAAAAAAAATCAACCTACTGCACAGAGGCAGTATTCAGTTAAACAGGAAGCTAAGAGCAACTTGAATATCAGGGGGTGATTGAAACATGCACCTCACAAATGAACAATCCTTTGTTTCCTGTCTCCAAGCCAGACGATTCATATCGTCTAGTCTTGGACTACAGACATCTAAACTACTGCTGTAAAACTTTTGCAGTCTAAAACTCACACAGTGCAGCACTAATGAATAACATTGTGCGTAAAAAATATAAAACGACATTAGATATCTCTAATGGATTCTTCTGTCAAAACATGGCACCTGAAAGCAGGTATTTGACCGCTTTCTCAATAATGGGGTCGCAAAAACAATTTTGTTGTCTCCCACAGGGATTCAAGAACAGCCCAGGATTATTTTCAGCAAGGGTAACAGAGTTACTACAAATTTATGATGATGACGCATTATCTTATGTAGACGACATCTATCTTACAGATGATGACCTGGAGACTCACTTGAAAAGAGTGAACACCATAATACTTGGGTTCGCTTCTGAAGGGTACAAATTTAATTTTAAAAAATCAAGAATTGCTCATTTAACTGTCCTATTTTTAGGATACAAATTATCAAGTGAAGGCAAAAGCCTGGCAGACAACTTCTTAGAGAAATGTGCTGTACTACAAGCTCCTAAAACCCTGAAAAACCTGCAATCAATACTAGGATTCCTGAATTTCAGAAGGACATACATTCTAAATTATGCAGAGAGGGTTAAACACCTCTACGAACTAATAAAACCTGATTTTAATCAATTAATTAGACTCAGGAACACACAGAAATATTAAGATCATTACAGACAGATATGTTAACTAAAACAAAACTACAAACACGCGCAAATGAACGCAACCTTGTAATCCGAGTCATCCCAGGCAGATGCGGATTCACATACCTGACCTCTAATGAGGGAGAAACGGTACCAATAGCTTACAAATCACATTTGTACACATAAGCTAAATTGAAATTCAGTTCAACAGAAAAAATTCTGACTGCAGTTCAAACGGCTGTAGCAAAAGAAAGAGCCTAGCGCAAGGTAAACGAATAATTATCATGACACTGATACCTGCCCTAGAAGCAGTAACAAGAGCAAGCATACCCAATGCTAAAGCTTTACATCCAAGATGGATACAACGGGTTAATTCTCTTGCTGCACCAGACGTAGTATATGAATTTGATCCTAATTTAAAAACACAAGAATTTCTGCAATATGAATATGAATGTCCTCTGCCGATAGAGATTCTGCGTCTGGAACATAACGATTGTATAATATATACAGACGGATCGGCACAGCCCGCAGTTGGGGGTAGACAAGCCAACAGTGCTGCATGCGGGATTGTTAAAGGTCGTTGGCACGAAGGGAAATTTAAACCTTTGATGACTAAAACTCAAGTACTCTGAGACTGTACAGCTCAGCGAGCTGAATTACAGGCTTTTCAGATGGCACTTGAAAATAGCGAACGAGAATTCCACACACTAATAGTGTGCGATTCCTATTACTGTGTCCAGTCTTACAACGAATACTTACAGAACTGGGTTCAAAACAATTACAACGATGCAAAAGGTGGCACAATCAAGCATAAAATGCTTTGGGAACAGGTAGTTCTTTTACAAAAAGAACTACAAAAGACTCATGTGATTCATACACTGAGTCATCAACGTGATGGCTATCACATTGCAGGGAATTCATTGGCTGACGAGGCCGCAAAGGCAGCTGTACAAACGGCTTCCATAGCTGCCATCCCTCGGTCAAAAACAAAAATAGACGAGATAATGCAAGCTGTTAGTGCTTCAGTAAAAAACAGCGGTAAAACACTCCCGAAAGGCTTTCCAGTAAAGTACTCATACAAAACTGATGCAAATAACGTTCCGTTTGCTCGAATCCCTGCAGTGGGGGATAGAGCAATTCCAAACACGGAGCACAGGTTAGGACTAATTTTAGCGGCACACAAAGGTCTCGCCTCTGCAAACGCTGGTGTTTCCGCCACAGTATCATTATTAAAACAGAGATATTGGTGGCCACGAATGAGGAAACAGACTAAGGACTATGTTCAAGAATGTGAAATATGTCAGAAAATGAAAGTGTCAACTGTGAAAAGACCAGCGCAGACGCCCCTAATAGTCTCAGACAAAGCATTAGCATGTGTTTACCATGGGCATTGCCATAATTCATAAAGACCAGCTGTCATGCCGTCTCCAAGGCAGTCCCCTCGTCGACTGCGAAAATGTCATGTTCGCTATCCAGGTCTCCCCTTGCCAATCCATATCAGGCTTCCTCATCTACCGCCCCCCAGGACCATTAGGTCATTTCTGCGAATCCCTTACGGAGCACTCCTACACTCTGACCGCTACCAACTCCTCATGTTTGATCCTGGGTGATCTAAGCATCCATTTTGATAAAAAGGAAGTCAAACCTACTGCCGACCTGATAGCAGACCTCGAAACCCTTCAATTAAAACTACTAGGCCATCTACATACTCATACCTTAGGACATCTGTTGGACCCAGTCTTCACCAACATTAACGATCTTACTGTCCTTGACCCCATTCCAGTCCCTTGGACTGACCAGCTCCTCGTCCCTCTAAACTGGCAGATCACTCGCGCCCCCCGTCCCATTGCCCCTCCTAGCAAGCCTTCACGATCCTGGTCTAAACTAGATGCAGAAATCTGGAAACAACATCTAGAGAGCTCCCCGCCTGCACTCAACAACAACCCCATCAGCGCTGATGCAGAATTCTCAGCATGGATAGGCAACACCCTAGACAAAACTCTCCCCAAAAAAATCTCCTGTAATCCACGGAACAAAGCCACCTCCCCCTGGTTCACTGATGAATTGTGACTCCTAAAAAAAGCCTGCAAAAGATCAGAAAGAGAATGGAGGAAAAATTTTGACCACACCAGGAAAATCGAATACAAGACTACTCTTCTCACCTACAAAAAAGCAATCAAAGCCGCACAAATCAACTACTTTGAGGAGAAAATTAAATCATCCCTCAACTCAGCCCGAGAAACGTATCAAATAGCCAGGAAACTCCTCAAAATACCGGAGCCCCCCCCCCCCCTGGTGGAACCCTCAGTCACTCGCTGCAATGAACTTGCAGAATTTTTTAACTCAAAAATTGTTAACATCATCAAATCACTTCCCCCTACCCCACTGGACGCCCTTATTGCCCCCCCGGACGTCAACCTGCCCACCACTCAGCTGTCAGTCTTCATCCCGCTTACAACTGACACCACCCTCCTCATACTCAGTTCCATTAAAAGTGGTAGCCCAACTGACCCTGCTCCACTTAATATTTTGAAACTAGTCGGATCTACCATTTTACCTTATCTGACAAAACTTATCAACAACTCACTCACCCTAGGCATCGTCCCTCCCAGCTGGAAAAGAGCAATGGTGAAAGCATTGCTAAAAAAACCCCACCTTGATCCACTGGAACTCGGCAACTACAGGCCAATCTCCCTACTCCCAGGTATCAGCAAAATAGCTGAGAAACATGTCAACCAAAATCTCTCCCAATACCTCGAATCTAACAAACTACTGGAACCCTCCCAAACGGGATTCAGGCCAGGCCAGAGTACCGAGACCGCAATATTGGCGGTAGTCGAAGAGGCAAGGAAGATCATAGACTCAGGGGGAACAGTGGCAGTGATCCTCCTGGATCTCAGCGCTGCATTCGACACCGTCAACCACTCAATCTTGATCCAAAGACTCAATCATCTTGGAATCACAGGAACGGCTCTGGCCTGGTTAGAATCCTTCCTCAAAAACAGATCCTTCCAGGTGACAGAGGGCACCTTCACGTCCAGACCTACAGCCATCAACTGCGGGGTACCCCAGGGCTCATCTCTGAGCCCAACCCTTTTTAATGTTTATATGTCCCCCCTCGAGAAAGTCGTCGCCCCTTACGGTATCAAACTACTGACCTATGCTGACGACACTCAACTGGTGGTCTCCCTTAACCAGCAAGACCACTCCATTCCCAACCTTCACACCTGTTTGATCGAAATAACGAAATGGATGAGTAGTTCCCACCTCAAGTTAAACAACGAAAAAAACGAGATAATGTTTTTAGGCAACAAATCTCTATACAGCTCCATTTCCGTATGGCCGTCAGCCATGGGCCCTCCCCCTGTGTCCAAACCAGAAATTAAGAGCCTGGGCATCTGGTTAGATGAAGAGCTCAACTTCTCAGCCCAAGAGCGGACAACTGCTGGAACCTGTCATGGCCTGCTAAGATCAGCAAGGAAAATACTACCCTTGCTTCCGGCACAATCCCGCAAACTCCTCATCCACGGCCTTGTACTATCCCGATTGGACTATGGCAGCGCCCTATACCTGGGGGCCCCTAAAAAAGTTCTAGCAAAACTTCAAACGGCCCAAAATGCGGCAGCCCGCATTCTTACAGGAACCCATCGTCGCTGCTCAGCCAAACCGTCCTTGAAGGCCCTACATTGGCTCCCCATTCAAGAGAGAATCCAATTTAAGGCACTCTGCACGACCCATAAGATTCTGCACAACAAGGCCCCTCCCATACTCCAAAACCTTATCTCACCCCACACCACCTTAAGAACGCTTCGCTCTTCCAACTGCAACTTAGCCTCGGTACCCAGGATCAGAAAAGCCCGCTCAGGCGGCCGACTGTTTTCATTTAACGCGGCTAAACTATGGAACTCGCTCCCCTCAAACCTTAGAGCCCAACCCAACCTTCTCTCATTCCGCAGAGCACTTAAAACATGGCTTTTCCCATAAAGCACTTCTCACTAGGTTCTCACTAGGTTCTTGTCTATCAGCGCTGGGACGCCCATGGGCAGCCATGCGCTCTATAAATCTGTAAAATAAATAAATAAATAAATAAATTTACCTGGACCACTGTGGACCATTACAAAGGGACGCCAACTATAAATACATCATGGTCGCAGTGGATTCCTGTACGAGATTCATTTGGATGTGGCCCCAGCGCTCGGCTGACGCCAGAACTGTTATAAAAGATTTGCGAGTCTTTATCGGCACATACGCAATTGGCATGCTACATTCTGACCAGGGTCCTGCATTTAGCTCATGGGCTCACAAGGAGGCCATGGCAGCATGGGCATTGCATTGCGGTACTCTTCTCCCTTCCATCCTGAGGGAAATGCGGTTGTGGAAAGAAAAAACCGGGACATAAAGCAATCTATAACAGCGAGGGTATTAGGTTCAGGTGATGGGTGGGTCAAACATCTAACAAGTGTCCAACATAGTCTTAATAATATGTCAAGAAATTCTCTAGGAGGTGTCAGCCCGTATGAACTTTTATTTGGTACTAGAATGCTTATTCAAGAGTTAGATCGTCAAACTTCAGTGGTGCAACAAAAAGCGTTTGATATCAAAGATAGTTTGGCTGTTTTACAGGACTTAAATGAAACAAGAAAAAGTCTGAGAAACGAAAAACTAAAGTCAACTACCACTGAAGAAAAACCACCAGTCCCAGCAAGACCTGTCTGGATTCCAAAGATTGGGGATCTGGTCAGAGAAAAGATCGCGGTAAAGAAGGAATTTGGGCCTTCTTACAGAAAAGCAGTACCTGTCTTAGCTGTCAGCGGAACTAGATCAGTAGTGCTACCGCCTCTTGCTGGTAAAAAGGAGAACCGAGTTGTATCAATCGACCTGGTGAAACCACAACCATGTGGCCAATAATAAGTAGTAGGCCCAGTGGACTCCCAAGAAATAGCAGAAGACCTAATCTTGCTACAATCCAAGAGGTTCAAATTGAGAGACTAATCACATTCGATAAACCATCAGTGAATACAAAAAGGACTATGTAACAAAGCCATGGAACTTGTGCCTCTTGAGACCCAAATTGCTACAGTTCAACAAGAAACACCAGTCTACAACGATGTAGCTTCGGACTATACGCATGTAACAAAAGACAATGCAAAGATCAATGGAAATCCGGAAGCAATCCCACCAATTGACAGAACTGCATCTGGCTATTTTATCAACTTTG
The DNA here is from genome assembly GCF_964263255.1 of Lissotriton vulgaris. Lineage (NCBI taxonomy): Eukaryota > Metazoa > Chordata > Amphibia > Caudata > Salamandridae > Lissotriton > Lissotriton vulgaris. The sequence continues at coordinate 717,948,999 of NC_141700.1, read as the reverse complement.
ATGATTTTTCGGATGATCCAAGTGAACATGGAGACAAGCCAGCAACGAAAACATTCAAAGAAAAAGTAAAAGAACTCTTTCATCAACTCAAAGACACGTACCTAACTCCTCAATGGATTAAATTGTTGATTGTTTTAGGCGTACTTTTCCTGTTCCTATGGCTCATCTTAGTTTTAAGTTTGGGTAGATTTATTGATCGAAAATACAGTACAATGTACACAGCAAGTCAGAACATCAACTTGGTCCTGAAACCACACAGATTATCACACATTGAAAAAAGAGAACTGTCATCAGTGAACATCACAGCCATCCCCATACCTGGTGGTATAGCATGGTACAAAACTGACTATGAAATTTATGGCCCAGTTGAGCTCTTGAAATTGCCACACCAATTTAAGATTTCGTTGAGTGACTTTGTTTCACCTAGTAGATTCTCTGATGGGACTTTGAAAATATTAATAATATGATATCAGATTTAGAAATGTCAGCAAAATTTACCACACATGATTATTTTCAGGGTTCGTCGAATTATGAGGAAATGTACTGTTTTTGCCACTATGTGCATCATTATCTGCATAAATCCGCAAATCCTAGCAATACTTTTGTTTATAATCAATGGGAACATTGCCCAACCCCTCCAAAAGACAGCTCAAAGACATTTTTAGAAAAATTCTCATACTTCTCAGGGTTTAATGTCACTGATCCAGAAACATTCTATTTTAAAATGTTAAATAAGACAGGAGTGAAAAATATGTTGACAAACACTAAACTGATTTATTCAGAAAAATTTTATGAAAAAATGTCTACATTTGGTTTTGAATATTAGAAAAATAACATTAAGACAAAAACCATTTGTGGAACAAAAGAATGGCAGGTACAAGGTGTAGAAGCATTGTTCAGAGCCTGCATGATCCAAGAACAAATAATGTTCCTAAATGACACAGTTCAGCAAACAACCTGTCTTGGTTTAGCCAAGATAAAGGATTTAAAAAACCTGTCTATACCAAAGCCAATACCTGATGGAAACACCACTGCAGATGAGGGATTAGACGTGGCCTAAATTTTAAAACAAAACAGAACACTTCCTAATTGGAAAAAATGGTTAATCTGGCCCACAGACACTAATAACTTTCATGATAGATTTCTGAACAAAATACAGGGGTTCAAAGAATTCAGGCCAGACCCAAGATATTCCCAAAGACAACATCCAGGGATAATCACAACATACTGTGTGGGAAAACTATGCCTCGAATGGCTACAGAAATCCACACTTCCAGAAATTAAGCAACACCTAACTTTACTTAAAGAAGGTGCTGACGTGCGAGATTTCATACTGGGACCTCGCAAACAGCGTCAAAAACGTTTCATATACGCCGGTATATACACAGCATACAATGAAGCTTGGAAATTAAATACAATTGAAACTGCTGGAAAAAATACGAGAAATTGATCGTATTAATTTGGAAAAAGCATTTTCTGTAGTGGACAATGGGTTAACGACTCTGTTCTCCAGAATCTATTCACTGGATAGCATTGTATCATCTGCTATTGATATAATAGAACAGGATATGATAATGTTACAACATGGTCAGTCCCAATTGCTTTCTATTGTACAGCTAGGCTGGACGTTACAAAACCTGCATTCAGGTCACGTGCCTTGGCGTCTAATCAACATAACGTCATTATTCTCTATCTTTAACCTTACTGATAGACAAATCTCGTTGGCACAGAAAGGAGCAGACTATACGGTGCTAAGCATTAAAAAACTTGAGAGATTACCATTGACAATGTCTGAAAGACCTGTCATTGAATGGATAATACATGGCACCATTATAATCCCGATAACGACTTTTCAGTTTCAATGCTGCAAAGAGTATATACCAGCAGGCCTGTATGAAAGGTTGGGTAAAGGGTACATCAAATCAACTGGGAGTTTACCATTTACATACAGGTGTTGGAGTGGGGGAAAAAAAGTGTTATTTCTTAGTGGTAGTAACTGCAAAACATCACTAAGCGGTACACTCCTATGCGAAGGTATAAACCTGCATGGACCTTGCAAGGGTTCATCAACTAACCTTTCATGTCACCTGCACGGAACCCTTGCTACACAGATAGAACCATTTTTCAGACATCTTTCCAACGGTAGCTACATTATGTTAAGTGACCGCAGCTGTTGTGGCATGGTGCCAGGGAAACCCGATCTCTTGAGCGTCACTTCCAGGGTAATTTGTTGTATGCAAGTATTGTATCCAAAAAGCAATCCAGATATGGAGGCGGAAATTTGGCCTTCTGTGAATATCTTTTCTATTCGAATTGGTACTTTAAGCAGAATTAAGTCTATTCTATTACAGACAACGGTGCCTTTAACCTCATCCAAAGAGACGTTCGACCTGCAAGCTGCAAGGACAGCAGCAGAGATACATACCCTTTTATCAACAAACTGCCCTGTGCATTTCATAGAAATGTTAAGCTAAATTTTAAACATGTCAGATACCAGTGGCATCACACATGTATTTAAGACGATGTTTTCGGGACTCTTGACACCCTTAGAGACAGTCCTGGGCTTCTTCCCGAATTTTGTGCACTCTTTTTTCGGTGGCCTGCCTCTTATTTTTGGACTCGTAGCAGGAATTTTATTTTTGCTCCTACTGCTCCGATATGTCAAGCCAAGTCACAAACAAAACTCAGGCTTTGATGGAAGAAACGATCCTAGCAATACGATACCGAGACCGTATCACTAAGGTCCTCGGATTGGCCCGGCTAAGAGATCTGAATACAACCTGGTTTCTTTCATTCAGACCGATCTGGAAAAATTGCATCTTACCTGTGCTTCGATGTCTGCTATGCGGAGAAGAATGTGTGTTGGACGTTAGTCTTACACTACCATCAATTGTACCAATTGATATCGACGCTTTGCTTTGTCCAGTAACGACTCATGCAAAGTGTTGTCCCCAGTGGCTACCGATTCTGATGACGGCATTCGTTGAGACTTCACCATTACGAGTAGGTGGCGGTGAAGTATGAGATGAAAGCAGCAGCACACAGGTACAACCTTTTGTGAACATTGCTGATCCAAACACCGATGATGGCAATGCATCTCATATATGCACTATTTCAACTTTTTCGGAGTTGGCCCAACTTTCACCTACTGTGGTAGACGCGTTTTTTGCTGGTCTATCTGAGGTAATGTTCTCTCCTAACAATGAGAATAACAATTGAAATAGCGAGCACACAGCGTACCCTGAACTCTGAATTTGGCCTTCAACTTTTAAAAACATAACTGCTCAAGAGACTTGGAACTCAATTTTTTTTATTCGGAAAAAAAAAATGTTCCCCTCTCCAAGAACTTCCAAAATATTTACTTTTTTTGGCACACAGTACTCTGCTTAAAGTAGAACTATTCTTAGAGAACAGAGCTTCTATTTCTAGATACTCTAGAGACAATAGTTTTGAATCAGCCTCTAGCACACTTACAATCTTGTATGAATGTGTGATGAAATGGTCTCGGCCTTCTCTTCTGTACTAAGAGCCATTTCATAAATGTAATTTTCGCGATTCATTCAGCTGATATTTATGTTAGAATTATCTGAATGATACCACTGCTTGAATATGTACAGTATAATACTCATTTTCGTGTATCTATACCGTTTCAAATGCTTTTAAAGTATTTTGGGGTGGGATGGAAAAACACATGCATACCTATATGTTTATATATTGCTTAGTATTTTAGTAATTATGGACATTATACGTGGAGTGGGTGTTGTGTTTTATCTAGGACCCTAATTAAAATATCTCATATTTAATAATAAGCCACTGCAAACCAGGCTACTTCCTTAGACTCCTAGAGAGCACAATGAGTTATTAAAACATACCAAACCTCCAGCAACCTGGGAATTCCCTGTGCCTTTGTTTTGATTTGTTTTAGAACTCCTACATGCACAGAAAGAACTGTCAGTTCTTAGTGACATCTTTAATTGACGTCTTATGTCCAATCTTACGTCAAACACAGCACCTTCCAGGTATAAATATACCAGTGTTTGCCTTAAGCAACACACGGTGGTGTGGAGCAGAGCGGCTATCTACTTATCCGAAGCCCAGCTGATGCGAGTGCCGAAGGAAGCCGCCCCTCCCATCTGACGCACTGAGAAAGACGCTGTCTTTTTCTCCTGCCGAGAAAATCCAGCTCCGGTGTTTCCAGTCTCCCTCGCGCGGTACTGGGATATTGAGTCCTGAGAGCGAGATACAAGACCTCCTCCATTCTAGAAACCAAGGTACGCAGCTGATTAGATCCTTAGAGAATTCTTGGGTCCGATACTTGGCAAAAAACTAACTTAACTTAAACTGCAGTCCATCTACTCCTTCCCACGTACCAGGCTTAGGTTAGGTACACTGGGGTAGGCGTATTTAGAAGCACCAGTTGAGTACGTTTAGTCAAGCTTTTATCTCTGTATGTAACTGTATATATTTTATACCTTTTAAGTATCATATGGCTCTGAAACCATATCAATGCTTTTGCAGTATTATTTCATAATACTCCTTTTACTGTACGCACTTTACTTTATAACAAGTATTGCAATCATAGCAATTCATTTCTCTTGCATGAGAAAGAAGACTGTTCAATAAATAACACCTTTTATTGAAAACGCCCGTCTCTCTATTTCTCTGCACTCTGGTGAAACTAAGTATGCACAACTGACTGAGTGAAATATCTATCTATTGTTTTCACACGACTCTGGAGATATACTTCTTATTCTGGGGGAGCAAAGTTGTCATGTTTATGCAGTTGTCAGAAGCTGAATCCCTTCTTGCCTAATCAGGGAAGTTCACTCCTCCCTGTTCATTCGAGAAAGTTTCTAGTGACCTCTGAGCTAGCTGGCAAACCTAAATTAAGTCTAACATATTCAATAGAGACCTAGTCGACCTCAGTCCTACGTCTAATCTATCGTTTATGTTATTCCAATGCGCAGAGCCTATTGGGAAAATAGGAACTACACTACAAAATTTTGCATTTTAGTTCTGTAGCGAGTTGTATGTTTATAGGGGATTAGGGTGGGAAGTAATTTAATTGTAATAAAGTCATTATTAATTTGCATTTTTTGGTACAGATAATTAATTTACTTTTAATAAATTATTAATTGGTGATTAATTTTTATTAATTTATTAATTCATAATTATATTAATTATATTAACGTTTTTATTGGAGCGGGTTGGGGGTTTTTAGGGGAATAGGGTGGGAAGTAATTTAATTGTAAGTAAGTAAGTATTCATTTTTATTTATTTGTATTGATAATTATTATATTTTTAATTATTTATTAATTGGTAATTTAATTTTACTAAGTGATTAATTGATAATGATATTAATTGTACTAGGTTTTATTGGAGCAGGTTGTGGGTTTATAGGGGAATAGTGTGGGAAGTAAAATAATGATAATAAATTAATTAATAATTTTTATTTTTTGGTATTGGTCATCAATTAATTGTTTCTTAATAAATAATTGGCAATTAATTTTGATTAAATAATTAACTGATTAATATATATTAATTGTGTTAATTTAGTTTAGGAGTGGGTTGTGTGGTCAAAGGGGAATAGAGTGGAAAGCAATTTATTATAATGATGTAGTTATTTATTAATATTTATTGATATTGATTGTTAATTAATTAATAATTGGTAATTCATTGTTATTGTTATTTATTGATATTGATAATTAATGTATTGGTATTTAATTTTATTAATTTATTAATGGATAATTATAATAATTGTGTTAAATTTTATGTGGAGTGGGCTGTGTGTTTATTGGTGAATAGGGTGGGAAGTAATTTAATGTTATTAAAGTAATTAGTAATTTTAATGTATTGGTATTTATATTCAATTTATTAATAAATCATTATTTAATTCAAAAAATTAAATAATTGATAAATATGTTATTTTTAACCCCTACGCTATCCCACACTTTCCATATGGTTGCACTCTCTGGAGTGGTAATGGTAATTTTTACACCTAGGCTATCCAGCACTTTCCCTACTGTTGCACTTTTTGGAGTGGGAATAGTAATTTTTACCCCTACGCTATCCAACACTTTCCTTACTGTTGCACTCTCTGGAGTTGGAATTGTAATTTTTACCCCTACGCTATCCAACACTTTCCCTACTGTTGCACTCTCTGGAGTGGGAATAGTAATTTTTACCCATACGCTATCCAACAATTTCCCTACTGTTGCACTCTCTGGAGTTTGAATAGTAATTTTTACCCCTACTCTATCCAACACTATCCCTACTGTTGCACTCACTGGAGTGGGAATAGTAATTTTAACCCTTTCGCTATCCAACACTTTCCCTACTGTTGCACTCTCTGGAGTGGGAGTAGTAATTTTTACCTCTACGCTATCCAACACTTTCCCTACTGTTGCACTCTCTGGAGTGGAAATAGCAATTTTTACCCCTACACTATCCAACACTTTCCCTACTGTTGCACTCTTTGGAGTGGGAAAAGTTATTTTTTTCTCTTCGCTATCCAATATTTTTTTGTATTGTTTTAGTTACTGTAGTGTATAGTTTATTTTAAAAACATTAATAATATTGTTGTTTTTTAATTTGTTATTTATATTTTTAATATTTTTATTTACATTATTTTTGTATGTGTGTATATGTATTTATAATTTATAAAATATTTTAACAATGTATACGTTATTAAAATAATTATTTATGAATATTATTAAGTAATATGTTTAATTTATGTTAACATTATGGGGTCGATTCCGATTCAGAAAACAAATCCGTATGACGATTCGTATTCGTAGCCGTTTCCTTACGAATCGTACGAATCCGTCCGAATTGCGTAGTATGATCCAATGCAAGAAAATACGCCCGAATCATTGCGAACCTTATGAAAATGAAGGGTAAATCCGTACGACATCGACCCACACAGTGAACCGTACGATTCGTAAAAATGCCGTACGACCCGCCAAGTACCATCTGGATCGGGGAATGAGTACGCGATTCATACGGTAAACGTCGCGTATAAGCAATTTGTATGGAGGACACACAATCACATATGCACCGTACCCCTAAAATCAAGGGGGGTATGCACGGGTGTACGCACCGTACACCTACAACCTTGAGGTGTATGAACGTATACCTACGATCATGGGGTGTATGCACGGGGACATACGCACAGTACCCCTGAAATCCAGGGGTGTACTGTACGCACCGTACCCCGATGCACCGTACCCCTGCAATCGTGGGGTGTACGCAACGTACCCGGGGGGTCCATTTCGTATGCATTTCGAAGCGAAATATGCATTTACGGACGTTTTAAGCTCCCGTAGAAAAAGAGTCGTACGGAGTGTTGTCGATACGATTCGTACTTGCTGGGTCGGAAAATGCAGCTTCGATCTGTACGGACATCGCGTACTGCGCGTTCCGAATGCGATTCGTATGGATTAGTGAGTTGTACGGTCTTTGGTACGATTCGTACGGAGAACTGCTTAGGGTACACATTGTACTACATCGTATATACGGGTACGGTTCTGCATATGATTCGTACGGGAAAAAAACTCCGTACGGCTATTCGGAGGGCATTTTACCGAATCGGAATCGACCCCTGTAAGTATTAGTTATTAGTTTTAAACATTTTTTAACTATGTTTCTTTTAATTATATGTATTATTTACTTTATTTTACATTATTTTTTAACATTTAAAAAAACAATATTTTTTACTACGATATTTTTGACATCAATATTTTTTTCTTGATATTTTTGTACTTACCATGATGTAGATAGGATGTCAATATTCTTGACTTCGATATTTTTGTCATAATATTTTTGTACCTCGATATTTTTGTAATCGATATTTTGTCAGTGATTCTCACTCAAAGATATCTGCACAAGCTGGACAAGGTCAAAGTCACAAGTTCAGACCGACCCCAATAGAGCAAGGGTTGGATACAGTGATCAGATTTAATCGAGTGAAGAGTTTACCTTCTCACACAGTTCAAATCAATGTTAGGAGCCTTAGCTGGAGCCTTGTGTTGGCAGGAGCTGCAAGGAGACCCCTGTTGGTGCGCAGAGAAGATCACCTTCAGAGCTTTCCGCTGGCAGGAAATGAGGGCACTCTTAACTGATGCGAAGAGTTTGCTTGCCGTAAAGAAAAAGCCCATCCTGTCTACATTTTTACCTGTAGTTCAGTCCTTGCAGGTTTGAAGGAGGAGAGCCCTTTGATGCAAGCCAAGGGTCTATGACCTAGTGGGGCAATCCTAGAGGCAGGATTCACTTCAGCAGAGAACAACAAGGCTCAGGCAGGTCCAGTTGGACACACAGGAGGTCAGCCAAGTGATCCTTGGAGTCTGTTTTGTTGTTCCTGGGTTCAAGACAAGCAGGTCCAGGCTTCCTTCAGACAACAGGCCAGTCAATTTGAATCTTTCACAGCTCCAGGAGAGTTCTGATGAGAAGATCTGAGGGTACCACTTTAATACACAGTGCCAGACTGTGTGGGGGTTTCTCTTTGCTACCCTTAAACTGGTTTGGTTAGCCCTTCACCTTGTTGCGGCTCTAAACTATCTAGGGTAAGCACGTACAGACAGTCCCAGGCATCAGCTGCATTTGCCAGTGACAGAGCAGGCAGCTTCAGAGGTAAGAAAGGTGGTGGCACAGTACTCAAGTTACCTTTGAAGCCCAGGAATGGTTGAATACAGCCCCCAGGCTATTGTGCTGAGCAGATCAACACCTCTACCCAAGGCCCTTTCGTTCCCTGTCTGGAAACAATACACATCAAACTACAGGAGAGCCCTTACAATCATCTCACCCTGGATACTGCCAAGAAGGCACATGTGGTTTGGGCAGGAACATTCCAACTTACTAAAAGTGGTGTTTTCAGAATAGTAACGTCAAATCAGGCTTTACAATTAAAGAGGATTTTAAATTACAACTCAATTGAGTAGAAGTACCATTTCTATCTGCTCCCAAACTGAAGTTATCATTTAAGTATTATAAGGTAACCCAGCATTAGTAAATGGGAGTGGTAGCCTTGCTACAGTGAAAAGTAGCTTTGTAATTGTTTTCACTCTAAAGGCATGTAAATCTTCAGATCCTGTATCCCACTTTTTAAAAACCAGTCACCCTGCCCTATGAGCCTATAGGGCTACCTTTCGGATAACCTATAAGTACTTAAAACAATAAAGGTTTATGCCAGGAAAAGGGTTTAATTTGCTAGATTAAAATAGGTGGTTTTAAATTGAAATACAGACTGCAGTGAAAGGCCTGGGACATTTGGCCCAGGGGGCAACGTCAACAGATGGCGGGCCCTCAAAACAGGCTCGGGCAGGTTCAGTTGGAAACTCAAAAAGTTGCGGAAATGCAAAGGAGAGCATGAGAGATTAAATCACAGCAGCTGTGTAGAGGGAAGGGAAGGGGGAGAAGCAAAAAAGCAGGTGAGGATCAGGGTGGGGAGGAGGGTGAGTCAGGCAGAGCTGGAAGCCAAAGAGGAAAGTGTATAAAAGCTGTACTCAGAAAAAAGCCTTAAGGCAACCCCCTTGAATTCATAAAAAAAGACATCAGGTGGGAGAGTGAGGATCACACAGACTGACTAGAGGGCAGGAAACACAAAAGGAACAGATTTGTGAAAGCAACGAGTTAAGGAATGCACAAGCAATAGTGTATGACTGGAAAACATGTCAGAACCATATTCAGAATGCCATATGCAAGCAGGGTCTACTGGGCCTAAATGTGTGGGTTGAAGCCTTTTACTCCTGATGTCCAGGGGATGAACTACTATGGATCCTGAGCAACTAGGCCAATTACCCCTTCAGCACTTGAGTGCGATAGCATGGTTTGAGCAGTCTAATGCTTCTAAGGGGTCGGAAAAGGGAGGTAGACACTGCGCATTAAGCACAGTCAACATAAAATACCCACAGCTTCAGCAATAAATTATTGTCCAGTCAAATACTTGCTTTTGTGTTAAAATAATCATTTATTTAGGACTACAGCATAAAGTACAACCTCCACAAATACACACAGTCCATTGAGGTCATAGCTCCAATGTTTCGTTGGCAGTACCACTCCCCTCCAAGCTAGTGGTAGTTATTCCCCCTTCAGTATAGGAGATATTCAGGTTAGGAGCCACTAGTAGTCAGTCTTAGGAATCCCAGTCCAACTCTGTATTAAAGTCAATAGTGTTCCAGCACCGAATTGCTGACAAGCATGTTCTCCCTGGGGCAAATAGCCAAAAATCAGTCTTTACCTGCATTGGCAGGCTCAGTGACTTGAGTCAGAGATAGCACCTCCCTGTGGGAGCTGATCTGCACCGCCTGTTTCCGGTGTCTGGTAAGTTACTCGCACACAGCCCGGATGGGCTGAGACCAGCAGTTCTTGAGTTTCACACACGTGGACCTGCAGCTGCTGGGTAGTTCTTGATGCTACTCCAGATGGGTACGTTCTTCTGCTCTTGCCACGGGTACTTGGAGGGGATGCGATGATCCTGGTGATGGTCCTCAGTTATGGCTTAGGCCAGCTAGGGTCACAACAGCAGCCTATCTCCGCCAATGACTATCTGCAACCAGGTCCCACTTGCTTAGTCCAGGTGGCCCCTCTGGCATACGGTGTCACCATCCCTCCACCGCACATGGGCTCAGGTGCAATTGTCATAGCCTCTCTCTTCATAGCAGCATTACCTGGCCACACCTGGTGTGAGGTCAAGGCAACAGGGAGAGAGGGAGGGAGAGAGGGTGGGGGCCAAAGCAACGGGAAGAGGGTGAGGGAGGAGGCCCAGGCAGCAGGGAGAAGAGGAGAGCCAATGCAATATGGAAAGGGGGAGGGAGGGAGAGAGGGGGAGGTCTGGTGTTTGCCATAGCAACGGGGAGAGAGAGTTGGAGGGAGAAAGAAGGGGAGGAATGGAGGGAGGACGAAGGGGTGGGAAGGAGGAAGGGAGAGGGGGAATAAGAATGGGGGCCAAGGCAACAGGGAGTGGGGGTGGAGGGTGGGGGCCGAGGCAACAGGAAGAGGGGGAAGGAGGGCGGGGCACAAGGCAACAGGGACAACAGGAGGAGGGAGGGAAGATATGGAAATCCAATTAAGGACTACGAAAGAGAGTGTGCATGAATAGGGGAAAGAAGGCGTGAATAGGCGAAAGCAGCCAGAGAAGGGAGAAACACAGAGGGATGAGTAAGCCAAAAGAAAAAGATTCACTATGATAGAGTGTTTAAACACAAAGTAAAATGTTGAGGCTAAACAATTAGCCAGGGAAGGAAACAAGTAGCGCGTCCATGCTCCAGGAAAGGGAAAAACCCACAAAGAGGAAGAGGCCTAAAGAAGCTGACCAATAAGAAGCAAGCAAATGAGACAACCAATGGTAAGCAATGGGTGGTCTTTAAGCCTACAGATAGAACATAAAACCTCAAAGAGGGACTGCATGCACAACTTTTGAGGTGCATGAGCGAATGTTAAATGGACTTTAAGGGGCAGTATTAGTTGCTAGCTGAGCTATACCGAGCATAGAGAAGTTAATAGGTCTTCACATAAAGTGCTATCTGGAATATGGGACTGTTCTAGTTTTTGAGTACTTAATTCAAAACAAAACTTATGTCTAACAGGAGAGCATTAGTTATGCAATACATACACAAAGTCTTGTTTGGTATACACAGGGGGAAGCAGATTAAGTGTTGTATGGAGTTTAAATGATAGCATTAGTTAAGCAGTGCGTGCACGAAGGTGCATACACATTGTTGTATGTAATTTACAGGATAACATTAGTTAAGCAGTACATGCACAATGTGCAAATGACTATGTGCACTGAGGTGCATGCACATTTTTCTATGGAATCTACAGCATAGCATCAGTTATGAGGAGCATGCACAAATTGTGTCCTGGCCAAGATCAAGCTGGGACCAATTGAAGGCAACTCTAAAGAGTTGTATGGCATCTACAAGACACTAGTTATGTGCAGGGCTACTGGAACTATGCCCATTTATCTGCTGCTATGTTTAGGGAACAATTATGGATTTGATGCACTTGACACATAATCCTTCATCTCTTGCATATTCTGCATATTTTAATACTTTGTATGGTCACCTTTTTGTTGCTTACTGCTATGTTTGATGGTTAAACTGGTACAAATTATGCGAACCATATGTTCAGACAGTGTACAAATCTCTAAATAATTAAGTAGTTATTGCACAATATGCTACACTATACTTAGGGCCACAAGAATTATGCATCTGCTTCTTTTTTCACAGAATTATGGATTTGAAGCATTTGCAACATAATCCATCTGCTGCATAATCTGCAGATTGTATCAAAAAAAGTATTTCTAGTTCAAACTAATCAAAAGCTATTGAAAGGCCCTTCAGAAATGGTAACTGGTCATCTTCCAGTTTCTTCTGTCTTTATTTGGTTGTTAAACAGGTACTAATGAGGATAAATATTTTCCCAGACAGTATTTCCATATGCAAAAATGACAAAATAATGAAGTAATGGTATAAAAAGTAATGTGCAGCATTAATTAGCATAATATGCCTTTTGTTGCTGCATGATTTAGTCAACTCTCCAACAGTATAATGTGGTGCTTCCCTGCCACAAAATTTCTGTGGCACTGAACATACTGCATAATGTGCCTTTTTGTGCCACATAATTTAGTCAAAGTTGCCTCATAATTTGGCCCTCCCTTGTCGCATAATTCCAGTAGCATTGGCAGTGGCGGCAGGAGACATTTGAAAGTGGTAGGCATAAAATAATTGTTTTACTGCACTGCGGTGAGCGAGCGAGGCTGAACAACCAGTAGAGGTTCGGTGAAGGGGGGGCTGTTCTTCCTCGAGAAAAGTTTGAAAAAAGAGTGTTCAAATGGTGCATTTTCAAGCAAATTTGAGAAAGCAGGAAGGTTAATAAAGCATTTGTGAATATGTTCTAACAAGGCTACAGAGAGTATACTGTTCCTAATTACGAGACAAGGGTAAACTAGGGGAACCAGTTTTGCGTGGTCATGAGATGTAGGAGGACGGGGATTCCTCCTCTTGGCATTTGGGGCCCTCACACACCCGGTTGGGTGTCATGCTTCATCATAGGGCTGCTACTCATCAGGCTGGCACTGCAATACCTGATGAGCTTCCTATGTGGGGCTCTTTGGCGGAGATCTTTTATTCCAAATTGCCATGTGGTGCCGTGTGGGTGAGGTGCCTAACCAGTTTAGATGAGTGAGTGGAGGTGTGTGACCTGAAGGAAGTTTAAAAACAGGTTTGGCAGTAGACGAAAACAATTTTAATCAATAGGTCTCCCAACCTGAATAATAGAGACAACGGTGCATGTCTGAGGTTAAGTCTCAGGTAGGGCGCTCTATTGTGTGGTCAACAGCGTGAGAAACTGAAACAAGAAATGGCATTTAAAATACCATTTTATGTTTCTACTTCTCGCACTGTGAGAAAGCAGTGGGGTGACTTTCTTCTGCCCTAATGGAGGAGCCACTCCTGAGCACTGGTTATGCAGTGCAAGCTTAGAGTATGTTCAATGCTATCTGGGTAGGGAAGACATTTTGGGTTGCATGCTCAAAGTGTCGTATAGACTATGTGGATTAGGATTGAATGTAGGGAAATGCACTAAAATATGGTGTGGGCTGTAGAGGGATGGTTTGAAGGGCATACATAATATTGTGTGCTTGGCTACAGGCAGTATTTTAGGTATATGAACTAGCAGCACTTGTGAGGTGCATGCCCCACATGCTATTCCAAGTACATGGAGTAGTGACTGGCATGTCTTTGAAAGGAGACATTTGAGTTTTATGGGCTGAGGTGGAGTCTTGGGGCAATCAGCCCACATTGCTTCTGAACTATACTGAACTGGGAAAGGGTTAGAAGTTACACACATGGCTGTGAAACTTTGAAGTGTGGGTGTGAACCAATTGCTGACACCCGCACGACATCCTCAGTGCATGTGCTGACCATTGGCAGACACTGGTGAGGTATATAGCAACAGAGGGAGTCCCTATTTTATTTTTAGCTCTGGCTGCTCTGGCTGCTCTGGCTGCTGGGGAAGAGCTTCATGGCCTGAGGTTTTTTTTTTTTACTTTAATGAAGATTAGCACCCTGATGTCATTGCAATAAAGTGAAAGTACAATGAGCCGATGGGCTTGTTTTACTTCCATTGAAACAATCATCAGGGGCATATTTCAGCCCGAGCACTGATACTCTTGGGGGAGGTATCGTTGAAAAGGGGTGAATCTCCTCTTTCCAATGCTACCTCTGCCTAGTGGATCCCAGGTTGAGGATTGCCAAAAGAGAGCAATCCCAAAGCAGGAATCCACCCTCCAGGCACCAGTGAATAGAGGGAGGAGCCCTTAGGGAAAGGGCTTGTGCTCCCCGAAAACTCCCACTTAAAACATCAGTCTTTCTGCCCCCCCGGAGGGGTGGAAGGAGGTGACTACCCCCAATCTGCCTCTACGGGGGCAGAGACTCCGCTAGACACCAGGAAATGACTTAAAAAATATCTATATATATATATATATATATATATATATATATATATATATATATATATATATATATATATATATATATATATATATATATATATATATATATATATATATATTCACTGAAAAAACCATAGGTTATAGACCATATATAGTTAGGGATTAGCATTTACAAAACCTTATTTTACTCGCATAAAACCATTGAAATTCGCATATATAGTTAGTTGCGCTAACTATATATCGCGCACCCGCAATCCACTGCTGAAGATGTCACATATTACATCATTCATGACATGGTCAGTGACATCACTGATGACATCACTCATGACATCTCAAATGACATCACTGACGACATCACTGATGACAACATCCAGTGACTGTATGTTTCTGTAAAGTTCAAATATGTCTTACATATTGAAGAATGAGTGGATGTATAAGTGTCTGGATGAAGGATTTAGTAGGTGCATGACTGACTGTATGAGAGAGTGATTAAATGTGTCTCACTGAGTGCATGGGTTAGTGACTAAACTGTCTTAATTTGTGCATCATTATATCTGTTGTTCTATGAACTACTGCATGTGTTGATCAGTAGCTAAATGAGTAACTATATGGGTTATTGATTGGTTGCCGAAGTATTTGTATGGGAGACTGAGTGTGTGTGTGGGTGGCTGGAAGGTGTATGACTCTGTGTATAGATGTGTGAGCAGTTGATTCATTAGATGTATGGGTTCAAAAGTGCATGTGGAAATAGCTGTATGGGCGGTTGACTGTGCGCATGAGTGTATTGGTGAGTGAATGGATATCTCAGTGTTACATGTCAAAGTAAGTACATATGTAAAACACAGTACATGTGAGAGTTGACATATATAAATTACTGTGCATAAGAGCCAGTGAATGTGTGAGTGACTGTATGGATCATTGTGAACTTGTATCAGGGATTGTATAAAGAGTAAATATGTGTTAGTATATGTTCGAATAAGTAAGGTGTGTATAACTGTATAGTTGAGGAAATGGAGGTGTGATTGATTCTTTGCATGACTGACTAGGTGTGTGAGTAACTCCATGGATGAGTGACAGTCTGTGAGTGTCTGTTTACACTGAGTGTATCTAAGGTTATATCAGAGTCTGAAGAGGTTCATCGTATAATCACATGAATGATGTCATCAGTGATGTGATCAGTAATGTCAAATGAGATGTCATCAGTGATGTCATCAGTGATGTCATTTAAGATGTAATCATTGATGTCATCAGTGATGTCATTTGAGATGTCATCAGTGATGTCATCAGTGATGTCACTGACCATGTCATGAATGATGTAATATGTGACATCATCAGCAGTGGATTGCGGGTGCGCGATATATAGTTAGCGCAACTAACTATATATGCGAATTTCAATGGTTTTATGCAAGTAAAATAAGGTTTTGTAAATGCTAATCCCTAACTATATATGGTCTATAACCTATGGTTTTTTCAGTGAATTTTCAAGGTTTTGTAAATGCTAATTCCTAACTATATATGGTCTATAACCTATGGTTTTTTCAGTGAATTTCAATGGTTTTTTAATAGCAAATATCTATAACTGTAACATATGTTCCTATTCTAATTCACAAATATATTTTATATATATTTGTATTATATTTTTTAAATTCAATTTATATTATAGTTTAAATTATTTTTTCTTGTTTCGCTGTCGATCCGCGAAACGGTAAACGTTCCGTTAGTGCAAATACCGCGTTAGAAAGGCACATCGCGATGCGTCCCGTAAACGCAACATATTGCGTTACTACGTAATGTCCCTTAAGACGTTCTGCATTAGCGCACCCGGAAGCGTTCTGGAACGCGAACCAAGGCGCGAAACGTAAAGGCTCGGAATCGATCCGAGGCGCAGCGCGGAACGCGGAACGTAAGCATAACAGGTCATGTGACTTGTTTAAAAAACTTTTCATTGGTTCATTTTACTTTTAGTTTCCTAATGATGGAACGCTTGATCATATGACGTAAAATAAACACTTTTCATTGGTCTAGAACATTTTCTTTTCTCAAATGATGAAAGTCCCACCTTTTTTCCTCACTCCGACTTTCCTTTTTATGAGAGAAAGACCTGTTTTTGTTTGCTAAGACATGGCATTTGTATTAGCTGCAGCTGGTGGATCTCCACCACCTCCATCACCACCAAAGAAGAGAGGATCGACTAGCCAGGTCATCTTCAACCAGGAAGAAGAAGAAGAGGAAGACGAGGAACAGGAGCAAGGGACAAGTGGCTTTCTGAAAGAAATGCCAAGAACGTCCCATATCAAAGTGAATTTTATCTGGCAATTTTTTTCTCATCCTTCTCATGAAAAGAAAGTTAATGCCAGATACGTTACCTGCCTCATCTGCAAATAAAAACTCTCGAGAGGGACCGAAAAAAATATAGCTATGGTAATCATACCATGCATCGGCACATGGAGAGGTGGCACCCTCTTAAATATTCAAAAGCACAACTTCGAGATCTGATGGATAACCCCCGACCGGCTAAAATATCCACCAATGACTTAGCAATAAGTGAGTCGGAGGCAAGAGAAACGGTCCCAAATCTCCAAAAGAACTTTGGGCAGATGAGATTTACATGTCTAGCATGTGGAAAATTAATTTCATGCGGAGAGATGAGTATTACTTTAATAAATACATCATTTGAAAATCATCAATGTCCAAAACGTCCAAGAAAGTAATTTTTTTTTTGTTGCTCCTGTTGAGCCCTTTGAAGTGAATCATTTTTGTTTCCCCTTCCTCAAAAAAAACACAAAAAAAATATAAAACATCAAAAAGAATAAAAAAAAGTTCTTTTCAGAACTACCTTCCCTTTTTAAAAAAATTGCTAGAATGTTTAGCACTCTAGCATCCTCTATTTCTTTTGATTCGCTTCCCGGTTTGCGTTCGGGTACGCAAACCGGGAGCGAACTAAAAAAAATATTTTTTTTAAAAAGACGAATAAATAAACAGAGAGTAATGTGAAAAGAAAGACAAATAGAGGGAGTAACACACAGTTACTGTTGAAAGAGGGACTGATAGAAGAAGTGAAAAGAGTAGTATAAGTAAGTAAAAGAAAAAGAAATGAAGGAAGTAGCAAAGACAGGAAACTAAGGGATAAAGAAAATAAGCAGTGGAACTAATAAAAGTTAAATCTGATAGACATGTAACGTAAAGAGTACTAAACACTTACCTTTTAATTGTCATTACCGTACTAAATTATCTTTTTTATACTTTTAATCTGTGTAAGAAAGAACAAAAAAAATTAAATTAATAGAAGGTGGTAAAAAAGTGTGAGCATGAGACAAAATGAATGTTAAATGTTAAATGTGGTATACTTGTAAAGTGCACAGCTGCCCCAGCAAAGAGGCGTCCCAGCGCTGTATACCGCTGGGGAACCCATCCTGGCTTTCCCTGAGAGATGATCCCTCCTGGGCATCCCCAAGGTGAAGCCAGGCATCCCCGGCGCTGATGGGGCCGTTAGTAGAGATTAAGCAAGCTATTGCCCAGAGTTGCTGAGTGGGACCCATGGTTGGAATAGGCACCGAGGCGAGAATTATCGAGACCGCTGACCATGGCCCAAGACCCTGCCACGTCAGGAATTGAACCCTGGTCCCGGGTTGACCTCTGCTTCCAGGTCTACCACCTCTAACCAGTGAGCCACACCAATCCATATATATATTAGAAATCACAATTCAAAGTAGAAAATTAATTAAACATATTTATGGTTTATTTTTGCTGTTATCAGAAAATATCAAATTTCACTGAAAACAGTGAGTTGAAGGTATTCATCATATAACAGCGGGGAAAAAAAAACACAATCAAAATGATTGTGTTTAAAAAACCCAAATAATATAAATAAGCAGAAATAGGAACTTCTTCAAAGTAACTTACTTTCTATGACGTCAAAGGATATCCTATGAACAGCTTATACTCTGTTGTGCTGTTACTATTTTCTGCCCGCCACTTTCTGAAAGATAAACTCAATTGTTTTAAGAAAACTGAGACATACAAAGCAATTTGAAACAGCACACTAAATTACAGCAACACCTAGAATCATTCTAGTCCAATTACCTACCCTAAATTCTGACTTCAAAAAACAAGTCAAAAGGCAACATTGCTTCATAGTCAATTAGTAATGTCTGCTGAAAGACTAGCCATTTTATAAATTTTAAATAAGCTGTGTAATATCCAGATGTTGTCAAAGGACCAGTATATTATATAATAGCTGCAGTTGCAAATGTTCTTCCTGAAATCGATGACTATGTAGCCAAAACATTTTTAATTAGACTGGACAACTTATTTTCTTCCTGTTTATGAGGTTGAAATTGTAAAATGACATTTCATCCATAAGTTTCCATAAATAATGTGGACAGCATTGCAGACTTACATTTCCTCTACTCCTTATTTTGATCTGCTACTTGACTTTGCTTATAAAAACAAACAGTTTTCGCTCTGTACTACAATTATCCACAAGGCCATATAGAGTAGGAGCCATTAGAACATATTGAAATTCCTCTGAACAAATCCCAAGCTTTTTTTCCTAAAATTTTGGTTGTAAGAACACCAGGTAAGAATTTTGAAGGTGGAAAGGCAATCTTTTTTGGAAAGTTAAAACAGAATCATTGCAGAATGACCAACCGTTTCCAGATTTCAAATAAGCTGTATAATGTCCTGAATTAGTTGAAGGACCATTATGAAATATAATTGCAGTAGTTTTAAAAGTCCTTCCTGATATTGACAACTGCGAAGCCACAAAATTATTAATTAAAGTTGTCAATTTAGTTCCATCAGGCCTACATCGTTGGAACATTAAAATGACATACTGGCCATAACTTCGTAAAATTAACGTGGACAGCATTCCAGACTTACATTGGCTGCACTCCATATTTTGATCGGCTGCCTTTACTAGCTTATTGAAGGATACTGATTTACTGTCAGGCAAAGTTAAATATATAAATCTTTCTGAGTCTACACTATTAGTACTTGATAGCCTACAGTTCTCGCAGTCATGTTGCCATTGATAAGAAAGGCCAAATAGATAATCTACATCTACACCTTCATCTTGCAATACATCAAGCATATACATTAAAAACTCCTGACAATCCTGCTGAATATTTTCAGAGAATTCTGTTTGACCTGAACATTCGTCTAACAGAAAACGAATTTCAGACACACTTTCTACTCTAGTTTTATCAGCACTACATTTCTCTAACACAGAATTCAACAAACAGCATAAACTTTGTTCTGAATTGATCACAATCTGTTCTTTGAAAGTTTCTAGTGAAAAGAGAACATTAACAACTACATTAGCATAGCAGTTGACACCAGAAATATTTTCAAATTTAAAACCAACAACATTTTCAACAGAATTCATTTTATTCCTGCTTCCACTTTTGGGTTCATCGTCTTTTGGTCTTTTTGCATCAACCTCCCTACTATTACTGATATTTCTTCGTTTCCGGCCTACCACACGTTTCTCAAACAAAGGATATTGAGGCAAATGTGGCGCATACTCTCTTCTTAACCTATTGTATTCCTTAACACAATCTAGATCCGCACAAATGTTTGTGACATCACAGTCAATCAAGTACAATCCCGATAAAGTTCTGACTTGTGACAATGCTACATAAGCCATACCCTCCTTGAACACAGAACTGCCAATATTCACCAAAGCAGTGTCTACACTTAAACCTTGCGATTTATGGATTGTCACTGCATATGCCAAGCAAACAGGAAACTGCTTACGGCGAACATATAAGTCTTTAACAAGCAAAAACCTAGCAGAGCAACAACCAATTAGCTGTACTTCCTCAATGCCATCAAATTTAATTTTTAAAAATTCAATTCCATCTCTACTTCTGTATCTCTCAAAATCAACAACATTACCCATTGATCCATTTACCAGACCTCTTTCAACATGTAAATTCCTTCTCAAAATGATTCGGCAATTTAAGCATACATTCAAAGTCTTTTCAAAACCCGCAGTTTTAGATATAGTCTTCTCTAATGAATCCAATTTAGATTTCAAATTCTCTGACAAAATAATTGTTGCTCCCATATGCTCTATTTTGTCAATAGCTTCAAGTTTTACAATGTCTTGTTTTTCTAAATTCAACATTTTGTTGTTGAAGATGGAACATTCTGCAAGAGTTGGCATCAAACATATTCCAGATTTCTTCTCAGTAATTTTCTGAAAAATATCCTCTGGCAAAACGTCTTTTTCTGGATATAAATTTGACAGTAAGCGTGCATGTAAAGCTTCTTTACCACGCTCAGTCACTTTCCCGATTCTAATATCTTGCAGAATATTCTTGTAATCTTTGTCCTTCGCCTGACGCATATTTTCACGCAGCTCAGCATAACTGAAGTTTAACCATATGTTAACGTTGCCAATGCTCCCTAGGCACTTCTTGGTATCTTCATGTGTAAGCAGTTTAAACACTGGTTGTCCTTTCACTGGTGTCAGCTGCAGAAGATCACCAAAAACAATGATGTGTTTGCCACCGAATAACACATCATACTCTGTTTTAAGAACTTCCTGCATTCTCAAATGCACAAAAGCAAGCATGACATTTGAAACCATGCTTACTTCGTCAATGATAAGAAGTTTCATCTTCTTCAGGACTCTAGATACTTCACAACAAGCATCTCCAGATAACTTGTGGTATTGTAATTTGTTATCATGCTCCACTGGCAGCATCAGTAACCGATGCAAAGTAATCCCTTTAATGTTATGAGCTGCCAGTCCAGTTGGAGCGGTCACAACACAAGACAGCGATGATTCAGTCCTTTTCTGCAGATAACATGAAATTGCTTTAATGAGGAAACTTTTTCCAGTTCCTGCTTCTCCACTCACGTACAGTCGGACAGGCTTCAACGACGTACATGAGCACTCTTCCTTCTCATGACTTAATCCATGCTCAATTTGGCTGGTAACTTCGTCATATATTTTCCTCTGCTCAACGTTGAGTTGTCTTTCCAATTCTTCTAAGTTAACTGCATCCTTCTGAGCATGTACCATGGCTCTTTCCACTTCAATCATGGCAGTGGCAGCTTCATTTTCGATAACTGGTTCTCCTAGTGGATCCTGACTCAATGAAACAGAACTCTGACTGTCCTGAGAACTGTCTCTAGCAATCTCAGCTGCAATTGTTGCTTCCTGCTCAATTTCTGCATTCAACATTTGTAGATATTTGGGAAAAACAGGACATTCTATGGACTCATTGGCTGCATTGAAGGAGTCTTCGTAACAGAGAAAATCCCCAAGCAGTTCCTCTTCTGCACGCCAAGGCTTGAAAAGTTGCAAAAGAGCTAAATAGAAAAACTCTTTTCTTTCGGAAGATTCACAATCCAATTTTCGATGATTTATCAATTGACATTTTTTTTGCTTGACCAGACATCCTTCACTTCCAATTACAGCATACACTCCTTTATCGATATCTTCTTTGATGTTCCTTTTGTAAACGTAATTTTGAAGAACATCATACAGACAAGCATTCTCCAGGTGACTGCTTCGATTTGGATAATATGTATCCAACATGTTGGTCTTCAAAATGTCGGTACTGTTTGGCTCCTTTTCCGCCAAATACTCAATTTCCCGGACAGGTTTTAGAACTCAATTTCGCGTTGCAGCAAGACCAAGACTCGCCCAAACGATACTCCTGGATTTGGCATAGAGACTTGCTGAAGACAAGCGGTCAGAACATTCGTAAGCTCCGATTTCTCGATGCGACAACATCTTCAAACTGAAACTGTACAACTTCTTGCTGAGGCTCTTTTCATAAGAAATATCCTCCCACATATCCTTCAATTCTGTCTTTTCTTTTTTGGTGATGTAAGATGTCACATACCGAGCCACAGCCATACAGTTTTCAGCCACAAACTGTATATCCATGTTAGCATTCCACATGGACAAAATCACAGGGTTGTAGTCGTTGATGTACTTGGACTCTTCGTTTCTTTTAAAATTGTATGTCTTTTTGGGTGATTTCCTCATCACATTATGTCGCAGTGAAGACATCAAACTGTTTACTCTTCCTTTAGAAATCACCGGTCGTGGAAAGTTGAAACGACATTTGGTGTAGAACTTGTCCTTGTTTCTGAATTTACGACGACAGTACTTTCCACAACGATGGCTTTGGAAACGTAGAACTTGTTCTCTTAGGCTTTTCTTCTCCTTTGCGTTTGGAACAGCACACGTAGAATACTGTTCTATGAAACTCATCACTAAGTCATCCGGATCTGTTCCAAATTTAGGTGCATCCTTGATCCATAGCAGCATATGTATATGAGGAGCACCTCTTGCTTGGTACTCCTTTCTCCAGAAAAAATCCAACACCTCTCCAAGAGGTGGATTCTTCTTATTCATGATGAAAGACATCATAGCTTCAAATCTATGATTGAAGTACCTGCATACATTCACTGGATCTAAAGAGCACAGTTCTCCGGGTGTCTTGAATTCAATATTTTCAATGTTTCCATTTGCCTCTCGTAGAAATTCAAGTAAGTCTTCCCAGCTATACTCGGCACAGCTGAGAGTGAGGAACCATGTCGGAGTTCCTAAGTTCCTCAGCATACATTTTAAATCACCATGACGACGGTACCAGTACTCATTAGTACCACGCTGACACGCCATGAGATTAATTAGGTGAGAATCCAAAATACTGTCTTGGACATTGACTTTATCCATAAAGTCCCTTGCCGAGATGTTTCGCATCTGTATACCACTTTTTAAGATGTGGTTCACTGCATATGAAAGTCCTGACAGACCGCTTTCAAACAGGAGATGAAACAAATAGGGAATGCTTTGTCGAAACCTAGCATCTTCTGCATACAATCATAAAGTCCGGTATTCTGAAGCAGGAATTTGAACAGGTCGCTCATCATATCGTCCTCCTCGACCTGTGGGAAATAGCTGTGGGAAACACCGAGCTTCCAAACTTTCCTCCCAAACACTAATGGGACTCCCTTTGGCTTGTTTCATTTGAAACAACTCAATAGCATTCCCCATAGCTTCCTTGGAATGCAAAGGATGAACACTATAATGTTCATAAATTTCTTCCTTTTTAGAGGCTTCTACTTTTTCAATTTGACCAGGACACAAATCGCTATCCTCTTCCTGACTTACTTCCTCTTCTGCAACATATACATTCTTATAGTACTTATTATTTTTTTTTAAATACAATGTTGCATTTTTGACTTTCCTAACATCCACTAAATCTTGCCATATTTTCTTACTCTTTGTCGGAACACCATTAACTATGATAGCTAGAGGTTCCTCTTCCACTTTCTCTACTCCAATTGTGTTAATGTTTTTGTTCAAATCTAGAGGCAAATAAACAACTCTTCCCTTTAATCCTCTCTGTAAATCTGATGGAGGCAACTTCCCTGTCTTTGGCTCCATTCTTACAATAGCTTGAAAGGGATGCACACTTTGAATCAAAATAGATTCATAAGTATTTAAATCCTTCAATTCAGAAGGAATCTCTACCAATTCCAGATTATTATGAACCGCCCTAGCAGGCATCTGGTTTTGGTTTAATTTGTTAAAACAATAAGTACACATACGTTGGTCCGCTTCCAAATCAAAACAATTTTCTACCATCAAGTATGTGGCAAAATCCTTCCATTCACTATTGTTTTCCATATCACTTTTTGCATATATATCCACTAACTTAGTCTGATTCTTATAATAAGTCCGTCGACAACACACACAAGTAAAATTAGGCCTCTCACTTGATTTCACCATAAACGTGGAAATATCCTTATGAAACTTATCTGTACTGAAAATCTGTACACTGTCTTCCACATTACCTTCTTCTAGTGATTCAATATCAACATTGTTCTCTTTACCAGCAAAGTAACAGAACTCAATTTCTTGACAAATATTCTTCACATCTACTTCAGAACCATGCAAAAGAGCACTGCTTAGCATAATACAACATTCTCACTAATTTCCTCACTTTATTATGATGCACTGCTAGCATCCTGAAATGATGAAATACACTCTGGCATACTCTCCTGGAAAGACAAGCCAGTGAATGACCACGCAAACCTGTCACTTGTCTCACTCTGCAAGGATCTAATTCTTGCAACATCTTTATTTTTTGCTTTACACTTTTCTTATGAAATGTCCGTATAAAATCACAAAGCAAATTGATGGAATCCTGTCGCACACTGCAAATAGAACTACACTTCCAGGTGTACACTGGTCCCTTAGGACGTCTCCCTAAAACCTCATCACTTAACGCCTCTTCTGCATCTGCAGACACAAGTATTTCTTTTTCAACCGGTTGACCGTCTTTCACCTCATAAGCTCGACCACTGGTGTCAACTGCATGCACCAAATCATTGTCCTGAAAATAACTCTCCTCATTAAAAAATGCCTCACTATTTGAACTATGCATCCATTCTCCTGAGAAAACATCACAAAAATTACTTCGATTTACTTCT
This sequence comes from Lissotriton vulgaris, assembly GCF_964263255.1. Classification (NCBI taxonomy): domain Eukaryota; kingdom Metazoa; phylum Chordata; class Amphibia; order Caudata; family Salamandridae; genus Lissotriton; species Lissotriton vulgaris. The sequence goes on along the minus strand of NC_141700.1, from coordinate 717,924,086 downwards.
CTCTTCCATCTACTATTAGATTTGAAAACATAGATTACCTTGTTTAGTTTCCTAATTCTATTAATTACCAAAATAAATAACTTTCGCTTAATTTCGAAAGCCTGATCAATAATTTTCTCTACATTTTTCTTTTTCTTATAAAATGCCGCTTTCTGTTGGCCTTTCTTGAATTGTTTTAGCAAATTGACAATTACCCTGTTGCGAACATTCGCCTACGAATGTCCCTGAATACATTTTCCCTTCTACTGCCATGCACAGAGTTATCTCCAGCTGTAGCAGAAACTTTTTTGACGGGCCTTTCCTTTCCATTTAAATTGGCTCTCTTTTTCGACACTAAAACTTGTTCTGTAGTTATACTTTTGTTTCTACAAATGTTTCTAAGAAATGATTTCGTTCGCTTACCCGAAGTTTTCTTCGTGCGTTGAGGTGATTTAAATGTAGAGGACTGCTGCAAAAATGTAGTAATCTGCTGTCTTTGACGTTTCGTAGACTTTCGGATTCTATCTTTAGATGGCATTGTCTAATTTCTTAATAATCTGCAGTTGAATCTGTGGTAAAATATAATAAAAAATGCTATTAACCACTAATACCAAACAGTAAATCAACAGTAAGAATTTGATTCAGCAACGCTATAAAGATGATTCATTAAAATGTTTTAAATTTTACTGTGATAGTGATAGTATTACAGGGCTTTCATGCAAATGACTACCCACCCTGCAAAAAAAAGCCCACATGAAACTTTACACACATTAAATTGTGTATTTACCTACAATAATCCATATGCCAGTGTTTACGTCCCTCCACCCTGCCCCTCCCCCTCCCCGCATGCCTGCCCCACCGTAACTCACTCCTCGACCCGCGGCTGCTGTTTTGCAACATGGTGCTTCTTGTAAATCTCTCCTGCATTACAAAAGTGACGCACCAACAGCACAAAAGAGGCGCACAACCATCATAAATCTGTCTCTAAGACTTTAAGGGCCAGATGTAGGTCGGTCGGTAACAACCGAAAAACTGTATTTTCGGCCGTTACCGACCAGATAACAAAATTTGTCATGTAAGGGGCAATATATTACCGAATCGGTAAAATTACCGAATCGGTAATGTTACCGATTCGGTAAAATAAAACATCGATAAATATACCGATTTAAAGCCACCCATATGTAGGTAGGACTCTTCTGGTCATAATTTGAAAACACAGCACAGCTCCTATGTACATACACACCTTATCAGTACTAATACTTTACATTAACTACAATTACAATTGGTAAAAAAATGCAAAATCGCCTTTCAAAGCATAATGCAAACACTTGACGCAAAACATCATTTAAAATATACATGTGGCCTTGGATTTAGGCCCCTACATACCGATTGGCCATTTACCGGTCGGAAACGGCCGAAATCGGCCGTAACCGGTCGGTAAATGGCCTGAAACGACCACCTACATCGGGCCCTAAGTGTGCATGCATTTGATTTCAAACAAAGTTTTTAAACCTTTTATGTAAAACAATAATACACCTACATTCATGCGGAACAGACTTAAGATGCCCTAATACACATGAAAAAGTTTTTTTAAGGAACTTGCACCTTTTTTTCAATAACTTTTAACATGGCTATGTAACTCAAACAATCAAAATGAAAATTTTTCAGGCACACATGGGGGCGTATTTACAAGGGCCTTGCACTACGGGGAAAGTGACTTCAAATGACCAGACACACATGGGGACGTATTCACAAGGCCCTTGAACCCGGGGGAAGTGACTTGAAATTGCTAAGCACACATAGGAGAGTATTTACAATGCCCGTGCAACACTTATGCATCATTTTTTACATATACACCGTAACAATACCAACACAAATGCATCATATATCTGTTCCGCAAAAGCGACGCATTGCAGGAGTCACATCACAAGTACATAGTTTCTCATAATTTTTTAAAGCATGCCTTTTCCTTAAAAACGATTTTCTGATCATAATTTGAAAACACAGCACAGCTCCTATGTACATACACACCTTGTCAGTACTAATAATTTACATTATCTACAATTACAATTGGTAAAAGAATCCAAAATCACCTTTGAAAGCAGAATGCAAAACACTTGACGCAAAACATCATTTTAAATACACAGCTGACTTTCTTATTTACGCAAAAAAGCATACTAGTCTTTATCTAAAATATATAAACGATAACTCACCTTTACAAATTCTTTTTGAAATTCAAAACAGACTCAGAAACACACCAATTATTCTTTAGCAGAATTAAAGGTATGCACTCCAGAGGCTGGAACCAACAAAGGCACTGAAACGCTGATATTCAACACACATATCTCTCATGTCAGCCAATAAAAACTCTTCCCTCACTTTTTTAAAATCAACACCCTTCCCCCCTCTGCCCTTTCTACCTCTTTTCCATAGCAACTACCGCCTGCCAGACCTCTCATGTTCACAAGTTCACACAACAATGTTTCAAATGAACTCTGAACTCTCAGTACACCTGCTAATCCACTGAAATCTTTCATAACATCATTTTTTATTAACCATTCAAATTACATCTTTCAAAGAACACATCCATGCACCCTAACTTTCTGTTTTCAGCAATGGAAATACACCAATCACTGCTAATGAATCATTTGCACTTAAAGTCCACAGTTTTTTTTCATTACAAACTTCACTATTTCAACTGCCATTTCATTCCCACACTTCATCTGACTGCAGCAAAAACTCCTCTAGCCATGTTTTCAGTCTGGATTCTTGGACATAGCTACATCCACTGGGCTCACAGGTATGCTGATAACAGAAATTTACACAATCTCAATTTACAAAATGTGG